>NC_133386.1:41387500-42012500 GCF_047511655.1 Castor canadensis
TACTAGCCAGATGACTCAGAAACCCTAACCTCAGGTATTTATTTACCCAAGAGAAAAGAAAATACATGTCCACACAAAGACTTGTACATGAATCCTTTTAGCAGCATTACTTGGTCAAAAGCTGGAACATATGCAAACATCACTCAATTGATGACTGGAAAAATAAAATGCAGTATGCATACAAAGGGATAATTGCAGTAAAAGAGAATGACTGAACCCTTTTCTATGAGTTTTCTTCTAATGTCCTAATAATAATAATGCAAGCCTAATGGCTTAAAGCAATGGAAATTTATCCCCCCTCCCCCACCCCCACCGCCCCATGCTGCTACTAGAGCTAAAACTCAGGGCCTTCACCTTGAGCCACTCCGCCAGCGCTTTTTTTGTTGCAGGTTTTTTTCAAGATAGGATTTCGAGAGCTATTTGCCTGGGCTGGTTTCAAACTGTGATCCTCCTGATATCTGCCTCCTGAGTAGCTAGGATTACAGGCATGAGTCACTGGCAACCAGCTGGAAATTTATTCTTACAATATTTCCTAGCCATAAGTCTAACATGGATCTCACTAGGCTAAAGTCAAGGTATCTATGGGGCTATTCTAGAGGAGAATCTATTGGGTTGTTTTAGCTTTTGTTTTACTTTTTTGGGGGGAGAGGTAGGAGAAGAAGTACTAGGGTTTGATCTCAGAGCCTCACTCTTGCTAGACAAGTTATCACCTGAGCCATGCCCTCAGCTCTTTTTACCTTAGTTATGTTTCATACAGATTCCCATACTTTTGCCAGGGCCAGTGTAACACCTCCATCTTCCTATTTACTTCTCCCAAATAGCTGGAATTGCAGTATAGCTGGGATTATTGGCATGTACTACAATGCCTGGCTTGATTTTGGAAAGGGTTTAGTTAACTAACTTTTTTTGCCCACTGACCTTGAACCACAATCTTCCTATGTCTGCCTCCTGAATAGCTGGTATGCACCACCACATCAGCCCTTGTCTTTAAAGCCAACCATGGCAGATTAGATCCTTGTCATCTTGCACCTCTCTTTTCCTTCTTCCACTATTGCAGTTCTCTGATCCAGAAGGTTCTGTGTTTTAAGGGTCAATGTAATTAGATTGGGTCCATTTGGATAATCCTGGATAATCTTCTCATCTGAAAGTCTTATCCAGATAAGCATAGTACCTTTCACTGCAGTAAGTAACATATTCTCAAGTACAAGGATTAAGATGTGGGCCTGAGGCTTTTATTCTGCCTATGCTTTTATATGAAATTTATAGAAAAGCAAAATTTAATAGATGTACATTATACCAGTGGTTATTTGGAACTGGAGATGAATTGATCACATTTCACTAAAAATAAACAATGAAAATTTTTTTTCAGAGTAATGGAAGCTAACTAAAATTGGATTACAATCATACTTGCACAATTCTAAACTTCACTAAGTCTTTAAATTGTACACTTTCATTGGTTGAAGTTTATTGAACATAAAATATACTTTGATTAAGTTTTAAGCAAATAGAACAGAGCAAAAGAAAATACTTTATTGAAATAGTTGTCATTAAAGTAAGCACTGTTTAATGAGGAGCTCTTATTTGGGTTTTGACTCCTGATGAATTTCTGTTTTCTTACCATCAAGTGAATGATCCTTTTGGCTTCCCTCATTAGCACACTGTATTTATATATAATGTTTCATCTGGTGACCCTGCATACGTTCTTATCATTATATCACCTGACAGAAGTGAAAAATATTATTGCACCCTGTGTAAGACTTATAAACTCAAAGCAAGTATAAAACTAAGGCTTCTCTTTGATGAATTGGGTGAATTATAAACAGGTGGACAGAAAGGCCAGAATCATATCTCTGACTGCTTCATTCCCCCATATATGTAAAACCATAACTCATTATTAAGAATCATAACACACTTTATTCATCAATTAATTTTAGGACATAAATATATTTTATATCTTTTTGGTAGTTTCCCTTGCCTACCAAGTGATGAATTAGAACTCCAAAAACTTCTTGTCTTCTCTAACTGCGTAAACCATATACATATACATTATATATATATATAAATGTGCACACATAGGCTTACTTGCTCAGACACAGTTGGTACATATTTGTCAGTTGGTACATGTTTGTTTTGGAACTACTCAGTGTTATTTTACCTCTACCCCTTTGTTAGGAATGATACATTAATTTATTCTGATTAACCTTAAAGTTATGAATGAGTCAGCTAGCTACACCATGTGAAGTGGTGGGCGGTGTGGCAGGAACCTGATGCTGGCACATTTAACCACAGATATTAACATACACTGTGACATTCTCATGACGACATCCATTCAGCTTTTACTTTGTGCCTCAAGGTCTCCTATAAGTGGAGGTGTAATGTCTGTAGATTGCTTTAAGATGAAAAGTGTATCCAAGGAGAGGGTATTACTGTAGTAGAGAAACATCTGCTTACTCAAAACCTGCCAAAACAATGTGGATGAGAGTGAGGGCCTAGCAGGCCACCTGACATGGACATGATCTCACCCTGAAATGCAAAATGTAAGACTCCGCTCCGACTTTTCTGAAATGTTTCTTTGAAATAAATGAAGATAGCTTAATTGCTTAGCTAATTTATTTCCTTTTATTATCGCTTCACTGCATTTTTTTCCCTATCTTTTAAAATCCTATAACATTGTTGGTCATGTAATTCCAAAAGCCTTGATTTCTTTTCCTATGTATTGACTGTGTTGACAAAAAAATCTTGATCGAAATAGATATTTCCCTGGTAAATGTAATTTTAGAGACATTTATCAATGTCTGTATCTCACTAAATCTTTATCAGGTAGGGTTTAGAAGCAGGAATAATTTGTTACAGTCTATCCATAATGAAAGAAAGGTTTCATTTCTCATGAAGTTGTCATACTGCTTGAACCATGAATAAAGATACAGATCCTTCATTTGACTGGGCTCTGTTGGTCTGATTCATTAATAGTTTTTTTTTTTAATTTTAAAGTCCTTACCAAAGCAATTTTTATCCCTTAAAAAATAAATCCTGAGTTTAATTACAGGTTAGAGCAGTTTCTGCTACCAAAATGACTTTGGAGTTTCACGTAATTAGAATCAGATAAAATGTATGTTCTGTAACCAATTTCAAAGATGTTATTAAAATAAACCCTGACAACATCAGAATTTTACTTGTGACCTGTTTTTTAGAAAGGTCTTTTTATCCACAATACAGCATTTGAAACAGTCCCAGAAGAAACAAAGACCAGGTAGAAGAAAATCTTTATCTTACCAGCTATTTGAAGTAACAGGGACCCAGATACTGAGAGGGCTCTTGTTTTCTTTCCTCTTGTGTCAGTTTCCCAGGGCTTATGGCTCCTCACTAGAATTCGTCAGCTGGGCTCTAGGGTTTCATTTTGCTAGTTATTAGCAGAATAACAGTCATGCAGAAAAAAACCTTCACCTATTATATGTAAAATTGCACATTGAAAGCCAGAATAGGAAGATAGGCCCGAACGAACTCTGATGAGGAGTGAGGAAATGTGAATTTCCACTGAAATAAATTGCGTAATCCAGAAAAACAGCTTCAAAGAATTCAATTAAACTAAGCTCTAAAACCCTTTCCAGAGCTCAAAAAGCTAATAATTAGTCAATATGTAGATGAGCTGAAAAATCACTTTCAAGTTTTAGAAACTGGATCTCAGATCCCAGGGCCATTCATGAAATCACCAGTGTGCTGGAGAGGAATAAAATAAGGAAGGAGCAGACAGAACCATGTGAATATTTATCCCGGATAAAACCTGTGAGACATGTTCATAGTTCTTGCATTTTCTTCCTCTGAAGCTTTTGGTCAATTAGAAAGACTAACCAAAACGGGCATGTTGGTTAGATGTTGGCATTCACTTAATTAAAAGAAGAAATAGAAAAAATGAATTCTAAATATGGAACAAATATTTTAATTCTGACTTTCCCCTTATTCCCTTCCCCCCAGTCAAGCTGCACCAAACTTTATTTTCTAATTGTAAGTGAGTTGCAGCTATTTCAGTTTAGGTAAATATCACTGACTGACATTTCATGAAAAAAATATTCAGGAAACAAACCCAAAATATTTTGCCTGTCAGTCTCTACTATTTCCTTAACCTGGTTTCAATTGTCTCAGATTAAAAGCTAGATACCCAAATAGCAGAAATCTTAAGAGTTAGGTGATCTTGTCAGTGGATAAGAACTGCAGGAGCCGTTTTTGGCCTGTGGCTCTGAAACAAGAAATTCTTCTATTAAGGGCTGTCTTGATCCTCACTGTCAAATCCTGTGCATGGTACAGTGTCTGGTGAGTGAAAAGAGCTTAGCAAATGTTGCTTTGATAAAGAGACATACTACACCTCAAATAGGTGTTCTTCGTGTAACAGCATCCCTGCTCTCTGGGAGAGGAGTAACTTGTGTAAGTAGCGAACCTTCAAAGGTTCTGGGAAGAGTTATTTTGCACGTTACTATGCCTCACTCTCTAAGCTTTCTGCCAGCTCTGATGAAAATGTTGCTCTCTGCACCTTCCCTGACCATATATTCCTCAAATTTCTACATCACAAATATTACACAGGAAATAAAGCATCTAAATTAATCATAACTTCTCTGACCCGAATGTCTCTAATGTGACCTACATCTTAGGTTAAATAGTCAAACCCCAAAGACCATGGAATATTTAAATTTCAGGTTAATGAAACTGAATATTTTGTAATTTGTGTCTTTCCTTCAGCTTAAAAATTTTACATACTGGTACAAATAAATACTTTTTGGATAAATGACTTTAAGTGTAACCTGAAAGGTGTTTGAGGAAAGATTTTATAATAAAACTTGGTTGGTTCTCATGAATCCTAATGCTTTTGTAGTTCATTCAAACCTGTCCTTATTCTCAAATTAGCAGCTTTACCCTCATACTGTATCAGCTAACATGTCATGAGTGTATCTCTAGAAGGAAGAGTTTCTTGTCAAACATGAAAATAAGGATCAGAGAGAAAGAGGTGGAGTTTCCTCACTGAAATTAGCTGGCTACATGCTGTGTCCCTGGAGAACCCTCCTGGTCAGTAACAGGCAGACTTTTCACTGAAGATCAAAGCAACATTAAGCTGCTTTACCAGACTTTATGCTCTGTATTTTCATTTCCTGTAGGTGGTAGTTCCTGAATTATAGTAATTACCTAGGTCTCTGATTGGAGGCAATTTGTTTCCTTCCTGATACTGAAAAATGCCAAAAGGCAAGTTGGCTTTCTCAATGACCCCATAGCTCGTTTGAAACCATTCTAGTTAGTTCTAAGGTGGTAGCAATGAGACTGTTTTGTTTTAGAGGTTCTTTGAAGTTTTTTTTGCTAGAGCTTACTTTTAAATACTCTAGTTTGTTATATATTCATAAACAAATTGACTGGAGAACTCCTAATTCTTACTTATCAACTTTTAACTAGATATGGTTGGCAGTTATAATTAAATAAGAAAATTATGGTTGATCCATTATATTTTTGGAAACATTTACTTTATAATTCTCCTTAATTAATTACAAAATTAAAATCAGGCACAAAACCATTCTTATGGTTTTAAAGCTTAAAAAGAAAAAATATGTATAAAGAACATACACTGATATATTGTAAGAACCTTTGTAAATGCCATAATGTACCTCTACCCAGCACGACAATAAAATAAAGAACATATACTGTATATTTAATCCTTACATTAAAGTGGCCATCTACATGTAATTTTAACCTTGAGCAGCTCCAAATATAAAATTCTCAAGGTCGATAGGGAATTAGGAAGAAATTTTTAGCAGTAGGTAAGAGATATGATCACTTAAGATCTTATTGTCACATTTTCAGCAGGAAATTCTAACTAAAATATAACAGTCATTAATGTTGCTATTAGGATTCAATAGAAGAGGTAAACATTAAATAGAGTTTGAATAAAGAGCAGTAAATTCAGTATCACAGAAATTTAGACTGGAACCAAATCTTAAATTTTAAAGTTGAAAAAAAATTCAGTGTCAGAGAAATTAAACTCTCTCAGGCTAAATTGTCAGTTATTGGATTAGTTGAGTCAATAATCTATGTCTCTTACTTTTATTTAATTACTATTGTTTCTAGATATACTAACTGAAAAAAAGTTACTATATGTATTGAACTATCTATATAACTATTAATTTAAATAGTCTCCAGTTGAACCTTGATATATAGAATTATAAATGATCACAATTTGTTGACTGTTATATATCTTGTAGGTTACTTTTAATCATTTATTATTTCCTCAATATTTGTTTCTTTTGTAAGTGCACAATTATGATAATAGAAAAACTAAAAAAAGAACACCCATAATTCCATCATCACAGTACATATTTTTTAGTTTTTACTTCTAGTACTTATTCATGCTTACATATTTCTGAAGCTGTAAAGATGAAGTAACATAATCTTTCTTCTGTTTTTTAATTAACATTATACCAAGACAATGTCATATTATTATATAATGCTCATAATTATTATTGTAGCAGCTACATAACAGTTCATTGACTTCCTTTGATATTTATCCAAAAATTTCTCTCTCATTGAGTAGTTTAGGTCATTTCTGACATTACTATAAATAACACTGCTGTGAATTTTTTGTGTATATTGCTTCCTTATATTGTTTTTCTTTGAATCATTTTTCTGTGAATAAATTATGTTGTTGAATTTTAACTGCATATGTGTACTTAGGTATCAATGGGGATCATGGTGCACTTTGTTAAATTGTTTTTCAAAGTCATTATATCCCATAACTAAAGAATAATGTCATGTAAACTGTTGTGATTAAACGCATCCCCTCTTTAACCGGAAGCCAATCATAAAACCAGTAGAGAAGCTACAAGTAGGACTGGCCTTATGTGCAGAAGCGTGTTCCAAAGTTGTCAAGGATAATTTGTAAGATGTTTCCTCAAAGACCCCCAGTAGACTTTCCTGTAGTTTCAACAATATAATTTCTCAATTAGTACCTTCTTAAGTTGTTAGGTTAATAAAGGTAAGGTATTTCTAAACCCAAGAAAGGTAAAACATTCACAAGCTAACACATATGCAAGATCTATTTTATGTGATTAATTCTCATTACTAATCATAAATTCTTAGACAGAAAAAACTCAATCCTTCAAATAAAAATTAAGAAGGAGGAAGTTGAGAGCATGACACTATTGAGCAAAAGATTTAGAGAACTGAACTTAAATCTCTCAGAGATCATAATACATGCTCCCTACATAAAACACACACCAGCTGATAAAAGGACCATACTTTTTCACAAGTTCCTTAAGACACAGGCCCAGAATTCACAAAGTTGTGCTGATTTATTTGTTCATTTTTGCTAAACAGTTCTTTTCCCGTTATATATACAGTTCCCATTTATTATAAAGCTGCTATGGTCTGGCCACTCCTTGGTGCTTTTGTTTGAGATTTCATAAACTCCTCAACTCCATATATGGTCATTTATTTCTCTCATTTTACATATGTGGGGTTCAAGGGCCAGAATTTTTTATTGTTTTGCATAAAATCACAAGTTCTGACTAGTGAGGTAGGAGAGCAAGATCTACCTGTCTTTTGGCTACTATTTGAAGAGCCTCTGAGTGGCACTTCCACAGTGAGGAGGGATTTCTGTCACAATATGTTAACAGCCTTTCTGGGATACTTGAGTTATATTGTGATTTTTGCATTCATAAGATTTGAAATTTTTTTGAATCTCAGTCATATTGGATGATTACTCTACTGTTAAATGTGTGTTCAAGAAAATGCAAATAGGACCCACCGTATTGACCCAAAATGAACTCTTCAAGATTTTATGAAATGTTATAATATTTTGCATTCAGTCTTCATGGCTAAGATGTACTAAAGTCACAACAGATATTCCAAATCATTAATTATGTTGCCAGCAGAATCTCAACAATACTAATTCAGATTTAACGACCACTCTGTTTCATCTCTTTAGATTCAGATCCCATAAAAACAAAGGATAGAGTCTCATGACTTTCACTGAAATGTCTCTAAACATAATTCCAAAAAGTAAGTAAATCTGATAAAGTGCTTGGGACTGAAACATTTCGGTGAAGAAAAACTATGTAACAAGAATGTACCTGTGTCATAATCACAATAGCCAGAGATATAATGACTTTTCCTCAAGCAATTAATCTGATCTTACAGCAAATCATTTAAAAGTACTCTCAAGAATTTAAGGATGTAGTTAGTTGGAACGATCTTTTTACAGAACTGAAAAATATTCCTCTTCTCACTGCTTTAAAAACTTCACCCAAGAAAAGAGTGGATGAGTTCTAAGTATTTTAAAATTTAATCGTAAGGAGAAAATACGTAAAGTGTGCAATTAATATGTTATTAGCAAATATTTAGAATTTAAAAATCTTCTACTAGGAATTCGCAAGGAAGCCATTTTGAATGTATTAATAGGTAGAAAGATACTGGCTGTAAATAGATCTTGAACTTATAACTGTGAAGAAAGAAATTTTACTACATACCCAGTCTGCCTTTACATAGGTCATTCAATTCTATGTACTTATACGGTTACAAATAGAGTTATATGATGAGCTAAGTCTTGTGCAGAGGAAAGACCATGATTCCATGTAAGTGCACATGGCCCTCCAAATCTGCTTGTAAATGGTTTGGCTCTTAAAACATAATCTCTCATAGAAAATATTTCAAATTATAGCCTGTCCCCACCCGAAAGCCATTGAACATAATTAAGTTGAGCAATGGTTATTATACTTGAGACAGAGCTCTGAGTTCAGAGAGGAAGGAGGCAGAGAACACATTTCTTTTCCTGGCACAGGGCTGGCTGTGGATAGGCAGTCTGTGTGGAAATTTCTTACTTCTTTATGTTTATTCCTCTATCACCTGAAAATTGCCTGTTAGTCAGTTACTAGAAAATGATATGCTTATTTCCTGCATTAAACTATGCTTACTGACACACTGTTCAGCACCTGTTTACCTCTGTAAGTGCCCTGTACTGCAAAATAAAGTCCTCCATCCCTACTGCAGTGCCTTGCACGTAGAAGGCACATAATAACTCATAGAAAGAATGAGTTAGAGAAAATGGAAAATAAAATGAAAGGCTGTGATCCTAACTGATCCTTCATTGTGCAGCCTCTTCACTTTCTCTACTTCTCTACATGTGCATTCTGAGCTGTTCTCCTATGCAATGACTCCCTTGGAAGCAAGAGATTTAAGTTCCCACAAGTGTGGTAAAGGAGCAGTAGGAGGGCAGCAATGCAGCTATCTTGTGCAGACTTTTATATTCAGTGATGGAAAGCTGTCTTTATTTTGGAATAAGGATGGAAATAATAAGGCTCTGTAGCTCAAATGACCATTATGATTTATTATGAAATGAAGACAGCACATAGTCCCCATAAGGTGCAGCAGTCCTGACTTGATTCGCATGTCTTAAAATAGTGATGGGACCCAAAAGCAGTTGCCTCTCTGTCCTATCCAGCATGAACAGGCATAATAAAACAATGCAGCCACTGTGCTCGTGCTCTGGGCCTGCAGTTCACAGCCAACAATGGTCAATATTAAGTGTGGCTCCCGTGGTAATTCATGGGCAAGGTGCCTCCTTAGGCCTTTCCTGTGCTGCATACCTATCTCATTGCTAAACTGTGTCTAGCTAGGAAGCCCATACACATGCTCTTGTATGGTCAAAAAAAGAACAGAACTCACTCAAGGCTGGACATGGGCACATGGCAGGCTGCTGGCCAAGATGTGCCCACTAAGCCCCTAACAAATGAATCATGAATCTGGGTGACTGGAGAGACAAATGTTTACAGTGGAACAGTAACAAAAAAGTCTGGGCTTTTTGCCATTTGGGGGGAAAAAGCTTATGAACTTTCTTATCCCTTTCTGGGTAGAGCTCTAAGAAGGCACAGTATATTCAACTCAGTCTTTGGAGGGACATAATGACAAAAAAAGAGACTTTTTATAGCACACATGCACACTCACACACATACACATACATGAAGTGATCTGCTATCTTACAATGATATATTTGGTTTACCATTAAACAAAGTAGCATGATACTGTAATTATTTTAACTTTCCTCTTATATCCCTTCATTGTTTAAGGCTGTAGATCAAGCACTCTATTCATTGAACACCAAGAATAAGGCAGAGTAATATAATGTTTACGAGCATGGCCTTTACTCTGCTCATTATCAATTCTAGCTGTGCTACTAGCTAGCTGTGTGACTTTTGGCAAGTTACTTAACATCTTCCTCTCTGGTCATTGTAATTAGACAATATGTTTATGAGTAAAGAACTTAAAACAGTATCTGGAATAGATTAAACTCAATAAATGTTACTTTAAAGATTGTTTACTGATATTATTTCTAAAGTTAGAATTAGAATAAAATTCTACCAATAGCATTATAGTCAAAGAGTCCAAAATATCCACCAATAAGATTATGGCTGCTACATTAGGTTAGGTTGCTTGTCTAAAGAATTTTATCTATGTAGTGATATTTTAAATGAACTATTTGTCTATTAGTCACCTTTTCTAGACTTGATATTTAATTTACATAATGTGTTTTATCTGCCCTTTCACTGTACCTGGCAAATTTCAGAAAATTAAAGTAAAATAAATGAGAACTCCAAGACAATGGAAATTTAGTTTAGAAATGTAATCTATTCCAGAAGGGGAAATTTAAGGAAGAAAACTGCATAATATTTAGGAATAGTGTATTATTGGTATGCTATGGTATAAACATACATATGTACATGTATACAACTAAACCCAACTTCTGATAATTACATTGTGCAACTCAGATGTACCCATTTTTCTTTCTAGCCAGCAAAATACTTTTCTTTCAACCATGATTTACCTCTATTTGGTTTTCTTGCAACCTAAAAAATTGTGTGATGATCCAGTGTTCAATAAACTTTAGAGATTCTCTAGTATCTGCCTTCAAATAGTCAGGGAGAAGTTGAGAACATCAAAGTATTTTCAGTTATGTTGGAAATGCACCAGGAAGTTTCCTACTGTGTAGCAGAGTAAAAATGATTTATAAAATGAGAACATAAACCATTGGCTAATGAAAAGTTGACAGTTAACACAAATCTTGAAGTTGGGACTTATCAGTCCATGCAAAAGATATTTGAGAAAGAGGGTAGAGAAGTTGAGGTGATTTAAGCTACTTATAACATGAAGTTCTGACACTCATTCTATAAGACTACTCATATGATATATGACTTTCCAACTTCAAGGCTGAGTAATGAAGGAAAGAAAAGCCATAAAAATTTAGAAACTAACTTCACAGGAGACCTATTTTGGATGCTCTAAAAATACCAGTAGGACTTCATGTAAAACTTCCTTGTAAGGTCTCCTTTCTTCAGAACCTCTAGCTCAGTTACAGTATAAGTTGGAGGAGATAGATGTAGGAAAGATTTGGGACTAGTCTTTATCAAAATACCCCTTAACAAATTATCTGTATGCTCTAATATTACTTGACATTTTAAAGAACTCCATTCATATTTACAAAATTATGCTTTGAATGAGATCAATAAGATCTCATTCAAAGAATGAGATAGGAATTCCTAGTCCTTTTTCCCCAACAGAGAATAGGAATTCCTAATCCTTTTTCTCCAACAGAGATCCTGTGTCAATACAATACATGGATGAGTGTACTTTGTGATAAATCCAGTAGTAAATGAAAAGGTTCCTGCATCCCAGGTAAGGTGAATCAGTTGCATCAAAGCCAATTGGAAAATGTGTGGCAGTCACTTACCAGAGCCTTTCCTCTGACACAACATGTTTCATTTAGGAAGAAATTGTCATCTTCTGCCTGGGTAGGGAGAGAAAAAACTGGAAAATATATCTTACATTCATCCTTTAAGAGGGGACCACTAGCCCAAGACTGTATTTGGTCTTATTTGAATCTAAACTGACAGAAAAGGGTGCTAGGTTGATGGCCACTGAGAATAAATGTGACAGTTTAAACTAGCAAACTCTCACTATTGTTCCTCCCCTCAATTCAAACTGGTGCAAACAAGAGAAAACTCTCAATTTTCAGCTTTTCCCTGGGAAGGCAATGAGTAGGAGCATATATTTAACATTCCAGATTTTCACTGAACCTTCCAAGAGACATGTTTCTGTCATGCTTGTCTTGAATACTGTAGAGACCTGGCATATTCTAGATACCTCAGGCCATTGAGAACAGAAGAGAGCAGGACACTTTGCTGTTCTTCCAGACAACTTGTGGCTCAGCAGAGAGAAGTCAATAAAGATGAGATTGACAAGTAAAGGGTAAAGGGAAGAATAGAGCATGTGTCCAATAGTCTAGTTTCTTAGGGTGCTCCTTAGGTACTGGTTTCTGTCTTACCTGACTTGTAGCATTGATGGCATTTGAAATTCTCTAGATCCCTAGGAGACACTGAGAACCCAAAAGATCTGGACTGTGTGATGCTACATCAAAGGAATTGCACTACAGAAGACAAAAGACAGTTTAGCAACTTCCCTCTTGGGGTGGGGGTGGAAGAATAAAACATTCACCCACGGCTTGAGCACTTAGGGAAGGGGGCTGTTAGAGAGGCTGGTTTCTTTCTCACATATCTTAGAGCACTAATATGACCTGGCATAGTATAAATGACTGTGAAGAACCAAAAAAGAGCTGGAAAACTTGCTGATGCTACAGAGGTCCACTGGTCTTGCACAGGAAAGTCAGCCTGGTGGTTTTCCTTTGTAGACAAGGCAGAGAGAGAAGAATGGAGTAACATTCCAGCTTTTTAGGGGATGTCTGAAGGAGTGCTTTTTGTCTCACCAGTTTTAGGGCACTGGCAGGATCTGGCATAATCCATATCCCTGGGTGGGCCACTGAGAAGAAAAAAGGTTCAGGACCAAAGACAAACACCAGAGTTTGTAAGGGATTGTCAGCTCCTGAAAAAATAAGTGGGCAAAACTTTTCAGGGCATTTACATGCATGCATTCAGAGAAAATACACAGAAAAAACATTTGAGAGGTTCCTAGAACCTCTAACCAGGCTGACTTTTTCTGTATGAAGCCAGGTCATAAAGACTTAAGGAACGTGGCTTTTTGGTTTTTTTAGATTCATAGGTCATAGTACAAAGTATCAACACATAAGAAACAGGGAAAATTCCCCAACCAAAGGAAGAAAATAAATTACCAGAAACTGATCCTAAAGAAAGAGAAGTACGTGGGTTAAGTGACAAAAAGTTCAAAATGGCTATCAAGAAATATTTAATGAGATCAAGGGAAATGATGCATGAACAAAATGATTATATCAATATAAAGATAGAAAATATTTTTAAAAGACCAATCAGGAATCTTAGGTGAAGAATTAGTAACTGAATTGAAGAAAAAAAAAAACACTAAATGAGTTTCAATTACAGATTTGATAACACGAAAGAAAGAATCACTGAACTTGAAGGCAGGTTATTTGAAATTACTCAATGAGAAAAGAAAAAAAACTAAAGAAGAGAGAAGAAAGCATAATGGACTTGTGAAACAGCATGGAGTGGATACACGGGAGCCCCAGAAACAGAAGAGAGAGAAACAGCAACAATGATTATTTGAGGACATTTCCTAAGCTCAGAGACAAAGTGGCATCCAAATTCAAGAAGTCCAATAAACCCCAATTGAGATGAAGTCAAAGAAGACAGTACCGAAACACATTATAATCAAATTGTAAAAATTAAAAACAAAGAGAATTTTAAAACAGTACAAGAGAATCTCCAAGAGACTATCAGTTGATTTGTAAGTAGAAACTTTAGAACAAGAAGACACTGAGAAAATGTATTACAAAGTTGTAAGGAAAAAAAAATACCCATGTCTTCCCAAGAGAAAAAATCTCCTGCCAAACAAGAATACCATATATGGCAAAACTGTCCTTCAAAAATGGAGGAGTGCCAGGCATGGTGGCATGCACTTGTAATTCCAGCACTTCTGAGGTAGAGGCTGGAGGATCATGAGTTCATGATAGATGAACTAGAAAGATAAGAGGACTCTGCAGAAATAAAGTCTTTCCCAACAAGCAAATCATCACTAGACAACTTAGCAAAGTTAAAATGAAAGCAAGGACGCTAAACAGTAGCACAAAAGCAAACAGACATATAAAGCTTTCTGACAAATATTGACTACTGCAATACTGTAATTGTAGTACATAAATCACTGCTACAGAACTTAAAAAATGAAAGTATAAAAGTAGGTACATGTTATATCTTAATAAATATGCAAAATAATTATGTTATATAATTTACATAAAACAAGTATAAAGAAAAAATACATAGTTTTCTGTGTGATCGAAGTTAAGTTGCCAAACACTTAAAATATGTTATGGTCAGTATTGATGCTTTTATGTATGCCACATGGTAAGCACAAGGAAAATATCTATAGATAATACACAAGAGAAATAAGAAAGAAATCAAAGTATATCACTCCAAAAACATCAATGAGACACAAAGAAAAATAGCAAGAGAGGAGAGAAAGATGAAAGTCAAAAGACTGAGAGAAAGCAACTAACAAAATGACAGTAGTTATTTCCTTATCAGTAATACTTTAAATATAAATAGATTAAACTTCCCAACCAAAAGACAGAGTACTGATGAATTAAAAAGACAAAATCAAACTATATGTTGTCTACAAAAGTCTTTCTTCAGGTTTGAAGCTACTATAGATGGAAAATCAAAGGAGAGAAAAGATAGATAACATGAAAATGTTAATCAAAAGGGAGGGAGGAAGGCTTGTCATATTTGAATCTGTTAAAATATATTTCAAGAGAGAATTCCAAGATGGCAGCTAGAGGTAGGAAGCAGAAAGTGACCCTCCTATAGTGAAATCTTGGAGAGACGCTGGAGACACACTTTGCAGGCATAATCACCGAGAAAAGGCATAACTTTGACTCCTCCACATCTCCAGCCGGCGCAGAGAATCTCCACTTCACGTTAAACGGACCACCAAGGAGGGCCCCTGGAGCCGCCAGTGGCCGGCGCCCATACGGCTTGGGAAGACGCGGACCAGGTGAGCTTCGCGGTACCATGGTAGCCCCACAGACAAGCCTGGGCCAGAGCAGCATAGCCCCCTGGACAGACTGACCTCCACCCGGGAAAAAAAGAGAAACTGAGTACTAAGCAATAAGAACAGTTAAGACACGCTGGAAAGAGGGTGGGGCGCACTGAGCGCTGAAGATTGGGGGAAGGGAATCCTTCCCAGGACTGTAAATAAACGAGCCGGGCGGGCCGGAGAGGCTCTGGCAGGAGCGGGGCGCACCCAGCAACCAGGAGCGGGGAAGCTTGTGAGAGGAGGGAAGACCCACTTCCCACGTGAACTGTAAATAAACACGCAGGCCTGACAACGTGGGGCAGTGTCACCTTTCCCAGTGCTTGGAAAGGGGAAAGCCTGTAGCAGAGGCCCCCGCACAGGAGAACTCTGAGCAAACAAAGCCTGTGGGACCAGATGAGTGCTAGCTCACCCCAGAGATCTGAATAAATAACGCCGCCAGCTACAGGCTGAGAGCAGCAGGCAGGCAAGCCACAGTTGCAGATACCACTCTCAGAACTGCCTCCAGATGCTTTTTTTTCTTTTTCTCCCTACCTTTGATGAGAGAACAACCGAATTACACCTGCAAGCCGAAAAAACTTACTGAAACTGTATTGCATTTGAACTGGGGACACTTGGTGGGGCTTTTTTTTTTTTTTTTCTTCTGTGTGTGTGTGAGTGTAGTTTTGTTCTACTTTATGCATCCCCTTTGATGAGACAACTACAGAACAACATCTGAGGCACCAACTCCAGGACTGGAGATTGAGACGGACACCCAAATTATTAAGACTGAAACTGCATTGCATATAAACTTGGAAGCTTTTTGTTTTTTTGTTTTTTTTAATTTTCTATTTTCCATTTTATTTTAATTCATTTTTATATATAGATATTACTTTCATATACTTATTTTTTATTTTTTTTATCTTTGATTTTCAATCCTCTCTCTGTCTCTCTATTGTCTGTTCAGCTTACTGTCGATTAGTACACTAACACTCCCTGTTTAAACCTTTGATACTCTCTTGTCTGATACCTTGTTCTGCTTTCTCCCTCTTGTCTGTATATTTGTTTTCCCCTTTTCTTTAACTTCTTGCTTTCCATCTCAGCTCACTCTTCCATTCTAAATATTACCATTGTTATTATTACAAGCTAGAAAATACTTAATTACACACAGTACAGGGACAGTAACAACACCAAGGACAATGACAGGAAGACAGAAAAAACAAGGAAACCAGTTTCCCCACAGCAAAAAATTAGTACAGGAACCAGAGGGGAATGAAGAGAACAGAAACTCAGATCCAGACTCCAACAAAATGAAGATAAACTATGCCAAAGGACCCAATGAAGCCCACAAGAATAATTTAAAAGAAGACATACTACAAGTACTCAATGAGAATTTCATAGAGATGATACTGGATAGGGTCAACCAAAATGTACAGGAGACACTCAAGAAATTCCAAGACAATAAAAATAGAGAATTTGAAAAAGCAAAAGAAGAAATAAAGGAAACCATAGAAGCACTGTATAAACACCAAAGTGAAAGAGAGAACACAATGAATAAATGGATAAATGAACTCAGGACAAAAATAGACAACAATAAAGAAGAAAACAGCCAGGATATGGAAAACCTCAGAAAAAAGAACGAAACAGAACTGCAAAACAAAATGGAAGGCCAATCCAGCAGAATAGAACAAACAGAAGACAGAATCTCAGAACTTGAAGATGAAATGGTAATTAAAGGAAAAACTGAAGAACTATTAATTAAACAACTCAAGACCTGTCAAAAGAAAATGCAAGAACTCACTGACTCCATCAAAAGACCAAACTTGAGAATCATGGGCATCGAAGAAGGAGAAGAGGTGCAAGCGAAGGGAATGCGTAATATATTCAACAAAATAATAACGGAAAATTTCCCAAATCTAGAGAAAGATATTCCCAAACAAATGCAAGAGGCCTCCAGGACACCAAACAGACCAGATCAAAATAGAACTACTCCACGACATATCATCATTAAAACAACAAGTTCAGAAACTAAGGAAAGAATATTGAAGGCTGTAAGAGAGAAAAAACAAGTAACATACAAAGGTAAACCCATCAAAATCACAGCAGACTTCTCAACAGAAACATTAAAAGCAAGAAGAGCGTGGGGTGAGATCTTCCGGGCACTGAATGAAAATAACTTCAACCCCAGGATACTCTACCCAGCAAAGCTATCATTCAAAATAGATGGAGCAATAAAAGTCTTCCATGATAAGCAGAAACTAAAACAATATGTGACCACAAAGCCACCATTACAAAAGATTCTGCAAGGGATCCTGCACACAGAAAGTGACACCCAACTTAACCATGAAAAGGCAGGCAGCACCAAACCACAGGATAAGAAAAAGCAAGACAGTAGAGAGTAACATCAAGTTAGGTACACACAATCAAACCTTCAAACAACTAAGATAACTAAATGGCAGGAATCACCACATACCTATCAGTACTAACGCTTAATGTTAATGGACTTAATTCACCCATCAAAAGACACCGTTTGACAAAATGGATTAAAAAAGAAGATCCAACAATTTGCTGCTTACAGGAGACTCATCTCACCGACAGAAATAAGCATATGCTTAGGATGAAAGGCTGGAAGAAGATTTACCAAGCCAATGGCCCCTGAAAACAAGCAGGAGTAGCAATACTTATCTCTGACAAAGTAGACTTCAAACCTACATTGATCAAACGAGGTAAAGAAGGACATTCCATACTAATAAAAGGGGAAATAGACCAAAAGGAAATAATAATCATCAATCTGTACATACCCAATGTCAACGCACCCAATTTCATCAAACATACCCTGAAAGACCTAAAAGCATATATAAACGCCAACACAGTGGTTGTGGGAGACTTTAACACTCCATTATCATCAATAGATAGGTCATCCAAACAAAAACTCAATAAAGAAATCCAAGATCGAAAATATGCAATAGATCAAGTGGACCTAGTAGATGTCTACAGAACATTTCATCCAACCTCTACACAATATACATTCTTCTCAGCAGCCCATGGAACCTTCTCCAAAATAGATCATATCCTAGGGCACAAAGCAAGCCTCAGCAAATATAAGAAAATAGAAATAATACCGTGCATACTATCTGACCACAATGCAGTAAAAGTAGAACTCAACAACCAAAGTAAAGACAAAAAACATGCAAACAGCTGGAAACTAAATAACTCATTACTTAATGAAGAATGGATCATCAATGCAATAAAAGAGGAAATTAAAAAGTTCCTAGAAGTCAATGAAAATGAAAACACAACCTACCAGAACCTATGGGACACATCTAAGGCAGTCTTGAGAGGAAAATTTATAGCCATGAGTGCATATATTAAAAAGATTGAAAGATCCCAAATCAATGACCTAATGATACATCTCAAACTCCTAGAAAAACAAGAACAAGCAAATCCCAAAACAAATAGAAGGAGAGAAATAATAAAAATAAGAGCTGAAATCAACGAAATAGAAACCAAAAAAACCATACAAAGAATTAATGAAACAAAAAGTTGGTTCTTTGAAAAAATAAACAAGATCGATAGACCCCTGGCAAACCTGACTAAAATGAGGAGAGAAAAAACCCAAATTAGTAGAATTAGTAATGCAAAAGGGGAGATAACAACAAACACCATGGAAGTCCAGGAAATCATCAGAGACTACTTTGAGAACCTATATTCAAATAAATTTGAAAATCTTAAAGAAATGGACAGATTTCTAGATACATATGATCATCCAAAACTGAACCAAGAGGAAATTAATCACCTGAATAGACCTATAACACAAAATGAAATTGAAGCAGCAATCAAGAGTCTCCCCAAAAAGAAAAGTCCAGGACCTGATGGATTCTCTGCTGAATTCTATCAGACCTTTAAAGAAGAACTGATACCAACCCTCCTTAAACTGTTCCATGAAATAGAAAGGGAAGGAAAACTGCCAAACACATTTTATGAAGCCAGTATTACACTTATCCCAAAACCAGGCAAAGACACCTCCAAAAAGGAGAACTATAGGCCAATCTCCTTAATGAACATTGATGCAAAAATCCTCAACAAAATAATGGCAAACCGAATTCAGCAACACATCAAAAAGATTATTCACCACGACCAGGTAGGCTTCATCCCAGGGATGCAGGGGTGGTTCAACATATGAAAATCAATAAACGTAATAAACCACATTAACAGAAGCAAAGACAAAAACCACCTGATCATCTCAATAGATGCAGAAAAAGCCTTTGATAAGATCCAACATCATTTCATGATAAAAGCTCTAAGAAAACTAGGAATAGAAGGAAAGTTCCTCAACATTATAAAAGCTATATATGACAAACCTACAGCCAGCATTATACTTAATGGAGAAAAATTAAAACCATTCCCTCTAAAATCAGGAACCAGACAAGGATGCCCACTATCTCCACTCCTATTCAACATAGTACTGGAATTCCTAGCCAGAGAAATTAGGCAAGAAGAAGGAATAAAAGGAATACAAATAGGTAAAGAAACTGTCAAAATATCCCTATTTGCAGATGACATGATCCTATACCTTAAAGACCCAAAAAACTCTACTCAGAAGCTTCTAGACATCATCAAGAGCTATAGCAAGGTAGCAGGATATAAAATCAACATAGAAAAATCATTAGCATTTCTATACACTAACAATGAGCAAACGGAAAAAGAATGTATGAAAACAATTCCATTTACAGTAGTCTCAAACAAAATCAAATACCTAGGTGTAAACCTAACAAAAGATGTGAAAGACCTCTACAAGGAAAACTATACACTTCTGAAGAAAGAGATTGAGGAAGACTATAGAAAGTGGAGAGATCTCCCATGCTCATGGATTGGTAGAATCAACATAGTAAAAATGTCGATACTCCCCAAAGTAATCTACATGTTTAATGCAATTCCCATCAAAATTCCAATGACATTCATTAAAGAGATTGAAAAATCTACTGTTAAATTTATATGGAAACACAAGAGGCCATGAATAGCCAAGGCAATACTCAGTCAAAAGAACAATGCAGGAGGTATCACAATACCTGACTTCAAACTATATTACAAAGCAATAACAATAAAAACAGCATGGTACTGGCACAAAAACAGACATGAAGACCAGTGGAACAGAATAGAGGATCCAGATATGAAGCCACACAACTATGAGCAACTTATCTTTGACAAAGGAGCTAAAAATATACGATGGAGAAATAGCAGCCTCTTCAACAAAAACTGCTGGGAAAACTGGTTAGCAGTCTGCAAAAAACTGAAACTAGATCCATGTATATCACCCTATACCAAGATTAACTCAAAATCGATCAAGGATCTTAATATCAGACCCCAAACTCTTAAGTTGATACAAGAAAGAGTAGGAAATACTCTGGAGTTAGTAGGTAAGGTAAGAACTTTCTCAATGAAACCCCAGCAGCACAGCAACTAAGAGATAGCATAGATAAATGGGACCTCATAAAACTAAAAAGCTTCTGTTCATCAAAAGAAATGGTCTCTAAACTGAAGAGAACACCCACAGAGTGGGAGAAAATATTTGCCAATTATACATCAGACAAAGGACTGATAACCATAATATATAGAGAACTTAAAAAACTAAATTCTCCCAAAACTAATGAACCAATAAAGAAATGGGCATGTGAACTAAACAGAACTTTCTCAAAAGAAGAAATTCAAATGGCCAGAAAACACATGAAAAAATGCTCACCATCTCTAGCATTAAAGAAATGCAAATTAAAACCACACTAAGATTCCACCTCACCCCTGTTAGAATAGCCATCATCAGCAACACCACCAACAACAGGTGTTGGCGAGGATGAGTGGAAAAAGGAACCCTCTTACACTGTTGGTGGGAATGTAGACTAGTACAACCACTCTGGAAAAAAATTTGGAGGCTACTTAAAAAGCTGGACATCGATCTACCATTTGATCCAGCAATACCACTCTTGGGGATATACCCAAAAGACTGTTACTCCAGAGGCACCTGCACATCCATGTTTATTGCGGCACTATTCACAATAGCCAAGTTATGGAAACAGCCAAGATGCCCCAGCACTGACGAATGGATTAAGAAAATGTGGTATCTATACACAATGGAATTTTATGCAGCCATGAAGAAGAATGAAATGTTATCATTCACTGGTAAATGGATGGAATTGGAGAACATAATTCTGAGTGAGGTTAGCCTGGTCCAAAAGACCAAAAATCGTATGTTCTCCCTCATATGTGGACATTAGATCAAGGGCAAACACAACAAGGGGATTGGACTATGAGCACATGATAAAAGCTTTAGCACACAAGGGAGGGGTGAGGATAGGTAAGACACCTAAAAAACTAGCTAGCATTTGTTGCCCTTAACACAGAGAAACTAAAGCAGATACCTTAAAGCAACTGAGGCCAATAGGAAAAGGGGAACAGGTACTAGATAAAAGGTTAGATCAAAAAGAATTAACCTAGAAGGTAACACCCACGCACAGGAAATCAATGTGAGTCAATGCCCTGTATAGCTATCCTTATCTCAACCAGCAAAACCCCTTGTTCCTTCCTATTATTGCTTATACTCTCTCTACAACAAAATTAGAGATAAGGGCAAAATAGTTTCTGCTGGGTATTGAGGGGGGGAGCGGGAGGGGGTGGAGTGGGTGGTAAGGGAGGGGGTGGGGGCAGGGGGGAGAAATGAACCAAGCCTTGTATGCACATATGAATAATAAAAGAAAAATGAAAAAAAAAAAAGAAAAATTGTATTGTAAAAAAAATAAAATAAAATATATTTCAAGTCAAAACCATCAAATGAGCCAAATAAAGACATTACATAATGGCAGAAGAGTCAAAAACCATGAAGACATTATATATATATAATATATATATATACTCAAAAGCATCTAAATACATAAAGCAAACTTTTGAAAGAACTGAAAAAGAAATAATAAGAACAGTAGAAGACTTAAAGATTTCATTTTTAATAACAAAGAAAGAACTACTAAAAAAATGACTGATAAAGGCACAGAAGACTTGAAAAATACTGTCTGAATAGACCTAACAGACATATGAAGAACAGCTCTCTCAAAATGAGCAGAATACATAGTTTTCTCAAGCACACATGTAACATTCTCCACGATAGAACACATGTCACAAACAAGTCTTAACTAAATTAAGAAGATTGAAATCATACCAAGCATCTTCTGTGACCACAATGGAATGAAACTAGAAATCAATAACAGGAGGAATTTTGGAAAGTTACAAATATGTGGATATTAAACAGCTTACTCATGCAACAACCAATGAGTCAAAGAAGAAATCAAAAAGGAAATTAGGAAATATCTGGAGTCAAGTGAAAATGAAAACACAACATACTAACATGTATAGGATATGCAAAAACACTCCTAAGAAAGACTTTTATAGTACATATTGCCTACATTATAAAAGAAGAAAGAGTTCAAATAAGCAACACAACTTCACCACTATCAAGAAACTAGATAATGAACAACAAACTAAGCCATAGATATCAAAAAGAAAGAAATCATAAAGATTAAAACAGAAATAAAATAAGTAGATGACAGAAAACATCAATTAAATTAAGAGTTGAGTTTTGGAAAAAATCAACAAAATTGATAAACCTTAAACTAAACCAAGAGAAAACATAGAAGATTCAAATAATGACATTAAAACTCAAAAGAGGAGATTTTATAATTGATGCCATAAAAATAAAATTATGATACTACAGTAAATACTTATAGGGCATCAAATTAAATAAGCTATAAGAAATAAATTCTCAGAAACATGCAATGTACTAAGATTAAATAATAAATAAATAGAAAATCAGAACAAACTTTTAACTGATAAGGAGATTGAGTAAGTGATCAAAAACCTCCAAAGAAAGGTAAACCCAGGACACGTGATAGTGTCATTGCAGAATTGCATCCAACATTTAATGAATTAACAACAAACTTTTTCAAATTCTTCCAATAAACTGAAGAGGAAGAACATTTCCAAACTCATTTTATGAGGCTAATATTACCCCATACCAAGCCAGATTTAGGGCACTCTAAGAAAAGAAAATTGCAGGTCAATATCCCTGGTAAACATAGATACAACAATCTTCAAGAAAATGTTACCAAAACAAATTCAACATACACCATGACTAACTGAACATTATTCCTGGGATGCTAGGACAACTCAATATAAAAATTAATATGATGCATCACATTAATAGAACTAAGGACAAAAATAACACAATCATCTCCAATGAAAAAAGCATTTAATAAAATTTAACACCTTTTATGATAAAAATCACTCAATTAACTAAGACTAGGGGGGACTTACCCAACATAACAAAGACCATATGTGAAAAGCCAATGGCTAACATCAGACTTAATAGTGAAAAACAGAAAACTTTTCTACTAAGATTTGGAGCAGAAGAAGAATGCTTGCCCTCCAATTCTGTACAACATAGAAGTAGAAATCTTACTTAGAACAACACAGAAAAAAAGTCATCTAAATTAAAAAGAAAGAAGTAATGTTATCTCTGTTCTCAGATGATATGATTTTGTAACTAGAAAAGTGTGTTCTACAAAAAACTGTTAGAATGAATTAACAGATACCTCAAACTTACAGGATACAAAACCAACATACAAAAATCAACTGTCTTTCTATACATTAACAATGAGAAACTAATTAAGAAAGTAAACCCATTTATAATAGCATCACAAAGAATAAAATACTAAGGAATAAACTTAACTGAAAAGACAAAAGATATGCACACTGCAAACTATAAAACACAGATGAAATTCAAGAAGACAAGTAAATGAAAAAGCATCTATAGCTATGGATTGGACTACTTAATATTGTTAAAATGCCCATAATTCCTAAAGCAGTCTACGAATCCAATGTAATCTTTCAGTAGTTTTAATGATATTTTGAAGCCATAGAAAACATATTAATCCTAAGGTTTATATGGAACAAGAGAGGATCCTAAATAACCAAAATAATCTTGTGAATGAAGAAAGGAAGCCTTCCAGTTCCATTCCTCAAAACACACCACAAAGCTACAGTAATCAAAATAGTATTATACTGACATGAAGGCAGCTAAATAGACCAGTGGAACAGAATGGAGAGCTCAGAAGTGAGCTCACCTATGTACAGTCAAGTGATAATTAACAATGGTGCCAAGGCCACAAACAGGAAAATGGTAATCTCTTCAAAAAGGCTCTTGGGAAACCTGGATAGTTACATGTAAGAGAATGAGATTAGATCTTTATCTCATGTGATACACAAAAACAACTTAAAATGAATCGAGAGTTAATACCCCAAACTATAAACTCTTAAAGTACAACATAGAGGAAAATTTCATATCACTGATTTTTGGTAATAGCAAAAGCACAGGCAACAAAAGCAAAAATAGACAAATATGACTACATAAAACTGAAATCCTCCTGCATAACAAATGATTCAACAAATTGAAAAGGCAACCCATAGTATAGAACAAAATATTTACAAACCATATACCCTATTAAAGGTTAATATCCAGTATATAAAAGGAATGAAGTGATAACCCATGACAGTGACAATAACAACCCAATTTTTTAAAATGGGTAAAAGACTTGAATAGACATTTCTCTAAGGAAGACATAAGGTATGTGAGAAGATGCTCAGATGAGATGCTCCCCAAGCATCAGGGAAATGCAGATCAAAACTATAATGAGCCAGGTGCCCTGTAGCTCATGCCTGTAATCCTAGCTACTCAGGAGGCAGAGATCAGGAGATCGAGGTTCAAGCCAGCCTGGGCAAATAATTCCCTGAAACCCTATCTTGAAAAACCCTTCACAAAAAAATGCTGGTAGAGTGGCTCAAGGTGTAGGCCCTGAGTTCAAGCCCCAGTACTGGAAAAAAAAAAACAAAAACAAACCTACAATGAGATCAATGAGATGTCACGTCACATCTTTTAGCATGGTTATACATGCTATCTAAAATTTCAACCATTTTGAAGGACAGGGTTTAATTTGAAAACATCATAAGCCCTCATACTAGAAAATATGCATAGATAGCAGCAGACAGGCTGATGTAAAGGATTTTGTTCATTTGAAAATAATTTATATTGAATGATAAACTGTGCTGATTAACAGTTGTGTAAAATTAAAACAAAGTGGTACTAAACAAAACCAAGATACTTCTGAATGCGGAAAAACAAACACTGCCTTCTTCTTTCCAGTATCACATTTTTCACAGACTCCCCTTCCCCAGTTACCAATAACTTTCAGAATTATTCAGGTATTTGTGACCAACAAGTTGTGGTATCCATTACTACTGCCCAAGAAATTTAGGGTAACATGGGGTGAGGCCAATAGCTAGATGTTCTGATGGTGTCTTTTCTTAGGCTGTAAAAGTATAACCACAATGACTGAACTACTTGTATTTTCTCTGAGCAAAGATAAATAACCTTTTCTTAAATGAACAAATTATTGATAATGTTTCATATTTATTAACCACTTTACAATTTTATCAGTTTCATATTTCCATATGCCTCATTTAAGCTCAAAGTATCATTAAAAGAATGATAGAACAGGGCATGTAACTTGCACCTACTAAAAAAGAAAACAATGCATCAGAGGATAAGTAAATCCATGTTTATTGGGAAACTATTCACTATAAATACCAAAAAAATTGCATATACATAATGGAATATTATTTAGCCATAAAAAGAATAAAATCTTATAATTTGGAGCAAAATAGATGGAACTACACAAGATAATATGGCAATAAAGATATTCCAAATTGGTACTCTCTCTATCACCACAGATAGCTAAATATTCAGAAAAAGGTGTAGCCACATTTTTCAAATATGTAAATTGATTTCAAGTGAAAGGAAAATTTTAAGTTAGAAAATATAACAAGGGAATGAAAAATGAGATCAGGAAATGGGCGTTTAAACCACATACTATAAACCATAGTGCTATGGCTACAGATACTGGATTTCAGGGCTGAGAAATGGATTATTTATAACCAACCCAGCAAAGAAGAAGACCTTTATACTGCAGGCTTTGAAGGTATTGAGTAGAAAGAAGTCTTAGTTTCCTTACTTAAAATTCTTTGGTGCCTTAACATAACAATCAAAATTAAGCCCACATCCATTGGCATGAATCACAAAGCCCTTGAGATCTGCAAATTTCTCTGCTAAATTTCCAGCTCCATCTATACAGTCTATATTTTTTATTAGCACATACTACTGTACATATTATTGGGATTTAATGTGATATTTCTATATATGCATACAGTGTGCACTGATCAAATCTAAGCACCCCTTTTCCATCACCACCCTATATACATCACAGTCAGTATTTGTCTTTCTGTGTCTGGCTGGTGACAAACCAGCTTGTGTGACATAATAAGATACTGTTTCTGAAAATAGATAAAGGATAGCCAGATGACAGAAGATAGATAGATAATAGATTGATAGATAGAGAGATGATAGGTAGGTAGATGATAGATAGATAGATAGATAGATAGATAGATAGATAGATAGATAAAATCATGATTTAATATCTTTATAAAAGACAAGAGAATTCAATGAAAGTTGTTTTGAATATTGAGACCTGTTTTCTTCTGGTGCATTGCTTTCAGAATAGTAGCAACCAAACTACTACCTCCTAAGCAAATAATTGTGGAACCATTTTCTAGAAAATTTGGCCAACCAACCCAAGACAAAAGTTACAATAATGATAACCAGGCTCACTCTAGTGAAATCATACAAAGAATGAAGCATACAGGAAGAACTAAGTCTATAATCAGGTTATTTGTATCATAATCTTTATTGTTTAAGAGCAGTTGATGACTGTCAACATTTGAAGAAATCTACTGGCATAAAATTTGTTAAATATTCCAAAGGAAACAGAATAAAAGCAATGTAGATATGTAGACTCTTAAAAAAAAGAAATTCATCACTATCATTAGAGATATGAGAAAGTGTAATGATTATGAAACATGAATTTATAGACAAATAGTTTTAAAAAGAAAATGAAAAGCAAAAATTTCTGAAATGAAAATATATGACTGTAAAAATTTTAAATCCAATCAAAGGAAATAAAATATAAGGATGGGGTATGGACAGGAGGTAGGTAGGTTTAAAAATAAAATGACAATTAGACTACTGATACAGGTGTTTCAACATTTGAAAATATTTCAGGAAAGAGATAACAGAGAAAATCATAAAGTAAATAATTCAAGAAAATTTTATGAAATTCAAAGTTTCCTAAAAGTATTCTCTACAGTGCTGATGATGGACTCCACCAAAACACACCATTATGAACATCAAGGGCAAACAGAAGATCCTGTAAGCATCCACAGGAAACAAGACAAATTACATAAAAAGGACCTAGAATCAGTGTGGCTTCTGACTTCTTACCAGCAACATTGGAAACTGGATGACAATGGAGAAAATCCTTCAAAATTCTGAGAGAGATTGTTAAACTAGAATTCCATAACCAAATTATCAATTTATTAAATGTGACAACATAAAGATATTTTCAAATTTGAAAGATATCAAAAAAACGCAACTCCTATATACCTTCTCTGAAAAGCTATTAATAGGATGTCCTCCACCAAAGGTGGGGGTAGTCCATTAAGAAAAAGAGATGGAGTCCAAAACCCAGCAGGTATCCTCAGGAGGGTAGCAAGTAGAATCCTCAGTGTGACGGAGAAGGAAGGGATCTTGAGAGATGTGCACCTGCTCTAGAGAGACACTAGTCCAGGGTATACACATCCACAAAAATAAACTGATGGCCAGGTGCAGCAGTACATGCCTGCAATCCCAGCTACTCAGGAGGTGGAGGTGTTAAGAGGATTGCCTGTGATCTGATTCAGCCTGGGCAAAAGTGTGAGACCCTACCTGAAAAACAAACTCAAAAAAAAAAAAAAAAAGATTGGGTATGTGCTTCATATGATAGAGACTTGCCTAGCAAGCTCAAGGCCCTGTAGAAACAAAAATCAATTTTATTGATTTTTCTCTCTTTCTCTAGTTACCTCTGTATAGACTTTTGGATATTGCCACAAAGGTCTTGTTCTGTTTTGTTTTCAGTTATATGGTGCCAAAGGAATATTTGAAGAGAATGAGGGTTCGTCAAGTCTTACCAAAGAATTCAATCCAAGATCCAAGAAACAACCAAAAATGAATTTCAAGCAAAATGAATAAAAACATATCTGTCTCATATCATAGTCGGATAACCACTTAGAGAGAGTATTACAAAATAGCCAGAATAAAGCACTCATTATGTACTGAGAGGCAATGTGATGAATGATAGCTTACTTCTAATCAGAAGCAAAATTCCAAATCCAACATCATCTTTTAAAATAAGAATATGATGGAAAATATTGTCAGCCCCAAATTCCATTTCAATAAAAATATCATTAAAGAAAGAAAGTCAAATAAAGACATTTAAAGACAAACGTTAGGTGATAATATTAAGATATTTTTATAGGAGGATGAATATGGTAGAAATATCATGTACTCATGTATAAAAATGGAAAAATGAGACCTGTTGAAACTATTCCAGGAATGGGAGAACGGGGGATAAAGGAGAATGATGCAGGGGGTGACTTCAACTATGATGTATTGTAAGAACTTTGGTAAATGTCACAATGTGCTCCCAGTATAATAATAATAATTAATAATAAGATATTTCTTCAGAATGAAAAGAAGAAAAAGAAAATCAAAACTTACATATAGCCAGGCATTGTGGCTCACCACTGTATTCCCTAGTACTTGGGAGGCAGAGATCGAGAGGATTGTGATTCGAGGCCAGCCCCAGCAAAACGTTATAGAAATCTCACAGGTAGTGGGGTGATTTTAGCTATTGGGAAGGCTGTAGGTAAGAAGATCACTGTCTGGGGCTGGCTGTAGGCAAAAACATGAGACCCTACATGAAAAATAGCTAAAACAAACAAACCAAAAAAAAAGGGCTGGGAACATGGCACAAGTGGTAGAGTGCCTGAGTTTAAAACAACCAAGATGCCCCACTATTGATGAATTGATCCAAAAAATGTGGTACTTGTACATAATGGAATTTTACTCAGCCATGAAGAAGAATGAAATCTTATCATTTGCAGATAAATGGATGGAACTGGAGAACATCATTCTGAGTGAGGTCAGCCAAGCTCAGAAGACCCAAAATTGTATGTTCTCCCTCATATGCAGACTTTAGATCTAGGGCAAATGCAGCAATATGGTTGGATCACATGACAAGGGGAGAGCACATACAGGAGATATAGAAATAGGCAGAAAACCCAAAACATGAAAGCGTTTGATGTCCCCACTCCAGAGGAGCTAATACAGAAAACTTAAGGCAACAGAGGTTATCATGAGAAGAGGATCAGCAACCAGGGTAAAGATCAGTTAGAGATGAATCAACATGGGTCATAACACATGTGTACATGAAAACAATGCTAGGAATATTTCTGTATAGCTATCCTCAACTCAACTAGCAAAAACACTTTGTCTTCCTTATTAGGCTTTTCTCTTTTCTTCAACAAAACTAGTGATACAGGCAGATCAGGGCCTGCCTGGAACTGAGGGGGTAAGGGGGGAGAGTGTGGGAGAGGGGGCGGGGGGAGGAATGACCCAAATAATGTATGCACATGTGAATGAAAGAACAATAATAATAATAATAAAACCCCACAAGCTAACAAAACAACAAAAACTAAAACTAATGCCCCCTCCAAAAAAAAAAAAAAAACCTACTACTTAAACATACCATTCAAATAAATAAAGTAGCCAGGAAACTAGCAAAAGAATTCAAAGTAATTGCTTTTGGGAAAGAAAGAATGAGCTGAGATGGGCAGTTTGCTATTGCTCCGTAAAACTAATATGGAACTTTTGAACTGTGCTGGTGTTACTTTTATTTAGAAAAAAAGTAAATCATAGTAAAAATAATAGGCCCCTTATGTTATTGAAAAGTGAATTGTGTAAGTAGATATTGTCTACCCTAAAGGATCAAATATTTGTGTACAGCAGTGCCAAGATATGACCCAATGGAGGAGAAAAAAATTAAATAACAGATGAAATTCTTGAAAAAGAAAATAAAGAGAAATGTTTCTTTATCTTCAAGTGGAGCAGTGGTGCGGGTTTGTTCTGATTTTCTTTCTTTTTTTTTTAAGTAACGGCACAACTTTACTGGCTGAGCACTGCCTTTCCTGTGGAAGGAAAAGTTATTCTAAGCTGAGTGCTGAAGTCAAAGAGCTGCAGACCCACGCCTGCTGTTTGCAATTAGCATGCCAGTCCCAATGGCACGTCCGGCAGACGGTGTTTTATTAGGGATTGGTCATCTCCTCCTCCAGGCCACGTGAACAGCCTGCGGTTCTACATGCTTCCTTTGACCTTCCAGTCGCTCTGGGGCAATGTGACCACTGGAAGCTGAAGCCACAGCTGTCTGCCACTTGACTTCCAAAGCTCAGACTGCTCTGCGAGCTTCCCTTGGGACAGAAAAGGAAAGCAAGTTGATGGAAAGAAATATCTCTTCTGAAATAAAATCATTTCATTTGCTTCAGCCTGTTTGAGGACTCGGGTATATGCACAGTGGCTGCAGAGAGGTGCAAGGTGGAGGGTAGTGTGAATGCTCAGCAGGGGTCAGGTGGGAAACTCTGCTCCTCTCTGTCCAGTTCTGGACTACAGGAGACTGGCTCTTTATGGATTCAGAGAGGGCAAGGATACTTAAAAGCCTGGCACATGAAACTCTGGGGAAGAATAAGTGGATCTGGAGTTTAGCCTAAAGAAGAGAAGGTTGAGGGTGATTTAAAAAGGAACTCTAGAACAGGAAATGTCATTATATTAGGAATGAGGACCAGATGTTCTCAATCTCATCTGAGCACAGAGTAGGGAGAAAGAACGACCTTATAGATTAAGGCCGAGCTTCGTGACAGTTGTTAAACACTGAAATGGGATGCTCACATAGGCTGTGAAATTCTCCATAAAAAGATCTTTGTCTTATATGAGCATTTATGTATAGCTTTGTCTAAAGCATAAAGTGTTCATGAAACAATGTCTGAGGGCTTCCTCCATGAGTAACCTCTATGTCACAGCAGAACCTTTCACGTAAATAAGGAAAAAGCTCCTTGGAAGCTTCACTGATCATAATTCCAGCGCCCCACAACTGGATGGATCTGAATAAACAACACAAAGTTAAATTGTCTTATTTTTTTCTCCCATTCTTTTTCCAGTTTCTCACACATTTATAAACATACCAATTGCAGCAATAGCAGGAGGCCCCATCCTTCAGTTTCGCCCTCCCTCTCACCAGAACATGGCTTTGTTCTGTTTTTATGTTAGAAACCGAAAACCTTATTACCTAAGATAAATGTATCTTTATGTTTAGTTCTTGGAGATGTGCTGAAATTCTATTTTGTCACCTTTAAGATATTTAGTGAAATGACTGATAGGGAATAATTTGTAGGCTTACATTAAACTTTTCTTAAGTGAGGTTACAGTAAGATTACATGTATTTTTTAATTCTTCTATTTGCTCTAACACTTACTTGATAAGTAATTTTACATGTAGGTCTTATAAAATATACACTCTCCTTTCAGGTAGAAATACTCAGGGGCCTGGAAACGTCTCAGAGAAATTTTAACAAATCAACCAATAGTAGATTCCTCACTGGGATTCATTGCAGTCTGCAGTTAGAACAAGTAGTTTTCAACTTTATTTCTTATGCTTCAAATCAAAGCTAACATTTTAATTAGTAAAATGACCATGAACAAGAGACTGACAGCTAATTACTATCGATTATTCCACTGTTCTTGATTAATGAGTTCAGTTAGTATGGCAGTCATGCATTTTGATCAAATTCACCAGTATTTCTTTTAATCAACTAAATTATAGTTATATTCAATAACCTAGTATAAATTTAGTGAAGTTTTATTTTCTTTGACAAAGAAGTGTTATTCAGAGGAAAGAAAAATCTAATAAATGCATAAACTAAATTGAGTTGTCTACAACTACTTTTCTATGTGTAGGGGCTAAACTTTCTTTTTCTTTTTTTCTTGCAACACTGGGGCTTGAACTCAGGTCCTTCACCTTGAGCCACTCCACCAGCCCTGTTTTTTGTGAAGGGTTTTTCGAGATAGGGTCTCTTGAATTATTTGCCTGGGCTGACTTCAAACCACGATCCTCCTGATCTCTGCCTCCTTAGTAGCTAGGATTACAGGCGCCCAGCTGGGGTGGCTAAACTTTCTTGATGGGATGACATTTCGCTCGAGCTCCTCTTTCGCATGGTACACCAACACAGAATCACTACACTTACTTGTCAAGTAATTTTTAAAAATATATAAATCAAAAACTTCTTGAAATGGATGAGTTGCAATTTAACTGTTTTATCTGTCCTGCTTTTAGTAATCCCCTGACATTCTAAACAAGAATTTCAAGCTGTCTCATAATAGCTGGTCTTCTAATGGCCAGAAGTATGAAAGAGAAATGGGGAGGTGTGGTTAGAAGAAGGAATGTGAACATCTAAAAATCACGTATTTGTGTCACAGGACCACCAAGGTTAAAGAATCATGGATATCAATAGCTTGTTACTCAGATTATCAGAAGCTATTCTGCCCCTCAAAGTGCATGGACTATTCTTAAAGTCAGAACAAGAAACAGCACCTTGAGAACCCTTTTAAGGAAATATCAAAATATTTGCTGCTGAATATGTTCAAATACTTGAGTATATTTATTGATAATTTCATGCCCTTAAATCTAGATGGATAGATAGATAGATGACAGACAGATGGATAGATAGATAGATAATATGTCACAGGGTAGATACTTCTACCAACAATGTTCATCAAACAAAAGTATAATGAGATCAAATTTGCAATAAATAAGTTTCTATTCAGAGTAAGCTCTGCATTCATGGGATTAATATTTGTACCCTAAAACAACTATGTTTTTGTGCTTTCCACTGAAGAAAATTACAGTTTATCAAAGGACTATGTGAGAGAACAAAAAGTGACTTGGTGAAAAACAAATAAAAATGTGATTTCTTGATGATAGACATAGCAAGAACAATAGATGGAGTGAATGTGAGAAAGGAAAGGTGGAAAAAATAAGATGACTCCAAAGTTCTGGCTAGAGGGACTAAGGTGGGTTCACTGTCCCTGACAGCTGCCCAAAGTTGTAGTGGAAAGTCAATGTCAGCAAGAAGCAATGAGTTTTGTTTATATCTGTTCACTTTTAGATGATAACTCAGTTACCCCCTAAAAAATTCTCTTAGGAAGTACAAAGTTAGGATTAAAACGAAGGTGAGAAGTAAATGTACAGGTCAAAAGTAAATTTGGGGAAAGCATGAGACTGGAGTAGGAGTTTTCACACACATTATTTCTAGCCTGAATGTACTATATTTCTAACATTGGGAGATTGGGCAAATGGCTGTAAGCAGATTGGTGGGAAAACAAAGCAGAAGTGAGAGAAATGGAGATGGAAAGGAAGTGTAGTAATGGGAAACTTTTTCTGTAAGATTCTATGTAGTTTTGGATTTATGTGACTTCTCCTATAAGCTTTTCCTTAAAATTGTCTTGTTAAAGAAGGATGAACACAATTATATGCTATCTGAAAATATAATGCAAAAAGTGGTTAAAGACATATAAAAATTTTAAGAGGTTATTATGTCTCCTCTATGAAAACATATAGAGAAAAAATGTAAGAAAGAAGCTGTCTAATCTATTCAGATATATCTATTTGTGATGGACACTTAGAAAATCAGAATTAATTCTTAGACTTGGAAAGTACCTAAATGATTCTTAAAAAATTGTTTTTGTATTAGAGATAAGGGCAAAATAGTTTCTGCTGGGTATTGAGGGAGGGAGCGGGAGGGGGTGGAGTGGGTGGTAAGGGAGGGGGTGGGGGCAGGGGGGGAGAAATAAACCAAGCCTTGTATGCACATATGAATAATAAAAAAATAAAAATAAAAAAAAAATAAAAAAATAAAAAAATTGTTTTTGTAAGGACTCTAGCTAAAAATAGAAACAGAGTTACTCATTAATTTTTTTTTTTACCAAATGTGTGATTTTTATCAGAACTTTCCACTGACTTAGAAGAAAACTATTCCATAACAAGCTTAATCCTCTAGCTTCAATGCATAGACCTGATGGTTTGATGTTTTCTCTTCCTTGCCTAAACCATTCCTATTTAGTTTCTAAGTCTTCCAGGCAGGTATAACTTTGTAATCTAATTTCATGTGATAACATCCAGTCATTTGTCATAATTTGAAATGTTTTATTTGTTTTCAAATAAATAGGATCAGAAAAATTCCATTATAAAAAGTGAAATATGTTGAAATTTTTTCTTGAATATAATTTAAAATTTTTGACCATATTCTCAGTGCCTTTTGAGCCATTTGACAATTCAGGGGTGAATTTTTGGCTGACCAGACTGTTACGTTCTGATGAGAACCACTTGCTTCTTGGTAATTTCAAAGACTTTTGACCTTTAAAATCAGTTAAAGTTGGATTTTTGTGAGGTTCTGTTTTTCTTGGCTCTGAAATACAAATCCATATTTTCATGTTTTAAAGATTTATCTGCATGTTTCATGGTATTAAGATGTCTTTATGTGCAGAATTAAGCAACAGATATCATATAGCCTACTATATTTCATAAATGTCCAGGGAACTTTAAAATATTTCAAGCTGGCATTTGTTTTTTTCCCATGATTTAAGTGTAATTGCATCAGTGGCTTCATTAACTGCTGCCTCCATTAAGGGACAATGATGTGCTCAGGATTTGTCTCTGAACTTGAATTAGAGTCACCTCTTGATTATCTAGGAATTGATTACTGCTAATTTGTAGAGACAAACACTGAAAGAAAGCATTTGTGAGCTATAAAATTTTCTACAAATTATCAAAAAGTCAACATTTTGGGAGACATTTACTGTTTGAAACTAAAAGTAAACACTAAAAGCAAAAAGAAACACTAGAAGTAAAAAGGACACTGTGCAAGCATGTCCTTGCCTCTCACCATCAGCTCTGTAATAGCTTCCCCTGTTGGAGATGGAGGATGGTTCTTCAGCATACTTAACATAGTGGAGAAATCCTACTGATTTATCCTCTTTCTACTCCTTCATTTATTCCTCTGCAAAAAGACAGTTTGGTGAGTAAACCTGGAAGATGCTAAACAGCCTCGTTCCACATTCTCTTTTTGGGAAATGGCAGTTGGTAGCTCAGTGCTACTTATACCTGAGTGGGAAGTACCTAGTGCTGAGAATCAGATTTAGAAAGTACGCTTGTTCACATTTAAGGTACATTAGCTTTATTTGGAATTATTTTTTTTTCCATCTGTCATATTCTTCTGGTCTACTTCTTTGACAGTTCATAAACCAAGCAGAGTAGAGAGGTATCATTTATTGAGCCCACTAAATCTGAATGCTTGTCTTCTGGTTTACAGAGTCTCGTTCATGCTTTTTGTACAATAAATGTGATTGAAGCCTCTACTACATGCTGGGACTACATGCTGGTGGTGGTAAGAAAGTACATTCAGTCCCAGTTTTTATGTAATCCCAGTTTATGTCCAACCCTGGCAAAGCTACCATGTTGGCTGTGAAGCTGGAGGAGTTAGAGGAAGGAAAGGAGGCCAGAGCTCTAACTTTAAACAACTGAGCTCCTATTCCAATAATTGACAAAAGAGAGCTCCAGTAAAATGTAAATAGTTCTGACTAACAGAAACTTTTAGGGCCATTATTTAGGAAAGAATTTATTTGAAGTTTAGTGTCATAGAGCAAAATTTATATTGTTTTTACACTTTTGAATATTGCCTGTAGGATGATGAATTGGTTCCTAAATGTTGGATATGGCCTAAGTAAACGTTTTTATTGAATCCATTCAACTACTTTTGCTTTAAGTGTAATTTGGGTTGTTGGTGAGCTCCCTCTGCTTCTGTCTTATCCCCATTATCCCAGTAACAGGGAGCTGACGGTTCTGTGATGGATTCTGAATCAGTCACTGTAATTAATAGTGAATCCATACCTCCATTACAATTCTGTCTCCAAAATGTGTTGTCTGCATTTTCACTGAGTGTCCTTGAACAGTCTTAAAGAATTCAGAAAAAAGAAAATAGATGAAGCCTGGGATTCTCCTTGTATTAGCTCCAGAATGGTGAAAAAAAGATCATCTTTGGAGAATGTGCTATTTATTACCTGCTGGGAAAAAGGAATGAAGACATTTCTAAAAAGCATGTGGTGTTCCTTCCACCTGGAACCCACACCATCATTTTGCCTGAGAGACCAGCCTGATCCAGATTTCCCTTTCACTACCAATCTACTGCCAGGCCAAGGTCTGCCCAGGCATAAGTCTGTCACCCCTAATAAGCTTGATAATGTCTGGGTACTGGGATAGATGTTTGCTTTCTTAAAGATACTCTGTTCCAAGAAATATAATGCCTTTTTATTAATTTCTGAATGGTAAATGTATGTACTATTCACAAAGCATGCCAAAATAGTTTAAAAATGACACTATGGAAAGTTATTAGTCAAGCACTTTGCAAGTTTTTGTGATAGAATTTACATGCAGTTTCAAGTGCTCTCATAAAAACAATCTTTATCTGTTTCTGACTGTGACTGATTTTGACTCCGCTAAGAAACTCTCAGGGTAGAAATTTCCTGAGCTGACAGCAGGTCATGCTAAATTAGAGCCATCACTCTTGGAGGGAGGCAGGAGTTAAAGAATGTAACTGGATTTATTCCTCATTCTTTATATATCCATAAAGGCATTGAAGAGCAACCTTATAATTTCCCAGTTTTAAATGTAGTGGGTTGGTTTTTCCATTCAGCTTCTCCTAGCAGGATGGAAGCAAACAGATACCACAAGTGAAGTTTCAACTCACAACACATTCCGATTTTTTTTTTCCAAGAGAAGAACATTGTCTTTTCCTTTTATTTTTTTCCAAGTTCATATTATTGTTTCCATGGCACGTGATTAGGATATCAAAAGCAGATATACTGTACACTATAAATGGATCTCTACCGTTTTAAACCTGGTTGGGAGGTACGCAGAATTTCACAGGAAAGGGTGATTCATGCAGACTGAATTACAGCCCATCTGGCCTCCCCTTCATTTCCCAACTGTTCCTCAGGAAAACTAGACTTTTCTGTTGCTACTAAGTATCCTTTATTCACCACTCACATTAATGGACACCCTAAGAACTAAAATTTTAACATAGGTGAGAACAATTCATTTAGTCTAGCTTTAGAGGAGGTCAGGAACAAAAGGCAAAGGAGACACTGGTTCTTTTTAATGACTTCCATCCTTTTTCATCTTCTAAAAAGAAAGAGTTCTCTGTGCTTCTTTCCTGACCTCACCCTTAATTTTTTTTCCCTTATCTCTTTTGACATTTATTTTGTTCCTCAAATCCAAGGTAAACTGTTAATCATCTCAAACAACTACAATGCTTCAAAACAACCGATTCAGAATTTCAGTGCATTCTGACCAGAGGTGTTTGTTGTCAGACTTACAGGTCTGTTGTTTGTCTGGGGTGACTCTGTGCAGGCTGTAGGTTTGCTGTGCTTGGTCCCAGGGTTCAGGCTATACAAGTGGGCTCTGCATCACATAGGCCTAGTGCCAGGAGCTACTCTCTCCCTCTCTTCCTCTCTCTCTCTCTCTCTCTCTCTCTCTCTCTCACACACACACACACACACACACACACACACACACACACATAGGAGGCCAGGAAATCAAGCAAAAATCTGTGATATCTCCTTTAAATTTGATTTAAGAGAAAGTTTTGTGAAAATTATCAATGCTTTTAGTTCCCTGAATATTCAGTTTGAACCAACAATAAGATGTGGCTACAATGAAAAATTGTTTTACTCATAGATTAATTAATAGAGAGATATTTCCCAAAGCAAGGGAGACAGTTAATTTTGTTTGCTCTTGACAAGTCAGTCAAAACATGTACTATATTAAGTATACCATTGTTTTAATATTTTGAGAAAATTACTGAAAAATTAGACAATACATAGTAGAGGGCACACACAAGGGTAAATTATTTGGAAATCATTTTATACAAGGAAATTCAAAGGGACAATGGCTTTGATTAATAAGAAAAATAATAATTATGTAGTGTTTCTTAAGAACTATTTAAAAGATCACTGTAGTTAGGATTTTATCTTTGTTAGAAATTGAGGTCAAAACTTGAATCAAAACCGAATCATCTTCAGAATAGGTATAACCATAATTACTGATCTATTTACTAAGGGAATAAATACCTTTATAATTTGATATCTCTTTTCCTAGTAATATTCAGTAAAAGTTGGAGTTATTCAGGATTATTTGCAAATTCAATATTTCAGGATACAATTTCATGCTACTAGTTTTCCAAAGGAATATTCATGTCTTCACTCACTCATTTATTCAATTCACTTACTGTTTTATTCAACACATACTTTTTGAGAATCTGCTGAATGTTATTTACTTTGGGCACCAAGAATATAACAATAAACAAGAACAACAAAATCCTTGTCTTCACGAGGCTTACATTCTAATAAGGGAACTAGATGACAAATTCATAAATAATTTCAGATTATGATAAGTTCTATCAAAAAATAAGTATTAGCCAGGCATGATGGCACACATCTGTAATTCAAGCTACTTGGGGTGGAAGCAGAGTAGCATAAATTCAAAGCCAGTCCAAGCAAAGTTAGTGAGACCCTATCTCAAAAGCCAAATTAATAAAAGAGGTCTGGGGTATGGCTCAAATGGTAGAGTGCTTGTGCAGCAAGTACGAGGACTAGATTCAATCCCCAGTACCACACACACACACTCAAAAAGTGTCTTTAAAATTATTACTTCAAGAATGTAGAACATTCATGTTTTATTTATTCCCTTTTGCCCATCCCAACTTCATCACTTTGCTTCTTTTCATTGCCATGGTCAGATGTTTAAGTCATCATATGATACAGCAGATGAAGGAACATAAACATGTACTAGACAGATCATGCTTCATCTTTTGCTTGACCATATACTAGCTATGTGATCTTAAACAACTTAGCCACTTTGAGTCTTACTTTCTGCTATAGTTCAGATGTTGAATGTCCTCCAAAGATATACAAATTAAATGACTGGTCCCTAATGTGGTAGGATTGGAGGTGCTATGGACATTTAAGATGTAGAGCTTCACAGAAGTACTTAGGTCTTTGGGAGCCTGCTGTCAAAGGTGATTGTGAGACCCAAGCAAGTCTTCTCCCTCTCTCATTCTCTCTCTCTCTCTCTCTCTCTCTCTCTCCCCTTCCTGCTTGAATGTTTATTCCAGCATGTGCTCCCAGCATGACACGATGCCTTCATAAGAGGCCCAAACAATTGGGACCTGACCAATCTTGGATTTGAACCTCCAGAATGATGAACCACAATAACTTTTTTCTTCATAAGTAGCCTGCATCAGGCATTTTGTTAAAGTAACATGAAACTGGTCAATACGCTTTCCTTATTTGTAAAGTGTGGACAAATGGAAGATGGTAGCCATACAAGAATAAAATGATATGTGAGATGGTGACCTTTACCAGTAATTCTCCATTTGCATCTCTCTCCATCCCCACATCCCTCCCAGATCAATTTCTCCCTTCCCTCTCCTTACTCTGTAGCTAGGAGTCTTGCCCACAAGGACTACATCTCTTGGTTTCTCATTGACTGGATTCTTCTTTAGCTCAGTCAATGGAAGTACTGGCAGGAGATTGAAGGAAGCTAGGAGAGAGAGGTCAGATTATTTCTTCCCTGATGTGTCCAGGCTTGGCAGGTGTGTTTAGCACTAACTACACCTTTTCAAAACCAAAGCTTCTGACAAACGGCCTCCTTTCCAGGGTTCTACTTCTCTTTGGGCACTCACTGGCCCAAAAGTTTACTCTTTAACCTTTCAGTCCTTGGAATGGTATGCTTTCCTATTGATGTTAATTTGTGGATGGTGCACCACATCTTCACTTTAAATACATATTCCTAAGAACTACTTCATTAAAGTCTATTTGTTTAAACCATCTTGGAAGAATTTGTTTCCTATAGGGATTCTAAATGATATAGTTCTTAATAGCAGGGATAGCCACACAAAGAAAATTCTCAGTATGGTTTTGCTGAGACTACTCTGTTAAATTGTTTGGTGAATGAATAGTCTTCCTGGAGGAAAATGGCATACTATGCACCATAATTACTCAGGTTATTACCAATGCCAGAGTGGGATGGAAGGTCAGATACCCAATTGCTTTTGCATTTTATTTTTATGCCAATCTGGTAATTAAAAAGACTGTATGGTTGGTTGTTTATGACTGTGCTGGGGAACTCTCAAAAAAAAAAAAAAAAAAAGAAGACAGAGTACAAGGACTTAAATTTAACACCCAAAATGCTAGCAGAGAACTAGAAAGCTCTTGTAATGACCTTAAAAGTAACTACAGGGCAGACATGCCTGAGGATTTGGCCCACAATATAATCGTACAGGTTGCAGAATTGTTACACTTTATAAATGTACAACATTTACAAGGCCCTTGTGATAATGTTAAGACATTGCTTGTAAAATTGGGACTGTAAGAATTGGAATGAGGATGTTCAAGTAGATTTGAAGGTTTAAACTTTGATTCCCCAAATCATCCCAACATTATTTTGCATAAAGAAGTAGCCTTTCAGGTGCAAGAGGTGGCCTAAACAATATATACACATATGAATAAATGTAAAAAAAAAAAGAAGTAGCCTTTCTTTTCCTGTTTAAGAAAAATAATCTTTCCATACATAAAGACTTTTCAATGGCCTCTTCTGGGTTTTTGACTCACAAAAAAGTGACAGTTCTTCTCAAGACCCATCCCCACTGTCTGTCATGACCACTCTACCCATAATTACAGGAAGACCCCAGCATCTCTCAGGTGGAGCATTACTAAGCCTATTTCCAGAAGAGACAAAGTATGCATCATAAAAACTAAAAGAATCTTTTTTTTCTGCTTTAATTCTAATTTGTTTTTATTATTTTAGTAAATATTGACTAGATACAAAAGAATATTTATTAGGTACATGTGAATTGTGAATAAAAGTAATGGAAATATTTGTTCAACTGCTACCTATTTAAATAAAAGGATGGCTCTTTATTCTTTGGAGGACTCTCTTGCCCCTCTCCAATCCACTCCTCAAAGGGCCTTTAAAATGGCATCATCAGGAACTCAATAAGCTTTATGGGGATTTTCTCTAAGACACCTATACTAAAACAAACAGGGTGAACTGTGTCAACTTTTCCTTAGAGTTGCATTTACCACATATTTTGAATTTAATGTACCAGTCAAAACAGCTTTAGGTGTCTCTAGTAGTTTCCTTTGTTAGTTACTAATTCTGGATTTAATAAAAACCATTTCATGATGCAGAGATGCTAGAACTCCCTTGCCCTTCTGTGAAGGAAGGAATCTAAAGATTTAGAGAATTGAGTTTCTTGAAGTAGATTTATTATAGACAGTCTACACTCCTTCCTTCATGTCTACCAGGAATTGCCAGAAAACAAACATCCTTTTCATCAAGGCAATAAAAAGTTAAGAGAATTCACCAAAAAGACAATGGCATCTTTGTTAAGCTCTATTTATGGTGGATCTCTTGTGTAATCTGAAAATAATGGTAGGAACCCTCATTTTAAAGGGAATAAAGCAATTTTGGAGTAGGAAAGGCCATGTGGTAGTACTTAACCCTCAGAGAAAACGTGGTTCCAATTAACATAATCAGCCACAGAGATGGAATGGCAGTCAGCATTCTGACCTGCAGAAATCTGTGACTCTAGCCAATATTAATGACAATGTTCCCTGGAGTAAGTTGGATAGTGGATGGGTAGCCAACAGGTAGTACTTGATCTATGTAATGGAAAAAAAGTATACATCAGGTAAACAGAAATCTGACTTGAATCACCAAAGGGAAAATTCATGCCTTAAAGCCTCCCAGTTTCCAGTCCTAGGAGATTCTTGAAGAAGGACCCTGCAAGTCACCTCCTACGAAGAAGGGTGGCTGGATCTTGAAGAATGACTGTGAATTACCAAAACTTAATCTGTCACTGCAATTCCAGATGCGATTCCAGATCCAATGTATCTTGATTGGTGAAAATTAATATAGCCCCAGCTTTCTAGGATAACAAATCTTCGCCTGGGAAACTTTTTTTACTCAGTGCTTGGGGACACTATTTGAAGTCTCTGGCACATATATGAGAAACCTGTAGAATTTGGAGACAAAGCAATTATTTCTTCATTTGAGAAGCAGCTTTCAGGAGTATCATTTTCAGGTAGAAAATTGCTATTGCAGAGAGAAGAGATTTCTTTCCTTACCCATTGTTAGGTTTATGACCGAGACTCCTTTAACAAAAGAAAGATTAGCAAGAGAAAAGCATACAAAAATTTTTTTTAGCATAAGTTGTTTGTGTCAGGGAAGCATTCAGAAATGAAGAGCTAGAGAAATAGGGAAAACTGAATTTTTATGGTCAGTTATACAGAAGTGTAACTGATGAACAAATGGTATGATCTAATGGTGAGACCTGTGTGTGGAGGGGATTGTTCATATTCTTCCTTGCTTCATAGTATGACATTCTTTTCCTCCCAGTATAGGAAAAATCTGTCTGGAATGGAGGGGTCTTATGACCTAATTTAGAGGAAGATCAGAGATTTCTTTTATGACCTGCTTTTAGGGCAGAAGCGTGTGTGTGTGTGGTGAGGTGGGGGGCAGGATTCACAGATAGTTTCTTGCTCCTACTGACTTCTCAAATGCCAAGGTGCCATATTTTAGGGTAATGTGTCCTGAACCCGATCACTAAAATCTATTCATAGATATCTAGATAGAATTCTGATATCTCATTCTCCCTTTCAGCAGGTATTCTCTGCCCACAAGCTTGGGTAGATATGCAGCAAACTAGCTTCCACCATACAAATGAGAATAATAGACTAAGGATAACACATGCTATGAACCTGAATCCCTAAATGATTGCATAGAACTAGCTGGCCCACCTGCCTCAAGAGAGGGAGGTATGTTAGGGGAGGGAGAGTGAGACAGAGAAAGAAACTAAGACTAAGAGAGAGAAACTAAGATTAAGAGAGAGAACTTAGAAACTGTTTTTTTCCTTTCTTTTTTTAAGGCAGTACTAGGGTTTGAACTCAAGGCCTTGGTCTCACAAGGCAGTGCTCTACCACTTGAGGTGTGCCTCCAGCCCAGAACTTACAAACTATTAAAGGCACTATATTTTGGGTTCTCTATTTTTCCATCTAAGCTTTTACCTTAACTCACATTCTTCAAAAATTGAATGTTGCTGCTGCTCCCCCCATTCTTTTCTTCCCCCTACTGTTAACTGGAACAAATTCTTCATTGTCCCTTCAACTCAACTAATAATCACATACTTCAAACCTAAAAGACATGAAAGGTCATTTTTTACCTACTAGTTTTCAAAAGAATAAATATTTTAATAATATTCATTCTGGGAGGGGGTGGGGGCAGGGGGGAGAAATAAACCAAGCCTTGTATGCACATATGAATAATAAAAGAAAAATGAAAAAAAAAATAATATTCATTCTGAGAGAAAATGTTGAAGATAGAGCTGTCACTAATTGTTGGTGGAATGAAAACTAGTACAAATTCTTTAGAGGACAATTTGGCATACAATCAAAATTTTGAAAGTACAGAATCTTTGATCCAGGAAATCATCTCTAGAAACTGCACTATTTATGCACAAAGTTATGTTTATTAAAACATCCATTGTAGCATTGTTTGTATAGCAAAAAGCTAGAAAAAACTCTAAGCTATCAATAGGAAGAAAATTAAGTTAGTGTATGTTTATATTTTTAAATTCTATACCACTATTAAAATGAATGAAATAAATCTACATAGAAAAAAAGAATAATGTCCACAATATTACATGAAAAAGCAGGTTACAAACTGGTATGTACAGAGAAAAGTATCTGCATAAGATACTTATGCATAGATAAGTTCCTCTATACATGTGGATATAAAGGGAATGAATGATAGGCAACATATAAATACTAGAAGAAAAAAATTAAAGTCTTTAGTAAGCATTGGAGAAATTTTATTTCTATCTTTTTATATATAAATGTTTCTTGAATTTTATATACTTAATATAGTAAGTTAACAATTACAAACACAAAAGTAAACTACTAAAGAACTGAAAGGGTCCTCAGGAGTCCTAGATTCTGCTTTGGGAAAAGTTATTCTAAATTTAATAGCATATTTTCTTTCTTAAAGAGCAAATTTATAATATTCTCCCTGAAACATTTTATACTCTTTAGGGCAAACTTATTATTCTTTTTGGCTAATTTGCCCTCATTTCCAAATATAAATGATTTTTTTCTTCAAGTAAGATGTTAGTTCACCTTCAAAAACCCAAAATTTTCAAATTTCAAGAAATTTTATAGACATGTATAATTGATGTGATGAACCATACTGGATTGCCTGGTTCATTTTCAGTTCAATTAACATTAGGAATAAAAAGAATCCAAACCAGCCAGAAACTTATTAATGTTCACAATAAGTGTTTAAAAGTCACATTAGTAACAGTAGAAATATACAAATTCCCTAACACCCCCAAATTTTCCCATGAATAAACCTTCCCAAGTAAGCAACTTTATTCCTAAAGACAGTTTGAAGAATCATACTTATAACTCCAAATAAAGGAATTATTACTACTAACAGCATTTCTACGTCTGTGTCTCCATGCTTACCTTTCTAGTAATCATCCAAATGCTTGAGGAAGTAAGAAGGTCACAGAATTCCCCTTCTTTTTCTCCTGTGTTACATCAAGAGTTACATTTAAACTGGAGTACTCCATTTAAACAGACTTCTCAGGAGAATAGTTATGAAATGTTTTACTGTGGGCACATATCAGATATTTTTCCTCCTTCTATGGTTCACAAGATGGATCCTTATCCAGTGTTACTTTTTAAGAGCAATGCTTACACATCTTATGAATCAATGTTGTTCTTACTTCAGAGGATGATTAAGATATTTTTTCACACTTCTAATGTTCTTAGCTTGGATGTTGAGGTATTTTCCAAGGAGTGCCCTTGGCTTTGAAGTTGCCTTTCCAATCCTATTTCCTTTTTCTTCTGGGAAGATAGAAAGGACCTGCCTTCTCAGTTTGACTTACTCACATAAGAAAATATTACTTCTGAATTTATTTGAACTTTCTGGTTTTTATCAGTTGGTATGGGCATGTATTTGTTTGTTTGTTTTGAATTGGTTTTGAATTTTATGTATAAATTATTGCAAAAAGCAGTAGTTTTCAAAATGTAGTCCCTAGAGAGCATAGGTATCACTTGGGAATTTGAAAGTTCAAACTCTCCACCCCATCTCAGACTTACCAATTTAGAAATTATGGATGTTAGACTCAGCAATCTGTGCTTTGCAATTTCCCTCTGATTCTGCTGCATTTCCAAATTCTGTTGCATGCCTTCCCTCCCATCATAAGACTGGCAAATATTAATTGTACAAAATACTAGGTTCATTATGACATTTCCATACATGTTTACATGCTTACATTAACACTCCCTAGCATTTGAATACATATATTGCAAGTAGAACTGAGCAATAGTACCTGAAAGATGAAACTTTAGGCTAGATGCCAGGTACACATAGAGTCATCCAAAAAGACAAAAAGCTCACTCTTCAAATGCTATTGGCTGCTGCTGAGGAGAGCTGGGGGTGGTCAGTTTTTTACTCTCCTTTTAAATCCTTCAGCAGCAAATACATGAGCCTTGGTACTTCAGTTTTTATTTGAGTATCAGTATCATAAGGAATTCATAGGCTATGAAATCCATTTCAAAATCTGTACTTCAAGTAGACTTCCTGGTATTCAAATTCACATGGAAATAAGAACCACTGAGAGAGTACCTGGTGGCTTCTAGAGCAATGTCAAGGTGCCTCTTTCTGAACCTCACTCTTGATTCATACTCTTCCCATGCCTACACTGGATACCTAGCCTGTTAAGTGTATTGATTTCTTTTCCCTGAAGTTCTTAAACTTGAAATTATTGGATCAAAGACTGTGAATCTTTTAAATATTGATAGATACTACAAAATATTATCCAAATTGTACTCATTATCCTTTCACCATCAGTTTGTGAGAGTTCCTTTATTCCAATTCTCTGCCATATTAGATATTTTCTAAACATGTTAGTTTTTCCAAAACTAAATGTAAAAAGCTATATTTCATTTTTATTCCATGACTTTATTTGAACACTAAATGTTAGAAATCTTGTTCCCTTTCTGCTGCTTGAGTTTAACCTTATGCTGTTATAGATTTTCTATTATATTCCATCAACTTGTAAAATATTTTAAATATACAATAACTAATGCTTATGGTGACCTCACAAGGTGGATTTTATAGTCCCAATGTAGACCTGAAGATACCCAGGTTCAGATCAACTAAATCATTTGTCCATGATGTCACACATATGTGTAACATGCACAGATTAAAGTTCAAGTTCAAATACATGAATAACATATACATAAATTAAAGTTTAAGTTAAAAATATGAGTTAAAGCCCTAGCTGTGTCATGCAATAAATGAAAACAAAAACAAAAGGCACATTCAACTTATGTTTTCACATTAGGATAACTGATTGAGTATGAAATATATAAACAAAAAAAAGCATTGAGTTGACAGTATCGCTTGTGAAATATAAAAATATCTTATGCAACCAACTTTAAGACTTCATTCAATAAAGTAACTTTTTCAGCTTTGGTATAATAATAATGGTATTAATAATTATGATTTTTACTAAGTTCCTATCATGTGACAGATATGATTGATGCTTCCTCTAGGAGTATTAACTAATAAAATCCTCATAGTAGTCTGATAAGTCTGATTTTATAGGTGAGGAAACTAATAATGTGCACAAAGTCACACAACAGTCAGCTATGGAGCTAGTCTTCAAATCTGGCAATATTCCAGACCCAACCCTCTTAATCACAGAACTATGACACTGTCTCTTAAAAGGAAGTTTAAGTAAGATTCTTCAGTGGTCCTTGTTAGGGACAAAACAAACAAATAGAAAACAACGTAATGTTTAATTTTGGAAAATGGGGGAACTGAATAGATAAGACCCAAAGTTTAATTTCTTTGATTTGTTTACCTTATAGTACAATTCACGAAAAGAGAAAATTGTTTCCCTTGCCACAGTGTTTTCCCTTTGTAACTTCTAGGTGATTATTCTTAGATAAATCACATATTTATAATAGTTGGGGCTTAGACAACAAATGCCTCAAAGTATGGCACTTTGGTATGCTGAGTACTCTGAACTTAAGGAGATGGGAAGGCCCCAGAAGTAGCTTCAGAAGCAAAATTTCTCTCTGATCTTCTCCCCCTTCCTCTCCCTTCCCCATGGAGCTGGCCATGAAAAACCTAAAGAGATAAACCTTGCTTGTTTCCTCCTTTAGTCTATTGGCCTTGGGTCTCACCCTTTATCCAATCACAGGTTGCTATACTTTATCAAACATAAGCTTAAAAATAGACAGTTTTCCATGGACCTGTGAGTCTGCATTTCTGAAAGCTCCTATGCCATATAAAATTTTGATTAAAGAAATTTGTTATTGTCTTAGTCTATTTTCTGTTGCTAATAACACAATGTATCAGACAAGGCACTCATGCGTGTGTGTGTGTGTGTGTGTCCTTTTCTCTCTCTTTTCTTACAAAGTCCCAGTATTCAATCATGGAATCTCCATCCTAATGACTTTATCTAATCCTAAGCACCTCAGAAAGGCTCTACCTCTGGATTGATAAAATTAAGTTTCTACCCTCTTGATACTCACAATGGGGATTAAACTCCAACATGAGATTTGGAGAGGACAAACCATATTTGAACCATAGTAGCTGTGCTTTTCTCTTGTTAAACTGTCTTTTACTATAGAAGTGATGACTGTGATCCTTCTGATGAGGAGGAAAGACACCAAACTCTCTCTACTCTTATGCATTCAACTCTTTACTCTTATTTGTTACTTTCATCTACCAGCCCTTGGCTATTTTTCCACCAAGACTTGTTACCTACTTCACCATTATTCTAATAGTCTGAATGAAGTGGGTAAAAGTGATCCATTTAATACATTTAATACATGGTTCCTTTATAAGGCCATATTAATGACCTCAATTTTCATTTCATTTCTGCCACCTTTGCCATGGACTCATGTCAAACTCCTCATTGTTAAACCTAATGTACCTCTAACCTTTCACATTTGATGTGTTCTTTATAACTATGATCTCTGATATAATTTTTCTGTTCTTGTTTTATAAGAACCTACAGCATCTGATTCTATTTTATCACTTTCTGCTTTGTAAAATTCTTTTCCCTTTCAGCACCTCAGGCATGACTATCATCTCATGGTGGTTTCATACTCCTCTCCCCATAATTGTCGACTTCATTGAATGCAGAGTTTTCTGGTATAACTTGAACAGGAATAGTAGATTGAGTAAAAGAAAAAAAAAACAGAGAGGTAAAGAAGAACTAAAAAGATCCATTTTCTGTGGAGAGACTAGAAAGTAATTTAAAAATAGTTGGGAGGGCAAGGAAGGATGTTCTTGATTTATCATCATTATTATTTTAAGATCAGAGAGACTTCAAGGTGTTTACATACTTAAAAGTAAATGACAGTAGAGAGAAGAGAGAAAGTGAGAGGGAGAGAGAAAATGACTAGAGCACAACGGTTGAGAAGAGAGCAGAGAATGGAACCAGAGCATGGCAAAGAGTCTTAATAACAGAAAAACTGTTTCTTACACTGAGAAGCAAAAAATGAGAAGATAGAGAAACTGTAGTAAGAGAATCATAAGGGAGACCCCACCAGACTAAACAGTAAACCTGTGTTCTTTCCCTAACCTAGAAGGGTTTCTTGTCTTAGACCTTTAAAGGCTACTGTCCCAAAAGTCACTTCCAAACCACTCTTTCTCCCTGACTTTACAGTGTTTTTATTGTATTTGTCATTCTCTACTTGATGTCATGTGTTTGTTTTTGCTCACAAGTAGAGAAAATATGTCTGGTTTAGTTACTGCTGTAGCTGCCACATTTAGTATATACACAACCAAAGTGAGCACTGTATCTGCCACATTTAGCATAGTGCCTAAAATATAGTAGTTTCTCAATAAACATTTCTTAAATGAATACATAATGGTTTTGATGCTATAGGCAACAATTTGGACTATTCACAAGAGAGATGGGAGAGGGTAGCAATATGTACAATATTACCTAGCAGTGGTGTGAGTCCAGATAATGTCATAATCAATGAAATTGTAGTGATGACAAGATTAATTCCAATGTCACTAATTACAAGAGGATTTAATTGTCACTGGTATCCAGTGACATAAATAATAAAGAAGTTTAAGCCGGACATGATGGTGTACAACCATAATCCCAGATACTTAGGAGGTGGAGGTAGGAGCATCACAAGTTTAAAACCAGTCCAGCAAAGGTAAAAGTGAGATACTCTTTCAAAACCCAAAGAGTTAGAGGTATAGCTCAAGTGATAGAGTGTGTTTGCCTGGCTATGGGTTCAATCGCCAACACCTCAAAAAATAGAAAGTACAGAAAAATTCTCAAGAATACTAATAAAAATAAATTTAAAATAATAAGTAATAAAAATTTCCTAAGAATAAGAGTATTGTGTATCATAATATTTTAAATGGAGAAAATACTACATACTGCTAGGCATACATTTTTTCATAGTATATTAATCTAGGAAGTTTAGCTATGCAAGTATAAAATTGAAATCATAATATACCATGAAAATATATTAGAGGAATTTATTTTTAAATCTTAGGTAGGAAAAATTAGGTAAAATTCAAAGCTTGAAATAATAAAACATGAATTTTAAAAATGAGTCTGCAAATGGACTTAAAAATTGGGGAGGGGGGAGAAGAACTTACCCTATATCACTTTCTCACATATTCAAAAAGTGGGGAAATATTTTTAACAGAAATAACTAACAGAATTTCTTAGCATATAAATATGACTACTTGTTTTTCTAAATTATAAATTGCTCGAGCTTAGGGATCTACAGTATTTGACACTGGATAATTATCTCATAAATGCATAAATTAATAAGCAAATACAAGAAAATCATTATAGACAAATATTGGAGCATTTTGAAAGGCTTCTCTGGCTAGATAGTTTAATTTTTACTTTGACTAGCTGTAAAGTATTGGAAAATATTGGTTTATTTTTTGATGTTCAGAATCAAACCCAGGACCTTATACAATCTAGGCAAGCACTCTCACTGAGCCACATCTCGAGTCCCAAGTAGATATTTTTACATAAGATTTGATATAATTATTCAAAGACAGACAGATTTTTTAAAATAATGTAAACAAGTTTATCAGCATCTAAGGAATGACTGGGACCTGGGTTTTTATTGTTCCTTGTTATATAATTTTCTAAACCAAATTTCTTACAATGAAATAGGTGCATTGAACTTAAGTGTCATGAATGGGCATGCCGCTAATTTTAGGAAAGCAAATAATTTCCATATGTTGAATAGACCGTTTTCTTTTGGAAGGGAAGGCGGTACTGGGATTCAAACTTAGGACTTTGCTCTTGGTAGGCAGGCTCTTTACCACTTGAGCCATGTCTCCAACCCTTTTTGTTCTGGTTATTTTAGAGACAGGGTCTTACTTTTGGCCCTGGCCAGCCTGGACTGTGATCCTCCCATTTTAAGTTGCACACTGTAACTGAAATGACAGGCATACTACACCATGGCCAGCTTTTTTCCTTTGAGATGGAGTCTCATGAACATTTTATCCTGGTCTGACCTGGAACTCTGATCCTCCCAATCTCAACCTTCCAAGTAGTTTGAGATGACAAGCACATTCTACTGTGCCCCAGCTATTGGTTGAGATGGGATCTTGCTAACTTTTTACCTAGGCTGGCCTAGGCTATGATCCTTCTGCTCTCAGCTTGTAGAGTAACTAAGATTATAGGTATGAGCCACTGGTGCAAAGCATTCTAAATGTTTTTTAAATTTCATATGTAGAAGTTTCAGGTCAAGTATAAGTAGCAAGTCGTGAAAACACTCATGCAACTTTAGTGCAAGTCATCCTCTCATTTATGTCATTAGTCATGCTTTCTTGCTGGGTTTTAAGCTTAGTCTCATCTTCACAAATGTAAGCCCATCCATTGCTCTGATCATGAGTGGTACTATACCAACTAACCATGTAACCTTGAAAAAGAGACTTGCTCTCTCTTCATGTCATATTTTATGGCTCATGTTTGTGATATATTCACTGCATAATCACAGGGTCTTATAGTCAATAGAACATCCTAGAAAGAGACCAGCAGAGAATTTTCTTTCAATTATAGCCATTTCTTCTCCAGAAAACGTATTGTCACTTACCAAAAGGATATACTTTTTTTTAATATTATTATTATTCATATGTGCATACAAGGCTTGAGTCATTTCTACCCGTGCCCCCTCCCTCTCCCCCCAACCCCTCAATACCCAGCAGAAACTATTTTGCCCTTATCTCTAATTTTGTTGTAGAGAGAGTATAAGCAATAATAGGAAGGAAAAAGGGTTTTGCTGGTTGAGATAAGGATAGCTATACAGGGCATTGACTCACATTGATTTCCTGTGCGTGGGTATTACCTTCTAGGTTAATTCTTTTTGATCTAACCTTTTCTCTAGTTCCTGGTCCCCTTTTCCTATTGGCCTCAGTTGGTTTTAAGGTATCTGCTTTAGTTTCTCTGCGTTAAGGGCAACAAATGCTAGCTAATTTTTTAGGTGTCTTACCTATCCTCACCCTCCCTTGTGTGCTCTTGCTTTTATCATGTGCTCAAAGTCCAATCCCATTGTTGTGTTTGCCCTTGATCTAATGTCCGCATGTGAGGGAGAACATACGATTTTTGTTCTTTTGGGCCAGGCTAACATCACTCAGAATGATGTTCTCCAATTCCATCCGTTTACCAGTGAATAACATTTCGTTCTTCTTCATGGCTGCATAAAATTCCATTGTGCATAGATACCACATTTTCTTAATCCATTCGTCAGTGGTGAGGCATCTTGGCTGTTTCCATAACTTGGCTATTGTGAATAGTGCTGCAATAAACATGGGTGTGCAGGTGTCTCTGGAGTAACCTGTGTCACAGTCTTTTGGGTATATCCCCAAGAGTGGTATTGCTGGATCAAATGGCAGATCAATGTTTAGTGTTTTAAGTAGCCTCCAAAATTTTTTCCAGAGTGGTTGTACTAGTTTACATTCCCACCAACAGTGTAAGAGGGTTCCTACCAAAAGGATATACTTAAAATTGGTTCATTTTTAATGCAAAGATTAAAATGCCCATAGCACATTTGAAGAGCTGGAATTTTGACCACAGATCCTTCCCTCTGAAGCAAAGAAAGAAATGTGCAATGATCAAATCAGGGTATTGAAATGACATACTGTACTCTATAAATATATATAATTATTTTTTGTCAATCAAAAATAAAAGTTAAAAAAAGAAGGAAAAAGAAAGTCAGTAGGGAAGCAACCTTGTTTGTGCTTCCATTGCTCTAAGGGTTTCTGGGATTCTTCAACTTTCATTTTGGACATCACCTGCTTTCCTCTGTTTCCATAGACTTAAAAGTTTCAGAGTTTGTGCTTACTGAAAATGATGAATTTAAAATATAAATTCTGATTCCCTTCATTCCTCACCTATAGTTATGGAACAAACGGATACTCTCCTATACCTGGCTTCAGCTCTGTGCCCAGTGCTCAGCATACACACCCACATACACACTGCTAAAGTAAACTCAGAAAAATCTACAACTAACAATGATGTTCTGTTATGCCCCCTCACCCAGCTTCCTGCCTTCCTCATGAGGGAATTAAATAGTGGGTGATTCTAATGTGCTTACTTTATTGAAGCAAAAGATGTTTCTTAGCTATGATCACAGTTTAGAGACCAATAAGTGAATACCAAAAAGAGGCTTGAGGAAGGTGCCAGATCAAGCCAGAAGGAGCTGTCATTGTGAAATAGGCTATCAAGCAAAAATGCAGAATGCAAATCCTAAGTGCTCCAAAAGGAACTAGCTTGAGTACTGTCTTAACTTTCTTTCTGTATCTTATCTCTTCATATCCAAACTCTGCTCTACAGTTTGAGTTAGTTACCTAAAAGACAAATCTAAATAACTAGTTGCCTAATTTTTTAAAAAGAAAGTATTTGGGGGAAATGGCTTGTGTGTTTTTCAAGTTCTAATACTGTCTTCTTAGTCTTGTAATAAAGCTCAGAACCTTATGAAAGCCTTATGAAAATCCTGCATGAGTTGACCTATAAATGGTCTCTCAGTCCTTAAATCCTGAGGCAAGCTTCATATGACATCAGAACCCTCCTTAAAAAAAAAAAAAAAAAACCCACAAACCTTCAATGGTTCCTTATCTGTAGAATTGGAGGTCCAGTTTCCCTGCCTTACCTTAATTCCCACTTATTCTATTATTTCCTTTCTTAGCTTTTGCTTTGATGAACCCTAATTCTCTACCTACTTGGTTTCTTTTTATACCCCATTGTTACTCACCACAACCTTCACATGTCTAACTCCTTTCCAGTAGAGACTAAATCCCATTTCATTCAGGCCTCTTTTCTTAATTTCTCCTATTAAGAAATAATTTCCTCACTGTCTGCATTGTTACAGCATTTACTGTTATAGCATTTTACTGATTGTAGGTTGGTATATCCCTGTCTCATCTTCCTCAACACCTCTTCAAATGTAAACAAGGAACTCTGGCTGACTCAGCTGTTTCAAAGCTCTCAGAACACTATCAAGATCTTTAGTTGGCACTGACTTAACACTGTAATGAGTTACTGTCTGCAACCATCAGAAATCAATCTCTCCAAGAGTTACAAAACCAAACTATGGCTGACTTCTGTTTACTGCTAGCAAAGTGGGGAGTGCCAAAGAGTCCTAGAATAAACGAATTACACTCCAACAGTTGAAGCACAAAGCAGACAATGAGAGGGAAGTGATCACACCATGTACTCACTGTTTTGCCCAGAAGGCTTCAAGACCTTTAATTAAAAAGTTTAACCATGGGAGGCAAAAGATGGAATGTGTTCCTAATTAATGCTTTAACCTCATTATGCTCCCAGGCCAGGAAATAGAATAATTGCACGAGAATTTGGCGATTTTTTCCACAGAGATCATGACAGCTTTTTTCTCTTAAAATGAATTTCACTCACTTTTCTTCAAAGAAGCCTGTGCTTTTAGCTGAGCTGATAACTTTAACCAAAGGGGGATGGACTGAAAGTTGGAACTTTGATTCCCATAAATTTAAATGGAAAGTATCAACACATTCAAATCCATGCCCCCTCCCCCATCTCAAAATTTCATGAGTATTGCACAGTGTGGTTGTGATATTTTCAGTGATTAAGTTCCATGGATATTTATAGGGGATGAATTGCTTATGCCAAGATTAACCTTAAATGGACTTTAAACAATACATGAAGTAGAATAGTGAACATGGTTTAAGTACTGTTCCATCTCGTAAGAGGTTGACAGCAGTAAATTTTTCTCCAGAGTAAGGACAGGTATTGTTTCTTTGGTAGAGCATCAAAGTAAGTAATTCCTTTATGACTAAGGGCTTTGTTTTGTGAAAAACACTTTTCTTCTTTTCTCTCTTAAATTCATAAAGCTGAATTTACAAAGTTAAATATACATTAAATGGAATATGACTCTATGTCATATTCCCAAGTCACTTGATTCCAACTATTAGGACTGTAGTAGTCTTCCACACAGATAAAAACCAAACCAAACCAAACCAAAACAAAACAAAAAAAACCCCAAAACCAAATAAATGAATTCCATAAATATAACTATTAGTAATCCAAGGATTAGCACACAAACCATTTCTCTAGTTATTAATTCTACAAAATTTAAAAGAAAATTTTACCTTTAAATAAAAACAATTTTGTTTTTAAAAGATCCTTTCTTTCACTGATTCCTCTTCAATTAAGTTATTTAAATGGCTTGGGCTCTTTATTTGTCCTTTTTTGTCCTTTCTCCTCTTACCCCTGGAAAATTCATATGGGTGAGTTAAGATTTGGCTACAAATTCTACAAATCTTATTCTCTTCATTCCATTCTATAACATTCAGAAAATTTAGATAAAACAGAAAATATTAGGTCATCTAAATTAGCCTTTATATCTCTTATGGTGTGTCTTTTGGGGGGCATGGGATTTGAACTCAGGGCTTTGTACTTGCAAAGCAGGAACTTTACCACGTAAGCCACATCTCCCATCCATCTTGCTCTGTTTATTTTGGATGAGTTCTACTGAACTATCTCCCAAGCTGGCCTAGAACTGTAATCCTCTTGATCTTACTCTCCCACATAGCTAGAATTACAGGCATGAGCCACCAGTAACCAGCTTATGGTGTGTCTTCACAAGTTTAGTATTTTACTTTTGATTCTATGCCAAGACTTTTGCTTATTAAGCAATAAAAGACAAAGTAAGAAATATTTTCTATATTGGCTACTCATCACATTTCATACAGAAATCTTGCTCCCTATACCACCTGCAATATTTTTAGAGCAATGCAACTAACAAATAATTTTTTGAGAAGATATTATGTCTCCACTAGTTTAAGCTCTGTGGGGAACATAAAGATAATCCAGCTGCGCTCAGGGTTTTACAATGTTTAGGAGACTTGCAGTAGTTGTGTTTCAAGATGGCCCTTAATGTTCCTTACTTTCTTACATTCCCAACTTTGGATAGCCCCTTCCTACATAGAATCAAGGGTGGCCAATACAGTATTGCAGAAATGATGACTGAGAATTTTTTGGCTAGTTCAAAAGACATCTCAGACAAATTTCTGCTTTGGGCTATTGGATCACTTATTCTGGGGGAAGACAACTGCCCGTCAAGATCTATAAAAGATCTGACATTTTATTCTACTTACAAATAAACGCATTACCCTACCACAGTTTTATGGGTGGTAGCAGAAGGTGTAAGACTTCTGCGTCACAGTCAAAAAGCAGTTAAATACTCAAAACAATGAACGTAAGCAGAAGTTAAGCAAGTGACAGTTCATTGAACTTCATTTACCAATAGGCTGGTGCAAGTGAGGCAAGTAATGCTATACATGGAGTGTGTTGTGTTAAAGGAGGTGAACTTCAACTTAGAGAATGGGCTATAAACGTGCCTGACCTTCAATTTAAGGAGACATTATCTTTATCATACGAGATGAAAGAAAAAAAAAAAACTGCCTTTTACTCCACAGGGGAACTATATCTACCAAGGTTACTTGCTATACAAAATAATAATCTAAATAATATCTTCAAGATTATATAGAACAAAGGAAGTTTTCAGTTCTCCTGATTACAAGATGTGAGAGTTCCATGGAAACTGTCTCCCAATATTATAAAACCATGAGAAACGAAAGTTTCAAGATCCACACGATGATAAACTGAAACTGACCTCCAGCAATCAGCACCACCAGCCTGCCAGGTGGCGGAGCCACCTTGAAAGTGGATGCTCCAGTCTCAGAGACACCTTTAGATGACCAGTTTCCTAGGTGAAACCTAATCTTATGAAGAGCCTCAACCCAGAGTCATCCCAGAAATTAGTCCCCAAATCCTGATCCACAGAAATTACAAGGAATAATATTATCTTGAGGTGATTTCTTACACAGTAATATATAACCAATACAATTTTTTGAACTTGGAATTGAGGTGCTATCACGGCAAATCTTGAAATGTAACAGTGGCTTTGGGGATAGCATAGTAAGAAGCTATAGGGCCTATGGAGAGTATAAATGAAAGGATAAGAGACATTGAAGAGAATTTCAGCAAAAATCTGACCACATTTGAGGAGGCTGCTGGGAGAGCAGAAAGGAAAGTGAAGGAATGTTACTGGATAATGGAGAAAAGGGAGCCTTGTTACACAGTGGCAGAAAGTTAGCAACATCACTGCCTACATTAATATGGGAGTAGGAAATGTACCAAATGAAGTAGGTGATCTAGCTAAGGAGATTTCCAGGCTTCTTCCTAACTGCTTAGAGTAAAATAGATAGGTAGCCTTCTTGGTGGTTCTTGAGTTGTGTGTGTGTTTGTGTGTATGTAATATGTTATGAGAAATTCACATTTAGTCAATAATTCAAAATTTGTGCAACTTATGTGTTGAGAAGGCAAATCATTTCTCATATAAGACACAGTTTCTTATTTTAACCTTATGAACAAACACCATCTTTACAAAGGTAAACTAGTAAGAGAGAAAAGGAAGCAGAAACATTTTTACTGGCTTTCGTTAAGTGATTTTCAAGACAAATTTCAAAGAATAATGTGATTAGAAATAATATTTTCAGTATTAGCTTCCTGTAGGGTTAAATTAACCTGTCCTATAGTGCAAAGGATCAACTCTAAGAAGCCAAAGTAAGATGGAGGAAATTGTCAAGAAAATGAGTGTGAGGCACAACTACAAAATAGAAATAGGAAGTATCAAAATTAAGCACTATACTTAGAAAAACAGTATTAATTTATTTTCATGATCAGTTACATTTCCACTTTGAATAATTATTTTAACTTATTTTGCAAAATTTTAAACAACAGCAAACAAAACCAAAAAACAGTTGGTCAAAAAGATTCAATAAGCTCTTAAAAACGCCAGCTTTATTTTGGCAAGGATGCTAAGCTGGCCTGTGAAAGCTGAGCACATTGGACTGATTCACAAGATGAATGATTTGGAGGTCCATGCAAAATTGTTTCTGAATGCTTTCTTAATCACCTGCCGCTACAGTTGACAATTATTAACCTTTCAGTGTCTGTTAGACACACTCTACTTTAAATTTTGAAATGTTTTTCTAACAAAGTCAAACAAAGCAGTCATACAGTAAATCCAGTTCAGAACATAATATTTTGAATATTTGATTTAATAAACACTTCTAAATTTTTATTTACTTGTGGTCCAAATAATTAAAGATTGCTCGCATAGTTTTATGCAAGTGTGCGTGTACACACCACACACAGAGAATTAGAATTGAAACAGAGATCACTAGAAAAAAGCTGTAATAGCAATATTCTTTATTATTTTGGTTTTGTAGGAATGTTTGTCTTCAGAAAGATAATTTCAGCTCATCAAAATGATAGAATCACTGGGGGAAAAGATTTTTCAGTTCTTTCTTAGGAACTGAATTTTTCAATCTGTTCAAAAGAGAGCAGAATATTATTTATACTCTATAATTACTTAAAAAGAGAGTCAGGTGTTTCTGGGCTCAGGAAAGGCACTCCTTCTATTCCCTAAGGAAACTTGGTTTGTTATCCATTCTGGTTCCTCAACCCAAATCCAGGTACCACCTGTTTTGAATTCTAGCTGTGATGCCAGAGACACTAATATGGAATGGGGCAGGCATATTTGTCCAGAGGCTGCATTAAAAGTATAGATGCTTAGGAGTCAAGAAGATTGTCTTAACAAAGATTGCCTACAACTTGCTGTATATTACTCAATAACTTTGAATCTAAGTTTCCTCATCCATAAAGTAATATAGTTAGTTATATTAAGTGATATTAGTTCTTCCCTTTCAGATGATTAAAGCCTAATATAAAATTATGAAATCTGTCTTCTATAAAAAGATGTTATTTGTAGGTAATTTTCCTCATGGTATTATGTTCTCATAAAATTAATGTCTGACTACTTTGAAAGCTAAACACTGAAGTGTACAATCACTCATTATAGTTTAATGACATAGTCTGAGAATAGTGAGAACCTCATGACTGTGATTGTTAGAGAGGTCCTGGTTGTGAGTTACTTTACATGTGTCAAGAGTTGTTTGACATAGTTGTCACTAAAATATAAACATGTAATTTTTTATAGAGGTAGCTTTCATGAAAGTTGATCTGTTATGGAGCATATGTTCTCTCCTCTGACTATTTGCTTCGATCACAAATCATGTTAGAGTTGCCAGGACAAAAGAGTGTCTGTTCTGTATTCAGAGGATCATTGGTTTGAAGGAAAATATAATTTGTATTTTGTGTCAGATTTTGTTGTTCTTCTTCTTAAGAACATAACAAGATACAAGACAGTTATGAGATTGGCTTCTGGCTTTTTACTAAAACCAAAGACTTCTCAGCAGTGTGTTCACAGTAAGGGTTCAGTTTGAAATACTTTAACTACATGCAGTGTTTTGTTGAGGGGGACAAAACTATTGTGTTTGAAAACAAGTATTCTCACATTGAAAAAGGTGTTTTCTTTAAAAAGACATGCTTCTTTTGAAAATAACAGATGAGGAATCCTTTTCAAAGGGCAGAACTCTACAGAGAATTTTGTTGGTTTTCAACTGTGTGTGTACATGCATGCGCGTGTGTGTTTCCCCAAAAGAAAACAAAAATGAGCAAGTTTTCTCCAGTGGAACATTTGAAAAATTGCTCACCCTTACTATTTTTATAGTCTTCATTTTTGTTCTTAACATACAGAAGAATAATACTTAAAAAACCTTACTAAGTAAACGAAGTTACTAGGAAATCTAAGGCATTTGAACAGGAGCCAGACATGTAGGTAAAATTCATTCTAAACCATTGGATTCTCACGTGTTCTTTCTCTGACAAGACAAGACAAGCCAAACAGCATCCAGCAGCATTCCTCCAGTCTCCCTTTTGTTGCTCGCCAGTTAGTTTTTATTCACTGCAAAGGCCAATTTTCTGCATGCTATTCAATGTGGTGTGCTTGTTTGAAAAGAAGTGAAGAAAAAGAATTAAGATGCTAAAACTTAACTCATTCCTCCCTTCTCTTCCCTCCTCCTTCCAACAAGTCCCCTTTCTTCCTAGCTTAGTGAGAAACAAAAGCAGAGTCATTCAACCTCAAAATTTGGGTGTGTGCCAGGTGAAATACTTTAGCGTAGATTACTCTCAACTGGATCATATTGTATAGGTGGGCCTCGTTAAGTGGTTTTTGTTGGCTACTCTGCCAAAGTGCAACTCAGAAAAATATGGATGCCGGTGGGGTGTTTTGTGTGCTCTGTTTCAGAATGTTGAGATGAAAAAAAGACAGTTTGAGAAATTGAGGAATCTTATTATTTTGGGATATATTTACTCTACAATGAATGAACCCTTACTAACATTTAATCTTTACTATATATCCCTGAGAATCTGTATATTCCCTTTTCTCTTTTTAATTAGGTAAACTGGGAAAAAAGTGCTGATTCACTTTACTTCACAATAGGTTTGAAAGCCAGGACAAAAAACAGGAGTGCAAACTAGAACTTTCAACTTGAATTATTTTACCTGCACACCTAAAACTATCTGACTCTGATGGAACACCCAAAAAATTCTTATATGAAGTGCAACATCTCTGGAGTGAATTAACATGCAAAGAAGGATTCATTTATCAGAGTTGGTGTTAATTAGGAGGGTTTTACAGTATTCACTAAAAAAATACACTTCAGAATTCAAACTTTGAAGAATGTAAGAGATTAGTAGCAGATGAAATCTAAATATACTGGGATAAAAACACATTTCATACATTCCTAATGGTGCTATGCTATGGGGGCAATAACTGGCTATTGCTATCATACAATAGCATTTTACAGTTGAAATAGATCTTCAAGATCAGTTGGCTCAACTCATTCATTTTATAGATGAAAAACTGAGGCCCTGAGGAATTGACAAATCAAGTATCCTATGGCTAGTTAAAAGGAGGGGTGGAATTATAATATAGTTTTCCTGACAGCCAAGTCACTTTACCAAACTTTTGATTCTACATTTCATATGAAAGAACTGTGCCAACTGTGTAAAGATATATAAGCCACAGTCCCTACCTTTAAAAATAGAATAATGAAAACATAATGCAAATGTAAAGCTAAGCAAATGTAAAATATTCTGGGATTAATTTGCCATAAATTCTCACTACTGTAAGTAGCAATGATTCCTTTTTTAGCAATTATAACAGTGACTTAAAAATATAATGGAGCAGTGACTTCAGAAAATCCACTGAATTCATAAATGGCTATCCAAATTAAGGATAACCAACTCATGGTCTAGGATGTCTGATGTTCCAGAGTATGAGGTATACTCATTGAAACATTAGGGTTAAATCGATATTATAATAAGATAGTACTATAATTTAAGGTAATAGTAATTTTGCTAAAAACCCAAAATGGTAACAATGTATATAAATATCACTACTTTTAACAACTAATAATGAGAAAACCTTTTGAGTGATATAGCTCATTATTGATTCTGTACTGTAATATTTATTATATTGGTCACCTTTGCACCGAATCTTATGATTTATACTCATATATAGTCCTTTACATACTTGTACCTAACAAACTCCATTTGATTTTGATAGTGTATTCTTTCTAAATTATTAAGACCATTTTATATTTAGCTAAGTTTTTGTCAGCCCTATAAGTTTGGAATTATCTACAAATTTTATAAGCAAATTCTCAAGGTTGTATTTCAAGTCATCAGCAGAGATGGTAAATGGAAGTCATTTTTATGAAATAATCACCATTAGTGGATCCCATATAACTTAATACTGACAGTTCATCTTTGGATCCACTACTTGGTTTAATCAGGTGCTAAAATAAAAGGACTATGAGTAAAATCACCTTTCCTGACTTGATTTTAAAAGCATATTTTACTTATTGATACTAGTTGAATCAACCAATACTCATTGAATACTCAGTTGACTGTTCATTGATAGTCTATTCCTCCAAGCACTAGAAGTTATATAGAATATTGAGAGGGAAACTGCTAATAATGCTATCCTTAAGAAATTTGTTGTCTAGTGAAGAAAGTGATATAGTTAATGTATAATCAATGTTATTTAAATGTGAAAGTGGACCAAAACACTGTTAGAAATTAGATATCCTAGAAGGAGATAAAACATTCTTGTCCAGAGGCAGAGCAATATTAAGAATCAATCAAAGCCAAAAGAAACAAGTATGAAAAGGAAGAGAAAATCTGCTATTATCAATACAAGTGAAAAAATGAACTCTCATAGACATTCACAAAATTATTTAGTTGGTAGAGATATATCCTACACAATATCATACATTAACTAATATTCTGCAGGAGCATAATATTTTGTGTTTAACGTTTTTTTCCTTAATGTGTGAAGGCACTATGATCAATGCAAACTCCTAAGAAAAAGTGACTTCTCACAATGGGGGCTTAAACCACATGTATCACCACTGAGGTAAGAGCAAGCAGATTCCCCCAGAAAGAATGCAGCCACCAAAGGGTATGTGCGGAATAGGAGCCTGCAACATTAGGTAAAGCACTTTAGAAGGAAGCAATCTTCTAAGTAATCAAATAACAAAGATGCCATCCCACAAAGACCACATATTGAAGAAATCCTAGGCAAGAAGTAAATATTTGGTAATAATGACTAGACACAAAATTTGTGCATCTCAGCATTAACTAATCAGTAAAGAATAACTTGCAACCCACATTGAAAGAATCTGTAATAGACTAAGAACTATGCTTACATTGGTTGGAAGTTCTCAACAATTCTTTAGAAAAGAGGAACTCACATTGAAATTCTGATGCCAAATATGTATAATTAAGTTTGTTGCACATAACAAACTTAAATCTTGCTTATGTTTCTCATGAAAGAATATAGATGAATATTTCTCAGAAACTTTTTGTCACCTTATGTTGTAATATGGATATCTGAATTGGTAAATGATAATGTATTATAGAGTTTCAGGTCACATCCAAAATTATTTGAACAGTTTACAAAATAACCAAATATGGATGAATACTATAAAAATTTTCAACTCTGTTTGGGTTCAAAACAATGCAAATTAATCTGAGGCACCAGTTTTCACCTATCAAAGTGGCAAAGGCAATTTTAAAGTAAAAGCAAATTTGTCAAGGTTGTATGAACTACTAATGAGTATATGAAAGTATTGTACAAACTATTTCTGGATGTTTAAGGTAAAATAACATGTTTAATGGAACTATGGTGTCCTTTTTATGATTTCTCTTCTTAATACACTATATGACTTGATTTGTGTTAGGTAAGAAATAGGTACCTGGAACTGAACCCAGGTCCTCCAACAACACACTAGCCAAGTGCTCTACAACTTGAGCCACACCCCCAGTCCTTATGTATTGTATTTTGTTTTTGAGATAGGGTCTCCCTAACTTTTCCCCAGCTAGCCTCCTACTCAATATCCTACTACTTTCATCTCCCAAGTAGCTGTGAGTGCAGTTGTGAGCCACCATGCTCAACTTGGATAAGAAATATTTTTAAGGATTTTGTAGTCACTCATTTCTCTTTGCAAGAAGTATTTACAAGGCACCTATTACATGATCCATGCCATGTACAATGGTGAACAAAGCAAAGTTCCTGGCTTCATAGAGTTCACACTGCAGATTAAATTTGATTGACATGGAAAGATACTTTGATATATTAAAGTATAAAAACAGATTACAAAATACATATCATGCTTATTCAAATATATGAGTGAAAGATATTCTGAGAAAGTATATTTAGCCAAATATAGCAAGCTGTATTTGGTGAAAACAAAGGTATTTAAATTTGTCATTTGTGTTTATTAGTATTTTTTAATTTTCTACAATAAATATGTATTTAAAAATTAAATTATATTTTCTGGTGACATGAGAAGGCAAAATCAAGTAATCATCATCCCTTTTGGTGCTTTTTAAAGATCCAAATTGTCTACAAAACATAGTCACCAATTTCTTTTATTAAATCACATTCTTAAAATCTTCATTTAAAAGCAGGACGGTGGAAAATGAATTATTTTCACCTGTCTAGCTAGCAACACAAAAGAATATGATAAAAAATACTATCTAAATTTTTTTAATAATATACAATATTTTCTAATGAAGTTATTTGATTCTAATAATCTTGTGATATGTTCAAGTCATGGATAGCTGTCCACATTCCATGAGTGAGAAAAATTGAGACTTTAGAGAGTTTGATCCTACTTCAAAGAACCAAAGGAAGAAACAGTGAGATGGGCAATAGAAATCAAATCTTCTGAAAGTATACTTTCTACCTAACTCGGTATATACAGAGGTTCTTTCGCTAGAAAAATGAAATTCCATTTGGTTTACAATGTGTCACCTTTTCCCCAAGACTTAGTATCATCTGACCACAGTGACTTACTAGAGAGGGAAGAAGGCAAGCCTGTCTTTAAAAGAATCTGTGTTGAGCTTTGCAGAAAAGTGTAAAGGGTTAAAAATGTCCTTCCATTACTTGTAAAATACTTAACTTCTGAGAATTTGTTATATGAGCCTCATGGCAAATTTTCTGCTCCTAGAGAGGGGGTTCCTTCATTGGTTTAACAATGAGCAAGTGACCTAAAACGTTTAATTCAAGGTGAATCTCAGGCCCTTACCCTCAATGCTGAGAAAAATGCTTTTTTTCCTCTGGACCTTGTAGCATACGCATGGGAGTTCAAGGGCAGTGATATAATTTTGTATCTCTGAGGCATTTTCAGAACCTGATATTGTACCCAACACAGAGGAAAGGAAGCCTCAGGAAATGGCAGTTGTTAACTCCCATTGGGGAGTTGTTAACTCCCCAATGTTGTTAACTCTGAAGCCAGAACCACACTGGATCTTCAGTTATATTTCCAGTGCATTTCCTTATTTTTGCCATAAGGTATTCTGATCCTCGCCTCCAGTGCATTCTAAATGACATTGTCTCTATAATTTTCTTGGGAAAGTCTAAACATCTTAGCCTGCTCCAAGGTTTGTGATCTGATTTCTGCCTACTTCTGCTCCAAGGCTGCTCATTTTCCCATACTCCCCTCTCCTCCAGGAATGAAGTAACCACTGATAGGGTCCTGAACACATCAAGCTATTTCAGACCTTTGCATCTTTGTGTTTGTCCCTCTCCAAAATTATTTCTACCCCTTTTCTTAACCTACCTAACTCTGTTTTCCCAAAACTCTATTTTCTCCTATGTGGAATCCTAAGATTTTCTGTACCAACATACTTAGATTCCTCTGCTATGTGTATACATGTCTTGACTTACTGTAGTATTTATTTCATTATCTTAATTGTTTCCTCCAAACTGGACTAGAAACTTTTTTTGGTAGCTCTGGAGTTTGAACTCAGGGCCTTGTGTTTATTAGGCAGGCACTCTACCACTTGAGTCATGCTTCTAGTCATTTTTAGTTTTAATTAGGGTCTCAGGTTTTTGCCTATGCTGGTTTCTGACCACGACCTTCCAACCTATATCTCCATGTAGCACAGATACCTGCCACCATATCCAGCTTATTTATTGAGATGGGGTCTCACTTTGTTTTTGTCGAGGCTGGCCTAGAATGGCAATCCTCCCAATCTCCACCTCACAAGTAGCTGAAATTACAGTTGTGAGACACCATGACAAGCTAGAAACTTTTCAGAAGGAGTCTTCAGGTATTTTTTTTTTTTTTTTGCTTTTGCCTGTTTTTTTTTTTTCTTTTCTTTTCATCCAACACTTCTGGTGTTGAAATGTTGGCTAAATTAATGAAAGTGTTAAGTAACAAAGACAAACAACAAAATTAATTCTAACAAAGGACATTTTCACTTATTTTTATTTTGTTTTATTTATTTTCAGCTTTTAGATAACAGCCAGAACACATAATGGATTTTAATTACTGGGAATGTGCTCCCATAATTTGGTAGTTTATCAACCCATTAATAGGTAGCTAACCTGATAGGAAACTTAATTGCCAATGAGTTACCTTCTCTTACTCATCATTACATTTCTTGTCAGAGAAATAAACAGTGACATTGAATGGGTCAGTGAAAATCCACAGTCACACTTGAAAATTCTCAAAGCACATTACTTACATGACAACGTCAAGCTTACATAGATTAAGTGTAAATGTAAAATGAGAATGGGAGGGAGGAATTTGATCGATTATCATGAAAATGATTTTGTAGTGACTGAGAAATGTTTGAGTTAGACTTGTTTAAGGTTTCAAGAAGATACTGGCTTCACTAATGAAGGTGCATTGCTAGATAGTTGGAAAGCATAGCAGCTAAAGTCATAATCTTTTTTTCCAAAGTACTCCTCTAGATCCCAGTTTCTCCATGGTTGAAATGTTCAGCTACGTTCATAGAGAATGTCAACAATAGCACAGCATCATTTCAAAAGTGACTGGAGGCCAAAATTCATGCCCTCAATCCAGTGATGTCTTTTTCACAAAAGATACACAGTAAAGGAAAATTCTTAGTGAACTATTAAAAAAAAACAGTGAAGCTTGCCAAGTCTGTTCTCAAGTTGGTTTTGGCATGTGTATTATCAGTCATCTAAATGTCAGTTAGGGACCTTCCTCACAGGAAACAGATGGTCCACTCACATCAGAGTAACTTAAGGAAGGTTTATTTTCAAAGTGACAAATGAGACAAAGATATAAATGGAGTTTAGGAAACACCGAGAACCATACAGAGACCCAGAACTAGCAGCAGTAGAGTTTTCATCTGCCTCTCTCACCCTGTGTCTAGAGGGGTAAGTAAAACAGAGAACCACCTGGAGAGGAGCTGACACTCACCACGGAGGGCACAGCCAACCTTATGTAGTTTCACTAGAGGAGTCCCAGGGTTACATTTCCTAACGTGTCTCTTCCCTACTCTCCCTTAACAGGAAGTCAAAGGGTATAGAGGATTTTTGCTGTAAGACAAGATTCGTTAACTCTTTTTGCTCCTCAGTGTCCAATGTTGTTTTCCTGTGAGTTGAAGCCTGTGCCTGCAACCAGGGAAAGAGCAAAATCTCATCAGCTATCATATCATCATGGGGGAATATTAATTCAGTCACATTCCCTCCTAAAGCTACTACTTTAAATAAGGAAGTTCTTCATATAAGGAAGTAATGGGAAAGGAGAAAAAAAGAATAATGCAGTACCACAAAACAGCTTTTAAAATCTCACTCTACAACTGGCCACTAAGATAAGCTACAAATCATAACTTCTGCTTCTACTATCCAATGCCATCTTCCCTTAGCCTCTGCAAGTACTTCCACTGGATGAGGATTTACCCAATGGGGTGACTTGAATCTTCATCTCTCCTTTTGTGAATAGGCTTTGTACCCTCATTCCATGGTATGCTGAACTCTAACTCTCATTATAAGTCTGCAGATATGGGTCTGGAAAGCATTAACTTTTGCTTGTGATACAAAGAAGTTTTAAGGGAATTTGAAGAGTCCTAGTTCATAGCTTCAGCTATGTCTGCCGAAATGTTCCCATCCAGTGAGACAGGATATCATCGCTTCTTGACAATTACCTTTCTCTTAGCATACTCTTGATCTGGCAGATCAAATTTATAATCAGTGCTACAGCACTACAACCCTTGTAATCATACCCTGAGCTCAGTTGTCAGCTACATTTGCTCTGCATGATAGGAGGGAAGGGTTTCTTACTCAGGAAACCTTCTGGCTCTCTCTGTATAGTCTTAATTATGTGTTCATGATTTCGTATTCTCTAGGATTGTAAGAAGTTAAGTGACTCATAATTGTCATAGTTGCTAATTGCCACAGATATTACCTGGTAGGATATTATCCTAGTCAGTCACCGGTAAGAACTTGAATATTTATTATGCCGTCACATACCATAGGCCCTAACTGATTCCTTCCACCCTCATCCATGAAGTTATCTCCACATTCCTCAAATCTATGATGTACTAATCCCAGGATTCCATGTCAAGAGCTACTTTCTGAGGACACTTCTGATACCAGTATTTGTATTGACGAGGGTCCCAGAACAAAAGTGATAAATATATGAATATTTATTTACAAATTGACAGATAATAAATATTTTAATGGAGTGGGAGAGAATTAGCAGATAGGACAGAAACAAGAGCCAGCAACTCTTCACTGTTACTACTCTTAATCCTAAAGCATTGAGGAAAGAGAGCAATTAACAGAACCTGACAGGAAACAGTCATGAACTCATCCAGAAGCCAGAATACACATGGTCCTGTGGAAACAGTCAATGCAGATGAAGGAGGAGGGAGAGTGCCACTGGAGGGTCACACAGGTATATAACACAAGGGTATTTGCTTGCTTCCTGTCTATGAAACCACTTTTCTATCCTCTTCTGTGCAATCTTATTGTTTTATGACATATCTGATTTAGTTAACCCACTATCTAGATTTTCATTTGAGTGCACATTTCTGTGGCAGTGTATTATTATTATTGTGTTTCTTATAAAGTGCTCTGATATTTACTACACATTCTCATATGCATGTAATACATAATTATATACATTAATTCTTTTCGCCAATTTGAATACAACCAGTGACCAAAGTTCGTGTGACATTAGATCATGCCATAGACATAGAAAAATATGAGTGCCTTCTTGAGTCTAAAAGCTGAGACTGGATAATTGTACTTGGAAGCAGGTATAGTTTTAAAGAAGTTCCCTTCCTTCTCCCCTCCAGCACAAACATTATTCCTTTGATTTAAAGCATTCAATTTTCAATTTATTTCATCATCTGGGAGAAGTGCTGACTCTGAAATGAAATTTAGGAAAGCAGGGCTTTCAAAAAGTGACAAGAAATACTTTTAATATTGTGAGGAGTCAATGAGTTTTTATCTCATTCAGTAATGATTTCTGATTTTCCTCATCAAGGAATCAAGGAAAGCAAGAAATTGGGAGGTAAGAGTTGTTTTTTGTACATAAATCCCTTTTAATTACCTCAAACTTTCATTTGACACCGAGAAAATATCTAGATTATTCTCCAAAGAAATATCAAAACAGAGAATAAAATAGTTGAGAACTTAAGAACATATATTGACCATCTTGATATTCAGTTCCAGATAATTTCATCACTGAGCATTTTAAGAACAATATACTAGAAAGTAGATACCTTAAAACATATTTTTTATACTTCTTGTGGGGCTGGGGATGAAACCCAGGGACTTGTACATGTTAGGCAAGTGTACAACCACTGAGATACATCCCTTGGCTTAAACACAGTTGAAAAAATTTTTTATATCTATTTAATGTTACTGATTCAGGGATGTGAAATAAATTCAATAGTAATGATGTTCTATATCAATTCTCATTTATAACAACTTAAAACTCAGATGGCAATGATATTGTAGTTTCTTGACTCAAATTACTGTAGGCATCTCCACCATTGTTTGATTCTTTTCTAAGGGTCTCAGATACATCCATACCTAAACCTTGATTATTTGGGCATAGGTAGAAAATCTACATCATATCCAAAATGTTAGATTGAAATACATTCTTGAAATTGAAACAAGTTACCTCAACTCATACCCCATGTGTATGAGAAAGAAAGAAATAGAAATTTCAAATTTCGATTCCTCATTTTCTATGTGACCATTTAGTATCCCCATACTTCAATTTCATACTTCAGGACAATTCCTTATTGAAATTTTTACCAGAGTACTCTACTCCATCCTATTTATTGGCTTAGCAATCACCACAGACTTATCCTTTGTATACTCCTTGGGTTTTGTGGAGCATAGTTTTAACATGTGTGCTTAGTACGACAAGTTGCTCTCACTTTGAAGAAACTGAGACAAAAAAATCAACTAATATGTGAAAACTTCAGTTTGATCTTCTTCAGCTTCATTTGAGAAAACTGAAGGCAGATGACCGAATGATTTTATTTTCCCTACTCTAAGAAAAAAAGAAGGAAAAGAAAAATTCTACCACTAGTATTCAGTACCTAAATAATCCATAGGAGATCCACCAAATAGCTTTCAAACCAAATACTTTTGGCTAAGGAAGGGCAAAAAATGTTATTGGTATAAACTTCAGAGAATACAAAAATGATTTGCAGTTTATGAAGAAGCTTGGCTTATGATAATTTTAAATAGGAAGAACCTATCTGATATTAAAATAGCATTAAATACAAGTTGGAATTTGCTACCAACAAAGGCCACTTTAATGATGAATCTGTACAGGAAATGGTCACTTAAAATATAATCGTATGCTTCTAATTGTGATGTGGTAACACACACAATGCTGAAAGGCAACATGACCAACCAAATGAGATTAAGCAATAAAAGAGTGGAAAAAGAATTAATAGAGGACAAGACAGTTTTGAAACCCTTTGAGTGCATTTAGTCTCAATTCAAACTTTTATCCTAGAAGAACCAGGAATTCAGTGAAGTAAAAACATAGCAGACATGTTTCCAGAAGTATTGGGAAAGAGCTAGGATATGAGGAATGCTTTTGCCTGCCACGCTGGCCCAATAGTAAGTCCAGAAAGGAGGCTCACATTCCAAAGATCCTCCCTTGACTCACAGCCTCACACTTTTTCCACTGTACCGTATGTGTCCAGCAAGTGTTGCCTAAGAAAACATTAGCTAAAAGGGCAATCTGAATTAGAAATGGGTTTGTCTGAAGCTAGAGTTCACAGTTTTTACCACATCATTCTCCTGCTCAAAAATCCTTCAGTGGCCTTCCTTTTGAATTTCATGCGCTAACAAAGCGAGTGATTATTCTCCTGACACAGCGATTAGACTGTCTAGGTCTTGCCAATTCTGTCTCCCAGTGCTTCGCTACAGGAAGGCTCAGCCCCATCCACAGTCATCCATCACCACGAATTGCTCAGCCTCGTAGTCTTCTAACACCAGAGTGTGTGATCAGGTCGCTTCTCTGTTCTTGGTTAATTTCAGTCCTACTAACCTCCACTGCTCTAGTCAAATGCCCACCTCCCTTGCAGATGTTTGATGAGGCTTCCAGCCAGCATTTGGTTCTCACTTCCTTCTCTGGACACCTAGAGCACAAACTCCCAAGATCACTCATTTGGCCCTTATCTGATTCTCCTTGGGATTGTGTACTGCCTCTCCTGGAAGCCACCACAGTGTTGCAATACCCCAGAGGCACTCATCACTCAGTGCCTCCTTCAGGAAGGATTAAATAAATATGCTTTCATAAAACACCATGTGGAGTTTTGCTCTGTACAGCTTACAGGGGGCTCCCACTTATCTTATCTCACACCATGAAGGATGAAATAAACAAGCTCTCAGTGCTCTCAAACTACAAAGTACTAAAGGCTTTCTCGTAAAAGATCGTATTTCACAATTACCCTTGAAGAAAGGCCTGACAGGTATTATGACGTTCATTTTACAGATGACAGCGCTGATTCAGAGGTCATGAGGTATTACCCCAGCTTGCATACCGGCAAAGGGGCAACATGAGGGTTTAGAACCATCTTTTCTGATTCTCTAGTGCTCATTTGACTTCATTGTTCTTCTGTATCTAGAGATTTTTTGTTTTGTTTTGTAGTTTTCAGTACTGTGATTTGGAGTTTTCTGGATAAAGCTTTAAAAAGACAGAACAAAAAAAAATGACTTGATACTATGATATCATAGATATACAAAGCTAGTAAACAGTAAAGCTATATGACTCATATTCTTTATGACGTCACAATTGATACAAAACAAGAAAGAAAACAGGAGAGCTCTTAATATTGAAGTCATGAGGACTAAGTATGTCTGGTATAGGGAGCAATGAGATGAAGATCTAGGAACTTTTTTTAATTAATTATGTTTGGATTTTATTCTGGATTTTATATCATTTATAGCAATATGTAAAGAAATACACAAAATCTATTAAAAACTAAGGAAATGTACTCACAAGTTATGTAATTATTAACTACTCCATTCTAATGATGAATTACTAAATGCACACTATTAGGCACAGTCCTGAGCACTTCTCGTGTATCACACACTCTCCTTCATGAAGTTCTCAGATGTCTTATTATTTCAACTTTTCAGAGGAATGAAGGCAAAGAACAATCGATACAGGTGAGATTCTCAGCATATGTCACTTAACTCTTGAGCCAAAGCTAAATTGTGTACAATAACCTTTGTAGTCAGGAAAATTTACATCCAATGATTCCAATCCATTTTAAGTCAACGTAAATATATTTGAACTGTAGCCTGTTTCTCAATACATGTCCATATGTTTAATAAAATTATTGAAACCCCTTGAGCTCTTGCTAGAACTGCATACAAGTTCAGTGATTTAATAGTTTCCCAAAGAATATGAATGTCAAGTTTGGGACAAAATGGTCTCCAACACAAGCTCCTATGAGATTAGCAGTGTCTGCACGTATGTTTGCTTCTGCACACTCAAGAAATAAACACATGTGACTCAATTGGGGTTGCCAAACATCTCTAATATGAAAGGAAACATTTGTAGTAGAACATGTAGGTCTCTGGGGTCTTCAGCTTTGTTGGCTTTATCCACAGATGCCCAAATAACAGTCTTCATGGAATGTAACTCAGGGAGGCATTTTCTTCCCTTTTAAAAAAGTGTTTGTTATGGTTGTGGATTATCTATCTTCAAACATGTTTATGTTTGAGACCTCCTTTTCAGTATTTGCAACACATATTAACTTCAGTTTCCTCATCTGTAAAATGTAGTTCCTAATTTAGACAATTTGGGTAAGAATAAAATAAAGTAATAAGTATAAAATCTAGGGGTTGAAGCTAACACCTAAATATTATCTTAACAGATAATTGCAGAAAAAATATATAAAATTGATTTTGCTACACTGTCAAATACAAATATATTAATATAGTTGTTGGAAAACATACAATTAAGGATGTTCTTTTTTCATTTTCAGTCCAGTTTTCTGTATTCTCCAAAGTTTTCATTAATTAAAAAAAATGGATTTTTCCAGTTAGTGGCTAGGGACACTAGTAGTTAGTGACAGTAATAAGAAGTCTCAGCACACAAGAGTTGACAGTGGTATCCATCACAATTCACTTGGAAGAAATCAAACATAGTCTTGAGGTTTTTATATTAAACTCATTGAGCAAACAATTTTATTTCATTTAGTTAGTTCTGTGAACACATTTTCAGTGAGTGAGCAGCTCCCAATATCCTAAACTCATTTTTTTAAATGTAAAGATGCTGAGTATTTCTGTGAAAAATAGTAGCCAAAGATAAAGGACTTAGGAGGTTAAGTTGGCACACTGAGAACACTGAACTTGGAAAAGATGTCTTTAGCACAGTCCAAGGAAAAGCTGAGGATATAATTTTAAACAGACAGTTCAAACCCTTCGGTAAGCGGTGGTCTAGGATAACGAATACTATTTTATCTGGCAACGCAAGTTTGCAGGAATTGTTAGTCTAGATGGCTGCACTTGCTTTCCTTATAATTAGTGAATTTCTTTTAGTGGAATATGGTTCTTTGGGAGGAAATTCACTCACAACACCTGCTAAATAGCACCCTGTGAATATCAGTTACTCCTCTCATATATTTCATTGTAATGTGATTAAAATAATTCTTACACAAATAGTTCTTTACTGAATGGAGGTACCTAGCATGAGGTAGTGAGCTGGAAAATTTGAACACAAGTACAGTTCTTAGCCTGGGGAATCCTTCAGGAAAAAATTATGAAATGGAAACTCTGAATCATGTTTAGGTATTCCCTTTTATAATTAGTCTACTGCAACTTATTGAGCACTCAGTGAACGTTTAACAATTCTTCCAAGGTAGAATCCTTGATTCTGATATAACCTGAGCTTACATGATTGGGCTTCTGTGAGTCAGTTCTTCCCCTTCCCCAAACCCAAAAGAACTGACCATTGAAGTTCTAGGTCTTTAAATCTGAGCCTCAAAGTAATGCAATATAGCAACTGTGCCAAGCGAATCCATAAAGAGCAAGCTACATTACAGTAAAATTAAAGCTGAACTCATCTACTTTTTAATGCTTTTTCCTCTTGCACCTCCAAATCTAAATATCTTCTGTATAAATGTTGTGACTCAACAGAGGCTAGGAGCTGTGCTTTTGGGTTTACATTTTTGGTGGCAATTCCAGTTGGCAAACAGCACAACTCAAAGCAGCTCTCCTATACAGCTTCTCATAATTCCCTCTGCTGTCACCGACATGGTTATGGTGGTTTCTGGCTAGACAGAAGCAACAATAACACTCGTCTCCCACTACAGTTCTCTATCTGATATCCTCCAAAATACTATTTTGCCCCACATTATTTTAAGGCTGGAATATTTTATGTGACCTCCCTATGGGGACGTTTATAACATTTGTTACATTCTTTCATCATTCATTGGACATAACCGTGTTTTATATATACACTGTGGAGATAGTAGTGACTATTAGAGGTGGGAGCTCCATGAAGGAATATGCAGTGGAGAAGGAAAGGCACGTCCCTGATAAGTCTCCCAAACAGTCGTTGTATCCAGATCTCCCTCCATGGCACTGAGAATTTGACTTGTTTAGGGATGGAAGGCATCAGACTCACTTCAGTGCCTGTCACAGCCTGGCAGCAGGTTATACTATCCCGGCTCCACGTTCCCTTCAAGCAAGCCTTCGGAATTCTGTTGACATCAGGATGCTCAAGCCTCTCAGTGTCTGGTATAGAATCATTCATTCTCTCTTAGGCAGATCCAAACTCAGGTCTCCAATGGAGTGGTGAGTCTCTTTCATGTGTCTCATACATATATGCACATACAGGAAAGAAATGATGTTACATCTTTAGTTGTCTTTTAGTTTCTCAAGCTGGTCTTGCAATAGGAACTCAAAATGACCCAGCGGATCATAAAAGTGGTCTTCTAAGAATAATAAGCATTTAGCTTGTGTTTCAGTCATCCCATGAGTTCTGCCTACTGGAACTAAAAACAAAGAATTGTGAAAGAGGTAATTCACTAATTATTCTTGTTTTGCTTGAGAATGTACAGTTCGAGTAGAAAAAGCAAGCAAAGTAGGGAGTAAATGTTATTCAACTACTTTTGATTTCATTATATTTCAATCCATTTTCTATAGATTTCATGACTTAAATGCATATGCATTACTTGGGTCACTGTGGTTCTATTGTCATTCAAATTAATCACATTATAATCATGTTGTCATATTCCTTATCTGCTTCTAAACTTTCTATAATTTGTAAAAGTAGCTTTCATATCCAGGATCAAGTGCATAAATCCAAATATACATTTACTCAATGGAATACTGTTTAATTTACTGCATCTCATATTATATATCACTTCTATTGTCACTCTAGTTTTATTTATTTACCATACATAACTATTATTTTATATACTCAGTTTATTTTACAAAAGGAGATCGATAGATGATAGATAGATAGATAGATGATAGACAGTTCTTTTGGAACATACATCAAACTACATTCTACAAAATGTTTTGATGCATTACTTTCTAAAGAAATAATTCCAAGAAAGACATCCAGACCAAGTATGGAGCCTACATTATGCTAACATCAAAAAGCAATAAAATAAAGCTTTCCAAAGCTTTTAGCTTTGGAACTCTGAATGTGGTCAACTAAAAATGATTTCCTGTTTCCAAAAAGATTTTTTTTCAACAAGAAAATCCTCTCTCTGGAAATATCAGATGTCCTCATAGTTATTTGATATTGCTGCCCAGAAGAATCTGGGGAGAAAAAGAGAAGAAAGAAAGTGGGAAAAGGCCAACAGAGCACAGGAAACCCATCCTGGAATTTCAAAAGCAGTGAAATGTGGAATAAGTTAACTGTGCCAAGACATTTTATATAGAAAGCCTGGAGAACTTAGTAAAGAAAAGAAACATTCATATGAAGAACTATATAGACATTATATATATACATATACATATATATACATATATGTACATATACATATATGTGTATGCATATATACACATATATATAGCTTTATATTGCATAAAAATTAAATTGAAAAAGAAAAGAGAAAACCTTTAAAATCTCTTAAATAAGATGTTTTGGAAACATTTAGTACAAATAAATGAATGAATAATTACAATGACAGGAAACTATGGAGTAGCCACTCAAATGTGTTCCTAAAATGCTACAGCTGTTGCTACTATTCTTAATTTGCTTACACCGAAGATAAGTCCTTGTTATTTGTTAACGTATTTCATTTTTATGCAAAATGTTAATAGATAATATTGGAGAAGGAAATCTTTTATGACATTTCCAGTTTGTGTTGTCTCTTTTTTTTTTGGAAGCACTAGGGTTTGAACTGAGGTCCTCATACTTGCTAGGCACGTGTTCTTACTGCTTGAGCCACTCCACCAGCCCTGTGTTATCTCTTACCATACCATTCTTTACTGTTGTTGCAAAGGAGTAGGAAAGGAAACTTCTAAAGCAGGTTTCTACGCAATCATGAAAACCTAATTGCCCCAAATGGAACAGAGACATTTATGGTACCTAGTTTTTGGACAATAGTGGTTGTTTTTATTAACATATTAGATAGCAACCTTACTTTTCAGTATATACAACTCTTATTCTTTTCAAAAGAATAATTAATTATATAAAAGAGTGGAGGTGATTTAGGGAGAAAACAGTAATGAAGATACTTTAAAAATACACATTAATATTATTGCATCTTATACTCCATGTAAGACATGAGTTGAGACCTTGGCTAAGAAAGACAAATTATACCTCAACTAACCTATATATATGTCAATGAAAAGCATTTTGTAGAGTATGTGCCACACAGTAGTCACTAAACATGGTCTTTCAGGTTTTAGTAGAAAGACTTCCAACTCTGTAAACACTATTCAATGCTTTGCTAACACTTTACACATAACCCACACATTTGTTTTTTCTAAGATGAATTTTACTTTGGGGAAGAAAGGCAAAAAAGAATTACAGGGTTCCCTTGCTGTATTACACTTTAAAATATACAATTTCAATAATTTTAAAATTCCACTACTAATACTAGAATAGAGATAGATCAATGTAACACAATAGAAGACTCAGAAATAATCAGGTATATGTAAGACCCTAATATATGATAAAGATACCATTTAAAATGATTCAGAAAGGAAGGATTACTTAGTAAATGAGCTACTTAATCACTTAAGACAAACATGTTAGATCTGTACCTCATTCAATGTGGCAAAATAAATTTCAAATATATCAAAAATTAAGTATAGGTGGTGGAGTGGCTCAAGTGGTAGAGCGCCTGTGTAGCAAACATGAGGTCCTGAGTTCAAATCCCAGTACCATAAAAAAATTAAGTATAAAAATGAGAGCCCTGAAGTACTGTAAGAAACAAAATGGCTACATAAATTTGAGGTAGGAGATAATACTTTAAATCATAACATAAGTAATATATTTATTTAAATTATCCATATTTTCCAAAACAAACACAGATTTAGTGAGAAGAGTGGCATTGTTTTACATTTTCACAAATCTCTTTAATGTCTGACTTAATAGAAAACATCTGGAATTTCACATTGGCTTTAGCATTCATCTGTGGTGATATCATATGTCATGTAGCTGGAAAACACTGTAAACTTGTGGTAGAAAAAAAGTGAAAAAGACAGAGTTGTCTTAGTATGATTATGAAAATAGTTTAGACCTTTTAGATCTCTGGAATGGGTCTTTGGGACATGTGAGCAATCACACTGAGAGCCACTGATACAGGGTGATGGAATATAAGGTTAAACCTTCAAATCAATGGGGAAGATTCATCTGCTTCCTACCGATAGAGTTGTAAAGTCACCTAGACAATTGGAAGGCAGTCAAATAACTGAAAAACCCCACCACAAAGATCTATATCATGCTGTCCTCTACAGAAATGGTACTCAAATCCTTCTCCGTCCACTTTTCAGGCTACCCCTCCCTCCAACCATGTCAAAACGTGCTGAAATGCAAATATCATGGTGACATGGGCAAGTTCCTAGGTGGTAATACAGAGAATTAAGGAAAATTGAAACTCTTCAGTGTAGTTAATGCAGTTACCACTTTACACTCACACACTTCAGCGCTCACAAAATTCCCTCCCTCCTCATTCTCTAGAATAACATTGCCCTAAAGAAATTCCTCATGTTCTTCGTCCCAGTCCTTTCCCTCCCTGATTAATCTTCCTGCTTTCTTCAACAGGTGCAAGTTTCTCTTTTTGATTTATTCTACGGTAACTCAAATGGCAGCCATAGCTTAAGTCAAATGTTTATAAGGGTTTCTTTTGTTCAGGAAGTTGTGTTGCATTCTAGTCACATCATCATAAATAAATACTGATTCAACTCAGGTAGAGTGTTTTCCATGAGAAAACTTCCTTCATTTCACACTAGGTCATCTTGATGTGGAAAATCCTCATCAAGAAGAGTACTGAGATTACTAACTCAAATCTCACATTCTACACACATGCATGCACGCATACACACGTGCATATATCTGTAAAGTAAAAGGCAATTTTATCTTTCATCTTTACTTCAGTCTGTCCTTTTCAGAAAAATAAACACCACCATTATTCTTCTAAGGAGAATGTGGCCCTTTCCTGCTGAGTGTGGTGTTATTCCAGACATATTTTACTAGGCACAAGTAGCTTAGCCTTAGTTCCTTTCCTGAGAAATTGCACCTCCAATTAAATTCTTTAGGATTTTCCCTTCTAAAAGGAAGAATTTAGAAAGGGGTGGAGTGGAACAAAAAAATGGAGAAAGATTTAATTAATACATAATACACGTACAAAAACTTAATACCAACTGTGTGGATGTGGGTAAGATTGAGTAGCCCAGATAGTTGAAAAATTCCCAACATTGCACTCCTTTATTTTACAGATAAAAAAAGAGGTATGGAAAACATGTCAGTAAATATTTTTACCAATAATCCTAAAACATATCAATCCTAAATCTGAGTGTAGGACTATAAAAACTGTTCTTCCCTCTCATTCCCAGTACAGAATTAGTCATGAGGATGCTCAAGTGATCAAAACTGGAGAATGGAGCAGGATTTTTAGAGAACTGTACCACAAATGCTCTTTCTCTTCCTCCTCCCTTTTGATGATTGGAGAAGTGACAGCAATAAGACATTTTTAGTCTAAACAAGGAAATAAAGGTAAAAGAATAACATTTCATGACACATAAAAAATCACAGGAAATTTAAGATCTATAAATCAAATAATATTGGAAAATAGTTATATTTTATGTATTTGTTTATATTATGTATCTATCATTGCTTTTATGCTATATTGGCAATGGGACGTAGTTACAACAGAGACCATATGTGACACCCGCATCATGCTGCACTCCTTTCATGCGCTCCAAGCACAGTGATGCAATTATAACAACAGCATTTCAAATGCTTTGCATATTGCTACACCACATGATTTTTATAAATTACCACTGTGTACCATCATGTCAAAACAAAAAAGAGAAGGACCGGGTGTGTGATCCAAATGGCAGAGCACCCACTTAGTGAGCATGAGGCCCTGTGTTCAAACACCAAAATCACCAGAAAAAAAGAAAGAAAGAAAGAAAAGAGAGAGAGAGAGAGAGAGAAGAGAAAATTAGATTGAGAGTTGCACTTTTAAGGCACAGTGGAGTATAGGTTATTTTATTATTTAATTAGATAGTGAAGGACTGTATTTATTATGAAATGTCACAATGGCTATGCTAAAAGAATACAATATACATCAAGATTACCAGAATAAGCATGTGCTACATATTTTCAACTCAATGAAAAGCAATAATGAGAAAAATTAAGAAATTCAATGTAGATTATTTCATCCCAGCGGCATTTCTTCCCAACAAACAATACATGAAAATCAGAATGTAACCAAAGAAAGCTGCTCACTCATTACCCAAGCAAGGAAACCCATTTATTAATACTGAATTAATTAAATCGTTTGACTACAGCAGTAGAAAAATCAATTAAAAATAAAGGAAATTATTTTTTAGTGACTTTTCTTGTTCTTGGTGAATTAGAAGATGTAACCAATGCTGCTCTGTTGTTATTTACTGGAAGAATCAATGCTAAGTTTGACATTTCTGAAGAATTCTAGTCTATGAAAAGTCTGGAGGTAATAATTACAGGAGAGGATATTTTCAAAAAAATGAGAAAAAATTAATTCAGTTCTATCTGAAATGGAATCTGCCAAGTATATTAAAATTAAGGGTAGGAAAAAGACATACAGTAGAATATGATTTAGTTGCACAAATTTACTAATCTTGCAAAAATTTTATGAACAAGAACGGCCTTCAATCAGTAATATTGAATAATAAATTGCTTGGGAAATTAGCTTTTGCTGTCAACGCGATCATTTCTTAATGAGTTCAATGTAAAATACAAGAAAATACAGAGTTTACATGTGAATCTTATGCTGCTGCACAGCCATTTTGGTATCTTATGTTTTATAGAATGACAACTGTAAATTGTCATTTACAATTTGCTGGCAAAAGTTAAAACAAGAGCCAAGTTTTCTATCCCAAAACAGATTTTGCAGAAGGTACATTTTCTGAACTCAAACTATAGCTCCAGCGGAACTTTTCAGATCTCCATGCAAGTGGAAAGGGAATTTCATATTTCAAAAGCCATTGAGCTGAGCAATTGAAAATCTTCAAACTAATCTTTATTCTGAAGTGATTAATCTGAAATGTAATGACATGCTAAAGGCCAGCTATCAAAAGAATCTGATAGAATTTCGTTAATGTAGTTCAAGTTTAAAATATGATTAAAATCATATGCTAGTGGATTGATAGCAGAATTTGGCAATACTATCTGTGTGAAAAGATATTTTGAAAGATGAAATATATCAAATCTCATTACAGATAACATTAGCAGATGAATATTTGTAATTGATTTTGATGATAAGAAATACTAACTGTGAATTATAGTTGAGCAAAATGTTACATTCCTCCCCCGAAAAAGGAGAATCATATTTTTCTCATTAGTAGACTTGTATTAAAAACATTATTTTGTAGTACTCAAAATGATTAAAATACTATAATACTTAATTACTACTATTATTATATTTCAATTGTGCAAACTAAAAAGTGTGCAGAAAATTTTGTTCTCTCTTATGGTATAAAATGCCTGCATAATTTCCATGATTTTAACTCTTGGCCTACAAAGCTTAACATATTTATTACATAGACCTTTACAGAAAAATCTTGCTGATCCCTCATCTAAGTGAGACAAATTTAAATTCTGGTTCTACCAGCAAAATGCAAAGGAAACTGATGGCAGAAAGAAGGCACTGCAGGTCAGAGAGCAAGGAAGCTGACATGGCAGCTGTCTTGAGGACATAGGTCATGTCTAAAAGGACCCAAAAGAGAGCAGTGGCTACCACAAAGATCAACTGTCTTATGTCAGAATAAATTGAGGATTTTAAAAGAATTTTTGGCAAAAGAACTTTAGAAAAGACAGAGCTATAGTTAAGTTCTTTCAAATGCCCTAATTATTCCCAGAATTGCTAAAACTAGATACTGATTATGTATACATGGAAAAAATTTCTAAAGGGTTTCCAACATGTTAATCCAATATCTTTGAGTTATTTCTTTTCTTTAACTTTCTCTTATGTCTTTTCTCTAATTTTCTTTTCTCTGATTTTTCAATAATGAATATTTTACTCATTTGCTTGTCTCACAACATTTTTTCCTTATCTTTCAACAGAAAATACATTTTAATTTTACGATCATGCATTTTGGAATTACTACATTTTAAAAGCTATTTTTATTGATTGATATTCTAAAATTATTGTGGGAGAGAGGAAAAATGTTTATTACTATCTTCAAATTATAAGAAAAAAGTTGTAGTTGAGAAGAAGGGAAGGTCACTAAGCTGGTTATCTTATGTATCTTTTTCTTTAAGTAAATAATTTTTTTAATTAAAGGAATGAGATTTAGAGATTAGGAATAATGTTTTTGAATAATTGAATTGTCATTAACAACCTGTATTATTAACAAACACATAAGGCATTATTGTTTTGTTGCTGAAAGGAATATGAGATTATTTTCTCTTAAAGTTAAAATATATCTTGTGAAAGCTTAGAAAAGAGGAATTAGCAATGTTATTGTCATGCCATTAAAAAAATCTTATGTTATGTAAAAGTATATTTGTGTTCATCCCTAAAAGCTGTCTCATATTTTAAATCTGATCCATTTATGCTGCCCCAATTTGTTCAGTGTTGAACAGCTCTTCTTAGATTCTGGTTTCATGATGAGCCAAATGCCTTTCACATGCAACGCCATCAGATACACATAACCACGAAGTGAGAAGGCATCAAGTTCTGAAAGAAACCAGTCATCCTAGACATCCAGCAGTGGGGCCAGGGTAATCAGGCTTTCATGCCCCAGAATGCTGAGATGCTATCATTTTTCCTTCCAATTTCTTTGTTTGTTTCCATAGTTATGTATTTGTAGTGAAACTGTTTGCTCTAAACAGATGTTAGAGTTTGTTTACCCTGTTGACATAGAGAACACTTGAAACGTTAGATAATTTCAGTTTTAGAAGATGACATTTGGCAATGTGGGTGTCCTTAAAGCACGTCCTAGGCGCCTAATAAATTGCATGTATAAAATCACAAGTTTACCTTTTCTAAAACCAAGGTCAACCTTTCATGTCTTCTCAGTTTAAATGTTTTCATAAAGAAATGAAGGTGATTTAGGAAAAAAAAAGTCAGAACAGCAACTGTTAAACTTTTTTTTCACTTCATTTCCCAACATCTTAGAAAAAGTCTTAGATTTTGTATAAAATGATTATGCCTTGTCCGAATATAACCAAGCCAGGAAATAAACACTGTCTACTCAGTATTTGTTTGCAAATTTATAATCAAAGAATTGATATTTTCCATTCTTAAATTCTTCAAAGATATGGAGGATGAAGGAGGACTTTCATAATAATCCCTCCAGAAGAGATTTCCGTGTGAAGGTAGCACAGAATCGCCAGTGTTTTCTTTTTGCCAGCATACCACTGACAGTTATGCCGGGATTAAGTCTACTCTAATCACCAACTGTTAGCTGACAAAGGTGGGCTTTGAACTAATGAGTTCAAATATAGAGTTGGCTCATGTATGGAAAAAAAGAAAAAACAAGACCAAGTCAAAACTAGTCTTTATCACTTATCTGGCAATCAGTCACATGCCTTCCATGGAAAGCTGCTTATTTAACATATGAAATAGTTGCTGTGATGTACTTTATAAAAATACAAGCTATGCAATGAAAATAGCTCAATGTCCTTCGTTTTCTTAACATTAAAAAAGTAGCTTACACTTTTTAAAAGTGTAATTTTCCTCATTGCATTTTATTTAATTATTCTACAAATTGGGTGTTTCCTTTCTGTTATAACCTATGACATAATGAAATCATACAATACTTATAAATAGCAAACTTTACATAGGATATGAAATGTACATCAAATTCCATTTTCTTAATTATTTTACTATGCATCATAAAATACCTAAAGGTATTTAACTATTATTTCTTTTAAGAGTGTCCTTCAGAATATGGACTTTAAATAGTCATTTATACTAAATAGTAAAAAGAATTTTATATGGCGTAAGTAGTTTTAGCTTCTAATTTGAAATAATCATTTTCAAAGACATTTTAGATCAAAGTGCCAGAGTGGGAACAGCCTCCTCAAGCAAAATGAAAGACTAGGCTATAAAAGAAGTGAGTGGGGAGAGGAAATGATAGCAGGCCCTGGCAGTCAACTGACTCCCCAGTAGAGGACACTTGCTTGGCAAAGTCTGGTTTTTATCACAACAACTAGTATAGATTTCTTCTTTATCTTCACTGACATCCAATCAGATACTAAATCCTGGTTGTTTTACTTTACAGATTTCTCTAGAACATACTGAATACACATATTAATTAAGTAATAGAAGAACGAATGAGTGAGCAAACGTATGAATGAGTAACAGCAGTGAAAAGTTCTTTGACTTGTTATTTTTCTGGTGGGTAATGAGAGATGCTACCTCCTGATTTCTGGGAGACCTGTCCAATCAAACAGTGTGCCAGTGAATAGAGCTCAACCACCAGGATTTAGCTCCTGGAAAGGGAAGACAATTTGAATCAGATTTGGTATCAAGGGCTTTATTTTAAAGAATAGTAAGTATCTAGGAAAATCAAGACAGAAAGAAATGGTAAAATTCACATGTTGCCCATTGGTAACTAAGTCTCTGGCACATGAAAACATGTCTCCTTGGAGACAGATTGTCATTTTAGATGCTACTCAACGGCGGACGACTGAGCTTTCTGGTATACTTCCTAACCTACCATGATCGTATTGGTCTGCCTTTATGTGGCCACCAGGGAATGGAATAGCAGAAGGATGAAAAGGAAAAGGCACAGGACACAAAGCAGAAATCAACCAGCAAGTCTTCAGAATTTAACAGTAACTAGGCTAATTTTACCACCATGCCTTTTTGATTTGTTAATTTGTATTTTATAGTTTGTTATGCTACTATGGGGCTTATGTTGACATGGAAACATCTTTTGGTCTTCTTTTCCGTTCTTTTTTAACCCATAACTAATCTGATAAAACCAAAACTGCCAGGTGGCTGGATGTGGAGATACATGATGAACTACGTGTGAGGTGGCAAGTGGATAGTACAATCAATGTAAAATGATGGGTACATAGAAGTTTTCTTAAAATTTAACTTTCAGGTTCAATCATATGAGTGAATTGGATCCAAGCTCCTAGATCAACTATGTTGTATAATGTTGATTTATATACTTTTTCATGACCTGGCTAGATCAAGTTGGCTTGAAAGGAAATGTGTATTCAGGATTAGTTAAATATTTAATGTGAATTGTCTCAACTCTATTATATGACTTTAACTCGGAAAGGAAACTATCCTACCAAGTACCCTTGTTTGTTTGCTTTACTTAACTCCCAGGAACAATGTTACTAAGTTATGATAGTGATTTTCCTATATTTTATCCTTTTCCGTTAATATATAATAAGGAAATATTTTATTCTTCCAATGGTGTATACATTCAACTTTCTGTTTACCATTACTATATCAATGAAACTATTCTTTATTGAATTCCTGTTGCTTTTGTCCCTCTAATGCATTATATAATAATAATTTATGTTAACTAGCCCATTTACTCTTTTCAGTCATTAAAATAATTTTAAAATAATTGAAGATATTTAGTACTTTATGTTTAGTGGCATGTAGTAGCTATATTTGCTTTGCACACCATCAACTCTTTTTTATTTTTCAGAATGGACTAGAACAAAAATATTTGGACAAGCGTGATGGTTCATGTCTGTAATCTTAGGTACTCAGGAGGCAGAGAACAGGAGGATAGTATTTGGAGGCCAGGCCAGAACAGGATAGTGGTTGGGAGGCAAAGAGTTGTGAGACCCCCATCTCAACCCATAAAAGCTGGGTGTGGTGACTTATGCCATCATCCCAGCTACATAGGAAGCATAAATAGAAGGATCACAATCTAGGAAAGCTAGAGCATAAATTCAATACCCTGTTCAAAAATAACTAAAGCAGAGGGGCTGTAAGTGTGATCCAAGTGCTAGAGCACCTGCCCAACAAATGGAAGGCCCTTAATTCAAATCCCAGCACTGCCAAAATAAATTTAAAAAGCAAAAATATTTTAAATGCTGTGTTTTTAACTTTTCTCTAACAGCCTTTGCATTTTTTGAGCCACTTCAAAAGAAGTACAAAGTTAGCAGAATTATCTACGAAGCTCTTTGGCCAGCTGCTGCTGGAATTAAAGATGTCAAAATGCTATCTTTTTTTTAAAGCTCTTTAAATGTCTTCCACTCAGCTGAAAATGAAAAGGAAATAGAGAATCTTCTGAAACCTTCACAGTATTTTCCTAAGTTTAAAACTCAAGGAACGGTAATAACAGATATTTGGTACTTGTTAAATCCAAACATTGCAGTTTTTCTTTTTAGTTTTTATAGTATCAGTTAAATAGTTCAATGAATATCTTTAATTTTTCTATCAGCTGGAAATGAGAAAAAGAAACACATTCCATATGAAACACATTTTGGAAGAGAAGTATACAGAAATATTTCCCTTAATAGTATCTATTTCATACAGAGAATACTCTTAAGACAAGCGAAGCAAGATGTTATTTAGGGGGAGTACAGAGGACACCAAGGATGACAGGCATGATAATAATCTCTCTGGTTTATTTCACAATGCTGTCCTTTACTAAAACAAAGTTTGCCTTGATTTGGGGTTTCTCATCTTGTCTTCCTCTTCCTGGCTTGGCTTTAGCTTTTAAACTAAAAATAAAAATAAATGAAAGCAGAGAACAATTTTTACTAGCAAGTGTCTTACAAGAAATAACTACAGTCTCATAAAGGTTTATCTTTTTTGATTTATTGCAAATTGGGATATAATAAAAACATAAGGCAAAGTGTAACATCATGTTCCATAATCTCAATACAGTTCTTTTTTACCTAGTCTCATGAATAAGACTTACAAGTTTTTAAAGATGCTTATGCTAAAATTTAAAATATCTTAACACTGCCAGTGTCTGCTAGGACTTGCTTTATAAGCTCTGCAGAGCGACAGAGACTACAAAAAACTTAGTCTCTCTGACTATAATCCTTAATTTCATTAACTTTTAATGTTTCCAGATTAGATAATATGTGACTGAATGCTCAATTTTTCAGTAAATACCATTTCAACAAACATCAGATTTCAAGACAAGCTCACTGAAATTTGAAGTACAATGTTCTATATCAGATAAAAGATCATATATAAAGTTTTGATTTAAAAAATCTGTAATACTTTAACTTTGAATGCATTTTATAGTCTGATTTAAATACACATTGGGTAGTGAATATCAAGTTTTGGAAACAGGATGGTCAATTTTTATTTTTCCCACTAAACTTGTGCTCTGCAAACACTAAGTGAGCTACCATGACTAAGGGAAACTTATAATCACTTTATATGTAATATTAGAAATCTCAATGTGCCAAACTATGTTTGGTAATTTTCTGAAAGGACTGTGAAGTATCTACAAAAATCTATGCAAATAGACTAATTCTAAAATTGAAAAAAATCTCACTTATATACTAGGGACAAGTTGAACAGTCTATGAAATTTGTTAAGTGTTTCGAAACTTGCAATTTCCTGGCTAAAAACACAGTATGCCACTTGAGTCCATTCCTTCCAACTGAGTCACTAACTCAGGGGCAGAGCATGGTGTTTAAATGCCAACGGAGACAGCTCTCTGACTATAATCCTTATTTTCTTGATACGTCTCATGTTTTGGATATTTGCACTTTTGTGAAATGTAAACCATACATATTGATCAACATCTTGGAGCTCCTTATATACAGAGACTGTGTCCAGTTCATCCTCATATGACTCTACGAACAGCAGGAGCTAATCCAGTGTTTGTTGAATTGAACTCATCTGAGGTAGGCTTTCTTTTCTCCTTATAATTATACTCTATGACTTCTACTCTGTTTTCTTTGGTTTGTTCTCCATTAGACAACCCTTTATTGATTTTCATACTACTTTACAGGAATAGGAAAGCACAGTAATGACCTACTTTACTCTGATCCTGAAATGAGTAAACTAACATTTTGGAAAGCTGTCGGAAGAGTAGGAAACAGAAGGAACAGACTGCCAGGGATCTTTCTGTCCACTGGAGTGTTTGGGGACTGTGGATGAGAGTACAAATTTAGAAGTAAGATGAACTTCTTTCCAAGTACCTCCATTTCCTAGGAGATAAGACAATTTTTCACTGAGCTTTGGCCTGTCATCTGTAAAATGGGAAGAATAAGGTTTACCCTCAGGAATGTTGGGAAGATAAAATAAGATGTTACGTATAAAACACCCAGGATAATGCCAAGTACACAAATGGTAGCTATTAAAATTTGAACCAAAAAGATTATGGGATTATAAAATAAGAGATTTCTTTTTAGGTCACATTCTTAGTTTAGGAATGACTTACTCTGCCAAAAGAAGTTTAAAATGCCCCTTTCTCTTCAGGGATATGTGAACGAGGCTGATCCCATCTAGAGAATTCATCTGTCAAGCAGGAGGTATCTGCGTGCTCCACTATTACACAGAGCAACTTCCTGCCCCTCCCAGGTGAGCTATGTTAAATATGTTTCTGATAAATATGTTCAAAGAAGCTGCATCCCTTAGAAGTTAGCCAGCAAAGATAACGTTCTTAGAAATCCTGCGATACAATGAAAAATCCAACCATAAAAGCTTAATACTAAAAATAAAACAATACAAATCAACAAAAATTTGCAAAGGCTAGACAGACAAAAATTCACAAGTCAAGTACAAATTAAGGAAGTCTCAAAATACAATTCAATGTGAAAAACATCCCCCTTCAAGGATGTGGCACTTAGTGCCACTCCCAATCAGAACTGTGGACTATTCTTAATGATTTGCTTCCAAAGAACAGATTGTGAAATGAGGGAGGGGTGCAAGGGAAGAAACTTCAGAGTGGAGAAAACTGGCCAGCACTACTTTGCCCAGGTGAGGAGGAGTAATATCAGCAGCAACATCATGTCTCCAGTCTCACCTGAAGAAAACACCAGACAAATCTGAATTGAGGAACACCCTACAAAATAGCTGATCAGTGTTCCCTAACACCATTAAGATCATAGTAAACAAGGGAAGACAGAGACACTGTCACAGACCAGAAAACACAAAGGTGACATACAACTAAATATAAACCCTAAATGAAATTTATGAGTAGAAAAAAAACTTGTGAAATCTGAATAAAGTCTGGGGTTTAATTAGTAGTAATGTACCAATGTTGGTTTCTTAGTATGACAAGGTTCTGGAGCAGCATAAGATGGTAAAAATAGAAGAAACCAGCTGGGCATGATGGTGCACACCTGTTGATCCCAGAACTTGGGAGGCTGAGGCAGGATGATCACGAGTTCTAGGCTAGCCTGGGATAGACCCTGTCTCAAAAAAAAATAAACAAAAAGTAGATGAAACTGAGAGAGGACTGTTATCTTTAAACTTTCTATAAACCTAAAACTATTCGAAAACTAACTTTTTTGAGTGTGTATGGTACTGGCGTTTGAATTCAGGGTCTCATACTTGTGACCCAGGAGGAGCCAAAGTTTTATTTAAGTCTGAAGGCAGTGGAAAAAAAAAATGCTCCAGCTCTAAGTTCATTAGCCCAGAGGATTCTCTCCTATTGAGGGGAAGAGAAGAGTCAGATTTTTATTCTATTGAGACATTCTACTAATTGGATGGGGCCTACCCACATCAGGGAGGGCAATCTGCTTCACTCAGGCTATTGATTTAAATGTTAACCCTTTCCCAAAATACCCTCCCAGAAATACTCAAAATAATGTTTGACCAAATATCTGGACACCTTGTGGTCTGTTAAACTGATACGTACAAGCTATCACATCCACCAACATACCCCATAGACAATGATGAGATAAGCATTCCCATCCAAACTGGTTCAAAGTCATTGGTCCCTAGCAATTCTAAAACTTAACTAGGAACATGTTTCCATTTCCTTTATTAGGGGTCATAGGGTTGAAAGAATTTTTCTCCACAATTCCTGATTAGCTTCTAGGCTCTTGGCTCTGCCCTCTGAGTCATATTTCCCTTTCCATAAGAAGTGGTCCATGTTTGCAGTTGAGTAATCTTTTCCATCTTCTCTTGCCCTTGTTAGCTCAAGAATTCCAAAAGGCTGTCTTAATTCTGCATTGTCTTCGTCTCTTTTAGTTCAATCTGGTACAATTTCTTTTAAAACTCGATGGGCTTTATTCTTATAAACCTACTTTCCCTTCTGTTTTTTTAAATAAAAGTCATTCAACATACATTTTCAAGATATTACCCATATATCTTGGGCTCACTGGGCCAAAGATAGAAATTATGAGTCTTCAGTATAATACAAGCCATGTGTATAGATGAGACTGCCTGTAGTGATAGAATATGTAGGAATTAGAAGTGTTTGTGACCAAACCTTCACACACACCAAACATAATCAAACAAAAGAACTAAAAAAATAATTAAAAGGTAAAGAGAAATGGGTCACTCATATTAATAATGAATATGGTAGACCAAGAGTTGATTTTATTAATACATAAAGTGCTCTTATGAATAATTTTTAACAACACCTCAGAAGAAAAAATTGTTATACACTGACTGTGTCCCTCCAAAATTCATATATTGTTATTCTAACCCCCAATGTGATTGTTTTAGGAAGTGACATATTTGGGAAATGATTAGGTCATGAGGATGGAGCCCTCATAAATAGGATTTGTGACCTCAAAAAAAGAACTCCAGAAATCGCTCTCATGCTCTTTCTGCCATTTGAAGAGACAGTGAGAAATCAAAGACCTGTAACCTGAAAATAAGTCATCGTCAGAACCCAATCATGCAGTCACTTTGATCTTGCACTTTTAGCTTCTAGGACTATAAGAAATAAATGTGTATTGTTTATAAGCCAGCCAATTTATACTTTGTTATAGCAGCTGAATTCACTTATGTCCCATATTAAGGTATAATGATCTGCCAACAAAAAAGGAATTATCTTGTTTTAACCAATTTCCATTGAAAATGACTCCTTTGAAGTATAAACTCAAAGCCAGAAAGAGTGAGTTTAGGTAGATACTCCCATATTCTATTGGGGCTATATTTAATACTATAGGGAAATTTTCTACAACGTGAACAATAAACGTTTAGTAAGTTTATCTGCTTGGTAATTCCATTCCTAGAGAATAAGTTTAGAAAGGTAGCTAAGTACTTACATGTAACACTGTTCACTGAAGCACCATTTTTGTACAAGAATGCTAACCAAAGCATAATTTTTAGTAAAGAAAATCATAAACATTTGACATTTCCAACAACAGAGAACCCATTAAGTAAATTGTGAGCATGCATAGAATTAAGAATTTTAAAACTAATAACTGCTTTGCTTTAACTAAATAGAAACAACATCATAATAATGGAAAACAGGTAAACATGATTCCTATTTAGCTTAAAATATACACATATTAAGGTTTACAAGAAATAAATCAAAATATTATCACCATTTATTTCTGTATGATGCAATTATGGTGATTTCTGTTTTCTTTTTTATTCTACTTAGTTTTTATTCATTTTCCCACAATAAGCATGTATTACTTTAATAAACAGAAAACAATCAAAACAATAAAGATGAGATTAAAAGATGTGGTAATAAAAGGCTTTTGTTTGAGCAATTGCACAAGAAAAGACCAAGTACTTAGCAAGAAAACCTCTAAGGAAAAGTGGACATCTCAGCACAGATGGTAGAATGAAAATGCAGCATGGGAAGTACAGAAAAAAGATATTCAGACGGAATCAAAACAGAGACAATTCCCACAGGTGGGTGGTTTTCTGAAACTTTGGCACAGAAATCATTTATCCATACTAGATCTTGCCCAGAAGCATTAAAACTAAAACAATTGGAGACAAAGATGGTGGTCAGGGTAGGAAGGATGGGTAAGGGCAGCCTGGAGTCCTGCTGCCCACCACCCTTTATCCACATTTGCCATGTTTCCCAACCTTAGGGGTCACCTGAGCTAAGGTTAAAACCCACACTATAATCTTCATGATTTATTGGATATAAAATGTAAGAAAATGTATACAGTTATTATGGTAATTCATTAAGTCTTCACAAATTCATTCATCTACTGTATTTAATCTTTTTAAAAATACCATTCTATGTATTAGCAGTATATAGGTGCTGGGCCTGGAAAGATGCTACCTTATCTTTAGAGCTATCCAAAATAAGAAAAACAAACAAATTTGAATGACTCTAAAAAGGTATGAGGCATTGAGAGAGCAGAGTCAGTTTTGGCCTGATCACCTCTGGATGTGCTGAACACAAGGTAGGAAAGAATTCTCCCCATGCCTTTGCCACAGTGAGCTTGGACAGGGATGTGTAGTGATAGCTACAACAAGAGTAGCTGTGTGAACCTGAAAACTCTGTATCAAAGATATCAGCAGGGCCCTGGAGACCTATCCAAAGGTTTCCTATAGGTTTTAATTATTGAATAGCTGACCTTTTTTCACTAGGGTACCAATGGCTATAGTAAAAGTAAATGTGGAAATCTCTTCTAACTGTCTGAGAATCAATAGCACAAAAGCATATTCTAGAATTATGTTGCTGAATATGTAGCTATCAGCCATATATGGTCATTAAAATGTGGCTACTCCAAATTTAGATGTACTATAAGTATACACTTCACACCAGATTTCAAAGACAATATAGAAAATATATCAACAACTTTTTCTTACTGATTTCATGTTTAAACGATAGATTTCACATATTTACATTAAATAAAAACATATTGCTAAAATATTTTCTACTACATCTCTTACTTTTTATGTGGATACTGTAAAATTTGAAATTACATGTGTGGTTTACATTTAGAGTTAGCATTAAATCTCTACTGAGCGGGGAGGGAGCTAAAGGGTAAGGGAGAGTATTCGGAGGGATTGAACAGACCAAAGTAAAGCACACTTACAGAGGGCATACATTGAGACGCCCCTCTGAATGTCAACTTAAATATTAATAATGAAAATCAGGACTGAAAATTAGGTAGAGTGTGTGTGAGGGGGTACTAGGGGAAGGGGGAGGGTGAAGGAAGGAGATTAAGGTGATGGTATATGGTTGATGAACTTCAAATACCTATATGAAACAGAGCTAAATAACCTCTTGCAATTGCTTTAAGTGGGGTGGGGAGAGACAATAGGGGCAATGTAAACAATGTATAATATAAGTCTAATCAGAATTGTCATTACGAGTTCCCCCTGTATAATGAATATTTCCTAATAAAAAATTTAAAATTTTATTTAAAAAATTTCTACTGAGCAGTACTGTTATAGAACAAACAAAATTGGAACTGTTATTCTCAGTCCCTCAGGTCTTATTTGACATATTTTTGTTGGGAGAGGGGAGGATTATTTGTTCTATGGATAAAAAGAAAAAACAGCCCCAACTTCTTGTGTTCTTAATGTAGTAATTGGAGTTCAAATTTCTTTGTGGAAACAGGAAATGCCAGCTAAGTTCCATAATAAATGAGGGAGATGTGGACCAATCCAGAATGAACCTTCATTCTGTTAGGGACTGTGTTGAGTTCTTTGATCGACCTGATTCTGTTTTGTCACTAACATGGAAAGGAAAAAATTACATAAACAAGTTTCAAAAAAGGAATATGTGTGTTAACTATCAAGATGAGCTTAGGAATGCTCTGAATAATGAGAGTTGATCTCCACTTCTATCCAGGGGGATGTCCCCTTTTTTTCATGTGTATGAAGAATACTTTTCTCTGAAATTGAACATTTATCTTCCAAAGCCCATGAATTCTAACATGATGTTAAGTTATATATTTCCCTGAGAGCATCTTCACTCATTATTTACATTATTTTGAGAGTCTGAGTAACATAGTAAAGATCCTAAGATGTAATTTACACTACCCAGTCCCATACTTTCAGGGGTGTTAGCATTTTCATTTGTTTATTTAGCAGATATTTACTGAGCACTTCCTATATGCAAGACTCTCTGGCAAGCATTAGAGATGCAATGGTAATAAAAAACTAGAACAAGATCGCTATTGTCCTAGAAGTTATCATCCACCGTAGGAGGTGGACATTTATCAAATAATCACATGTGAAAGTTCTAAGAACCAGAGAGGAAGGAAAATTCAAAGCTCAACTGGAAGGATTAATTGTATATAAAGGAGGTCTAGCTCCTCTGAATGGAACAAAAGGAATAAAGCCCTGAATTCAATTAGGTACAAAAGAAGCCAATGTGTTTGATATAAAGTATGTGAGAAGAGACTGAATCTGGTTGGGATGTTTAATACGTTATCTTATAACTCTCTTATTATCATATAACTCATTATGACTAGATACAGGCATGGCTAGTTACTCAAAGTAAGATTTAATTTCAGATAATGGACCCGGACTTGGGAATAGTCTCATCCATTAGGGATGAGTTGCAGCATGGAAAGTGGCAGGTTCAGCTGATAACAGAAGAGGAGATACTTGTCAGCACAGACAAGGCTTGTTGTCATCATGTAGGAAATTCATGATTTACAAAGACTGGGCTTCTGCACAGGCAGAGATTTCAGCAGTCCAAACAGCAGAATACTATTGCAAAGAATATATATAGGTCAAGGCAGAATTCTGGTGGCATGCAGAATGTGAAATAGGGAGAGAAGAGTTGGATGATGAGACTTAAGATAAAGCCTGTTTAGAAGCATTGTTTCAGGAGTATTCTTTGACTTAGAGAACATTGTGGATGCTCAGTGGCCAGGACTGGCCCTACTCTGGGTTAGATTAGCATGATTACACTATAGCACCATGGGCAACTTCATTCTGCTAGGGAATGGTGCTTACTCCCAAGTTCCCTAGTGTGGAACAGGAATTGGGGTCAGAGAGTCTGAAGTTATTTTTCCTTTTTCCTTTAAGTCAGTATATTCACCAAGTGATTTTTATATGCTTTGAGAAATGACTCCTTAGCATTAAATATTCCTCTAGGTAGACATAGTTTGTTTGGGAAACTGGGTGAGAGGCTCAGCTGGAAATGGATACTTTATAAAGATTTTGATGCATACCTATTCCTATAAAGTAAAATTTCTCTAGGGACTTAGTCTACATTTTAGTTGCTTTTGCACAGCTATGATAAAAATACCTGGAATAGACAATTTAAGGAAAGAAAGATTTATTTTGGCTCATAATTTCAGAGGGTTTTATCCTTAGTTGATTGGCCCTAGGCACTTGGGCAAAACACCATAATGTCAGAAGCTTGTGGAAGAGCAGTTTCTTCACCTTATGGAACAGGAAGCAGAGATGAAGAGAACACAGCAAGGGGCCAGGGCAAGATTTAGTCATCAAGGACATGACTCCAGTGATCTACTTCTTCCAACTAGGCCCCACCTTCTACCTTTCATCACCTCCCAATAATGCCATCATATAACAAATCAATCAAGGGACTGATTTATTCATTAGGTCAGAGCCCCTGTGACCTAATTGTCCTGGAAATTCCATTACAGACACACTCAGAGGTGTGTTTACTAATCTAGGCATTTCTTAATCCAGTCATGCTTGCAATTATGATTAAGTGTCATGCTTAGCTTGATGATACATGCCTGTAATCCCAGCAACTTGGGGGTTAGAGATCAGGAGGATCAAGCTTTGAGGCCAACTCTGGCAAAAAGTTACCAACACCCTATCTCAAACAACAAACCAGGTGTGGTGGTGCACATCTGTGATTCCAGCTACTGGGAAGCATATGTAGGAGGATTGTGATCTTAGGCCAATCCTGGTCAAAATCACAAGACCCTATCCAAAAAATAACTAAAGCAAAATGGGCAGGAGGCATGGCTCAAATGACACAGTGCCTGCCTAGCAAGTGTAAAGCCCTGAGTTCAAATTCTAGTTCTGAGAAAAAATTAACTATCACAAGTCCCTTTTGAAATCAAAAACATTTACGTTTCCAAGATATAATGGTCAAAGTAAATATTCCCATTTCAAAAGAGAGGAATGGCAGCATAGAAAGGAGGAATAGAGCAATGCAAGACCAAAACCCAGCACAGCAAACATTAAGTCCTATTGCACCTAGTGTTGTGATGTGAGCTCCAAAGGGCTTTGGCACTGCTGAGCCTGTGGACTTGCCATTTGCAGCCTACACGCTTTCTCCGTTGGATCAGCTCCACTCACTGCGGCAGCTTTCCTCAGCAGCATCCCCCACACCCAGCATCTGCAGAAGTCTGTGGTCTCCACCACACCTTAGGCTTCAGTCTCACAGCTTCAGGCAACATGCTCTCAGTGGCTACCTGCAAAGACTCCAACCCTGCCACACACTGCCTGGCTTCCTAGGTCATGCTTTGAGATCTGGACAGAAGCTTGCCTGCATAACCTATATCATGTGGATGATGCTGAGGTCTGCTGCCAGCTTGAGCAGGAGCTGGGCCCCCCTGCAACATGGCTGCTGCAGCAGACTCTGACTTCCTCAGTGGCAGACCATGGTAAAATGAATCCTGGGGAAACAAACTCCCAGGTGGCCCTGTCAGAGCAGTCCACCTGAGATGTGCTCTTTTCTCAAGGGAAAAACTTTCAAATGAGTTTATTCACCTTCCCTGGTGGGGTTTGTCCAGTTCCTGAATGTCTTTAAGTCATATTTTTCTAATTATTATTCTAATTATCCTATTATTCTATTCTAATGCAATATCTTGACTTCAGTGGCACTAATGTCTTTATCAACCACACCATCCTTGACTGAAACTTTGAACATGTTCAGTTTTTGGTCAAACAGCACATTTTTTCAAATATTTCTACACTGCTTTTTGTTCTCAATTCTCACTGTCAACCTGGTAAAAGCACCCAGCAATATCAATGCCACTGCCTGAATGCTGTGCTATCTTGAAGTTTCCTCTGCCAAATTATTAATGATCTTTAAATACAGCCTTAATCATTGTCTTAGGACATGGACAAAATGTAAGCAAATTCTTTACCAGAATATAATACAAATGGCCACTAATCCAATTCCCAGCAGATTCCTTGTTCCCCTCTGAAATCTCATAAATGTGACCTTCACCATCTGCATTCCTGTTGCCATTCAGATCTTCTGAACTTCCCATTAAGCTCTTACAGACTTTTAGGGATACTGTAGCCCATAGCCCAAATTCCTCCCACAGATAGTTCCAAAGGTTTAAGAACCACATAGTCAGGTTTACGCATACTAACAACCCCACTTCTGTGGTACCAATTTCCTCTACTAGTTAGACTTTGTGTTGTGGGGACCAAAATACTTGCAAGAACAACTTAAAGGAGGAAAGATTTATTTTGGCTTATGGTTTCAGAGGATTTCTGTCCATAGTTGTTTGGTCCTGTCCACTTGGGCAGAACATCATGGTGGCTGAAGCATGTGGAAGATGAGCTTCTTCACCTCAGGGCAGAGAGGAAACAGAGAGACAAAGGGACAAAGGGGCCAAGGCAAGATATCGGCCCAAGGACATGCCCCAATGGCATGCTTCCTACCTTTCACCACCTCCCACTAAGACCATCATATTATGACCCATAGGGGATTAATCCATTTTAGTAGGGCAGAACTTTTATGTGCTAATTGTCTCTGGAAAAGCCATCACAGACACACCTAGAGGTGTGCTTTATTAATCTCCTAGGCATTTCTCAATCCAATCAAGTTGACAATCAAGATTAACCATCAGAGGGGGAGAATGATTAGTAAGCATAAGACCTTAGAAACTTGGAAAGGCAATGTCAGAGGCTCTTGGGAAAAATAGAAGATACAAGTTTATAATAAGAAGGAGGCTGTAATTTAAATAAATGTGGAAAGAGAATCACGATTTAGACAGAGGTTGCCAAGAATGTTCGATTCTTAACCATTATTTTACATATAAAAGTTTTCCAAAGACTTGTTCATTAGAGTGAAGGTTATTAGGTGACTAGAGATACTGCAAGGTACCTGAGAATGGAGATTTGTCCTGCTGCCACATCCTAGTTTCAAATCTCTATGTCTCTTTCCACCCACCATCCAAAAGCAAAGAATGCTAGTCTTTTGTCATGAGCCTCTTAACAGAAGGATGGAAGTCAGAGGGAAGAGGAAAGAGGATGTGAGGGAGAAGGGCATACTCACTGGGTTTCTAGCTACTATCAGCTTAATGCTTTAGCATCTTATATACATACTCCAGACATCTCTTATTCTGGACAACCTGATGATATGCCTGAGTCATCTTACCTTGGGCTCATCTTCCCTGTACCCCCTCTACAGGAGGAATATTCCTGCATCCCCAGGGCCACTCCTTTCAAATATTAGTCAATCAGTTTAGAGTCTATATTCCTAACACCTGCTTTATCAGATTCACACTCTTGGCTACTATACATGTGTTCCTGATATCACAAATGGCTGGCTAAGGGTCCTTTTACCCTATTCAGATGGAAATTACAAATAGGCAAGGAACAGCTCTCTTGGTGTTGGCAAGCCTGAGCTCTTGAGGGTCGGAGGCTTATGGACTGAGTTTACAAATCCAGAGGCTTACAGTTTTCCCTGAGAACTAGAGGTTTTTGGCTCCAGGATTTAAAATCCAGACACTTATAGCTCAAGGTACTCAGGTCAAAGCAAGCTCTGGACTTTCAAAGCCACGGACTTATGGCTCTACTTACTGAGAACTGGAGGAGATTTAACTCTAGCTGCTCAGCTCAGAGGCTTACTGCTCTGAGCCCTGTGTTCCAGCAGGCCAGCACCAGAAGCTAGTGTTACAGTTCCTGAGCTTAGGATGTTAGACCCTCAGCTGTTACCCCATGGTGGCTTTCAGGAACTCTCCCAGCAACTGGGGCTTTCATCTCTTGCTGTCAGCTCTTCATAGCCTCAGCTCCAACCTGTATGAAACTCTATCTACAGCTGCCTTCTTGCTGCTGCTGTATGGGGCTGGGGTTTAAAGCCTCAGGAGTTCCTTTGGTTTTGTGCAACCAGCTCAGTCCATTCTACCTGTGATTAAAAAAAAAAATAGGCAATAAAAGATCACTTTGGAGAATCCTTTATTAGGTTCTAATGATGCATCACAAAGGGGTAGTATACAGGAAAACAGTGTCCTGAAATATCCTAACAAGACTAAGAAATAGCCTGCTTCCATAACTAGAAACGAGATGTTGCACATTTATGTTCACTAATCACAGCCTTCACGTACATGACTTCCAGTTCCACTAATCACAAGCCTTATATATGTGCCAATCATAGGCCTCACTTATGAACCAATCATTAGCTTCACATTGCATCAATCACAGGTCTTTGCTGAGTCATTCGGTAGGTGCTGCCCATCCTGTTATGAGTGAGAATAGCTGCAAGGTGAGCAGGGTTATCTAGAATTTACTGAGGCTTTTTTAAACCTGGAGTGAAGTCTTCCAAAGCTGGTACAATTTGCCTGGAGTATGACTAGAGCATGGCCTCCTAAAGTAGGGTTCATGGCTTCAGTAGCAGCTGTGCTTCAGTGGGCCTTGCAGCTAGAATGGAGTTTCTTCAGAGTAATCATGGTGTATTTGAAAGAGCTGGACTTCCCTCATGGCATCAAAGAAGGGGTTGCTTGATTTGTAGCTCCCCACTCAAGGTAGCCAGGCACAAGGAAAGGATCTGACACCTGTCAATCACGTGGTAGATTAACTCATTCCTAACATCTTAGTTTATTTAGTTTATTTAAAGGAAAACAAAAACTAAAGAGTGCTTATAATAAAGACTTATTATGGAATTAACATTCTCACCAGTACTTAGTAAAGCTTAAACCCTAGCCAAATACCCTTAAATCAGGTCCCTATAATCTGTCTCACCAATCATTCCAGGGCTAGATACCAGACAACTATGGAGAACCCCTATATCCCATAAACTGTTAAAATTATTTAAACTTATTCTTCTTACCATGCTTTCACTTATTATTTCCCACAAGAGCCATGATAAAGGCTCATGCCCACAGTTTCCTCCTCTCTTTCTCTCTTCTGGTGACCAGGGCAGATGCTTACCCATGTATCCCCATGTCATGACATGTCATTCTTCTCTTGAAAGCTGAAAGTATAATTATCTTTTCAATTGTCAGTCATTTTTTGAGTCTTTGGCCTTAACATACATAAATAATAATAATTTTTAAAAATACTTTCAAAATGAAGAGCACAAGCTAGGTATAGTGGTATACCACAATAATCCCAGCACTTGGGGAGCTGAGGCAGAAGGATCACAAGTTAGAGGACAGCCTGGGCTGCATAGCATAACCCTGTCTCAAAACAACAAAAAATCAGGGTTGGGAGAAAGGAAGGAAGAGACGACAAGGAGGATGGGTATTGGTTGATAGAAAATCTGCATGTTTTGTCTTCTCTGCTCCACCCAAAAAGAGCAAAAATGGTTGTATCCTTTTAAAGTCCAGTCAGGTCATAACTAATGTGGAGATGACTAGTTGGACAAATGAAGAGGGAAGAGGAGAGGAAAAATAACAATAAATGGCAATTGCTGGCAGGTTTAGCAACACCAGCTTGGGAGAGTTGCAGGAACAATCGAGGTTGGGTTATGAGGATATGTTGAGGAATCTCTATTAAGAGAACTGCCAATGGACAGTGGGGAGGTGCCAAAGAAGAAGCACTTGTCACTTTTTGCACTTTTGACCCTGCTCATAAACCTCCTCACAGAATACAGGGAAAGCCATAAAGTGAACTTTCCCAATTGTTAGTGAGTAATCAACACTCAACCTGAAAGTTGCCTCATTTGAACACCGGTCTGTGCCCCAGGCTTCTCCCAGACTCTTCAGCTATTACCTGACTGTGAAGAATAATTTCTTTTCAGTTGGCCGTGTGGGCCTTCCTTCTCCCAGCTGGAGATGTTTGGACATAAAAGAAGTCATGAACACCCAAACCAAGTAATATAGTGTCTTCAACAGGCCTCTCAGTTTTGTGCTGGAATGCCCAAACCAAATAATAAATAAATAAATAAACAGTTGAAATCACAGTAGTGTGTGGTTTCTGAGGAAAACCGCATGTGCTACAGTTCATTAGCCTATTGTGGTGCTTATCACATTAATTATTATCCTATTTCCCAACGGGCAGGAAAATATTTCAATATTTAAATAGTGTGGCAACACTGATGAGTATCCCCTGAATTTGAGTATTGGCCTATTCTCTTCGAGAGAAACAGACTCAGCACTCCAAAGAAAAATAGGCTTGCATAAATCCAACCAAATTTCTATCCACTGCTTTTTAAGTAAAAGAGTCATACATACATACATATGCACACAAGCAGATATATGCCCAGTGACTATTTTAAATGTTTCCAGTGTTTCTGAACATAAAAATCTTTTCCTTTTCAGAAATTTGCATTTTAGCAGTCCCAAGTGATGAAGGTTCTCCTTGCCAACAGGAATGGTCTCCTTGCAGTATGAAAGGCTCTTTGTTACTGGGCTCCTTTTCCATTCAGAGTGTTTCAGAATACCAAAGAGAGTCCATGCTCTATTACAAACAAACAACAACAAAAAAAAGAAAACCCCACAAATGGTGTTTCAGAAAACCAGTAGAAGCTTAAAAAGAGAGGAGAATTTTAAAACTCAGTGTTTATAGTTTTATGGATAAAAGACCTTGGATGTTCTTATATAATAAAGCATTAGGACTTTATCATATGGATTGAGAAAAGACCTTTGAGAGTTTTGTACAGGAAAAGGATATGATCACATTTACAATTTAGAAAGATCATTTGAAGATGTGGATTCAAGGCAAGGATGATTCCAAGTAGGGTGACCTCATAACTCTTACTAAACTGGAACATTTTGAGAGAGTGAAAAGGGAGTGCTATAATCATCCCACTCGGAAAAGAGGCATAAACAAGGACTGTTCCTGAATAACTAGGATTGTGAACACCATAATTTGAGGACATGTGTGTGTACAAGGCTCCATTTGACACGTTTCAGAGTGATTTAACTTGGAGGCAAAGAAGCCTAGAAGAAAGCAATAATAGTGTGGGTGAAAAGTACAAATGAATTTAAAAGACAGAGGTTGAAACCAGAAAGCTTGGATTTACTGGTCACAAAGAATAAAGAAGAGGACAAGTCTTCTGCCACCAGCCCTGACAGTTTAAAGCTTAGAAGATGAAAAAAAATAAAATGAAAATCAGTGACTTTTCTGGACCCATCAGAAAACTGAAGTCACAAGGCAAGCCACTACTCCCAAATCTAACAAGACAGAAAAATCCAGAGAGTCACAGGCAACATATATTAACCTGGAGAGGGAACCTGTGGAACCATAAACTAGTAACACATTTCAATGGAACTTCTGATTAATTGCTGAAGGCTGAGTGTGACCTAGCATGAGAATGAGAAACTCCACAGGGACACAGCTTTATGAGAACCACCGACACGTTCATGAGTTTTGCCTCCAGAACCCACCAGGTTCTTTTGGGAAAAGCCAAGAAAATCCCTATGTGGCTCTGGCAGGGGGAAGGAAACAGCTATAGAGTGGTCTCCATAAAAAAGGACTACTTCTTACAGGGGAAAAGACTTTAACAGACCCTGACCCATCTGTAGAAAGAGCATTTCCTCAACTCCTATCTCTTCTAGCTTTCTTGTCTTATATATGGAAAGGAAAAAGGTAATAAAAATAAGTGTGAAGCTAGCATCCCTATAATTCAGGACTGTTGGAAGACTGAGATTTACTCATAAGATTATAGAATACTTCCTGTACCCACATTTTACCACTGTACCAACAAGGCTCCAGTGGATTCCAGTTTAAAGAGATCCAAGATTCAAGCTCTACCTAAAAAAAGGAAGATCAAGGTCAATGAGAGAGACAAAATCAAGGATACTAGAGTAACTTGAATACTCTGGCATTTATAACTATAGTAGACATTAAACATGGTCTAATCCAACTCCCAGTAGATTGTCATAACACCACAAATTAAAAAACTATTAACTTCAAAGCTTATTATCCCATACATCACAGTATTCAGCAAAAAAAAATTGTAATACATGATAAGAGGCAAGAAAAAATATTCTCAAGAGACAAAGCAAGCATCAGAACCATATCCACCTACAATCTCAGATAGTCAGAAGGCAGAGATCAAGAGGGTCACAGTTTGAAGATAGCCTAGAAAAAAGTTAGCAAAATTCCATTTTAACAAATAAGCTGGACGTGGTTATTCATGTCTATAATCCCAGGTATGTAGGAGGTATAGGTAGAAACATGGAGGTCTGGAACTAGCCTAGCCAAAAAGCTCAAGACCCTATTTGATAAATAACTAAAGCAAAAAAATAGCTAGAGGGGTTATTTAATTAGTAGAGCACTTGGTCTAATAAGCATGCAGTACTGAATTAAAACCCCAGTATAGGAAAAAACAAAACAAACAAACAACAAAAACAAACAGATCCAGATATGACACAGTTTTAGAATTGACTAGAAATTTAAAATAACTATAGATAACCTATTAAGAGTTATAATAGAAAAAGTAGATAACACATTAAAAATAACTTGATAATGCAAGCAAGGAGACAAAATCTAAGGAAGAAACCAAAAAGAAATTTTAGAAATTAGTAATACTGTAACAGAAATGAAGAATGCCTTTGATGGACTCATGTGCTAGATACTGTTGAGGAAAGACTTGTGAGTTTAAAGGTTAAAGTCAATAGAAATTTCCCAAACTGGAGTAGGAAGAAATTAAATTAAAAAATAAACAGAAACCAGAGCATTAAGGAACAATGTGCTGCTGTCAAAAGATGTAACATATGTATAATTCAAACTAGAGGGGAGAAAAGAAAGAATAGAGAGAAGAAAATGGCCAAGAATCCCCAAAATTAATCACAGAAACCAAGCCACAAATCCATGAAACTCAGAGAACACTAAGTAGAATAGACATAAAAAAATTATACTTAAGAATATCATGTCCAGAGAACAGGAAACAAAACACAAAAAGAAGGATCTTGAAATAGAGGGGAATAAATTGCTAAGGGTAATTCTTCAGCATCTGGCATCAGTGACACCCATGGGATAGGGTAAATAGGCTAGAAAATCTTCCATCCTGAATTCAGGCTAACATTCTTTCTTACTTCTTCATAATTCTCTCCTCAGCCTCTGCCAGTACTCAGGTACCTGCATCAATGTTCTATACACCACCATTCACTCATTTTTCTCCCTTCCCTCCCATTATCCAACTTCAGTCCTGTTCCATACCACTTTTGCTTTAAATAACCTTTCTACCAGCTGACATTTTTTCCAATGTCACTGACTTTTTTTTTACTTTTTTAGGTACTTAAATATTTTAAAATAATAACATAATGAGGTTTCCTTACCAAAAAAAAAAAGAACCTATGAAAGTGGAAAACAGCATAAGAAAAGAAAGAACAAAAATGAAAGCTGTATTAGAAAACAAAATTATCCAGAATCTTATAACCCAGAATTAACTGAGGCTAAAAAGTGATGCAGTTTTCAGTGTTTTTCTCTATCTGGACATAGTCATTCCTTGCTCTAACACACTCTGCTCTATTTGCTTATAATACTTTTTTCTCATTTTTATGTTTATTCCAGAACAGTAGCTAGCATGATGATATAAACCCAAAAGAGCTAGAATCTTGGCACATAATGCAGGTCGCCTCTATGGCCCTGTGTGTACAAGAATAACCCAGCAATAGTGCATAGGCACTGTCACCAAACAGTGAAGGCTCAGTCCTTAGCATCAGCACTGTATACCAGGGAGTAGCAATGGCAGATAGTTCATTCTCTGTTTCTCTGTACTAAATTCCTAGATTCGTGGATTTTATTTTTTGGAAGCAGGAGCATCTTCAAGACATATAACATTTTGTTTTATTTTTCTAAAAAGAATAGGGGAATAAGTGTTGGATTAGAGGATATTATAATTTGGATTTTGAACATCTCCCATTGGCCTCTGAGTTAAATACTTGATCCCACCCTGTGATGCTATTGGAAAGTGGTGGAACTATTAGGAGGTGGGGCCTAGTGAAGTGAAGTTAGGTCCTTAGGGGATGTGGTCCCTTCTCTTCCTTTTACTCTTTGCTTCCTGGCCACTCTAAGGTAAACTGACCTCTTCTATATGCTACTTCCATGATGTACTGTGACATCACAGATTCAAAGCAACAGGACCAAGTGAACATGGACTGAAACTATGAGCTGGAATAGAACTTGTCCTTTATTGATGCTGATTTTCTTGGGTATTTTATCACAGTGAAGAAGAGCTGACTAAGACAGGGGAGGTGGGGGTGGGGATGGCCATAAGACAAGTATATTTATATCCTGAACTTTGAAACAAGTCACACTAGTTCTTGGTCCATGCATGTTTTTTACAGACAGAAACTGTTTGTATCTGTAGGATGTATTTCTAAAAGCCAAATGATTTACTCATCAAAACCTAAGCCAAGTACAACACTGTCTTGTTCTACCTTTAAAAACAAAACAGATTTTTCACTACTTCCTAATGCAAGCACTAGCTAATAAAGTAATGAAAACTGGGAAACTTCTTGCTCTTCAAATGCTTGATAACATCATTCATCCAGACTAAAATTGTTGTGATTTTTTTTTTGCCATTACAAAAAACAAGACAAAACATATAGCCCTTCCTTAAACAGACTCACCAAATAGCACTTCAATTAAGAACAAAGCAAGATTTATAGCAAACAAGTCATGATATACAATATTGCTCAATTAATTCCAGCAGATGCAATTATAAAAGATCTCTTTCATGATGCTGATGACATATATTTAAAGGTATTTACCTGCCTTGCAAATGGGCAATTTTCTATTCAAAGACTATAAAAAATGAAAAAAAAAATTTTTTTAAACCTTGTAACTGTCAATGTAGAAGGGAAAAAAACTCCCAGATGTTAGAACTCTTCAATGGAGCCTATTGTTTTGATTTTAATTGAATTTTCGCCACTCTATTGACTTTTTTGTAAGCTGTCACAATATAACTCATTTCACCCCTGAGGCAATCACAGTAAAAAGGATACTTCTTTGTCATGAAAAAGTTCCACACAGCTAAAACTTTTATGGTGTACCCAGTTGTACATTTTTAAAAATGTTCTTGATTATCTAGGATTTTATACAAGAAAAGTATCTACTGTGATTACTCAGAGAACAAAAAACCTCTCCATGTTCCTTCTAAATAGTAACATTGTACAAGATAAAAAGAAGAAAACATGTATTTTATTTTGAAGTAAGTCTCAAAAGAGCTAGCCTGGTGGGATTACCAGAGAATCCAATTGGGCTGAGAGCTGCTTGGGCTGGACCTACCACCCTGCAAGGGAGGGGAAGGAAGAACAGCAGCCCTTTCAGGATATGGTGGGGCAATGCTGTGAGCCTGAGAGGCTGCATTCAGCTTTTTGGCAGAGACAAAGGCCGGGGCCAGACCCTAGCTCTTCAGCGGATGCAGAATGAATAAGGCAAATGCTGGTATTCAAGAGCTGATGTTCAACTGAGACTCAGAATTGCCCTTTTTGGTTTTCAGGGGTAGAGAGTTCTACAAATGTTTGAGAGAATATACGTATTGTTGATGTGAGCTGAATGTGGCTGGATCCTTCTTTGCTCATCTGCTCTCCAATCTCTATTCCCTCTAAATAGAAGGAGGAAAAGGCAGTTAAAGAGAGAAAAAAACAAGTTTCCTCTCCCACCTTTAAAATTTGGGTTGTACAAGGAGTCAAAACTGAGCTTGAACATCAGAAGTATTGAGACTACAGAAAAATCTGAGATGAAAGGAACAGGTGGTAGGCATGCTACTGGTTTTGTTCAGTGTTCCCCAACAACAACACCTTGTTCAAATCCCTGCTTGTGGCTGCCTCTGCTGTGAGACACTCCCAGATTACTCACTCAAGGTGATCTAAATTCACAGCTCTGACACCTGATAATGCTCGTTTGGCACAAATACTCATGGCCTTGAATTATCATTTGGATATGTTGGATTTGAAGTGACTTCGAAACATTCTAGTTGAGAATTCCTGCAGAAAATTGAAAGCATGAGTTTGTAATTCAGAAGGATTCATTGTATCAATATAGAGATTATAAAGTGGAAATCTTTAGAAAAGAGGCTGTAACTGAAAGCAGAAGAAAGAATAGGAGTGCATAAGTAAAGGAATGTAAAGTGGGGAAAGAAGAGAGTTTGAAGGAAATTCTGAAGAACACAATTACCTAAGAGGTACAAAGTTGAGAAATTAGTGATCAAATTTGAAGTGTCAGAAAGATAGGAAGAATGGTTGCCTTCTATGTGTTTTTAATTTCCCCAAATACAAAAGGATTGTGTTGGTGATTTCTGTATTTTCTAACAAATACTTATCATAATTCCATGCATATAATATGCCCTAAATATTTATTTATTGAACAAGATATAAGGGAAAATCTACATAAATATTACTCTTATTTTTTTTTCTATTTTTTTTAGCATCAATAACACCAGTACCATTCCATGGAGACCATTATGCTAACCAAATAAGACAAACTTAGACAAACATGTTTTCTCTCATGTACAGAATATAGATTTTAAAAAAGAGAGACATGAAAGTACAAGGGAGACTACTTGGAAATAGGAAGAGGGCAGCAGAAAGGGATTGAGGAAAATATGATCAAAGTACAATATATACCTACATGAAAATGTCATAATGAAACCCATCATTTTGTACAATAAAAAATAGCACCAGTACCACTCCTATTTCACCTTTCTATCTCACCTCTCAGAAGACAGTGACAACTGTGGCCCTGTCAATGGAGGACTCTTACCTCTAGAGGGAGCTCAAAGAAAGGAGTACTGAGTAAAGGTCAAGATTAAGACTTTATTGGGTCATGGGTCATGGATTGAGTTTTTGTTCAATTAGGAAGGAATAAGAAGGTCCTGCTTCAAAATGGCAGACTCTTTATCTCTTTTGAAATCACACCTTTTCTAAATTTCACATGACAGTAAGCAGTTCAAAGCTTGACTCCTACTTGGAAAAACTGTCCTAACAAGGAAACAAACAAAACATGACAGTAGGATTTATGGATTAAAAATAATGGCTGAACATACGATTTTTGGTCATATGTTTGGCTGACCTCACTCAGAATGATGTTCTCTAGTTCCATCCATTTACTTGCAAATGATAAGATTTCATTCTTCCTCATATGTGGACTTTCGATCTAGGGCAAATGCAGCAATGTGGTTGGACTTGGATCACATGATAAGGGGACAGCACATTTGGGTGATATAGAAATAGGTGGAAAACCCAAAGCATGAAAGTGTTTGATGTCCCCACTCCAGAGGAGCTAATACAGAAACCTTAAAGCAACAAAGGTTATCATGAGAAGAGGATCAGTAACCAGGGTAAAGATCAGTTAGCGATGAATCAACATGGGTCATAACATGTGTACACGAGAGCAATGCTAGGAATATTTCTGTATAGCTATCCTGAACTCAACTAGCAAAAACACTTTGTCTCTTTTCTTTAACAAAACTAGTGATAAAGACAGAACAGGATCTGCCTGGAACTGAGGGGTGAAGGGGGAGAGGGCTGGGGAGAGGGGCAGGGGGGAGAAATGACCCAAACAGTGTATGCACATGTGAATAAAAGAATAATTTAAAAAAATGGCTGAAGGACAATAAATAGTCACTGACATGTTTGGCTCAAGGTATGTGACTGTGTGGGTATGTGTGTGTGTGTGTGTGTGTGTGTGTGTGTGTGTGTTGTATGTACTCTCAAGAACTTCCATTCTGTAATATCTGCCCTACTTTATAGGTTTTTCTTAACTTTTTGATCCATATAGATAGTTGAGCTTGCAAATATCATTTCAATTTGTAGAAGTACATTTTTACAAGTTCTCCAAACCTTCATGTCAAGATTTAGGTTCTCATTGTCTCATAAATTCCTTGTCAGTTAAACAACACAAAGAGTAGCCTGAGGACTGTATGCATGGACTACAGGAGTCAACAGTCTGTCCTGATTCTAGCTTTTAGGTTCATTCATGTCACTTATTGTGTCTACCTCCCCAGAGTTGAAATCAGGAAATGTTCCTCTTAAAGGGAACAAGTGTTAATCCTTTCCAACTGTGTATCAATATTGTATGATTATCATTAAAAAATTTAGTAGAAAAGACAAGGTCTGAAAACAATGCATTTAGTACTAGATTTTAGTCAAACCTTGTTTTACTTATATTTGAAAAGAAAATGAAGTGTACTGAAGTGAAAGTCCTTTTCCATAGTTGTATGGTCACATCCAAGGCAGAGGACTTCACATCCTGATACAAATGACTATTTCAAAGCAGGAGGAATTATACAACCTCCACAAAGCAGGCACACTGCCACTGAGCTGAATTTCCCAGGGAGGAGGAGAAAAATTCCTCTTCTGCTAACATAAAAGCAAAATCATTTTAGGTCTCACCATGGGTAACTAGGAAAGTAGGATAGAAAAGAGTCTACCAGACTTTAGACTATCTATTGGTTTGGTACATACTTTACTTTGCAAACTCAAGAAATCTGTTGTTTAATTTATCCATCCAATCAAAAAAAATTCATTAAATTTAGGTTTCTATGTGTGGAGCTCTGCACCCACACAGAGTTGTTACAAAAGTCCCCTGCCGCCAAAGCTCAGAGTTTGCACTATTGGAAAATGCAAATGGATACCCTATCTCTACCTGGATCCACAGCAATATTTTGTTTTGAATCCATTGTGGCCCAATTCGTCATAAACTATAGTAAGAACAAGTACCTAATATTAGTACATCCAAGGTATGAGACATTCCAGACATAGTTTGATGGTGATTTTTAGGGTCTCATGGCAAAGATTTTAAATGGATTTGATCAAAAGTCAAAAGAAGCCTTTTCACATGCTCCTACTAAGGAACTTGGCATTGAAACTATACCTAATTAGAGGCTTTTTTGGCTTCAACCCCAATCACAGGACCCCTTGGAACAATTAGTAAGGCCATTAATGTGCATGCCTAATCCCAAGGGACCTTGTCTGAGTCTCCTTTTTTTCTTGGGATTTGCAGGTCCCATGGTCTGGTGGCATGGCAGAGGGACACACAAGTTCACTAATCTTGCTCTTTTTCCTCTTTCATCCTTACAGAGTGCCTTGCTCCAGGCCACTGACTCCTATAAATGGAGATTGAGGACTTTTTTTCATTTTTTTTAAACAACTTGACAGTGAAGCTTACATCAGAGCATGTTAAAATTATAGGTGTTATTAACTTTAAACATAAATCTGACTATTTTTTTTTCATTTGGCCTTGGTAATAACTCCCCCTCCTTTTAAAAAAGAAACTTTATTAACCAACTGTAGCTGGTTTAAATGTTATCAATTAATTTTAATTGTTTTTCCTTAATTATTATTACTTCTTCTTAATTATTACATACTAGATTTGTGCTCTTCTTAGTGTAGACATAATTACCAAATGCAGTTACTAGCTGTCTTAACATACCCTTGGTCTATTATTTAATCTCTCAAAGTGTTCCTCCATATTTTTGTCTTTAAAAAAAAAAAAAGAAAACTAGATAAAACCAACACAACAAAACTTAAAAGCAATACCTACCCCCCTCTTAAGTAAAAGTAGAGAAGCCTGGGCTAATGCAAAATATCTAAGCCCCTTTCCTCCATTATCATGGAATGACTTTGACATTTCCTTCTTGTCAAACCATTTGTTTCTGGTTCTCTCAAAAATATTCCAAGAAAATAACTTGGAAGAAGCAGAGGAAACAGTTCTGTACATAAAATAAACATACACAGTGGTATAAGATCATTAGCAGATGGAGTATAACAAAATTGTTGGTTGAAAGTGATGGCAGCAAATTTGAAAAGCAGGTTCCAACAATTTTCTTCATTCATTTATTTTATTATTTTACTTTTATTGATGACCATGCTTGGTAGCACAAAAATAAAAGTCTTATCACTTAATGATGCCTCAGTTGTTTCTGATTTATAGCTTCTTACCCGTTTAAATAGTCAAGGTTTTCTAAGTTAAATTCTCAAGGATTTGTAGGATTGTTTGACTAATTTTTAGGCAGCTTTCCTTCTAAGCACCAAATCCCAATGTACTAAACAAGGCCATGCAACAGTGACCACTGACACAGAGAACTTCAGATATTCCTGTAAACTGTCCAGAACTACCGTGAAATGTATGCACAGTACAGGAATGAGTATAGAAATCTTAAACTGGCCAGGGTCATGATGGGATGTGGACTAGAGAAGAGTGAAGAGGACTGGTAGAGATAAACCAATAATGCATATATGCATGGAAGCAACACAAGGAAACTCCTTATGTAGCTATCTCTATCTCAAATCAGCAAAAATGCCATGATTCTCTTTTTATCTTTTATGTGTTTTCTTCTACAAAATTGGAGCACAAGAGGGTGGACAGGTTCTGCCCCGAGGCAGGGGTGTAGGGTTGTGGGGGGGTGGGGGTGAGGGGGGTGGGGGGATGGGGGTTGGGAGGTAAGAAGGGGATGGGGGGAAGGTTGGCACCAGTGGGAGGGGGAGGTGGCAGGGAAAGGGGTAGGAAGATGAATATGGTGCAAATAATGTATACACATGTATGTAAATGCAAAAATGATACCTGTTGAAACTGTTCCAGGAATAGGAGAGGGGAGATGAAAGAGAGCAGTGGAGGGGTGAATTCAAGTATGATGTATTTGAAACATTATAAGAACATTTATAAATGCTACAATGTACCCCCACTCAGCATACACAAAAAAATTAGCTTCTTTATGGAAATGTACATCAAGGAAACTCATTAGATGCTTATTAAATGTCAAAGAAAAGCTCTCAATAATACCATTAATATTTTATCTTTTTAGGTGATTAAGCAACATAATCAAGCTAATGTAAAAAAGAAGGCAATATAGACAAAGAATGTTATTTGTTGCATATAATGCCATCAGATGTTACAGATATAGTGAAACCCATTGTTCACCCAGCTCATTGATTTAATATGTAAAAGGACTTTTTGCTTTTAATGTGATCTTCTGCATGCCAAGGAATGCAACTCAGATTATTCCAAAGGCACCTGCGCACACATATTTATTGCAACACTGTTCACAATAGCCAAGCTATGGAAACAGCTAAGATGAACGGGTTAAAAAAAATGTGATATTTACACACAATGGAATTTTACTCAGCTACAAAAAAAGAATGAAATTTTGTCAATGGCAAGTAAATGGATGGATCTAGAAAACATCATCTTAAGCAAAGTTAGCCAGGCTCAGAAGGCCAAAAATTGTATGTTCTTCATATATGGACTTTAGACATAAAACAAATGCAGGAATATTGTTGGACATGGGTTACACACTAAGGGGAGAATTCATACAGGAAGAATAGGGAAATGTAGGAAACCCAAAACTTGGAAGTGTTTGATGTCCCCACTGCAGAGGAGCTAACATAGTAATCTTAAACTGACAAAGGTCCCTATGGGAAGGTGACGGGGAAGTAGTGAAGAGGTCTGGTAGAGATGAACCAATTAAGGTTGTAATATACATGTGCATGGAAGCAATGCTAGAAATCTCTCTGTATAGCTATCTTTATGTCAACTAGCAAAAACGCTATGTCTTTCTTATTATCTCTTATGTCTTCCCTTCAACAAAATTGGAGAAGAGGGTAGAACAGGTTCTGCCTGGTTTGGGGGCGGGGCAGGTGGGAGAGATGGCCCAAACAATGTATACACATATGAATAAATGAATAAACAATTAAAAATTCATAAAATACCTTTCATAAGGGTTGAAATATTCCATCAGAAAGTAATATATAAATAAAACTCCATTATATCATTTGTGAATAGAAAAATCTAATCATGAATTCTCCATGTAAAAATGTGTTTTGAGTTTTTCCCAGAAAGGCTAATACTACTTTAGTTGCAGTTATGTATGTCCTATGGACAAAACCCAGGCAGTTTTTTATCCATTCCTACACGTCCTTATTTCTGTTTCTTTATCAGAGGATGTAAATGAATAGTGCCCCACCCCTCGCTCTAATAAGTGTCCTTATCAAATAAAGGTGCCAGGGTTCCATTTGGTGTGCGATCTGAGCTTGTGACAGTTATGAAAGGGAAAGTCAGAGTGCTGTCATTGAGTCTGCTTAATGATCACTGCCATCATATACTTTTTTGAAGATTTTGACCCATTCATAATTCAAGGTGACAAAAATGGAAGCCATTACTTTAAGTTTTGAGGTACAACAAATGAAAAGTGCTGCTAGGTATATAATAAATCATAAGAACTTCTGATACGATAAATTTTTCCTACTGAGGCAGTGCAAAGAAAACCAGAAGAAAGCAGGGAGCACCCTCAGCTTTTGGTAGAGCTTAAATACATAAACTTTTTTAGTGATCTACCTGAAGTAGGTTTATTTTCTTTTCTTGTACCATAAAAACACATTTTTCAGGCTGGTGGAGTGGTTCGAGTGGTAAAGTGCCTGCCTAGCAAGTGTGCATTCCTGAGTTCAAACCCTAGTACCACCAAAACAGAAAAACAAAAAAACACAGCTTTCAGCTTTGGACTTCCCATTTCTGCATATGGGTATTATTGCCACTCTTCATTATGAAATTTCTATCATTGACTCTTACCACTCTTTCCAATTTTGCAGTCTCATCTGGAGTCCCTTCCACAGATAGTGAAATCTGATATGCCTAAGCCACTTGTATGTGAACTTCCAGATACATGCTAATACTCCAATAACAGCACAGTATTGCACTAGCTACCTCCAGGTCTCTGCTTCCCTGTAGATATTTGATATGCACCATCTAAAACAGTAGACACCAACCACACATGACTATTGAGCCCTACTCTGTATTTTGATGTGCCATACTCTATACAGACAGTCCCCAGTAATGGTTTGACATAACAATAGTGTGGCTTTACAATGGTACAGATATGTACTCAGTAGAAACTTTATTTTTAATTTTGGACTTCTTTTATTTCCTAAGATAGTTATATGAAGTACAGTAAGTTCTTACAATGCTGGGAAACAGCAGGGAGCCACAGCTCCCTCTGAGCTACACAATCACAAAATACACAACTGGTACTCTACAGTGTACTGTGTTGCTAAGCTATGATGTATATGAAAAATGTATTTTACTTACAGTGCTATCAATTTAAGATCAGTTTATTTGGGTATAATAGCATATCAAGGAGAATTTAAATAGTAAATTTGTGAAATACATGTGACTACTCTGTTGGAAATATGATTGTAAGCATGCTATAAATGTTAAGCATATTGTGCTATAAGTGTAAAATACAAACTAAATTTCAAGTAATTGACATGAAAGAAGAATGCAGCAGATGTCAGTTATTCTAACACTATTACATGTTGAAATGAAAATATTTTGGATATATTGGCTTAAATGAATTATATAAAAATTATTTTTACTTGTTTCTTTTTACTTTTATTAATGTGATCACTAGAAAGTTTAAAATTACCCTTGTAGCTAACATTGTTGCTTTGCCACATACTCCCTGTCACAATGGACTGACACCTGAAACTGTGAGACAAAATATATTTTCCTCCTTTAAGTTGTTTATATCATTCTGTCACAGTGATGAGAAAGTAAGTACCATCACTGGGTTAGACTATAAATCCCTAAATACTATATCCTGTGATTTCAAGTGTTCCTTCCTTATTTTGAATATTTGTGATATAGCTCATTTTTCACTTAAATTTCTCCTCTCTGCCAATTTGCTGCTTTCATGTGTTCACACTGTAAGCTCTGGAAGCCACCTTAACTTTATATTTTTATATTCAATGATAATTTATTGAATGGCTATTTGTTGTCAGGTGTTCCATCAGGAACTGTAGGTAAACTGGGAATGGAAAATATTCTTGAAACTGTAGGCTTCTGATTAGAGATTAATATTTATTGAAAATTTTTACTGATCTTATCTGTACACTAACTTGCTAACTTCTAAATCTAAGTGGCCTGCTTTCTTAAAACATATAACCTGACCCTAATACACATTTCTGCAATACTTAGAAGAATGGACTACATTGTAAATAATTTTATCTATCAAATGTCTGTCATGCTGCCAGGCCCAGTGGAATAGTAATTGTGTTTTTGCATGTATCAGCAAAGAAGAATGTTAATAAGTAGTTTCAAGGTTTCAAATAATTAACCCATAGCTCATACTTTTTTTTTTTTTAACAAAATTTGACTAGAAAAACTAAAGGCATGAAGTGCAGGAAAGAATGAGACATGTAGAAAAGGTTTCTATGGTATCATCTTGTCTGCTTAACTACTGAAAAGACAGAGTCAGCAGTACTATGCACATACACACACACATCATACACATTCAGTCAATCATCAGAAAAGAGCACTAATTATGGGATGAAGGGAAGAATGAATCAATGAGTAACCTTGATGTATATACTTAAGTAAAAGAAGATAATTTAATATATATTATGTAGTTATAACTTGCCCATTGTATTAATTTCCTATGGCTGCTGTAATAAATTACTATAACCTTGGTTGCTTAAAACAACAGAAATTTTTCTCTAATAGTTCTTGGTGTCAGAATTTAAAACTCAAGGTGTGAAGAAGGCCAAGTTTACTCCAGAGATTTTAAGAGAAAAATCTATTCCTTGCCTCTTCCACCTTTTGATGGCTGCCAAAATTTTTTGGCTTGTTACGACAACCCTCCCATCTCTGCTTGTCTTCATCAGCTTCTCTGAATTCAAATTCCTCACTGCCTCTTTCTTGAAAGAATATATGTAGCAGAAACTAGAGTTCACCTACATAATTCAAGGTAATATCTCAAGAAGAAGAGGACACAAATAAAAAGAGAATTATCTGTTTTTCTGCCAATACATCTACCACATTCAAATGAACTTGTCTTTACAACTTTCTATATTTCCATGGCCAAGAAAATTCTTGGCCTGCAATAGTCTAGCTCTGTCATAATGTGCCTAATAGTATTTTTTCCCTAGATTTATCAAATTAAGGTTGCCTTTCATCATTTTTATACTCACTTACAATTAAACTCTTGGTAATCTTGACCACTATAAATTAGTAATTACCTAATAATATAAATACCTGCCACTTCAACTCAAATGGGGCATAATAAATACTTTTCCAAAGAGGAAATTGTTTTATTTTCATCTGTCCTCCAATTGTGCTCACTTCCATTTCACATTTCACCCACCTCTTAAAAAATGAGCATGGAAAAAAAGAAAAATGATTGTGTATGAATGACTTTATTATTGTAGACTCCAGAGAAAGTTTGGAACTACTTTTGAGAAAGTAAAAAACAAAAAAGTCTCTTTAACAATAAAGTTGAATTAATCATGCTTGATTATCTGGATGCTATCTCTTCATTTATTTTACACTGGTATGAACTTAGTCTGATTCTGGGATACAGAGATCCCCTCTAAAAAGTCACTTGGCTTACAAGGTAACTCCATAAACATTAATGGCAAAGGCTCCATCTACTTAATTGCTTTCAATGTCACGACATATGGTATCCATTTTCTGAATCAATGCCCTAACACCTACCTTCCCATATCTGGAAAAGAGACAGAGAGCAAGGGGAGGACATCCCTTTAAGGGAAAAAAACTGGTGAATACGCACTTTCTGTTCTAGAAACCATAACCAAGTCATGTAACCACAACCAGCTGTAGGGTTTCTAGATAAAAAATACACTCTACTTTGGATGGCCTTGTAAGAGGTAAAATTCTATTACCATGGATGAGAAGAGTATACCTTATCATCTGTCCTATAATCACCATACAAACTTGTGCTTACCCAAGTGTCTATGGTACTGTTTTCATATAAAGCACATTAAATTACCTCCAAGTCACACTGAACATCTGGCAACTTATAAAATGAAAGGCAACACTTGCCCTGAGTTCAAAAACCTCAGTACCACCAAAAACTAAACTAAAATAAGCTAAAATAGAATGAAAAATAAGTATATGCCCCAGTCGCCAATATACACATTGTTTATAAGTATAGAATGATAGTAAGATAAATACTGATAAATCTCTAACTTTAAACAGGGAAAAATGGGTAAGATTGAACAGTCATCTGTTGATAGCGGTTATCAAGGGCTATTGGATGTGAAATGCAAAGATTCCTTGTGTTAGGGTAAGCCCCTTACAAAGCCAGTGGAATTGCTCTGGGTCCTTTTTCTGTGAGGAGCTCTCTAGCTCTTGGTCCTCCATGACTGACGGCTTTAGCTTTTGAGAAGCTCCTTTCAAGTCTATTCTCTGTAGCCACAGTGGAAGTATGTTTAATGACTGCCTACCTCTTGAAGTCTCAGTCTGGCTTACAGAATTAACTGATTTAGAAACATAATACGTCTCTATAAACTCAGTTTGTAGATTCTTTGACCAAGTAATTTTCCTCAAAAACTTAGTAGATTTCCCAAGTTTTTGCTTCTACTTGATTCTATTTCGGAACAAATCACAACCTCAGTTATAGACACAATTTTATAACCTGAAATCACTGTTGTTTTATTTACTAGTGTCTCTGTTCTATGCATCTCACATCCCTCAACCCCAATGGGTATATATAGAGAGTGTTTGAAATATTTGCCCTAGATGAAAATGCAACGTCTTTAACTTGACAATTAACGCTTGGCCTACCGTCCAATATCTAGTAGAAAAACATAGCAGCTTGGGAGCTACAGTCTAACTATCTGCTAAGACTACCTACTCAGTGTCAGTGTATATCATTACTTCTGTTTAAGGTACAAAAGTAGTTGTTGTTTCAATTATGAGGCCCTAAATCACTGGAGGAATCTTACCCATACAGATTGGAGATCTTTAAGACATTGTGAAGAAGGTGATACCTTGAAGGATGAGTAAAAATTGGAAGGAAATGTGAAAGAAAGAAGATCCAAGTCTGTGGGAACAGCAGGAACAAGGGCATGAAGTTGGGAGAAAGATGGTGCATAATAAGAGACATTGGCAACAAACTGACACTGGGAGAAGGATGGAAAATGTACTACAGTTCAGATGTTGGGAAATGTATACATTTAGTCAAGTTGGGCCATTTAATGGTTTGAATGGGATGGTAGGAGAGTGGATTTTTTTTCATATTCCACTCAGACAACAGTGTGAGGCATAGATTGGAGGAATGAAAACTCTGGCACAGGGAGACTACATAAGAAGCTACCTTAGTAATCCAGGCAAGAGATGCTCAGATAGTAATAACAGAGTCAAGAAATATTCAAATAAAATCTTCAGGAAGGTCAGTGAGAGAAATGGATAATGCACAGTTCAGGGTCATTTGAGAAGGAGCTGGAAAAGGAGGGTGATTCCATGTGGTAGGTAGTGAGATAAAAGAGAATTGCTGAATTCCAGGTGTAGATGGTTGAAGAAGGTATGCAGGCAATATTTTTTCTCAAGAGAACTCTATACTGGAGGAATCTAATGGAGAAGTCCTTAGTGAACAGGAAATACTTAAAACTTTAAAACAAAATGACATCTCTCACATGAAGTATGTGAAAAAAATCTGAAGATCATCCAAAGTTTAAAACAAGGGAGAAATAAAGAAGTCCCTGATGAAACTGAGAAGGGAAGATGGGGAAGTAAAATGAGAATACAGTGGTCTGAGAGAATTACTCTGAGGGGTGGGGAAAGAGGCCATATGGCAGCACATTGAAGTGTGAATGGGGAAAGTATCCCATTAAGTAAGTACTATGATCAAGTCTGCAGAGAGAGGGAGAGAGAAACTCAGGACAATAATACAACAGAAATGTAGGGTCAAGATGGGAATGTTTTTAAGGGTGGAAGAGATTGAACTACAAGAAAGTCTAAAGGAAAAGGTGAAGAGAAGAAAGGTCAAGGTCCTGGAGAGAGGGGCTGAGGATAGCTTAAAATCCCATCCTAAAAGAGGAGGAAATCATGAGCCTTGAGGAGAGATCGGCCTTTTCTTCTAGACTGGAGAGTGTGCCTATAAGTCAACATATCAGGATGGGGAGAAAAGGAGGTTGAGGAAGTTTACATTATGGACTCAGTTCTTCAGCAGATAGTAAAGGATCTGGGATAGCCATAGTTTGGAATCTGCTGCTTTTCCTTCACATTCTCTGTACTTAAATGAAATTTAGGGCAAATGCAGCATTATGAATTTCAAAGGAAAGGGGATTGAGTAAAAGTCCCATGAGAAGGCAGGAATATGAGAAAGTGGGTAAGAGACAGATTCAGATGTGGGTCCCAGCAGGTCCTGCTGTGGAGGTTACAGAGCCACGGCTATCTCTTGGGATGCTCCTTGAAAAAGGAGAGCTTACAGCTGATACCTTCTTTCCTTGGCATCTGGCATCACTTCCTGCTTTTAAGGGTACTCTGAGTTCCACTTAGTTCAGAGACAGTTACAGCCAGTCCGGAGACTAAGTAGGGACAAACTAGAAATAGTTATTTTTGAAAGTTGGGCTTTAAAAGTCAATAGGACTTGATCAGACTTGTTAAATTTGGTTAATTTTTCCTTGAGAGTAGGTCAGCATGTTTGAACCAGCACTCTTAATAACCATTCTATGATTGTAATGTTGAAACCGTTTTCTCATACTATGTTTATCTGAGTTTGATCATGCATCAGCCAACAGCAACACCATTCTAAAGTCAGAAGTGCCAGAGCAAAGAAAGAATACAGAGAGGAAGAGAATGGGAACTTTATAAAAATAATAATTAGCATTTCAGCTAAACTTGTGGGATCAAAAATATTCACCTGGGAAGGAAAACCTCTCCCCGAGTAGCTCCCCACAATTGCTTGTGTGGGCAGCAATTTCAGGGTTTATGCCAAGGCTTTTTGGAAACCATAGCTACGTTTGCTCTTCTCACCCATTCTTCTCTTAAAATTACTTCATAAACATAGTCTTTTGAAATTTACGAAAAAAAGAAGAGCAAATCAAAGGGTTTTAGGAGATTTGGCTCACAAGCAGCTTATAAAAATGAACACCAAGAAACTCAGAATGTTGTTTCCTACTAGAAACACCTGTGGCTATAGCTCAGTGGTTCTGACCAGAGAGACAGTAATAAGCTATATTCAAAGTTACCAAACAAAGGCATAGGATCTGTTTAAGTTAAAAGTACACTTTGAATTTACTGATTTTTGACTGGCTATCATTTCAATTTCTCTCCTTGAGAAAAATTTTCAATATATAATCAGTAAATGTGGGGTTTAGAAAATTAGCACAATTAAATATGCCATTTTTCCCTTTTATTAATTTTCTCTACTGTAATCTTTTCTTACTCTGATCACCAAACTAATTCCAATTCAAACATCAGCTCCAAACAAAGAAACCCAATTTTATCATTCTTATACTTTGTCTCTGTTCTCTTTGCCAAGGGATAACTTCTACTCTATATAAAGGCAGAAAAAGATAACCACATGTATAAATAGCCCTACTAATGCAAGACACACAAAAAGAGTGTGCCCTTCACACATAAAAACACACACACAAATACAAACACCAGACTCTTTCAGAAGGAAGTACAATCTTAAGACAAGTGAACTTCTGTGACAGTTTTCCTAAACTGGATCCAAAATAGCCCTTCTGCACATAAAACACCAATTTGATACCAAAAAAAAAAAAAAAAACCAACTTACCATCTGGTTACTGTCAGGTCTGCAAGTGCATAAAAGAAGACTCTGTTTTTACACTTTGATTTGTTTTTCTTTCACCAAATATGCTGGATTTTTTTCCTCACTGTGTGTACTGTGTCTAGAAAACACATATTTGACCTTCCTTGTCCAGACAGTCTTAGCAGAACTATATCAAAGTGCTATCATCCGCTTCTACCTGTCACCCCACAAATATGATAAGCAACATTTTATTTTAAGTGATAGGATCTCAAATTCTGACAAAGTACAGCTCTAAAATAGTCTTTCTTCTTGTCTTATGCAAACCAAGGTCATCATGACTACACCTGGCTTTAGCATGTATTCACACACAGAACTTTGATAACAGAAAAACAGAATGGACAAATCTTTAAGGAATGGAGCCTGCACAATGCTTGGGATTCACCCTGATGGTCTCCTTTGAAGATGTTCATTATGGAAATTCTGCTCTACGCTGCCAGGTTTTCCAACTCCTGAGTGCAGAGGACTTGCTGAGAGCTTTCCTCGCACACAAGCCCTTCACAGCTGCTTTTATTTCCCTAATAATGAAAATAGCAGAAACACATCTGTTTTCATGCTTCACTGTTGACAACTCACCAAGAAATGTGCATCCAATAGTTTTTATTCAAATAGACAGAAACATGTTGCATCCAAAGCACAAAGAGACTATACAATGTTTTGGTTTTAAGTTTGTGCAATAAATTCAATTTTAAAAATTTTATGTCATGCCTAGAACAAAGCCCTCTCAATTTCTGACAATATTCTTAATGAGGTTCCATAGTAATTTCTAGAGCATCAGTACAGTGAATTGAAGCTCATTCCTATTTTTTATAATGTATATTGTAGAATAGCTATTTTAGAAATGAATCATAAAAATATTTCAGCATTGAAAACAGGGAAGGGTAAGGAAGTACAGATGCATGCATGCTGCACATATGATACAACAGAAGACACAAGCAAAGAGATAGTTGCTTCTTTATAGTCACTGAGCATATCTGTATTTGAGTTTTCCTTAGACTTTTTTTTCTCAACTTCAGAAAAATTTTATTTTTTTTAATTGATATGGTATTTGTATTTATATAGAGAGTATAGGATTATAATTTGATACATGTGTTTGATGCATAAAGATCAAATCAGGATAACATTTCCAGACCATGAAATATTACCAATTCTTTGCATTGGGACTCTTCATATCCTTCTTTTTGATAATAGCCTGTGTGTGAAAACTGTTCTGTTGAATAGATGAATATTTTCCATGGTCTTAGGATAACAAAACATACACTATCATTTTTATCATTTGTCAGAATGACAGTAAGTACAGAACTATATACTATGTAAAACTTTGCAAACTTCAAAGAAAAGAGGTTTTCAAACATGTCTTTTCAGGACTCCCAGTGGGAACTTTAGGTGAGTATCAGGTAGTAGCTGTGATCCATTGGGAAGGTTTTGGGAGGAGAACAAAGAAATGGAAGATTATTGGCTTTCACCTTAGAGCTTGTTTCAACCACATCAAATAAACATTTCAAATAAAAGGCTACATACTGTTTAATAATTATTATTATGTTATTAGTAGTAGCATTTCAAATTGCTAGAATCAACATATCTTAAACACACATCTAACTTTTCTACCTATAGTATTAAAATTTAGTAATCGTTTTATTTCTTATTATTGAAATAATACCAGATGAAGATGGAATGTGGCCTTTTGTTTCAGATAGGAAAACTGAAGGCCTTATGGATATCTCACAATTATCTATCCATGACACAGAAGTTTGTACTGTGAAGGAGACTACATGCACCTAAACAGTCAGTTGAAGGGTCAAACTGCTTTTCTATGTAAAGGCACTAGAGTACCTTGAAGACAGGCACTGCTATAGTTTGGATTTAAAATGTTCCCCAAAAGACCATGTGTTGAAGACTTGCTACCCAGCTTATGGTTCTATTTGGAGGTGGTGGAATCTTTAGGACATTGGGAGGCTTAATGGGAGGTATTCTGGTCATTGCTGCATGAAGGGACAATGGGATCCTAGCCCCTCCTCTTTTTAACTCTTTGCTTCCTGTATGCCAATGAATGTGCAGCTTCCTCCATCACACTCCCCACCATGATGTACTGACTCATCACAGGCCCAAAGGCAGTGGGGCCAAGTGACCATGGAAACCTCTGAAACCATGAGCCAAAATAAACTTTTCTTCTTTAAGTTACTTTATCTCTAGTAGTTTGTTACATTAATGTAAAACTAACTAAACACAGACACCATCACTGACAGAAGAAAAATTTAATATAAAAGATATAATGCTCTAGTGGAAGATGTATGCAGAATTATTCATCTGAATTTCAGGTTATTATTTTTAAAGAATAATTTCAAAAGAAGAAGCGGCAGCTTTGTTTTTAGCACATGCTTTTTACCACATCAACATAAGTTCTCCAATGCACATATACCCATTTGAACATGTTGAGACAGCTTCAGATAGGATAGCTACATTTTTTTTTGATGGGCACACATTAGCCATTAATTGCTGTCTTTTTTATAGTTGCTTCCTTAAAAGAAAAGAGCTAAGTCACCTTGCAAAGTAAAACATTTACCAACTATTCACGCAGTGTACTGTATCCTGTACAACGCTCATGGATGATGTTATTTCTGCCATTCTGATCCTTAAGATCTAAATAGTACCAAAAAAAACCTATACTCAACTTAAAATTGAAAGAATTATGAAAATAAAGAAGAGGCAGTAGGTGTGAGAGAAACCAACAGCCTAATTTTTTTCTCAATCTTAGAAAAATGGGCATTTTCCAGAAAAGTCAAACACTAGAAGTGAGAATAAGAAAGACAGACTTAAACAATATTCTGCTTTAAGTTTTGATGAATTTTCTGGTTTGCTTCCCACTGTACAAGTGCTGAGTGCTGTAACTTCTCTCTGCAGTCTTGTTCACACCAAGTAAGAATCCAAAATCGTGTTCTGCTAAACATTATCTTCTGTGGCAACTTATCATTTACAGGAAGAAAGGGTGCAACAGAAGGAACTCTGGACTAAGAAATAAGGAACCTGAATTCTAATCCTAATTTGTCCACTATTTAGGAATTCATTTTGGCTAAGTACCTTAATACAGAATGTGGTATATTGAATAGTATAGAGATTTTTTTTAATTCTTGAGCGGGGTTGACTTCATGACTCATTTTAACTCATTGATAATAAGAGTATAATACTGTTTGCATTGCCTTAAAAAATATTGAAAATGGAGAGCATTTTGAACATTACATGTGTTCTATGTTATTATTGTTAGTAAACCTGCCAAAAGTTAATTCTAAATTTAAAACTACAACCCACAAATGAAGTTTTAATTTACTCAGTCACATGGAATCTTGAAGCCCAATTAGAAGGTCTTAAATGGCCTTAGGAAATAAGAAGTAGTAAAACATATCAGTTCTGCCAGAAACTGGGACTTCTGAAAAACCTTACTCTGCCTGCAGTCATGCTGGTCATTTTCTAATTCCCATCAGACCTTTTTAATCTAATCAATGAATTTGCCTGTTTAAATGCAGGTTTAGTAACAAACTAGTAAGGAGCTATTTTATGGTACTTGCTTTGTTGTCCAACCGTATCTCAGAGCATTTTCCACCCTCACTGTTCTCCAGGACTATTGAGCTCCTTCCTGTTCATACCAATCCCTCACCTTGGTGTCAGGACTTTTTCCTTTGGAGTGTTCACCCCTGTCCAGGACCAGCTCATTCTCATGCCACAGATGTCTGTCCGCAGTCACCTTCACAAAAGAGCCTTTGTGACCATAAAATCTCAGAGTTGAGAGTAATGTCTCTCCCATTAATCCCTATCTTATCATCCTCAGAACAAATACCACTTTTATAATTATGTCATTTGTTTGTCAGTTACATGCCCAAGTGCAAAAAGAATCATCTTTGGTTCTCTTTTCCTCACTCCTGTGCCCGATCTATCAATTGGTCAATTCTGTCTCCAAAATGTTGGCTCAATGTTCATTTGATATCCACCTCCACTGTTATTACGTTCTTTAGTCATCAATATCTCTATATTTGACTATTGCAATATCCCTTCGCTTGGAGCACCTTCTTCCACATCTTTCCCCATGTGGTTTGAATGTGGCTTGTCTCCTCCAAAACTCATGCTGGAATTTAATCCCCATTGTTAGGTATTAAGCGAAAATTTATCAACTGTGGTGTCTCGAGGTGGGATCTTTGGATGATAAGAAAGACTATATCATAACATCAGTATGGAGTCCTCATGAATGAACACCTGTGGCTTTATGAAGAGGGAGAGAGAGAATCCAGAGAAACCACACAGTGTGTGTGTGTGTGTGTGTGTGTGTGTGTGTGTGTGTAATCAGAATTCTGTCAGCAAGAAGGGCATCACCAGATGTAGCCCCTCAAACTTGGACCTCCAGAACCATGAGCCAAAATCAACCTTTTTTCTTTAAAACTTATTCAGTCTGTGTTATTGTGTTATTAGCACCAACAACAACAAAAGACTAATGAGACTTTGGTGTGATGGTGCATACCTAAAATCCCAGCACTTGGGATGTTGAGGCAGAAGGATCAAGAGTTCAAGGCCAACTTGGACTACATGTAGAGTTTTAGGCCAGCTTGACTAGGTAGTGAGATTCTGTCTCAAGAAGAAAAAAAAAGAATAATATACCCTATATTCAGTTTTTAAAATTATAGCCACAATACTCTTTCTTAAAAACTTAAGTTAGATTTTGTATGTACCTATTTAAAATCCTCTAATGATTTTCAGTACTTAAGGAGATCCAAAATTCTTATCATGGCCTTCAACGTAGGTTACTAACCTCACCATCTACCCTCCCTCCTCATTCTGCCCAGTCACATATGTATAAGCCTCCTTCCTATTCCCCTTCATGCATTCACTTCTTGTCTGTGATTGAACACATGTCCCTCAGGCTATGACATGAATATTTATTTGTATCATTCAAATCTCGGCTCAAATGCCATCTGCTACCATCCTCTACCCCACATTGCTTCATATCACATTACTGTTTGTTATTTTATCCATAGCACTTATGCATATCTGAAATGATCTCCTTCTTTTACTTGCTAACTTATGTTTTCTATCTCTCCCAAATAATATGTTGTATCTTTGAGAGCAGTTGTTCTTTATCTTATTCACTGTGATTTATCTAGTACTTAGAGAAGGATCTATTGAGACAGTAGATACACTGGGTATAGTGGTACACAACTGTATTACCAGCACTCAGGAGGCTGAAGCAAGAATGTCATGAGTTCTGGGCCAGCTTGGGCTGCATAGCAAGACCCTTGTCCCAAATAAAAACCAAAAACCAAAACAGAACAAAATTAAAAGTAGGTGTTGGATACAATTTTCTTGGTGTCGTGATGTCACATACACAGTTATAACCCCATCATTCAGCCTGATGATTGAAGAGGAATCATTAGTTATTTGAGATATTTGTTGAGTTCAAGATAAATAAACAACTGAATCTGAAGAAGATAATAGATGTATTTCTGGGCTACAAATCAATATTTATTTGCAGCTGATACTGTGGTAACAGAAATTATCAACTCTTTCTAATATATTTTGGCAGCCTATTGGAAGGGCATATAATGAAGAACTTACTTTGAAAGAGGCAGTTGAGAGAGTAAGTACAGACTTTTATTCCAGACCAAATTATTCAACCACTTAGTTGTTAGGGTCATTACCTGTTGATGGCTCACAGCTGAGTCCCTCCTTCCAAAGAATCATCCTCTGCCCAAGGGATCAGCCTTACCCAACACGATGGTGCTCCAATTCAGTGATTGTCAGTTTGGGATGACCTGTGTCAGTTTGGGATTACTTGAAAACTGAATCACATAATGGATACACCTCTTGCTTCCCTCTTTAGAGGTGTTGTTCTTGCCCTTTAATTTCTATCAGAACCTAAGAGGATTGTTCTAGAAATCAGTTTTAAAATGGAATTTTGGAGTTGACTCAATTCAATGACACTGAGGACCTGATATTAAAGTTCAAAGAGCCCTTGGCATGAAGTCACAATGTGCAATTGTTAAAATTCTCACCAGTGATGAACTGGAATGGGATACAGTGGAGCAGAATATGCTGATAATGGAAATATCTCAGGAGTTTGACAGCTTTAGGAAAAGTAGCAATTATAAAGCTCATAGAATTATCTAGCGGCTGTTGTCAAAAACTGTTGAGACATTTGAGAAAGTCAATAAAATGTTGAGAATGATTAATTACCAACTCAAGTGAAATCTGAAACCAGAGGCCTCCTCAAAATTGGCATGGAAACACCATAGTCAATGTACTTGACCATTTTGTGTCTCTAGATTCCCTCAGCCCTATGAGTCTGCAAAAGAAACCTACTATTACTTGTTGAAAGTGAGTACCTAAAATTGATGTTGAACTCTTTGCCTCTCAGGAAGCAAACAGATGCCCTTTCAAGGAATGAACTTGTTTACAAAGCAAAATGGATCTGAGCAGTGCTGGATAGACCGCAATGAATACCTGGAGGCATTGCCCATATCCCCATTAAGAGTCAAAGCATTAATCCCTACCTCCATCTGTAGTGTAGTCTCCTGTAGAACTTCCAGTGGTTCCTCCAAGGAATACACGCTAAATAACTGAGATAGGGGGTGGAAGTGGGGATAAAAAGGCCCAGCCCTCTTGCCTCAATTTGGAACATCTCTGAAGTGCAAACCAACTTTCAGAGCCCTCTGTGGGAATTGACAGAGGTCTCTACAACTACCATCTGCACTCAATCCTGCTTCTCTTACCCTTCAAAATTACAAAAGAGAACTCACCAATAAACCACCTGAAGGCAAATTTTCACCTCAGAATCTATTTCTAACCAAACTTGACCTGTGCCATTATTAAACTAAGGTTAATTTATGAAATATAATTTGGCTTTGAGCTATCATGATTGTCATTATTTTTTGTTTGCCGATACCCTATTTTAAGTGTTGATGTCGTGTAGAAATAAACAAAGCATAGAGTAAGCATAGTAAGAAGTAAACCCTCTTCCACCTTGTGGAAGAAATAATACAATATTATATAGCTGTAGAATATGGCTAGATAAGTATAAGAGGCACAAAATAGTATACAATCAAATAGATAATATAGGCATTGAATTTCTATCATAAGGAGAACCACATCACTTAGCACTTCACAGCAAAAGCATTTTTAAATGAATTAGAATCTAAATACAAACAAGATTTCTACAAGACAAAAAAAAATCTTGAAATCAAATGATGAACTATATTTGAAGAAAAAATTTCTCAAGATTCACTCAATGCTTTCTTCCTTTTAATAAACCCTAATTCTAAAACTCTGACTTTTTTTTTCATATTTACTCTCATGTGCATACATTGTTTGGGCCACCTCCCCTACCCCCTGATTCCTGGCAGAACCTGTCAAAACTTTGAATTTCAAGTTTGGAAATAGCTGTACATTAGAAGCTATAAATTTGTTGTATATGCATAGGCATGGTACTGTTAAAATAATAGAGGATGAGTGAGATGGTGTAATATTCAGGAAGGAGACAGAACCACAGAAGTTGTGGTTCTGGCTGATCAAAAACAGATGGGCTCTAAGGTAGAAAGTCTGGATTCAGGTTTGGCTCTTCTACCTCTGTTTATGCAAAGTATTTCACTAGGTCTCCTCATTTTAAAAAATGGTATGCAGAATAATGAACTTCAAAGATGTTCACATCCTAATATCATTATTGCAAAGATCACATCAAATAAAGCTAGCAAAATAGTACAATTTTTAGTACATAAAATGTTAACCATGGAAGACACATAGTATAGTAGTGTAAGAGAATTCATTGGAGGCATAAACTGTACTTTCATTCAGTGGAGCTCAAAGCCACAGTATTTAGGATTTATAAGCATAAAGTCACTTATAAAAAGAAGATAAAGTTTGTACATTATTCTTCTTTTAAAATGGCAAGGAAGTGAGTGTTAAGGCTAGATTTTATTTGCCTATAAAATGCTCTTAGGAAGAGCATGCCATTTCTCCAAATAGCAGGTAGATTATTTATATAGCTCTATTTAAGGAACAAATCATGGTGTTCTCTGGGTCGGATGTTATATTTACAGAAGAGAATGTTTGTCCTCCTTGAAGCCTATTCCCTGAAGTTTATATGCTCTGATAATGACCTGATAAGGAAGGTCTAATATAGTATATAGCTATTACTATCTCACAGATATAACCACACAACAAAGAGAAATGCCTTTGTCTACAGAAAAGTAAATGCATCCTTACATAGAAATTTAGGCAAGTATATAAAAGTATCTGTTGGAAAGTGGATTGGAAATAGATTAAAACAAAAAATAAGCAAGGGAAGTAATCAGTTAATAATGAGATTCTAAAATTATAGTCTCCAATTTAGTCCCAGGAGAGTAAATCTTAAAGACCATTTTCACTGGTGCTTCCAAAATGTTGCTGGAGGCTGGGTACTTGGTTTTCATTTTTTTTTTTTTTTGCAAGTCTATGAGAAATGAAAGAAATGAGGACAACATAGTGATTTTTTTTGGTCTAAATTAATTCCATTCAAAAGACTGATATTCTGAGTTCATGTTTTTCCACTTCTTTAATAAAATGATGAGGAGAGTAGGTAGAAGTTAATATGTTTTCAATGTCATTTGGCCAAAAAAAAAGATGGTGGTGATGTATCAACATTTCTTGCTTTTCATTTTGCTGATCCATGAACACCACAAGAAAAACAGGCCCAGAAATGTGACTATCTTCTTCAATACCCTGTCAGTTGCAGCACCAAATCTAGAGTCCTAACGTGTTAAGGTTTTTCTCAAAAATTATCAAAATTACTTTCATGAAGAATATTAATAGCCTCATTTTCCATCTAGAACTCTGAATTTCTTTTTCTAAAAAAGAAAATTAAAGAAGTTCCAATGTTTGTTGGCTTATTAGAACTGCACTGTAATAGGTTAATCTATTTATATTTGAGCACAGAATTTAACATAAAAATATTTCCTTTTGCTGGTAGGAATGTAAATTAACGAAGTCACTATGGAAATCATTATGGAGTTTCTGCAAGAAACTAAAGCCAGAACTACCATATGACCCAGCTTCACCACTCCTGGGCGTATATCCAAAGGAATGTAAGACAGCATAAAATAGAGACACCTGCATGCTCTTGTTTACTGTGGCACCATTCACAATAGCCAAGATATGAAATCAACATAGGTACCTAGCAAACAAAGAATGGATAAAGAAAATGTGGTATTTGTATACATTTGTACCAGCCAGCAAAAAAGAATGAAATTATGTCATTTGCAAGATAATGGACAGAACTGAAAATCATCATGTTACGATAGGTAAGCCAAGCTCAGAAAGACAAACATCACATTTCTTCTCATATGTGGAATCTAGTCCTAAATAATGATAAAAATTAATAACAATAATAATAAGCCATTAATGTAAAAGGGAGAATGTTGGGGGGAAGGGACTCATGTAAGAGGGGGAAGGGGAAAGTAGAGGATGATGGGGGAATGAATATTATCAAAGTACATTTTTATATGCACATAAAAATAGCATAATGAAACCCACCAAAACTGTTTAAAAAAAAAGGGTAGGGTGGGGATTAAGAAAAAGTAAATACAAGGGGTGAATTCGACCAAAGTACACTATGTGCATGTATGGAAATATTGCAATGAAATTCCTTTGTGCAATTAATTTATACTAATAAAAATATTGACTTAACAGTTCTGTTTACTTTAGTGTGGAGTCACCCTTTCAGAGAAAACTAATTCATCAGGCAATTCTGCCATAATAAATGATAGAAACCAAGTGACAATATGTCAGCTCAGTAGGTGACAAACATTCACATTCCATGAAGGCATGGTGCACAGAATTCTCAGCTGGACTTCAAGAGGTTCGGAAATGTTAGCAGAAGTTAGGAATTCTTTGTAGTATCTTTTGGCAGCCTATTGGAAAGGCAGGTAGCCAAAAATGTAATTGGGTCAGAAACTATGCTGATTTGTGTTGTTCATGGAGCTAATGGTAAAGATAAGCACATTTGTTTGGAGTTGTGTCAACATCCCTGCCCTGAGATAAGCAATTTGCATATCTGGAGAGAAGACAAAGGCAGCCACCCCCAGGGACCTGACACTGACTTTTCCAGGTCTTCAGGAGTGACTCTCATTTCCTTAGCTGCAAGGAAGAGTTACATTAGGTAGGTGGATTTGTAAATAAAACAAGAGGGTAGAGTTGGAGTCCCTGGGCATCCCACACCTCTATTACATTACTCTTTTTGTGTGAAAATGAAAGTTTTCATAATTGTGTACATAAGCCCTTTGGATCCAGAGCATCTGCTATAAACAGGTGTTTTTGATTAAGTTAACTAAAGCTTTCTATCAATAGAGACACTGAAGCACATAAAAAAACTGTTGGTGCTCTAGGGATTGTGTCAACTTGAATGTTCTTCTTACTCAAATTAGGCTGTTGCTCACTTTATTTACAGAAATAAAGGGGTTAAATGCTAAAAGTTGGAAATCTAAGATGCAATACTTCTTTTCACAAAGCATGAAGACTCAAACCAATTTGCTAATTTAGAAAAAAAATAATATTTCAATTCTTCAACATCAAAAATATCAATGTGTAGTTGACTTTCTGAAATGGTCTTCGAAGCATTTGTGTATTATGCTGTCTTTTTTTAGGAGTTTAATATTCCTACAATTGATGAAAACTTTATGTCTAGTTTTAAGTTCATACTTTTTTGATAGATGGTTTTAATGTGTCAGCTTGGCTGGGCTAGAGTACCCAAACACTAATCTAGGTTGTTACTTGGAAGGTATTTTGTAGATGGGGCTGACATCTGCAGTCAACTGACTTTAAGTCAAGAATGTAGGTGGCCCTGGCTTTTCTATTCTTAGAAGTAAACAGTGACTTTTACCTAAAAAAGAAGAAATTCTATCTAAAGATTGCAGCATCTTCTGACCAACAGTTTCCAGCCTGCAGGAATCTCCTGCAAACACTGAACTTGCCAACCTCTAAAGAACATGAGCCAATTCCTTTAAACAAATCCCTTTACAGACATAGTTTTACCTGTCTTTTACTCATTTTGTTTCTTTGAAAAAACTAATACACCTTTTCAACAAAACATTTTTACATGGATGAAAAGTGGAACAATGAGGCAGGCTAAAACATGGAAAGTTCTGGACTCATAGAAACTGAATATTACAACTCAGATTAACCACACACTGGCTCAGGGACCTCTCACCTGGCAGGGAACCACCCATGCCCTCCCCCCCCCCCACACTCATTTATTGCTGCATAGAAATCACCTGGTTCCAAACTTTTCATAGATTTAGCACAACTTTTAAAAGCACCTGGAAAAAAGAAGCTCTCTGCTCCAGATTCCACCTGTCCCCACCATGCTCCCTTTTGCATTTCCCTTCCCTAATTTTTAATAAATTCCATTTACACCCACATGTTCTGTGGTGGATTCTTCCCTGCAGGACACAAAGAATTTGAAAGTCTGATCACAGACTCCACCCATAGGCAACAATGTTGTAAATCATCCAGGAGAAGCCAGGAGCCACCAGAACTTGTACTTAAGAGTACTCTTTCTCTTTTCTTCCTTCTACACAGCCAAGGGGAACAGGCTGAGCTCTGCCTTTAGGAAAAGCAGCTGGGAGGACCCAGTGTTGTCCACCCAACATGGCCCACTCACTCCAAGGCCTGAGGTTGCAGAGGCGGTATCGCACCCAGCAGAATGCCCAGGTGTCCAACCACCAGACATGCGGTGTCTTGCCCCACACATGGACCAGAATCGCCCCGAGGTGCACGGTTTCCTTTGTCGGGTCCTGCCCCAGGGATGCACGACCCAGAAAGCAGGCTGCCTTAAAAATAGTGATGCCCTTCTCCCTCCTCTCTCATTCCTCCCCCATCCTGCACCATGCATGCAGCAGGTGTGTGCTGCTTGTGTTCTGTCTGCCTGGGCCAGGCAGGCAGCCTCTGCCCAGCAGCCTCCAGTTGTAAGGTTTGCAGTACCAGAGCCGGCGGGAGGAGGGAGCAGCACAAAAAGCACTGCTGCACTGCCTGCACCACCACCAACGGGAAGGGCTCAGAGGCTGGGAGGCTTGTGGCACCAGGGACCAGGCAGTTGCCCTACCCCAGCTCTCTAGCCCTGTCTCTCAGCTTGGCCAAAGCCTGTTACGCCTCTGGTATGGCTCTCCAGCACCCAAGCCTGCGCACCTGCTTGTGTACTGACTCTCTAGCCCACCTCTCAGTGTGGGCGGGGAAGCTGCTCCTTTGCTGTTGCACCACACTCACAGCCTAACCAGCAACAGGAGGAGGGAGCTGCACACTCCAAGACCCACTATCCATGTGGCCCAGCTCTGCAGCTACGCTCTGCTGCAAGCACCAGGGTAAGCTAACAGTACCACCTCTGGCGGCCACCACCCTGGTCCTCAGACCAGATCCTTCATTCCTGCAGCTGTATTATATCCATAGTCTTCTTCTTCTTCCTCCTTTATCACACGCTTTTGCCTGTTCTACCCATAATGCCTCTGTTTGCCCTGAGCACCCTGTCCCAATTATCATTTGTACTCTCCTTGTCCTCATGGCCTGCAGGGATCACAGAAATGCTCACCCTGAGGTCACATTCCCCTGTCCCAGGGACATATGCCCCAGGTCCACCAGCAAGCAACTGGCACCATTCACTGATTGGATTAATGGGATTATTTGCCAGATTCTAAAGATAGTTTCTAAGTCTCCTTTCTTTGGAGGCTAATAAGGACTTGCAGAATACTTCTCGAGGTAGAGCACCTGCTTAGCAAATGTAAGGCCATGAGTTTGAGGCCCACCTTAATTTGTTTCCCTTATTTGGCATATTTCTCGGACTTTTGTTTTTTCTTCATTAGGATAGTAGTTGGGTTGACATTCAGGATCAGCATCCCACTTAGGAACCCTCATGCAGGGGTGTAAGAGACTGGCCCTTTGGACAATGACAGGAAATTGGGGAACCTGCTGCTTTTTCACTCAGAGACGTCTGCTGGGGATCTTTAAACAAGCCAGGTTGGAAAGACCTGCAACTGAGATTTTCATGATTTAAGAGGGACCACTTTGAGGATCATGAAAAGAATCTCACTTTCTCTCAAAGGATCTTGAAGAGAATCTCTCTCTCTCTCTCTCTCTCTCTCTCTCTCTCTCTCTCCTCTCTCTCTCTCTCTCTCTCTCTCTTACTCTCTCTCTTTCCACTAGCCAGCATAGGGAGTTCCATTCAGGAGCCCTTGTGCAGGGGTGGAGGAATGACTCTTAGGAGAATAGATTTTTTCCTTCCCTTTCCCTCTCTCTCTTTCCACCAGCCAGTATAGGGGAAGCCAAGATATTCACTTGTCTGTATCTTAACTACTGCCAATGCTTTGATTCTGCTAATCTAAAAAGATGACTAACTCATATGGCAGTAACACCTGTCTTTCAGAGAGAGGTGTCTTTTATTCCTATAACAGATTGCTATGTTGAGCCTGTATGTTGCATGTAACATGTCTGTGTTCCATTTGAGAGACCCTTTGGAGAGACCATGTGGTCATAGGAAGTGCTGCCATCATGATGAAACTACCATATACCCAGTGCCATTTTGCCACTCCGTAGGGATAGGAAACTCATGATTAACAATATCTTGCCATCCTCTAGAAAAATTATAATGAACTTGTGGTTAAAATTCTCTAAATTAATACAGTTTTAACACATTAATCTGTAAAGAGTGTACAAAAAATAGAGTATTTGTGTTAAAGATCTGTTATAAACTACTTAAGAATCTAGCTTGCTAACCTACCAAAAATAAGGACAAGAAATGATTTCTTTAAGAGTGCATGCTGAATAAATGTGATTGTTTTGTGTGCATGTTTTCTGTGTATATCTTTGTGTATAAATTTGGTGGCCACCAAATTTTTACTTTTTGAGCTCATACATGCATGCTTAAATTGACTTTTTTTTTTGGCATGTCTAAGTTAAAATATCTGTATGTGTGTTTAGATGTCTTTAGAATGATTCTTAAACTACTTTTATACAGTTAATCTGTAAAACTGTCATTTAAAAAGTTATCTAAAGTTCTAATCCCAACCAGGGTTAACTATCCTCTGCTTTAGGATTAAAGACAATTTATGGACAAAAATCTATTTCATTCTGTCATGAGTGTAATTTACATTTAACTCTTTTATAATTAGGTGTATTAAACCATGTGTTCTTTTAGATTACTATTATAAAAAAGATAGTTTAATTTAATTTTCTTCCTGAGTCTTTTAAAGTATAAGGTTGCTAAGAGTTTTATTAAAAACAGTGTTGTCTAAATTTGGGTTTTTAACAAATGTTGTCTCAAGATACAAATTAAGGTCTTAAAGCTTCTAAGTTTATTTATATAATAAATTACATAAGTTTATATATATGGGAGGGAAAAGAGAGACTGGCTATAATGTTTGCCTAGAGAATTTTCTGAGGTCAAAATTTAAGGTGCTAATGTGTATTTAAAATGTGTTTCTGTTTCATCAAAATAACTAGCAGGGATTTTTTGGTGTTATAGGCTAAGACAAAATCTTACCAAAACCAAACAAAAGTTCACCCTTCAGATGGAATGATAAAACTTTAAGTTTTTATTGGGATCTACTAAAAAGGGGATTAATCCTACAATACTAAATTATGTGTGTCATTAACTCTCAGTGACTAAGCCTGTTATCTTTTGGCTTCAGGGGCTGCATGCAGGTAAATGACAGCCCTGCTGTGTGTCCCAAGCCATTCTGTTAACATCAGCAGTCTAGGATGTGATTTATCAATATCTAAGCTATGACTCTCAGTCATTGGGTTTCCTAACTTTATGCTTACTCCCTTGTCTTTATTTCTGTATCTAATCATTTGAGACATTAATCTTATTGATTTATTATCTTTTTAGAAAATGTACTTGTTCCCCATTATTCTCAAGTTTACAAGCTGGCAACAACCTATGGCCTGATGTGAAAACTGACCATGGGCAATGGGTTTGTATCAGACAGGCTCACCTTTGAGTGATATGGATTTGATAGTTAATTCTACTGGTTACAAAAGTTCATAGTAAGATACTTCCTTTTTAACACTCAAAAACTGTTTGCTTTTATATTGTTCTTTTTTCATTTTGCTTGTTGTTTTTGTAATCAGCCTCTTTGCCTACTGTATGATAGTTCTGATGTCTTATTATTTATTAGTAGACATATCTTAAAAGTTTTTTTATTAAAAAAACTCATCAAACTCAATGAGTAAGTTCCCTACATAGACCATTTGAAATTATTTATTATTCTTTGCATCCTGCCTAAATCTGTCTCTTGCCAGATGCAAAAACCCTAAGGTATTTTTCTGGTAATGGTAAGAAAACTAATTTTAAAGTAAGTAAAAATTCTTTTAAATGATTCTAATACTGCTTGTGCCTTGTATGTATATCTAATTGCTATAAAATCATTTACAGAGTTGAAAGTATACCCATGTAAACAGCTATAGTTCTTCTATCTAAGATACATTCTATCTAATAAGGTCTTTGACATTTCTGATTTTTTTATGACCAATGCTAAAAGTTCTGCCATTTAGACATGACATCTGCTTGCCAGATAAACATTGCTTTATCTGACATTAGCTAGATAAGCATTGTTTAAATATATGATATACAATTGAGCATTAAATCCAGGGCCATTTGGATTACTTACACTGCCTTCCCCTAACCATTAAAAAATTTAGGGTCTTTAATTGTCAGTACTGTATTGACACTACTGACAACCACTAACTTGTTACTTTACCTAACCAAAATTCAAAATTTAGACTGTGATGCTGCTACTGTGTTCTTTATATGTTACATGTCTTTACGGTCTTCAAGTAAATAAGTACTCTAAAATAGAGTTATAAAAAGACACTATACCAAACTGGTATCTTAACCTCTTTCCAAATTGTAATAAGAGGCTTACAAATACTATATAAAATTAAAAGAAATTAAACTGTTATATTAATTGCTAAATTGTTAACTGGCTACTTTAAGTTTTTCATTATAGTTCTAACCCTACAGGAGCATTTACAGATAAGTCCATGGAAAATGACTCTCACAGGTACTTATCTATCAACCAGGACAGACATTCTTAAGTATTGGGATCATTTTGTATTTTCCTTGTAAAGATTTATAACTGTTGTCTATTGACACTTTATAACGATTTAAAAGTGTCAGTACATTCCCTATGGGACAGACAATTAGATTAATTAATTCCAGCCTAAGGGCCAATTTTTAAAATAAGTATCTTTGTTGCTTAATTTGACCAGACTTTGCATTGGCACTGACTTCTGTCTGTTTGGTGTGTTATTTCCCTTCCTTCATGGGACAAAAATCTGACTTTCTAAAAGAATGTATGACTTTCCAGGAGAAGCTACTCCTGAATCCGAGGGACAAAACTGCCAAATTGGCAAAATCTTCAGAGACAACTGTTCAGAGAAACAGTTTAAGCCATCATGACCCCCAAGAATCTGCAAACTTCTTAAAGGAACAATGGCATTCAGCTACCCAAGACAGTTCAAAAGGACTACACAAATGAGGGGACTTCTCCAGATCTAGATGGAGTCAATTATGTCAGACCTCTAAATTAACCACAGCTGAGAGATTTTAGAAAGTATCTCTTATGCATGTGGTCTAATATTTAAGCCTTCTAGATTTCTGGCAAAAGGCAAACTCATGTCTTTAGCCAACGTCTTCTGTTTAAGCAAAGGCGATATGGGTTCTAATAGTATCTAACTTCTGCTTAGGGACGCTGTGAGTCTTCTTTCTGTATAGAACTGACTCCTGTTAATATTTACCCTCTAATTGGACTGACACCTGACCCTGGTAAACCTGGCCCCTAATGTAGATATTACCCCAATAGTACCCAAATCATGAGGCAACAGGACTATCGATCTCTACAGACAATCAAGATCTCAATAAACAACCTAGATCACCTTGTAGAACCTTAATTGTACAAGACAATAATTCAGACACCTTGTGTCCAAATAATCCCCAAGGGAAAAAAGTGGAGAGACAATTTCCCCTTATAGGTAAGATCTGCTGCCCCTTGCCAGTGCAAAGATTAAAAAAAGAGAGAGAGAGCTCCAGCCCCTCAGCAACCTCAAAAAGATATATTCAGGATCTCGCTCTCAGGGGAAATTTGAGGCAGGCTAAAACTAGGAAAAGTCAAGACTCACAGAACCTTAATAGTACTTCCCGGATTAACCATGCTCTGGCTCAAGGACCAACTAAGAACCACCCATATCCCTGCCTACTTGCTGATTATTGGATGGGAATCACCTGGTGTGGACAGCAGATTATGAGAAGCCTATGAGAACTGGACCTTAGCACAACTGTGCTCAATGTTCTGCAGACTGAGTTTGGCACAGCCCCAGCCACAGAATAAGGCTAACACAGATTTCTCCTGTTACAATATCACCCTCCCCGCCTCCCCCAGAAACTCTGTTCTACCTCCTTGTTTACCACTGGGTATAAAAGACTTGCTGAAGGAGGATGCAAGGCTTTTGGCTTTTGGCTTTTGCTTTTGAAGGGGGAAGGTTTTTTGGATGTGGGAGGCTTTTGGAAGGGAGGATTGCTGAAGGGAAATTGCTGAAGGGGGAAAATGAATTAATTGCTGAAGGGAAAGTGCTGAAGGGAAAAGAATTGCTGAAGGAGAATTGCTAAAGGGGAATTGCTAGCAAGTCTAAGGGTTGAGACTTAAAGAAAGCTAAAGAGAGAACATGGGACAGTGCAAGTCTGGGGGCAAAGACTTTAAGAGAGATTATGCTAAAGAAAAGCAAAGAGAAAACATGGGACAGAGCGAATCTAAGGAAAGAGACTTTAAAGAACAGAAAAGAAGACTTTAGAAGTGAAGTTTTAATGAACAGAAAGAAGAAAGGCTTTAGAAGCAAGGTTTTAAAGAACTGTAAGGGAGTAAGGCCTTAAAGAATAAAGATAGAGAAAAGAAGCAGAGTAAATGAAGAGAATAATAGAGAAAAGAAGCAATGAGGCAGTTGTGTGTCTCCATCCAAGTGCCCAACACACCTGGCCCCAACTTTCTGTCTGTCTATCCTGTGTCCTTTCTGCATCTCCCACTGCTGTCCAGCAAGCCCCAGTTCAGTAGTAACAAAGGAGCAAGAAAAAGCTCACTTCAACCTGGTTCTTCCCTTTCCATAGATTAGAGCAAGTTTCAAAAGCACCTAGAGAAGAAAAGGATACTCTCTCTGCCTCCAGATTCCACCTGTGCTCCCTTTTGTATTTCCCTTCCCTAACTTTTAATAAATTCCATTTATACCCACATGTCCTGCAATGGATTCTTCCCTGTGGAACACAAAGAAAAGAATTTGGAAGTCTTCTGATCACAGACTCTACTCGCCAGCAATAATAATATTTGAAAAATTGCCAATACTTATCATTAACCAGCAATTGCTGTAAGTTAAAACCCCCTTTTAGACCTAATATCCCTTTGACATAAAATGTTTCAATCCTAAATTCCTCTCTGTTTATCACATCTTCAGTCATCTACACATGGGCATGCACACACACATACACACATTCCTTCTTTTCTTTTTCTTTTGGAAGCAGGGTCATGATATGTAGCTTAGATTGCCCTTGAATTCCTTCTGCCTCAGACTGACTAGGGCTGGGATTACAGATGTGCATCTCTATGCTGAATTTTTCAGATATATTTTTTGATTGACTTTTCAATACCAATGAAGTCAAAGATCAAAAAATGAAACAATTCCCTTAAATTTCCTTTCAAGGGGTTTACTGCCACTTAGAGGCTATTCCTATGTAGTAGGGGAGATGAAAAAAGCATGTATAAACTCAAAACTATTATTTATTAGCAAGAAGGGGAAGAGAGACAGAGAGAAGAAAAAGGAGGAGAAATGGAAAAAGAGACAAATAGAGCTAAAGAGATGGGGAAGAGGGGAAAGAGTGAAAAAAATTAAACACAGTTTCCTAAAATTGTAACAGATTACTGCCTAATGTGAGAACTTGGGAGAAAAAAACCATGAGCATTTTATAGCCACCAGGGAATTATTCCATCACGGAAAATTTGTCACAGGAAAAAGACCAAGTATGAAACCACCTGCTCTCCTAGTTCAGATTGCTGAACATAAAGACAAGTAGGCTGTGGTTCTGGCCTTTAATGAACACTCTTATACCAAATCACAGTGGCTAGGTGATTATTTTTAGCAACTATTTTGAAGTGTCTAGACAATTTCTGAGGATCTGGAAAACTAGAGAACAAATCTCTGGAATATAATTACCACTTTAAAATTTCTTCTTTTCTGGTCTCAGCTGAAACCTAATGCTAACATTAGTCCCCACTAATTACTTTTTTTCTTATACTTTGACCAAAATCAAAACTATTACCTTTAACAATCAAAATTTCAGATGGAAGAAAATAAAAACTTCTATTAGAAAAGGGAAAAGAATAAAAAACATCTTTACTATTACTGTGAAATAACTTGATTCTACATTTTCTTTTAAAGATTATTGACATTGTTATAGTTTTTATTTGAAATGCATTCCAACTGTCCATGTGTTAAAGGCTTAGTTCCCAGCTTTGTGATGCTGGGAGAGGGTGAAAAATTTAAGAGATGTAATAGTCATATTCTGGTCATTGATGGTGGTACCCACATTTCCACTTTCTTTTTTACATCCTGGTCATTGGATGATGGATTCATTCTACTGTGTACTTCTGGAAAGATCATGATGTGCTGCCTCACCACAGGCTCAAAAGCAATACTACTAGCTGTTAGTGGACTGAAACCTCCAAAACTGTGAGTCAAAGTATTCTTACAAGTTGATTTATGTCAGGTATTTTGTTACAGTAGTGGAAAATTACAAACACAGACATTATCTGAATCTTTATATTTTACATATGGATCAGGAGGAATAAGGTGAAAAATTATATGTGGATTCAAGTTTGTGCTCTGAGACTGCCGATGATGTGGCATTGGAAAATTAACTCAATTTTTACATTTGGGTTTCTTCAACTGTAATAACTGTTGCTTTGGTTAGATTATCTCTTAAATTTCCTTCAGTAAGAAACTCCCTTCATGTTTCTTCAGATCACTAACTACAAATCCAACAGGAAAGTAGGAAAAGTATAAATAAATATAGCAGATATTTTTAAAAGCCAGAACACATGGCTAAGATATTATTTCCAAGAGAAAAAAATTAAAATATCAATTATTGTCACAAATTTAATTAGTGTGCTTTAAAGCATTCCATAATTATCAATTCTAATTTATATTATCTATACAGGGATTACAGAGAAGAACAGAACAAAAGGGGAGCCAGAATTCCAGCAGATGAAATAAAGGCCAAATATTTCTAGATTGTTTGAACACACATGCAAGGAAATTGGCCAGTTATTAGTTTTTAAAGTACACCTTGTCTGTCTCTGTGAATGAATTCAATGCTCTGAAGTAGCTCCTGGACATTTGTACAGACAAAAGGGTTCCTGCAACATCAGGGTCACCACAACCCTTTTTAAAAGGCACTCTGTGCTTCTTTCTTATCTGAAAAAAATCTTAGGTATGCTTTCAAGATTACTTTCTGGTAGGCTTTATAAGAAAATACCTCCTTTCACTCTGCTGCCTACTTCATGAGTCTATGTATGTGATAGGCACCAAACATTTTGAAATGCTCTGAGGTCTTTATAAAGAAACTTGTCTGGCCTCAGACCCCAGATAACAGTGTGTGTTTTTCATTTGTGAACAATCATTAAATGACTTTTGGAAATTGGGAAATTTGCAGAATAAATTTCATCAACTTTTAAATATCCTCTTTTGGGAAAAATAACCTTTCTGCTGTGTAATTCCTTTGATTTTTGTAATTAAAATACATTTTTTCACAAGTATTTTTGTCCTCTTGGAGTAGAACTTAAATCACTGTGCTTTATGGAAAACACATGATGTCTGATTTTTTTTTTAATCAGAAGCATTTCTCAAGTTATCCCAAATATATTTTATTTCCTTAAAAGGCAGCTTGAGGGACAGATGGAGAGGATTAAGCCCTTTATAATAATTAGAAGTATTGGCTTCCTGTGCAAACCTTTCCTGTCAAGTTCCTATCAGCATTTCTATCAAAGAACTGAGCTTCTGGGCCTTTTATTTTTTGGTGGAAACATTTCCAAATTTACATGTTAGATATTATAGTAATAAAAGTTTTGTAGAATTAAAAATTAAAATGAGAAAAAAGTTATACCATAAATATGCCAAGTTATTATTTCAATAGCAGCTTGTGAGAGAGAAAAGGAGGGAGGGAGGGAGGAAGGGAGGAAGAAAAGAAAGAAGGAAGGAAGGGAAAAGAGAGGAAAAGAAAGGAAGGGAAAAAGAGAGAAAGAAAAAAAAGAGGAAGGGAGGAAACAAATATGTTGTAACCACTGTAACCATTAGAGGAAGTAGTGTTGAATTAAGGTTGGAGCTCTTAGGTCTTCACAGCCTGCTTGACCTGAAAAATCTGAACATTGGTTCCTACAAGCATAAAAGGACAAGTGAAATCCAATTTTCTCTTCAGTTTAAAAAAACTAGTGCAAGTTTTTGATCATCATTTGTTATGAACTGAATTGTGAGTCCCTGAAATTCATTTTAAAGCCTAACCTTTCATCTCATAATGTGATTACATTTGAAAATAGGACCTTTAAAGATATGATTAAGTTATGAAGCATCTATGAGGGTGGATTCTCAATCCAATCTGACTGATGTTCTTACAAGAGGGAATTTGTACAAACAGAAATACCAGGGATTCAATCAGGGAAAAGACTATGGGAGGATGCAACAAGAAAGCAGACTATCTACAAACCACTGAGAGAGGCCTCTAAAGATACCAAACTTGTCGACATCTTGATCTTGGACTCTGTTTTATGACCTTCTTTCTAACCCTTCCCTTTCACACACACACATACATCTTATGTCTCCTCCTTTTATAAACCATTAATCCCACCATAAAGACCCTATTCCTATGACCTAAACTAGCCCTCATTACCTCCTAAAGACCCCATTTCTAAATATCATCACATTGGAAGTTAGAGTTTCAATATATGAATTGAGGGGAAGGGGAATACCAGCTTTCATTTAATACCTATTTCTATCCAGAATGGTAAGAAAATTCATTCTTTTATTTAATCCACAAGGTCTGTGATATTTTGTTATGGCAGCCCTAACACACTACTGCAATGTGCAACAGTGTTAATCATTAGTTTTATTTCTTATTAATTTTATTTCATTATTAGTTCCCAAACAAGTTAACAGGAACAATTTCTAATTGCAAATTTACCATTCAAAACCAGAAGAATTTTCATGTATGAACTAAAGTTTTGTACTAACAAATAAAAACATACCTCACAGTTCACATCCGTCTTACTATATTGACTTTAAACACAAAAATTGCAACAGGGGGCAGAGGTTGACAAATGTTTTCTGTAAAGTTCCAGATAATAAATGTGTTGGACACTGCAGACTACGTTATCTTTACTGCAAATACTAAATTTTGCTGTTTAGCAATACAGAATCACATGAATACAGCTATGTTCCAATAAAACTTAATGTGTAGACTCTGAAGTTTGTGTTTTCTATAAATTTCATTTTCTGACACATTCTCACTTAAGGATCAAGAAATGATTCAGAGACCCCCCTATTAGGGTCCACTTCTGAAAGGTCCCACCACTTCTTAATGTCCCCATACTGAGGACCAAGCTTCCAACACATGAATCCTTAGGGAACACTTAAACCACATCTAAACTATCACAGGCTCCAGGTCATGGAAGTCAGAATTCTAATGTAAATAGGACTTACCTTTTTAGTTCTTAAGTATTGAAATTGTATATTTAGTGTAAATGATATACCTAAATTAATTACTACCTGTGCCTAATAACACCTAATCCATCATTCTTCTGTTAAGGTGCATTGAAACCTAATATGGAAGACAAACCACAGACTAATACATTTTGCTTTGAAATTTAATATCAATATTTCTTTATATGAATAGCAAAGATGAATGGAGTAAGCCCAACACCATCGGTAATTTTCCTTGCTATACATTACCTAACATAGGACCAAAACAAATACAAGGACTATCATATATACATAGAAATATATACAGAAAGTGTATCCAAAAGTGAGACTGATAGAAGAGACAAATGGAGGAGGAAAAAAAGGAAAGAAAGACAGTGAATCATAATGAAGTACACCACATCTGTGTAAGAACAAGACACAAGGAAGCATGCTGAAAACTGTTAAACAACACAGGATAGGAGGAAAGAGTGAGAAGTACATTGGAGAGGGGTTAGATTGACATAAGTACAATGTGTATACAGATAAAATACCAAGGCAAAAAATCCCACTGAACAACGAAGAGATGAGGAAGAACAAAAATGAAAAACAGATCATAGAAGGGCACTAATGAGGGGAGGGTAAATGAAAGAAGTAAAGAAGGTGAATATGGTTGATGTACATTCGATATTCTATATAACCATGAATATGGTGCATTCAAATCTGTTAAAATCACTATAAGAAGGGGACTAAAGTAGAAAGGAGACTATTGTAGGAAAAGAACCAATTCAGTGTACAATATATGCATATTGTAGGAAATGTCACAATGAAATTTCCTGTATACATCATAAACAAATAAATTTTGCCTTTTAAAAAAAAAAGAAGGACAGGAAGTTAAAAACCAGTCTTATCCAGGGGTTTGTATCAGTGGGAGGGGGGAGGACATAGGAAAGGATGAATATGGTGGCAGGATTATGTATTCATGAAGGAAAATGAAACAAAGAGACCCATAGAAACTGTTCTAAGAAGGGGGAGAGGAATAAAAGAGAATGATGGAGGGTAGTGAATCTAAGATACATTCTAAGCACTTTTGTAAATGTCACAATGTACCCCTGATACAACTATAATATGTTAATAAATAAATAAAAGTAAATGAAATAAAACACATTACCTAAAATGACTACATATCTCTTTTTTGGGGAGAAAGGAATGGGGACTTCAACTCAGGGCTTTGTGCTTGCAAAGCAGGCACTCTGCCACTTGAGCCATATCTCTAGTGCATTTTGCTTTGTTTATTTTGGAGCTCAGATCTCAAAAATTGTTTGCCCAGGCTGACCTTGAAGGGAAATTCTCCCATCTTAGCCTCCCAAGTAGCTAGGATTACAGGCATGAACCACCAGTGCCTGGCTTATTTTTAAACTGTCAGTAAAACACATATTATCCATCTTTAGTTTTTTATTTCTGGTTATAGTCTTGTTTAGCAATGGGTCTGCTTTGTAAATTTGCTATAATAGGGCTAGAGTAAAAAAACTATTAAAGCATTTATTCTTATTTATTTATTTATTTATGTTTATTTCGTAGATTTCTTTTTTAACCTTTGGATTGAAATGTTGTAATCACTGAGCCATGTCACCATTCTTTGAGAGACATAGTTATCTTTTATTTCAGTTTTAGGATATTCATTTCAAAAACTGTTTTTCTCAGGTAAGATTTCCCAGTGGTTTCTGAGCCCCTGCCAAGTGATAAAAATATCTGGTTTGTTCTAATATACATTGTGCTGCTTTTACCTCTTCAAAAATACAAGGATGTTTTCCATTAAAAGTAAACCCCAAATAGAAAAATCTCAGTTTTTAAAAAGTTTTCCAGTACTAGTTATAATAACTAACATCTAGGCAATGTGTGCTATTAAAGTTCGTATCACTCAATTAAATTCTCACAATAATTCATGCAAGTACTATTATCTCTATTTTTGGATGAAGAACATTAATATTTATAAAGCTAAAACAACTTGCCTCAAATGACAATAATGTGTGACCACACATAATTAACACAGATTTCATCTAAAATAAGTGAATCATTATCCTTGCTCTGTGAGTCAGAAGTACAGGTTGAGAAAAACACTCTTTAAAAATGTCCACCAAGATAATAAGCAAAGGGGAAATTGGAGAAGAAATCTTCAACTGTGACAAAATTTAAAAAGATCTCAATTTGATATTAAAAGCCCTGAAGAATATTTCTCAGATATAATTTGTTCAAAATCAAATTGAACACTGAGAGCTATGTACAGTTCCCTACTTTGTGCACTGTGCAGTGCTGTGGGGAATTCGTGGAGGGAGTGCCCAAGATTCACACCACAATCATGGGCTCACAGACTGGAGGCAGAGTGGATTGCAAGAAGGACCACTAGCTGAGAGGAGTCTGTTTTTCCATCATAATTAAGAAAGAGCAGTGGGGTCAGAGGAAAAAGTGTCCAAAGAAGATGTGATCTCTTCATTTTCTGATCAAACTAATTAAGAAAATTAGGATAGGGAGCATGGTAACCTTGTAACACCACAACAGAATTGGACACCTGAAGGAAATTTTCCTAGATACAGCTACTCTGAAGACAAATTTTAAAACACATTGAAAATAACTGATTTTGAGCAATACAAGAAATAACAAGTATAAACTGTAAAAATTTAACATAATAAAATTATTATATAAGGACAATTAAAAAGAAATATATTCAAAATGTCTTGAAAGGAATGAAAGAATAAGACACTATTATATACTAAAAAGCAGAATTAGAGATTCCGGAGAGAGATCCAAGATGGTGGCTAGGATAGGGAATCAGAAATCCTAAGTTCTGTGAATCCAGAAACCTTCTTGAGACATCAGAGCTACACTTGGATAATTCTGCTTGCTTCTAGTCAAAATAATAACTGCCATTACAGGTGTAGATTAAATTCAAAGATTGACCCTTAAAACAGCCTTTAATTGCACCTAACAGCTTTAAAAATCCGCACAACACAGCCAGCAAGGCGTGGCCAGCCCTGGAAAAAAAAAAGCTCCCCACCCCCTGTTGTTTCTCTTTCTCTCTCTCTTTTTCTTTTCTTCCCAACAAGCAGAAGACAAAACATCAATCAGAATCAAACTCTGTGACACACCTAGTCTGTGGAAAGCCTCTGTACACCATGCCACACTGAGAAAAGCAACACCATTTCTCCCTGCCAGCCAGCTCCAAAACAGCTTGCATGAATCTGCAGAATGAACAGGTGAGCATCATGCACAGCTCCCCTTCTCACCCCCTCCAAACATAACCCAGCACAGCCCCTGGACAGACCAAATCCCTCCCAACAAAACCAAAAAACATAAATGGTGAACTGTAATCTAACACCAACAGCAGAGGTGGGGGTGGAGAATGAGGGGTGAGGCAAAGAGCTGAACTCTCAGCACTGAACTCTCAGTGAACTAACACAGGTAAAGCAGCAAAGGCTGACAGCAGGGGAAGGGTGACAAGCCAACCTCCCAGAGGAGCTTCTAGCATCCAGCAGAGGTTGGGAGAGGCACAAAGGCTAAGAGCAGGGATGGGTGACAAGCCGACCTCCCAAAGTGGGGCAGGTGGTGGATCCTAGAGCTGATCTCCTGGGACAGAGGCAGCATTCAAAACTAAATTGCTTCACCTTGCTGGTGGAGAAGCTGACCAAATAGAGTTTCAGCCAAAGGGAAATGCAGCTGCTGCCTGGTGAAAACAACAGATCTAACTACCCTGCATGAACTGGTAGACTTACCTAAGCTCTCAATTACAACTAACCTGTGGACAGAATGATCAAATACTACTCACAAACCAATCAACTGGTGAGACCACATCAGAGCTTCTGTTTGTATGCCAATACCAGGATTGGATGCCCAAGGAATAACTCCTGAATTTTACCAAAAGTCTGAACTTTTTGTTGTTCCTGAACCTGTGTTTTTTTGTTTGTTGTTTTTGTCTTTTTTTGTTGCTTTCGGGTTTTTTTGTATTATTAACTTCATTATCACCATTTTCTTATCCCTATTCTTACCCCCTTCACATTTCCGCCTTCTTCCTCCCAACTAGTCTTTCTGTCCCTATCATCCACTTTGTCACCCATCTTCACATCTCCCTCTTACCCTCCCCAACCACACTACCTCTCCATACTACACACTCATTACCTGCTGACTAGCCTACTGTACCAACTGTACACACCCCCATCCCTCTGCAATCCCTGACACAACCTCCACTACAACAACAGAAATACACCCAAACAAACACAAGGGTCACAAAACCTAGCAGCTCTCATACTTCTTCCTCCACCCACCCACCCCTTTTCCTATCCCCCCTTTTAATGCCACCTTTACCAACTTCCCAAATTTCTGTATCTAACCTAATAACCATTACCCTACAATTCTCGCTGTTTGCAGATATTATCAACAAGGGGTTTTCTATATAAACAGTTGGTCTGGCATTGAACCTGTGAATTTGTTATTGCTAAGTTATACCTAAAGGCCAGGGACAGAAAGAGCACATAAACCTATCTAACAAGCAAATCAGTCACAATACAAAAAGTAAACCAGGAAAAGAAATCAGGAAATCAAAACAACTAACTAGTCTATCAAAAACAGTTGCACAGCACCAACTGGAGTGATGGGAAGAAGAAAAAGTGATGGAAAACACTCTCCTCAAAAAAATAATCAAAGACAGGATTCAGAGGGAAATGAAAAAAATGGATACCCAGTTCCTGACCCTAACAAAACAATGATAAATGTCACTAAGGAGTGCAGTGACATCCACAAAAAAACTCTCAAATAAGAAATCTTGGAAGAAACCTCTGAGAAATTCATGGAGAAGATGCACCAGAACGTACAATATGCACTTAAGAAATTTTAGGACACCAAAAATAAAGAATGTAAGAAACACAGAAATGACTAAATGAATTCAGAGAGGAGTTCAACAAACACCAAAGTGAAGCAAAGAATGCTATAAATGAGAGATATATGAATTAATGATGACAACACAAAATATAAAAGAGCAGTTGAACAAAGATATGGAAAACCTCAGAAAAAAGAATCTAACAGAAATCCTGGGAATAAAAAGTACCTTTGGTCAAACAAAAAACACAGTGGAAGGCCATTCCAGCAGACTAGATTAAGTAGAAGACAGAATCTCAGAGCTTGAAGATAAAATAGAAATTGAAGAAAAAAACAGAAGATATCTTAGTCAAGCACTCAAGAGCTGTGAAAGGAATATTCAAGAGCTGTGAAAGGAATATGCAAGAACTTAGTGATTCCATCAAAAGACCAAACCTGAGAACATGGGCATTGAAGAAGGAGAAGAGGTGCAAGCCAAAGGGATACATAATATATTCAATAAAATGATAACACAAAACTTACTATGTCTTGAGAAAGTTTTGCCCATTCAGGTACAGGAAACCTTCAGGACACCAAATAGACTTGACCAAAATAGAACCTCTCACGGCATATTATCATTAAAATAACAAGCGCAGAGAACAGAGAAAGAATACTGAAGGTTGTAAGTGAGAAAAAAACAAATAATTTATAAAGGTAAACCCATCAAAATAACAGCAGATTTCTCAATGGAAACATTAAAAGGAAGAAGGGCAAGGAGTGAGGTATTTTGGGCACTGAATGAAAATAATTTCAGCCCTAGGATACTCTACCCAGAAAAACTATTGCTGTCTCCGGCCATCCCATCCTGAGCACGCCCGATCTCATCTTCAGAAAAACTATTGCTCAAAATCGACAGAGCAATGAAAATCCTCCACAAAAAACAGAAACTAAAACAATCTATGACCATTAAGCCACCACTACAGAAGATTCTGCAAGGAATTCTGCACACAGAAGATGAAAGCAAACAAAATGAGAGAATGGGAAGTATCAAACCACAGCAGAAGAAAAGACAAGGAATCAGAGAGCAGCATCGATTCAGCTGCACACATTCAAATCCTCAAACAACAAAAACAACTGAATGGCAGGAATCACAACATACTTATCAGTATTAACACTGAATGTCACTGTGCTCAACTCCCCCATCACAAGACATCATCTGGCAAACTGGACTAAAAAGGAAGATCTGACAACCTGTTGTTTACAAGAGACCCATCTTAGTGACAAAAATAAACACTGGCTTAAGGTAAAAGGCTGAAAGAAGACTTACCAAGCCAATAGACCCCCAAAACAGGCAGGAGTAGCAATACTTCAAACTTACATTGGTCAAACAAGATAAAGAAAGATACTAATAAAAGGGGAAATACACCAAAAGGAAATAATATAATAATTATCAACTTATATGCACCTAATTTCAGTGCACCCAATTTCAGCACTAAAGGACTTCTTTTTTTTTTTTGAGTTCTTCAAACTACAGGTGGATGAGAGTTTATTAAATAGGGATTGGAAGGGATGTGGCACAAATATTAGTATGCTACACCCAAAGTAAACTGAATCTGGGATTTCTGAAAAAAATCCTTAGGTTACAACTGCCACTTTCTCCCTCAACGACACAGGGACCTGTCACAGGAGGGGCAGAAATAAGTCTTTTGGCAGGGCTGCTGGTTGCTCCCGAGTTTTGGAATGATCTCTGAGGAGCTTTCAAGGCCCGGTCGTGGGTGCAGGATCGTGACTTCATAGCAGATGCAGCTAAACCCAATAAGACAGCTGAGACCATGGAGCCCTGGGTGGTGATCTGGGTGCACATCATGAGCTGGGAGCACTGGCTGTGGCCCCGGTGGAAGCAGTAGAGGCCATAGGTGAGGGTAGCTGCCATGCCGAGGCAGCCTATGGGTACCATTGGGTTCTCATGGGTCTTGCAAATAAACTTTTCCTCAAAGCCTTCCAGATTGCTGTCTACGGTGGGATGAAAGCCCTCAATGACTGGGGGCTGCGATGATTTAAAGGGTGCCTCAGGAGTCGCAGGGCCGGGAGCTGACATGTTCGTAGAAATAGCAGTGGGAGAAAACTCAGACACTGTGCTAAAAGACTTAAAAACACAAATAGATTCCAACACGTTGGTAGTGGGAGACTTTATTACCTTCTATCCCAATAGATAAGTCATCCAAACAAAAAATCAACAAAGAAGTCCTAGAACTAAATGACAACACAGATCAAATGGACGTAACTGATGTCTACAGAATATTTCATCTGACAACAGCATAATATACATACATTCTTATCAGCAGCCCATGGAATGTTCTCTAAAATAGGTCATATCTTAGGGCACAAAGCAAGCCTCAGCAAATATAAGAAAATAGAAATAACCCCCTGCATTCTATCTGATAATAATGCATAAAAACTAGAACTTGACAAAAAAAACAACAGCAGAAAATATGTAAATAATTGGAGGCTAAATAATACATTGCTCAGCTGTCAGTGGGTCATATAAGAAATAAGAGAGGAAATCAAAAGGCTCCTGGAAGTTAATGAAAATGAAAACACCACCTATCAGAACCTCTGGGACACAGTAAAGGCAGCCCTAAGAGGAAAGTTTATAGCGCTGAGTGCATTTACTAAAAGGACAGAAAGATCTTAAATAAATGACATAATGCTACATCTCAAACTCCTAGAAAAACAAGAACAAGCAAAGCCCAAAACAAGCAGGAGAGAAATAATAAAAACAAGGGCCAAAATTAATGAATTAGAGACTGAAAAAAAAAAAAACATACAAAGACTCAATGAAATAAAATGATGGTTCTTTGAAAAAATAAACAAGATTGACTAGTCCCTGGCAAATCTGACTAAAATGAGGAGGGAAAAGATTCAAATGAGTAAAATCAAAATGAAAAAGGGGAGAAACAACAAACACTAAGGAAACCCAGGGAATCACCAGAGACTACTTTGGGAACCTATAATCCAATAAATTGGAAAGTCTTGAAGAAATGGACAAATTTATAGATACTTACGACCATCCAAAACTGAACGAAGAGGATATTAACCTCCTAAACAGATCTATAACATGTAAAGAACTTAAAGCAGCAATAGTCTTACAAAAAAGGAAAGTCCAGGACCTAACAGATTCTCAGCTGAATTCTACCAGACCTTTGAAGAAGAACTAATACCAATACTCCTTAAACATCTCTACAAAACAAAAAGGAAAGGAATACTGCGTAACTCATTCAATGAAGCCAGTGTTATGCTCATCCCAAAACCGGACAAGGAGAAATCCAAAAAGGAGAACTACAGGCCAATCTCCTTAATGAACATCTCCTTAATGAATGTAAAAATCCTCAATAAAATAATGGCAAACCATATCCAACAACATATCAGAAAGATCATTCACCAATGACCAAGTCAGCTTCATCTCAGGGAATGCAGGGATGGTTCAACATGTGCAAATCAATAAATGTAATATAGCACATTAATAGCAGCAAAGACAAAAACCACTTGATCATCTCAATAGATGCAGAAAAAGCATTTGATAAGATCCAACACCACTTCATGATAAAAGCTCTAAGAAAACTAGGAATAGCTCTAAGAAAACTAGGAATAGAAGGAATGCACCTCAACATTATAGAGGCTATATATGACAAAGCTATAGCCAACATCATATTTAATGGGAAAAACTGAAACCATTTCCCCAAAAGTCAGGAACAAGACAAGAATGCCCACTCTCCCCACTCCTATGCAACATAATCCTGGAATTTCTAGCCAGAGCAATAAGGCAAGAAGAAGAAATAAAAAGAATGCAAATAGGTAAAGAAATAGTCAAAATATCTCTGTTTGTAGATAACATGATCCTGTACCTCAAAGACCCAAAAAACTCCACCCAAAAACTCCTAGATACCATAAAAAGCTTCAGCAATGTAGCAGGATACAAAAATCTTTCTATACACCAACAATGAACAAATTGAGAAAGAATAAAGGAAAACAATTCCATTTACAACAGTCTGAAAAAAACTCAAATACCTAGGAATAAACTTTAAAAAGGATATAAATTACCTCTACTAGGAGAACTACAAGCCACTGAAGAAAAAGTTCGAGGAAAACTACAGAAGGTGGAAAGATCTTCCAGGCTCATGGATTGGCAGAATCAACATAGTAAAAATGGCTATTTTATCTAAAGTAATCTACATGTTCAATGCAATTCCCATGAAAATCACAATGATATTCATCACAGAGATTGAAAAATCTACCCTAAAGTTCATTTGGCAACACAAAAGACTGCAAATAGCCAAGGCAATACTGAGCAAAAAAGGGCAATGATAGAGGCATCACAATATCCAAATTCAAACTATACTACAGAGCCATAGCAATAAAAACAGCATGGTACTGGCACAAAACCAGATATGAAGAACAGTGGAACAGAATAGAGGACCCGGATATGAAACCACACAGCTATGCCCACCTTAATTTTGACAAAGGCACCAAAAATATATGATAGAGAAAAAAAGCCTATTCAACAAATATTGCTGGAAAATGGTTATCTGCCTGCAGAAAACTAAGACTAGATCCATACCTGTCACCCTGTACTAGTATCAACTCAAAGTGGATTACGGACCTTAATATCAGACACAAAACATTGCAGTTAGTACATGAAAAAGCGTGGAATACTCTGGAAGGCAAGGACTTCCTCAGTAGAACTCCAGCAGCCCAGCAACTAAGGGAAAGGATGGACAAATGGAACCTCATGAAATTAAAAAGCTTCTGCACAACAAAAGAAATGGTCTCTAAACTGAAGAGACCACCCACAGAGTGGGAGAAAATATTTGTGACAAAGGACTGATAACCAGAATATACAGAGAGCTCAAAAAACTAAACTCCCCCAAAATCAATGAACCAATAAAGAAGTGGGCAACTGAAGTAAATAGAAATTTTTTAAAGGAAGAAGTCCAAATGGCCAAAAACACATGAAAAAATGCTCACCATCCCTGGCCATAAAGGAAATGCAAATCAAAGCCACACTAAGATTCCACCTCACTCCTGTTAGAATAGCTAGCATCAAGAACACCACCAACAACAAATGTTGGGGAGGATGCAGGGAAAAAGGAACCCTCATACACTGCTGGTGGGAATGTAAGCTAGTACTACCACTTTGGAAAACAATATGGAGGCTTTTAAAAAAACTATACGTAGAACTGCCATACAATCCAGCAATACCACTGGATTACCTGAAGGAATATACCTGAAGGAATGTGACTCAGATTATTACAAAAATACCTGTGCACCCATGTTTATTGCAGCACTATTCACAATAGCCAAGGTATGGAAACAGCTAAATTGCCATACAACCAATGAATGGATTATGAAAACATGGTATTTATACACAATGGAATTTTACTTAGCCACAAAGAAGAATGAAACTTTGTCATTCACAAGTAAATGGATGGAACTTTAGAAGATCATCTTAAGCAAAGTTAGCCAGGCTGAGGGCCCAAAATCGCATGTTCTCCCTCATATCCGGATTATAGAACTAAAACAAATACAGGAATATTATTAGACATGGGTCATAAACTAAGGGTAGAATGTGCATAGGAGGAGTCAGGAAAGGGAAAGAAACCTAAAACTTGAACGTGCTTACTGTAAAGGAGGGAATATAGTAATCTTAAACTGACAGGAGGCCACTATGGGAAGGGACCAGGAAGTAGCAAAGAGGTCTGTTGTTTTCTCTTCAACAAAATCAGAGAACAAGAGAGCAGAATAGATTCCGCCTGGAAGTGGGGTGTGGGGGGAGAGTAGGTGACCCAAACAATGTATATACATGTGAGTAAATGTAAAAATGATAAAATTAAAAATATATAAATAAAAATAAAAAGCAGAATTAGAAAAAGTTCTAGCATTAAGATATCGACATTGGAACAAAAATTTCAATGAAAAAGCTTAAAAATAAAGTAGTTACAACTGAAGAGAAAGCAAGTGCCAGCTAACTGTAAAAAATATTCTAGGTAGAATATTCCGAGGAACATAAAGAAATTCACATATGAAAAAGTCATGAGGGTAGAATAAGATTGTCCATGTCATACATACATTAGAATACATTTTTTAGGCCTAACAAGTTGCTTGAAGCCAATTCATACTCTGTCACCTGACCTAGGAAGCTTCCTCATCCTGGGTGGCTGTTTGCAAGAGAGCCACTTGTTTCTCATCCCACAGATTCAAAACTGCACTGCTACTGACCATGATAAAACCTAATTGCCAACACTAGATCATGTAAACAAGCCCTCCTTCATGCATTTTTGTGGGGTTTTTGTTGTTGTTTTGAGAGGGGGTCTTGCTATATAGCCCAAACTGGACTCAAACTTGCAATCCTCCCACCTCTGCCTTCCGAATGCTGGGATTACAGGTGTGCACTATGACCCCTAGCTCAGGAATCTTTTCTTTAAACTAACCAATCCATACTCCCCCTGGGAAATCCTAAAGTATAATTCCCATGGACCCTAATAAAGGTATAAACCCGCAAGTCCTCTCTCTTTCTCTAGCTCTCCTCCTGCAGAGTTGAGCATTCTGCTGTGTCCAGTCAGCCCTCATGGGCAACCTTCTTCTCTTGTAGATATGTGATTTTTAAAATGTTTCTGTTATTTTATGTGTTTGGTTGTGTTGACTTTTCTGTCTCGACTGGTTGACATGCTCCAACATAACTCTCCTCCTGGTCAGGGCTTTCTTAGAGAGTGGCTATTTCAATAGGAATCAACTGGTACAGGTCATGCAGGAGCTGGAAACATGGCTGCCTGTACAATCTACTCCCTGTGAGAGGAACACCTGGACATACATCAGGCACCTAGGCATCAGTCAATTCACCAGGATAAAGAAGTGTCCTATGAAAAGCACACTTAAACACCCATGACCTCCCACCCTGGGGGCCCAAGACAAGGCTTGAATTCATAGCCACTCTCCAGAGAAAAACCCTAAACCAAATTAACAGAAAATCACATCAAACCAACAATATTTAATGAGGGTTTCAGAATAAAAGATACAGAGAATAGATTAGAGTTAATATCAAAAATTATATTGGACAAGACTATTCAACATTGATAAGACAAATAAGTACTTAGAGAAATGCATGTGCTATCACCCATAATCTATTCCAATAGACAATGACAATTTAGAGTGCCTATTGCTGCAGGATGTGATAACACAACCCTACAATTCCAGGCAGTAAGATCTCAAGTTCAAAGACATTATGAGTTATATAGATAAAAAGGCTCTGTCTCAAATAATAAAAAACCTAAAGTCAATTTTCAATTCTTAATATCATACTGCAAAAATATAATATTAATTTGGTGGTATAATGAATCAGGGCAATAGAAAACCATATTTCTTCATTTCTCAAAGAATCATCAAAATTGGGAATGGTACTTCATGCCTGTAATTCCAGCACTTGAGAGGCTGAGACAGGAGGAATGCAAATTTGAAGTCAGTTTAGACTACATAGTGAAACCCTGTTTCCAAAAGCAACAACAAAAACCCCCACCACATTAATGAAGACTATTTCACTTCTGAAATTGTAGAAAACAAAGACATCATTTTAAAGATATTAAAGTATATGTGCACCATTCAGTGAAACTAAAAAATAAGCTATATATCTTACAACTTCGCTGAAAAGATAAAAAATATTGACCATACCAATAAATATTAACATAAGAAGATAATAGAAGACCAGGTCTGAAGTAACACTTAAGAAAATAAGATAAAATGTTCCGCTAACACAAAAATCCTTTCATTTGTAATAACAAAGTTTTTTTAAAAAAACTAAAAAATAAATCTAGGGAAAATAGTTTTTAAATACCTAAGGTAAAATAGAAGCAAATGTATTAGACATTAAAATTAAAGTAATGATTTTTAACAATAACATTTAACAGTGATGAATTAAAGACAAAGAAATTAAGTCATTTTATATAAGACTGATAAATATAATCTACACAAAGTTTAAAACAGCTCTGAATGTTTATGAACCAAAAAACTTGGCATCAAAATACAGAAAACTAAAGGGACATGCAAAGAAATCCATAAATATACATGATAGAAGGTGACTTAAAAGCACCTGTTTTAGCCAGGGGGCATGATACATAGACAGAAGGATCATTAAGGGTCTTAAGTTCTGAAAAACATCCTTATCAAGACAGAAGAGTACTTGGCTAGGGTATCTTAGCCTACCCTAGGTGTAGCCAGAGAATCTGAAGCAGAGACCAGCGCTGACTGTTTCTGGAGGCCCTGGCATAACAAGTGGGACAGAACAGAGGCAGGGCAAGCTTCCCTCTCAAGGACTGAGCAGGGCCTGGCAAAAAGCAGGGCGCATTCTGTACCTCAAGGAGCTACCAGTCAGGATTTCTTTATCTGAAGTCAACTTTCCAAAACTTCAAACTAAAAAGTAGGAAGAGAAGGGGCATCTAAGAGACATAAGGAACCTTCTGCAACTGATAGAAGGTACAAGCCATCTCAGGAAGGACTGGAACAGGAGTAGGAGACCTGCCTAGAAACAGGGTTGCCTGTCTGTCACTCTGACTTTTCTCTCTGGGGCTGTGTTGTTCTAATGTATCTTTCCCTTAGTCTGCTGCCTACTTCTCTAACTTCTCCTTGCACACTGCTCACTAACTCTTGTTCTTTCAGGTCTTCTACATGATGTATCCAGATACAAAGTCCCTTTGGAGACTGTGCCCTGACTTCAAATGTCCACAGGAGAAAACTGAATAGGAAGAGGAAGAAAGTCAGAGGAAGAGATTGTGAGAGAAGGGGTTTTAGAGAAATTGAAAAAAAAAAATGGAAAGGAAGGTAAAGGTTTTCAACACTGACTATGGGTGAGGGCGTTTCTTATTAAAAATTAAGAGGGAAAAAAACTACTGGAATTTAAATTTAGGCATAGACGAACATTTGTTATTTATTTGTTATTTATTTCTATAATAGTTCAAAGTCTTCTTGAATTTATTGATACAAGATTCTTTCATAATTCCTCTCCTCTTTCTTTTCCACCTTTTTATGGGTTCTTGCCTAACACAGTTGGGAGATTATAGCCAAGTTTCTCCTCTATGAAGAATAAATCCAAGCAAACTTGTAAATTAAGATGTAAAAAGCTGTTCAACGCAGAATTTTATGCTTTATTATCTTTACTGGCTTTACCTTTCCAACTCTTAGATAAAAAAGAACAAGCTGGAAAACCCCTTATTTCTATAATAACAATGTGCTATATCCATGTCCACGTAAGCTATTAAACTGCACTTTAGCTATGGGGAGATTTTCTGCATGTTGATCCTTTTAGCTGTTCTCTGTCTCAAGTAGGGAATATGAGGTTTGCTTTTATTTTGCTGCTGCTTTTTTGGTTTGGCTTTGCTTTTCAGAACAAAACTGTGTTAAGGAAAAAATAGTTTTGTTCATGAGACACAGCATTTTTTTTAAACTAATATTTCAATGGCTTAAGATGATTAGTGTCCCATAAACACAAATGAAGAAGAGAAAGATGCAGTGAAAACAGGCCTTGGGTTATATTGTAAGAAACTGGATTTAAAAGGAAGCTGAATTCAAGCCCTTGAGAAGTCCAATTTAATTTCCTGTAGAGTAAATCCGTTCACAGGGGCCTGTGGATAAGTTTGTTGTTTAGCACTTCACTGAGTCTCTTTTTGAACTTTACAAAGAAGCAGACCCAGGGTCACAAGGTCTCAGAGCTTTGCCTTGTTCTCAGTGGGAGTGGAACATCTCCTGACACACTGCTCTGACCCTTTAATACAAGGTCATTGCCTTTCACTTTTGATCACTGGCTAGAAACTAACCCTCTGCAGAGAACTGCTTTGTTAACTTTGGTCATACCTTACATTCCTGGTAAAAGCTAAAGGATTACTGGAGAGAGAAAACGGGCCAAAAACTAAAGTAGCTAGGTGTTTTATGCATTGTCTATATTTCTAGGAGGAGAATATATTTTTGTCTCACAAATATCACAATTTGCTTTCAAAATTTTGAACTCTGTATCCACCATTTGTTATTATTTTTTTCTTTTAGTTATTTACTTTTATAAGCAGAAATATACATTCTTGCTAGGAAAAACAAAACCTTTTCCTGGAACATAGTAAGTTCTCCAGTGGAATTCTCCTGGGCCCTCTGTCCATTCTCTCTATCACCAAGAAAATGCATGTGAAGAATTTCAGGGAGATAGGACTCTCTCCAAGTTTGCAGTGTGTAATAGCCAAGCTGAGACTTGAAGTCCTAGGACTTACAGCGAATATTCTTCTCACGACGAGCTGTCACCTTTGAATAGAATAGATGAGTGGTCCTTTTCTGTCTGGACTTTCTTGATGCCTTATGTACCATACCTCAACTTTTACAGCGAGGGAGGATGTCAATGAAAATGGAGATGATTGATAGTAGTGCCTGCTGTCTGGTATGCTCTCATCTGCTAAGGGCAAATTCATGGCAGAATCCTGGAAAGCTTCTCTTGGTTGTCCTCACAGGGGTGCTGAATGGCTTCCAAGAGCAGCATGGTGGAAGATTGTCTCACCAGCTGCTATAGTTTGGATCTGGGATGTCACCCAAAGGCCTGTGTGTTAAAGGCTTGATTCCCAGATAGGTACTGTTGGGATGAGGAATAAATCTGAAGAAATGGGGTTTACAGGGGAGGACTGCAGTTTTGGCCATATGCCCTTAAAGGACAATGTGGCACCCCAACCTTCCTCTTTTGCTCTTTCTTTCCCATCCTGGTCATGACACATGATGTGGTTATGATGTGCTGCCTCACCACAGACCCTAAAGTAACAGAGCCAACCAATCAAAGTCCAAAACCACCAAAACTCTGAGCCAAAGTAAGCCTGTCTTCTTTTTAAGTTGACTGATCTCAGGTATTTGTTACAGTAATAGAAAGCTGACTAACACACTGGCTAAATATGTTTTACTAAATTCAGAAGTTTTGTTTTCTTTCTCATATCATGAATTTTCACTCAGTGTCATTTAGTTAGAAAAAGTTGATGTAGCTTAACAGCAGAGAATAGGTCTCTATGAGATCTTAGTCTGTACAGAGTCTCCCATATTACATTTTTGCACAGTGTGATACTGTTGAAAATATTTACTCTAATTTTTTTCTTTTTGACTGACTGAAAATAAACACATAATCAATACACCTACCAATGGTAAGGCACTTAAATATTTCATGAACAGTTGGGAGAAATTTAGTTAAACCTTGAAATTCATTTAATAAATTGCTAGCATTTTTAAATTTTCAAAGTACACAGGAAAACTTTCATCTCAGATTTTACTTTTTATGTTCAATTTTGCTCAGAAAAAGCAAACTTCCTATAAATTTAGTTGTAATATGATTTTAACTCATCTCAGTTCTCAAACTAAACTTAGTGATACTTGAAGGGGGAAATCAAGTAATTTTAAACATTTGAATGCTTTAAATGTCCCATGGGCATTTTATGAGAAAAATTAACTATGACAAGATTAAATTATTTAAACTTTTTATCAAAATGGTGGCATGCAAGTCCAAAAGTACTATTGCCAATATATATTTTAAGTGACTATCAATATTATAATTCACTACATTTCACTGTAGGGAAATTAATGAAGATTTATTTTCATTTTATATCAACCCATTTATATCCAATTTACAATGACTTATTTGGTTACATTATATAAACCAATAAAAATGTTTCTAGGCTAAATAGCTTAAGCCAAGTATCTTGACGTTTAAAATACTCAGTTATGGTATTTTTTTTTTCTTGACTCTGAGCTCTCTGTATGCATGATGTACTTAGCAAAACTCTGTTAGTTTCAGATTGCATTAAGTTGCCAAAGTGTAATGGCTTCTCAAAGTCTATGTTTTTGGTGTTCTTTATTTGATAAGAATAATATTTCTTTATAGGAAGTTAGCATTGCCTCAAGAGCAAAGGACCTTTTGTCCACTCAAATTTGTCATAGTTTTTATTACTATTATAAATGCATTGTGCTGGTGACAGGATTTTCAAATTCAAGAACTAAAGGAGTGTGTCTTTCCTTTGTAGTGTTGGCACTATCGGTTGGTGGCTGATTTTTGGCCAGGACACCTGTGTAAGCACATGCCCTGAGTGGGCTGTATCCAGCAGACAGGAACTAATGGACCAGAAAACACACTCGACTCCCAACATCTACTGGAGTCTCCTCATCTTCCGAGTTAGTGAATGGAATTTGAAAAGACCAAAATGTGCAAAAGAAGGAGACTGGGCCCTAGGAAAAACTGTAAAAAAATTAGATTCTTCATGCTACAATCAACTTCCATGTACTTTCCTCCTTCCTCCACAACTCCTGCATTTTGGCCACCAGCCTATCATTTTCCTTTGTTAGCAAGTAACTCATTCCTGCTAAGATTAAGCTATTACCTGATGTAATGTTCTGTTAAGTTAATGTATCCTGTGACACTTTCCTTTCTATTTTTTGGTTTTGTTTTATTTTTGGCAGTACTGGAGTTTGAACTCAGGGCCTTGCTCTTGCTAGGCAGGTGCTCTACCACTTGAGCCACTCTTCCAGCCCTTCCTTGTTATAAAATTCACTTAAATGCCACTCTCTGAATCCCCAATCCCCTCCACCCAGCACACAGACACACTACCCCACAAGTGCCCAAGCATAAAGGAGAGATATTTTAGGGTTGGAGGGCTGCTCTCTGCTCTACAACTTGCACTATATATGCACTGACAATCCTATTGGGTGGTCTACATCAGAAGCCCTTTTCTCTCTATTATCACAAAATCCCTGAATGATTTATTTAATTATTTTCTTTCCTTGAATGAAATGATAAAAACGGTGCATTCTCAGGAAATACAAAATCACATTCATGAACTTCAGGGTTTCACAGATAAATTTTGCATCATAAATGTGCTTTGTGCTTTTAAAAATAAAAATCAGTCCAGAGTTTCTTATTTTTACAGACTTCAACTTATTTTGAAACCTAGAAGATAACAAAACCATGAAGTCATTCTCAGTATCAAAGAAAAATCAGCCACAACAAATGAGAACAAAAACAACCAAGTATGGAGGAACATGATTTTGTTCAGGTTTTTGCAATAGGGTGAACACTAGGGTAGTTTTGTTCTGGAATTTTATAGAGAGGAGTTTACAAGTTACAGGTGTGCTGAATTTATCATCGGGATTAATTTGTCAATAGGGAAGTTTAACCAGACAGCTGAATAATTGGTGTTTCTCTCTGTATCTAGCTAATTTGGGGAGAGGCTGGTCAGGAGAAGCCCAGCTCTAGTCATTCAGGAAACAAAGAATTGGAATGTGTTGGGTCTGTGTTCATCGAGGTCACAGGTAAACAAAAGAGTCATCTGCAAGTCTTGTGAGATTCAGGAGACAGTGGCAGAGAGTCTTACCAAAGTCATATATGAAGAGTGATTTTTACAGCTGTTTCTCAGACACAAAAGGGTAAATTATTTCAGAAAACAAGTGTTTTTTTTTTTAATCACGCACGTAAGATTATACAATATTTATTATTCTGTGGTTTTGTGCCTGGTACGTTTTCACTTAGCATAAGTCTCCAGTTTCATTCATGTTGTCACAGATGACAGAATTTCTTTCATTTTTATGACTGTATAGTATTACATTATGCATATATACCACTTCAATCTCAGAGAAATAGAAGTTGAAATAAGTTTACCACAGGCTGGGGGCAAAGGAAAAGGATAGAGACAGGGAAAACAGAGTACAAAGAATACTATGAATGTTCTGATAGCCAGATGAAATCATTCTTGCCAGACTCAGACAAAGTTAGAGTCAAGAGAATATGGGTGAGAATACATACCTGCCTATCTGAGACAACACTGTCTCCCACATTTTCTGAAAACCTCATAAGAAATTCCTCCTCATTCTACATACCTCCCATGCTTTTCACACCTCACAGGTATGCACACATTTATATAACAAAATTCATCTTTAATATTTTTTATGACTACAGCAATTCAGATAAGATGCTTTCCACAGAGCACTTGCCCAGCGATGGCTCCCCCCCCCACCAACAGCTGACACTAACCCTGGCTTTGTATTTACAAGTGCAATGCAGTTTATGTGAATTTCACCTTTCTTTTTAAGTGATGAAAACTTCCTCTTGCCTTAGTCTCTGAATATGCCCATAGTTTACCAGTCATGTGTATTCCCATTACAATTCTCTGCTGCTCCTAAACATTTATCTTAGTAGTCTTGGTAGAATCTTACTCTTGCTGTTGCTTGAGTAGACAGCACAGCATTTCATTTAGGAATATTTTCTAGGGATATATTGCAGTTAATGTTGGCCACATTAATAATAATAAATATTTCAAAATCATTGAAATGGATTTTTAATATTCTCATTACAAAAATATGACAAATTGGTGAGGTGATGGATATGTCAAGTAGCTTTACTGAAACTTTCTCTAATGAATAAATAGATGAAAACATCACAATATATCCCATAAATATACAAAATTGCTATTTGTTCATAAACATTAAAAAAAAGAAAACAAAAAACTGAGTTAGGTTAACTGGCTATATTCTGGGAAGTGTGTGGCTGTGATAAAGTTCAGCATTGTCTTTAATAATAGTTAAAGTAAAATCTGTAATATAATTATGCAAACTAACCATATTTCAATTTTAACATTTTTCTTTAAAATAGATGGGATGCTAGTTTTCACAACAGTTTTTATTGCCATCCTTAGGAAAAGAAAATGTTTGTAAAAGCAATTTTTTATTATTAGCATGTAATGGTTATACAGGGAGAACATTTCGTTATTTACATATGTGCCTACAACATATCTAATTAGATTCACCCCCTTATCATTCTTTCTTACCCCCCTCCCTTAGAACAGTTTCAACAAGTTTCATTGTTCTATTTTCATATATGAATACAAAATGCATCCACCATATTCACCCTCATTCACCCTTTCCTAATGCCCTTCCCCCTCCCACTGGTACTGACTGCCAGAAAAGACCTGTTTTACATTTTTATAAAAGCAATTTAAAAAAAAAATAGACCTGTAAACTAAATCTAGTGTAACAGCTCTAAAATGTTTTGGTTTCAGATCTCCTTACATTCAAAAATTATTGAGCAAACTCAAGATCATTTCTTTATATACTTTATTTTTGTTGATGTTTACTACATTGAAAATTAAGTTATTCTTTGCAGAAATAGAAAAATCAATCCTAAAATCTATATGGAAGCATAAAAGACCTTGAAATAGCAAGGGTAATCCTGAGGAAAAAAAGTAACACTGGGGGTGTCACAATAGTGGACTTCAAATTGTAACACAGAGCCATAGTAACAAAAACAGCATGGCATTGGCACAAAATCAGACACAAAAACCAATGGAATGGAAAACCCAGAAATAAAATCACACAGCTACAGCAAACTAATCTTTGACAAATGAGCAAAGAATGTACACTGGAGAAAAGACAACCTCTTCAACAAATGATGCTAGGAAAACTAGCTACCTACAGACAGAAGACTAAGACTAGACCCCAAATCTCTCACCCTGCACAAAAAATGGACTCCAAATGAATCAAAGCTATTTTATTTACTATTTTTTTTAATTTTTGAATTAGAGCTTTAATATAAAGACCTGAAACTTTGAGACTACTATAGAAAAAATAGGGAAAACTCTGGAAGACATAAGCATTGGTAATTATTTTCTGAATTGAACTGCAATTGCCCAGAAAATAAGAATAAAAACTGACAAATGGGACTGCATCAAATTTAAGTTTCTGTAGGTCAATAAAACAAAGACAAAAACCAGTTACCAGAATCAAGAGACAGCCCACAGAATGGGGGAAAATCTTCACCAGCTATTCAACACATAAAGGATTAATATAGAGAATATACAAAGAACTCAAAAAATTAAATATCAAAAAACATATAATACAATTAATAAATGGGCAAATGAATTGAACAGACTATGGTAATCAAGCACATTTCCTAAACTTACCTGATGACCCCACTACTCTTTGGCATATATTTAAAGGAATGTAAATCAATATACAAGAGAAATAACCATGTTTATTGCAGCTCTGTTCACAATAGCCAAATTGTGGAATCAGCTGATGTGCCCAACAACTGAGAAATGAATATAGATCATACATATATAATATGTAATGTTACTCATCCATAATGCAAATGAAATTATGCCATTTGCAAGAAAATGGACTGAACTGGAGGTCATCATGTTGACCGAGATAAGTCAAGTACAAAAAGCCAAATATTGCATATTCTCACTCCTTTATTGAACCTAGACCTAAAATGGTGATGATAATAATGGGGCATGAGTGTAAAAGGGGAACTGTTTAAGGGCTAGTCAGCAGAAGTAGGGGGAAAGGAAAGGACAGTGAGGGGTGAAAAGGGTTGAAATGTAGTATGTGTGTGTGTGTGTGAAAGAGAGGAAAGAGAGAGAGAGAGAGAGAGAGAGAGAAGACAGCATAATGAAATCCACCAGACAATTGAACAGAAGGAGGGGAGGATGGTAATATGATGAAGGGGGTGAACTTGTTCAAAGTACAGTGTATGAAGGTATGGAATTATTCCAATGAAATCCACTGTGTTATTAATGTTTGTTAATTAAAATATGTAATAAAAGTTATTTTAAATGATGTCTAAAAAAATAAAATTAAAACAGAAAAATTAAAGTTTAAAAGTACTTATTAACACATTAATCCTCCATCCTGGAGGATTTTAGACTTAATATACAATGTATACTAATATAAAAAATTTTATGAGAAATATTTTCCAAAGAATATAGTAAGAAAAATACCACTTTCATTTTTTATTATGAAACATTTTAATGTCTTAATATAAGACTTGATATAAGATAGTGAGATCTCGTTTTGACTTCTGCATTCTAACTTTTGCGTGTATTGTTCTTGCAGAAGTAAATGAGGAAAGCCAGCTTCACACAGAAATGTTGGAAAAGGGAAAAATAGCTTTTTAATATAATTATAAATAGTCTTCTTGGTACTACATCAAAACTCCATAAGCTTAAGTTTTTTTTAAAGATCAGTTGCAATGTTGGATCTGAAATCCTATCAATGAATTTTTCACACAGGATTACATCATAATCTACTGTTCTATTTTGCATGATAGAACAATGAATCCTTTACCCAAGCATGATCTTGCAACATTGTACATGAGTTTTATGGAAAATATTGAGTAATGCACACCTTATAAATGCTGACATGTCACGATACAATGTCAAAAAATAATGCTCATTAACCACTGCTGATCACATCGGAAACACAAAATATTGTGAAGGTCTTACTATTGTATAGAAACTTTCTCAAATTCCAGTTTTTAGTTAAAAGCCCTAATTGTAACATGACAGCAAATATTGTCAATTGTTCTCTTCAAATTAAAGTTTCACTTTTTTTCCTTTCTAGAAAATTTTTGCTCAACACCCAAGTCTCCATAATCATAGTTTGTCTGCGGTCTTTGTTTCAAGTAAAAACGGTGATCCATGAAAATGTGAACTGGTTCAGCTGGTGAGTGAAACAACTGCATTAGGACTTCCATCCAGACAGCCGGCCTCTGTTCAATATGCTGCAGGTGTGCTTTGCACCTTCTGCTTGCTGTCTTCCGAAGTGAACCTGCCTCTTTCTTCTTCCTTTGAGCACATGACAATGAAAAGCGAAATGACAACTAGGACCTATCACACGTGGAACCACTGCTGATTCTCACTGAGGAGCCAGTAGTACATCTTCAATGTAGATGTCAACAGAGAAAAGGCAAATAAGACTTTGAATGATGAGAAGAGTTTTGACCTTGAAGGGTATTGAGAACTCTGGGAGCCACCAGACCACATTTTGAGAAATGTTACTCTAGTGTGATGACTATGTAAACCAGGAGCCAGAAAATGGCATTCCTTGGACCAAGCACAAAGAAATTCATCTAATAAACTATTAAAAGTCACGAGCTCAGTAATCACTCCCAATTAGGATAGCAATTAAGAAACCAGTATTTTATAAAATACCAGTATCAATTAGAAAATATAAAGTACATAAATTTAAATCCAACACATAAGACCTATATGAAGAAAACTGTGAATGAAGGACACAAAGTTGATTTAATAGTAATAATTGTAATGAAAATAAAAGCATTATTTACTAATATATCCTTCCTAAATATCAAGTAGCACCCTGCAGTTTTTCCTTATGTCGCTTCATCCTCATAGTATCCCCACAATGTAAGTACTTTTTGAAATCCCCATTTTATAGATGAAAGAAGAAAGCATGGAGAAATTAAATGATTTTTTTTCCCCAAGTCACAAAGGTAGAGATATTACACCATGCTCTTACATGGAGAAACTCAGTTTCATAAGTCAGTTCTCCTTAAATTATCTATAATAATTCATATAATTATTGCATTATCATGGAGTCCTAATTAAAATCCCTCTTTAAAAAAATAAAACTTGACAAAGTAGTTTTATTCACATGGAAAGAGAAAAACTTTAATATCAAATCATTGTTTAAGAGAATGAAAGAGGACTTTCCCTACAAGATTCAAAAAGACTACGTGAAGTTAAAGTATTTGAGACATTGTTATATTTGGTGCAGATGTAAAGAGGTAAATGCAATGGAACAGCGTACATAAAACAGCCTCTGTATAGTTGTACTCACTACTTACTTGTGTGGTATTTCAAATCAGTAAGAGAAAGAGGAGGGCTAGCTATGTATGAATAGTTTGTGACAGAGAACTAAGCTGCACCTCTCCTTATCATAGAGTACTCAAAAACAATTTGTGAATGAATAAAAACACTAAATATGAAAAGATACAAAATATAAATAATTAAATGTAGTAGAATATTTTTATAATAAGATTTTAAAAGCTTTCCTAACCTAGATTTTTTAAATACCAAAAAACATAAAGAATAAATTAGTATATGTTACCTTATCATATGTGTGTGTGTACTAGAGTTTTGAACTCAGGGCCACATGCTTGTTAAAGTTCTCTACCACTTGAACCACATCCCAAGCCCTTTTTGCTTTAGTTTGGTTTTAGATAGAGTCTCATGCTTTTTGCCTGGGCTAGTCTTGGACCATGATCCTCCTACCTCTGCCTCCCAAGTATTTGGAATTACAGACATACACCACCATACCCAGCCCTTAAAACATAAGTTTTTAAATTTTTCTTCAAGCTAAAATACCACACAACTCTTAAACACAAATGACAGTTGGAAGAAAATAGATGTGGCTTATTTAACAAAAAAAAAAATCAGACTACATAAGGAGTTCTTGCAAGTAAATAAGAAACTGATAAGCAACTCAAGTTTTTTAAATGAACAAACATATTTTAAACATTTCATAAGCAATATTAATTCCCAATAGACATTTGAAATTAGAGTCACACCTTAATCATTAGGAAAATAAAATATTTTTAGTAGCCTAATACTTTCTTTCATAATACCACGCATTCAATTATTGATTATAGGAAGTATTGCCGGGAATTTATTGAAAAGTTCATTATCATACTGTCAAGTATAATATAAATTGGTGTGACCTCTGAGGAAGAAAGTTTCCAGTATTACCTCTACTTTCAATACACATTTCCTCTATATGAACAATTTCATTTCTGGTGATTTTCTTTTTTTAACATTCTAGCCCACATGCTCAAATATCTAGACACAAAGATGATTGTTACTTCATTAGCTATGCTGGCAAAATCAACCAAGCAGAAAATCAGAAGAGTGTTCAGAACTTAAATAGCCATTAAAAGCAAGTGGTTATTTAAATTATAATAAATCTAAATTATGGAATACTGCATAATTGTTACAAGTAAACATTAGCTGCTCACATAAAACTCTCTCTATATATACTGTTAAATGTAGAAAGAATATTTGTAGCTTGAGTAGGCTTAATAAAATACCAATTATGGAAAAATGAAAAAAGACATAAGCATATGTATTTGTAGAGAAATTATTGAAAGGTGATGGGGAAAATGTACATCAAACTGTTGGCAATGACACTACTATGGAGGGGAATGGAGAAAGGGAATCAACCATGGCTTCCATTTTGCTCATGTAGTTCTGCATAATTAGTTTTAAATGAGAATATAATGAAACTTAAGAAACAAATGCATATATTGTATTTGAAGTATATATTTCTATATATATTTCAAAATACCTTTTTCAAACCTTGGTTGAATGGCTATATTATGGGAGCTATAGAGTTTTTATCATCAAGTATCTCCATTCTGCTGAGATAAGTAGATGCATCCACACGTGGGTCCTGCCACACGATGTGAAGGATCGGGGTAAAAGTATACATAACCAACTAAAAGGGACAGGAGGTGTGGGCTGGGGATGACAGATTTGTCTGTGAAGGTAAAGAAATGTACAATAGGGAAAGTGACAGTGATATGCTGCTGAAGAAATGAGACGCTTTCTAAATAGCAAAGATAAAGAAGATGTTTTATCCTTTGCTGGCAGAGGAAACAGCACATACAAAGGGTCACCAGAAGAACACGGCAGTGGGAGCAGATGGGGTTCATGTGTATGTATAAGGGGTGATCTTATTCTTCTTTAAATTATATTTGTAGCCTGGGTATCTATTAATAGGTCTGCTAGTAATTAGGTAAAGTAAGAACAACAATAATTTCTATAATGCCTTCAATGTCTTAGACTAACTTATTTTGTGGTTTTTTTTTTTGTTTTGTTTTTAATTTCCTGCTACCATTCTACAGACTTGTTCCATGGCCACCTTTCCACATTCCAAACAACCTTAACCTTCTGTGTAAGTTGTGGGGTGCACCTCATCCGATTCCATGTTTGTTCTATCACAAGTCATTGTTGAAAAGTAGTCTGCTTGGTTTTGTATTGCATCTTGTGAAAGCTCAAATGCCTATTGGCTTTTATATAAATATTCAAGTTTTTTTCAAATATATGATTCAAATATATGTTCAAATTTTTTTAATATCTGTGGGTTAGATACAATTCTTAGAAGCTGGTAAAGTTTGAACTCTTTTAATGAACAAAACATTAATATAAGACCCCACAAGGAGTCGTATGTAGGAGACGTCCCATGCTGTGCAGAAAGGTGCATACAGCTAACATTCTTTGCATTCCCATTCATTTGTTTGTCAACAATATTTATCTTTTTTTTCTTTTTGGTAATACAATCTGTGCTTGGCTTTACTTAAGTGTGCATTTTCTAAACCACTGGCATATGCAAAAGATGAATCATGCAAATGTTCACTAACAACACAATCTTCTGGACAAAAGAAAAGCAGGCTTCAGCATTCTTATGAGAAGTTTATATGGTAAATGTCTGGAACCCCAATCCCCACATGCTGCATGGGTGACACAGCTGTGTCACTCACGGGGACTGCCTGGGCAAGCTGGCCCTTCAAAGTTAGGGAAATTCCTTATATAAGTTTGCGAGTGCTAGCATAACAAAACACCACAGACTAGTGGCTTGAACAACGGAGATGTATTTGTCACAGTTCCAGAGGTTGAAAGCTCAGAATAAAGTTTTTGGCAGAGTTGGCTTCTTCTGAGGCCCTCTCACTGCCTTGCTGATGGTCACCTTCACATGGAATTTGCTCTATGGGCATGCGTGTCCCTGGTGTCTCTCTGTATGTCCCAGTTTTATTGTCTTATGAAGAAATCTGTCATATTGGATTAGGGGCTATTTTAAGAGCCTCATTTGACCTTATTGCCTCATCAAATGTAATAACATTCTGAAGAATTGGCTATTTGTGGGTCTCAACATGTGAATTTTGAGGGAACACAATAAAACCCACAACACCCCTGTTTTATTTTTTATTTTGGAAGAATGAGTGATTCCTCCTACACATTAAGAAATCCAAGTCAGTGTAAGGTTTATTAATTTCCCTTCACTGAGTCAGAAGAGGCTAAGTGTCCAAGTATCTTATCAAGGAAGAAGGAAGGAACCTAATATACACCTGGTAGTGTGCAGGGCAGATACATACTAATGTTTTTACCTGATCCTCACAATGAATTTCAGAATGAACTATGATTGTCAGGATGTGTTTCAGAGACAAAATTAAACTTACTTAAGGACATATAATATTTGCAGAGTCACTACTTAAACCCTAGTCTCTCTGACATCTGTCTGATTCTTAGTTCTTAGTACTGTGCAGTACAGCTATGGAGAGCATTTAACACTGAGTCTACCAGATAAAAGCACAAAGCAACTATTCAACACCATCACCACTGTATGAGTCAGTGCTTTCCATAGAAACAGAACCAATAGTAGTACATTTAGAGATATATAGAAAGAAATTTATTATGAGGGACTGGCTCATGTGATTATCGAGGCTAAGAAGTCTTGTGATTTGCCTTCTGCAAGCTGGAGGCCCACTGCTGTTGTATAATTCCAGTCTAAAGCCAAGTTTCTGACAACCAGGGAATCCAATGGAGTGAGTCTCAGTCTGAGTTCGAAGTCCTGAGAACTGGGGGTTGATGGTACAAATTTCAGTCAAGAGCCTCAGAACTAGGAGTCTGAAGTCCAAGAACAGAAGATGGATGCCCCAGGTGAAGAGGAAAGAATATCCATTCTTCCTCTACTATTTTATTCTATTCAGATCTATAACAGATTGACTAATGCCCACCCAGATTGGTGAGGGTGATCTTTTTTGTTTAGTCAACTAATTCAAATGCTAATCTCTTCTGAAAAATATCTTCATAGATAAACCCAGAAATAAAGTTTTATCAGCTATCTGGGCATTCCTTAGCCCAGTCAAGTTGATTTGATGAAATTAATCTTTATAACCACAACCACAGTCACCAGTCATTATCACCATTATCATCATCATCTACTCAATGAATAAGCATTATTAGTTCTGCCTTACTGAATAGATAGCAAAATATAAAGAAGAAAAATATGTGTGCTTGGGATTTGGACAGTTTTTCTAGATGTAAATCTGTTTCCACTAAACCACATTACCTCTCACAGCATTGTTTTCTTCAGTCTGAGGACTTCATTCCTCAAATTTAATTCTTGTGTTATTCTCTTGACAATAGGAATCAGGAGAATTGAAGTAAGGTAGTCATTAAAAGCTGGGAACCATGAGTCAGGACTTCTTGACTCTCTTCTGTTCACGTATGTGGGTTTCCACATGGCGTGTTTTTATACAGTACCCATTAGTCACAGACAGTTTAGTTGCATGGAACCCTAAGTGGGGCATTCTCTTTTTCAGTATAACTTGTTCCATTTGGGGATATTAATCCCTTTGTTTTCAAAAAATCTCACAACCATATTTGTGAGAAAAAAATATGATATCCACTTTAAATAAAGTTTCAAATCCTAAATTTATAATTTGTTATGAAACACACACACACACACACATATTCTTAACCATAGAAGGACTACAATTGTCTATTTGGTTTCCACATGAGTCTATGTGGGCTTTTTAAATTGTACTCAGAGTCACTCATACATAATCATCAATCAGCTAGACTCTGAATGTCTACTGTGGGATTTAATACTCTACTAGGGTCTTAGTGAATTTAATCAAACAAATTTTGGGGCCAGTTCAGTTCTGTCATGGTTGTACACAGAGTCTGACTTTCCGAAAATACATTTATCCATACACTAGTGAATGTATCATGACTTGTCATTTCTGACCAGTAACAAACCACAACAGTTCATTTTCAGTGTGTGTAGCAAGCAATTTATATATCTTCAAACAATTTTTGTTTCCTTTTAAATTTAGCACTAATAAACATCTATGTACAGGTGTTGTCTGATTTTCAAATATAATGGTATTTAAAGGAAAATATTTAATTTTTATAGAAAAATCTTTAGCAATAGTAGCATCACTTTTCGGTAAGCAGTGTAAGAGGAAAGACTAAAACAGACCTTTTATGCTTATCTCTTAGGTAAGCTGCTCTAGTCTATTCGTGGTCAAAGAAAATATGTAAGTTCTGTGAGATCAAATATTATGTTCACCAGCTAACATGGTGCTAACACATTAACTACATATGTGTTAAATAAACAACTGACTGAATGAATGAATGCAATGACCTTGGCATACAAAAGTGACAATCATTTCAGCAATTAAACATCTCCCTTCATTTACAATTGAAGGCATTTATAAGGACAAGAAATCATTTACTACAGAGTAGGAAAGGCTCATGCCCCTTAGATTGTTAGTAGGGAGAAACTGAAAATTTTGATCTTGGCAAAATGTGATGTGTACACACAGATATTTTAGAAGGCATCTAGAATTTTATACAGTCTATGCAATGTAAATAAAAATTTTTACATCCTTTCTTTCCTACTGTTTTAAATGATTGTTTTACTTACAGTCCCTTTTTAAGAAAAATAGAAATCCCACAGGGCCACATATCTACAGAATTCCATTTGCTGTGATTGAAGACAGTTGTGATTTCTCTAAATCAGTTGCTGACCTCAGGCTGACTGGGTATGACAGCTGGGGGCTGCGGCCCAGTCCTCACCACCTAGAATGCACTAAGTCAGCATGCTGGGTTTTCATTCCGAGCAAAGTTACTGACTCATGGAATGACCTTAAACAGTCCTCCTGTGACTCAGTTTCTCGAAGGAAAATAGCTCTCATATAATGGAGAGGGTTATTATTATGAGTCTCAGCTGACGTTAATTAGCATTTTAAAGTGTCAGAAGACAAAGCATCATTTATTTTTAAATTTTGGTTTCTCTTTTTTCATAAGTGAATAATTTAAGGTGTTGTCATAGTTGTGTTCACATTTGCTCATATATTCATTTTTTATGAAAAAGAAAAAAAGAGTGGTTTTTTTTATGGGCTATCCCATAAAAGAACTGCTGAAAATATTCCTATAATGCCTCAACACCTGAAGCTGTAATTGGGTAATATCAATGGTATTAATAGTTTAAACACAGTATAGACATTGAACAATGCAAATATTTTATTTATTCTTGGTAGGACTGACAAGTGACTATGTCCTAAACCTTATGGATAAAATCTCTCTTTTTCAAATAGAGTAAGCTTTAGGAAGATGATTTTAGAAAAATTCCCACATAGCTGTCTTTACACCTTTTTTTTAAAAGCTATAAATCTATCCTTTAAATTTGATTAAAAATAAAGAAGTGCCCCCAAGTTCTGGAAACAGTAAACTTTTGTGGCTACAGTTCATTCATTCATTCCGTTGCTCTCTCACTCACATATCCTCTAAGTGTTCCTAGTACTCGTTATGTGGTAGATGCTCAGATGTAGCAATGAACAGGATAGACAGAGAATCTTCTCCATGGAGTTTATCTGCAAATAAAGACAACTGGCTGTGAAGAGGCAAATAAAATAACCACAGGTTGTTACTGAGAACAAAGAAAGAAGGGACTTTGATGGAGAGTAAGGGAGGGAGGTCGTTTGAAAAGATAAACAAGGATCATATCTGCTATGGTTTGAGTATGGATTGCTCCCATTCAAAGCTTGTGTTAGACTTTAATCCCCATTGTGAAGTATTAACAGGGTGGAAACTTAATCCATCTCTGGTATTTGGAAGTAAGGCCTTTGGAAGGTGATGAAGATTAGATAAGTTCATCTGAGTAAGTCCCCGTGACTGAACAGTGATGGTTTTGGAGAAAAAGAGAGAAGGAGAAACCAGCCAGAAAACACACATCCTGTCTCTTGCCATGTAATGTCCTGTGCCACATCATATCTCTACCAGCAAGGCCATCAACAGATGTAGCCCTTTGACCTCAAACGTCTAGAACCATGGGCCAAAATAAACTTCTTTTCATTAAAACTGTACAGTCAGTGACATAGCATTATTGACAAGAGAAAACATATTAATATACAGCCATACTAACATTCTCAAGAAAAGACAATTCAGGAAGCCCAAAGGAGAAGTGATCTTCCACAAAAAAGAAGCTGAGTGAGTGAATACGCTCAGATGTGGAAACATGCAATATGTCCCTGATACTGAAGCAGGGCCAATAGGACTGAAATATGAGAGACAGACAAACAACAGGTCATGCAAAGGTTCCATAGACCTAGGGAAGCTACCAGGATCTTATATTAAGTACAATAAGAGCTTTTCATGAAAGTACAGGGTTTTTCACTTATTAATATTTTTATTGCTTCTTTCAAAGGTCTTCCATTGTCATTCTCATTTCATAGGAAATTAGTTGATACAAGGTTCTTCTGCTTTACCTTTTCTCCTTGTTTAGTCAATCCTCATTTACCATTGTCCTCATCTTACAGTCACTCCCTCTAATGTACTTAATTTACATACTTGCTTATGTGGCATATTTTATGTGCTCATGTTGTAAAAATTGAGTTTAAATTCTCATTTTATTTTCCTACTCAACACAATGCTTTCAGTCAGTCCATATTTCAGTGCCACTAGTGCACAGAATTCCACATAAGAATCTATCACATTTCACATAGCTGCTCTCTTAGCTAGGGAGAGGATTACAATTACCTAATGACACACTTGAAAATGCTGTGACTAGGCCCCTCTTACAGAGCCACTTTTGGACCTGACTCAGACATTATTTGAAAAATTACTCAGGGCTGGCAAAAACATAAGGCATGTGGAAACTTAACTTAGCTTTGGGCTTTCAAGTTGCTTTTTAGGCAGGCTGTAGTAATTGACCTTCTTATTGGCAAGTCTCAAAAAAATTCTCCTTTCCCTGCATCTTGGTCGATTCTTTATTTTCATGAGCCTTTATAATTTTGATGGTATGATACGTAGGCAGTACCATTTCTTATTTTTTGTTTCTCATTATTAGTGAATTTAAAAATCTTTATGTATTTGCTCACCATTTTGACTTGTTGTTATGGGGATTGTTTTACCATTAATTTGTCCTCCTTTTTTTACATTGGCTTACCTCTCTTCCATTGTTCATTAGTAGAAATCTGCTGTATATTGTTAAGAGTTAAATACCCTTATTGGAATTTAACAATAACAATTATCTATTTGGTCTGTTGACTTTTTGTTGGTTTTGGACAAAAAGACTTAATTTTAATATAACAAGTTTATCAATTTTTCACTTTTGGGTTTGAGCTTTTAGATACTTTATTGAGAAATTTTTCCACTTCTAAGGCACAAGAAAATCCTCCTAATTTTTGCTATTAACTGAGCTTTCACATTTAAGCATACAACCCATCTGGAATCCTATTTATGGTGTAAGGTAGGAGCCCAACTTTACTTTTTTCCAAATAATTGACAATTTTTTTCAATGTTAACCTATTTAAAAAGATCTATCTTTTGCAAGTTGAATTTTGTTGAAATTATGTAATAAGTCAGGCCCTATATAAATATTCCTCTGAGCTCCATTAATTTATTTTTCTGCTCCTGCCAAGAACATATATTTTTTCTTTAAATAATATGACTTTAATATTACCTAATACCTATAAAATGAAATGACTCTCTTGACTCTTCTTTAAAAGCATAAAGAGAATATTTGAATCCATCAAACATATTTACCTATCCAGGGAGAAGAAAAAAAATAAGAGGACTCAGGAAAACTCCAATATTAAACTGTCACAAAGAAAGAATGGATTGTAGCCAGGTATGGTGGCACATGCCTATAATCTCAACACTTGAGAGACTGAGATGGGAGGATTGTGAGTCCAAGGCCAGTCTGAGACCTTGCCTCAAATAAGCAAACAAACAAAAACAAAAAGAGAGAATTGTAATTGTCACATCCATAGATTTAGTCACTGAATAAATTTTGCTAATTCAAGTGAGGCTTATATTTATAAAAAATGGATACATATATACACATATACAGTTGTTCATGTAAATGTGTGCATATAATCAGGCCAAAAATAAGGTGAAGGGATTTGAATTAAAATCCAAAGTCACTTACCACCATTTTGTTCATGATTCTCAAAAGCCAGCTACTCAAGATTTATTATTCTGGGCAAAATTGTTTAGACAAATGCCTCATGGGAGGAGTCATACCAATAACAGAAGTGGTAGCCAAATAAATTCAGTATTTTCAATTCATTAATTATATACATCCCAACTTGACTGCTACCTAGGAGTATTTTTGAGGGTATAGAAAAGAGGGAATATTTAGATAACAAAGGACCGCCCTTGTTCCTCTGACCTTCACTTCCCCAGACTGTCTCTAGAATTGAATGTCCTCAGGCAGATGTTGACTGTCAGTCTCTGTCACAAAATTTGTATCCTCAAGCATGGTGTTGCATTCCTGTGGAAGGAAGCATAGTTTTGCTATTTCAAATGTTGGAAATTTCTTTTTTATTTGTGGTCAGAATTAAAATACCTAAAATTAATTGCTTTTGATACTATTTTTTAAACTACATTGTTTGCCCAATACCTTTGGTAAAAACAAACAGGAAAAATATCTAACTCTTGGTTTTCCTGCTATGATTGCCCAAGAGTCCCCCAATGAGGATTCAATCTCAGATATTCTACAATTTTTGTGGAAAAGTCTGATTTAATTAAATGCTTAGATGTCAACCCTGTGGTACACACGCAACTACTGCCATTCCTTTTGGGCTTCTACTCTTCTCATTTTGCAGTGTCATGAGATTCCATGAAGCAATGATTATTTTCTTTATATACAAATTACAAGTGGGAAGAGAGAGAAAATTGGCACACAGAGAGAGAAGAGAAAAGAAGAAAATATGCAAAGAATATAAAAAAAAACTAGGACACATTATTTTTTTCTTCAGTAGAAGACATAAAGTTAACATACCCTGCTTCTATTTGACGTCCTTAATGAAGAAAGATTTTCTAAAGGTAACTAGAGCTTTGCTGTTTTTCTGTGTCTCCTAATTTCTTCATTTGTAAAACATAAAATTCTCTTACCACACAGTCAAGGGGTATTTTGAGAATAAATCGATACTTAGCTCAGGAGAAAATTGAAGCCCTATAATACTCTATGAAGAAAATATATTCTCTAATTCAGAGGGGTTTTTTTTATCATTTATAACTTACTATTTATAATTTCAGATTACTATATCCTGAAGATAACAGTTATGAAAAGCAATGTTACATTTTTTAGCTAATTCAACTCTAAATAATCTTAATCATGGATGTGCCAAATTTTTTCTATTAATTTTTCTTACTTTTCTTAATTACTATAATGTTTTACAATCATGAAGAAAATAGAATATAAGTCACCTTTCTATTTTTGCAGAAAATTTTCTATACAGCAGAGTGCATGTCAATATGTAGAGTACTCCATTTTCTCTAGGATCTTGCATCATGACATATCAATGAGTTAGCAGGGTTCTGGCTTTAAACTTTTTAGATCAATCTTGATGTAGTGTAATTGCAACTGAGAAGTTTATTACTTCCACCCTTTTCAAAAATTTAAAAAAATACTATATGTACAGAGATGTCTTTATTTTTATTAAGTATGAAGTCTTTCAAACCTTCATTTTATCACATAAGTATAATTTGCTTGTTTCCACTCTACACACTGTGAAAAATGGAATTCCCAGTGTGAAAATGGAAGATGCAGCTTCTATTTTGTGAAAATTATGGATTCTTTACAGCTACTCTCCTTTTCCTTATGTTCCTCCAAGTTTGTTCCTAAAAGAACTTGGGTACTAGTATCCCTGAATGAGTTTAGTCCTGTACTGGCTCCACTGACCTGGAATTATATCACTGTATCTGCTGTTTGATGATGAATAATAATGAGATAAATCATAAAAACAAAACAAAACACAAAAAGGTCTACTTGATGCTCTAGCATCCCCAGGTAATCCAGTCCTATAATCTCATCTAATTATTGCTAGTTTCTCCCCAATGTGGAGGTTGCAGACTCCATAGGATTGAGAACTGCAGAGTTTTATGCTCAGGTAAGTTTTTTGGCCTTCTTTTTTTTTTTTTTTTTTTTTTTAGTTAGTTATAACAGTCCACACTGGGAGCAATATTTATTTATTTATTTTTATTGTTTTATTATTCATATGTACATACAATGCTTGGGCCATTTCTACCCCCTGTCCCAACCCCCTCCTTTATGACCCACTCCTCCCCCTCCCTCTCTCCCCTCACCCCCTCAATACCCAGCAGAAACTATTTTGCCCTTATCTCTAATTTTGTTGAAGAGAGAGTATAAGCAATAATAGGAAGGAACAAGGGTTTTTGCTAGTTGAGATAAGGATAGCTGTACAGGAGTTGACTCACATTAATTTCCTGTGCTTGTGTGTTACCTTCTAGGTTAATTCTTTTTGATCTAACCTTTTCTCTAGATCCTGGTCCCCTTTTCCTGTTGGCCTCAGTTGCTTTTAAGGTATCTGCTTTAGTTTCTCTGCATTAAGGCCAGCAAATGTTAGCTAATTTTTTAGGTGTCTTACCTATCCTCACCCCTCCCTTGTGTGCTCCCGTTTTTATCATGTCCTCAAAGTCCAATCCTCTTGTTGTGTTTGCCCTCGATCTAATGCCCACATATGAGGGAGAACATACGATTTTTGGTCTTTTGGACCAGGCTAACCTCACTCAGAATGATGTTCTCCAATTCCATCCATTTACCACTGAATGATAACATTTCATTCTTCTTCGTGGCTGCATAAAATTCCATTGTGTATAGATACCACATTTTCTTGATCCATTCGTCAGTGGTGGGGCATCTTGGCTATTTCCATAACTTGGCTATTGTGAATAGTGCTGCAATAAACATGGGTGTGCAGGTGCCTCTGGAGTAACCTGTGTCACAGTCTTTTGGGTATATCCCTAAGAGTGGTATTGCTGGATCAAATGGTAGATTGATGTCTACCTTTTTAAGTAGCCTCCAAATTTTTTTCCAGAGTGGTTGTACTAGTTTACATTCCCACCAACAGTGTAACAGGGTTCCTTTTTCCCCCGCATCCTCGCCAACACCTGTTGTTGGTGGTGTTGCTGATGATGGCTATTCTAACAGGGGTGAGGTGGAATCTTAGTGTGGTTTTAATTAGCATTTCCTTTATTGCTAGAGATGGTGAGCATTTTTTCATGTGTTTTTTGGCCATTTGAATTTCTTCTTTTGAGAAAGTTCTGTTTAGTTCACTTGCCCATTTCTTTATTGGTTCATTAGTTTTGGGAGAATTTAGTTTTTTAAGTTCCCTATATATTCTGGTTATCAGTCCTTTGTCTGATGTGTAGCTGGCAAATATTTTCTCCCACTCTGTGGGTGTTCTCTTCAGTTTAGAGACCATTTCTTTCGATGAACAGAATCTTTTTAGTTTTATAAGGTCCCATTTATCTATGCTATCTCTTAGTTGCTGTGCTGCTGGGGTTTCGTTGAGAAAGTTCTTACCTATACCTACTAACTCCAGAGTATTTCCTACTCTTTCCTGTGTCAACTTTAGAGTTTGGGGTCTGATATTAAGATCCTTGATCCATTTTGAGTTAATATTGGTATAGGGTGATATACATGGATCTAGTTTCAGTTTTTTGCAGACTGCTAACCAGTTTTCCCTGCAGTTTTTCTTGAAGAGACTGCTATTTCTCCATTGTATATTTTTAGCTCCTTTGTCAAAGACAAGTTGGTTATAGTTGAGTGGCTTCATATCTGGGTCCTCTATTCTGTTTCACTGGTCTTCATGTCTGTTTTTGTGCCAGTATTTTGGCCTTCTTGATATCCACATATTCACAGATCCTCTCCAAACAGTGGTTGTGAATTGAATAACAGTTGAAAAGATCCTAAAAGTCATATCAGTAAGAATGGTAATACTTGTCTCTGTGCAGGACTTGATAGCTTTAACTTTCATAAATGCTGCTATGATTTGAATATAAGCTTTCCTCTCCAAAATTAATTCTGGGATTTGATTGCTATTGTGGCAGTATGGTGAGATGGAGCCTTTAAAAGGTGATTAGATTACTAAGAAGGTTTGATGCCTTTCTTGAGGAAGAGGGGACTAGATTAGTTACCTTCATAGCTGCAGAATGGAAAGAGAATCTTTTCCTGTGTACTGATTTTTCCACATAGGCCCACTTGTGGTCCTGCTTTTCACTGTTATGACACAATGTGAGGACCTCCCCAGTTGCAAAAGCCAAATATTGGACTTCCATCTTCCAGAACCACAAGTAAATAAACTTTATAAATTATCCAGTCTATGGTATTATATTTTCACAACAGCAAATCCACTAAAACAAATGCCCTTTCCAAACTATATCATGGAAGCAACTTTAAGTTCTAAGTTTAAAGTACTCAGGTTCAAATTGTGTTTTTAATCTTTTTAGCAATGGGAAGTACACAGTCTTACTGCAATTATCCGTCAATTACATGTTGGTAAAAGAATAGATATTTGTTTGATGAGATGCAGTCTCAAAGAATATAGTCTGAATTCATCAGAACTATTTCAATTTTTCATGTTTCCAACTCACAGTTCATATGCACAATCTCTAATTCCTTTTCCTTTCAAGAGATTGTTGTATTTGTCTACTTTTCATATCTATCTGTCTATGAATTTTCACAAACTGGATCAAGAATATTTATAGAAATAAATCTGTGATTTATTTTATTATCTTAAAATGAAATTCAGCTATGCCTGGTGAACTAAGCCATATTATAAGGCAGTGACAACTTCTTGTCCTTACTCATTGTAACATAGAGGTTATATAGTTCATTAATCTCTAAAGCCAGGCTGTCTCAGATTAAATTTACTAGCTGTGTGATTAATTGAAATTTCTACACTTGAAATTTCTGTTTGGGGGCAGAATGGGTGGTAAGGGAGGGGGTGGGGGCAGGGGGGAGAAATGAACCAAGCCTTGTATGCACATATGAATAATAAAAGAAAAAAAAAAGAAATTTCTGTTTGGAAATTATAAAGATAGAAAAAGTAATAACAATAACATTACCACCCTGAAATGTTATTAGGATTAAATGTGATAAAGTATGTAAAACACTTAAATCAGCCCCATTTAGTGATTAAGCAGTACATCCCCTGACTAGGGACACCCAGATAGAGAGTAGCATTTCAGAGATTCCTACCAATTGCCAAGGCATTGGGGCGCCTGATCATAGTTCAATTTGTTCCTAGCCTGGTAAGCTTTCCTCTTTCTTTTGCAAGTGTTGATCCTTAACAGTTTGAAATCCAGACCCTACTTCAACATCTCAAAATATCAGAAATTTCAGAGAACTCAGCATGCAACATCAACTCATCAGACACCTTCCAGATGTTTCCTGTATATCCCTCATTAAAGTAGTTCATGGTTAAAGTGAGAGTTTGATTTTCATGTTCTCCCAGAATAATTTTAACTTGTATTCCTATTTTCAGGCTAAGTTATAAAATTATACCATATTCTTTTGCAAATCTATATGATTCCTTAATTAATTAAGGGTAAATATCAAATTTCCTGTTTATATACTAGTATGTGCAGATCGATAAATTAGAAAAGTTGAAAGAAAATACAGAAAGAAATGAAATAACTAACATCATTGCCACAACATTAGAATCAAAGTGTTGTTTTTTATTAAGGGATATTTGAAGCATTGCTGATTCTTTTAGTGCTTCGTTTTAAGAAAAGCACTTAAGAAAACTTGTATTTAATAGATCTAATTTGTTAATCATTACTCTCATTTAATGTAATGGGAATGAAGTCTCGCGTGACGCGTTTGTGTAAGTAATTGATCAATATGCCTTTGTGACTAGTAATAATTGCTAACATAATCCAGAAGCTTCTGTGCTATTCTAACCTTTTTTGTGTGTGTGTTTCATTTTGCACGCCTAATAAGCCTACAAAGTAATAACTATTATTTCCCTATTTTAGAGAAGAACAGAATGATGCCCTAAAAACTTTAGCAATTTGCTCTTGCTCACACAATGTGCAGGAGGCAGAGCTAGGACCTTATGTGACTCAAAACCCTTCCTATGCCTAAAAACATCTGTCTTTTCTCTCTTTTTTTGCTTAAAATATCTCAAACTGATGCACAGATGACATGTGCAGGAGTTTCAGGTGTTCAGAGTTCTTGAGCCTGCTCTGAGAATGAAAGCACAGGCGGACTTCAGCAACAGAGGTCGGAAAGGTTTTATTTATAGAGAAGAGAAGAGAAAGACTGCATAGTGGGGAATGCAGAGGGACCCGGAAACCAGTGATCCCATGGGCCAGGGTGGGGATTGGATTTTATAGCTTTTTTCTTTGTATATTGCCTAAGGGTAGAGATGCCTTTCAGATGCAGAGGGGCATTTCCTAGGGAGAAGTGTCTCCTTGACCTCCCGCAGTCTGTCCTCCAAGTCCCCCCTCTCAGTGACCACCCTAACTGCTGTTAGGGATAGGGACGAGGAAGTCTGTTCAGTAACTGCTTCCTGCTCACAGAGGGTGATGAAGGGACCCACAGCGTCAAGGCTGACCATGAGAGGGGTTGTCAAGGGGACCGCGGTATAGGTAGTTTTCATCTCCATCAGAGGCATTTGTAATTTGGTGGATTCTAGGCGAGAAGAAACAAACTTGACAAGTAAGTTTAAAATGCAAGGCCCAAACACAAGCAAGAGAATAATGGCAACTATAGGCCCCAGAAAGGGAAGGAACCAAATCCTGGAGGGGAGCCAAGATTTTATTTGGTCCTACACCTGTGTAGAAACCTGAGTTTCAAGAGATTGCTGCTGGAGCCATTTAGCCTGTTGGAAAATGTAATCTGCACGTTCCCCTACGATGCCTGAAGTGTTTACATATGTGCAACGGGAGGTATTGGTGATGGCACATGCCCCTCCTTGTTTAGCTAAAAGAAAATCTAGGGCCAGGCAGTGGTCCGTGACCATACAGGCAAGGGATGACAAAGACCTTTGCAAGTCCTTAATGGCAAGGCCTACCTGGTCTAAGGTGTCCTCTACTACTTTGGTTAGGTTTTTTGCAGTTACATGATTGGCAATTACCCCGTAGCTGATTCCAGCTATGGCTGTAACTAATGCTGTTATCCCTAAAACTATTAAAGTAACCTCCCTTTTATCCCTATGGGAAGCTGTTCCTGTTCATTGGGAAAATTCAGTTTGTTGTAGTATAGTATTATTTTTAAAAGAGATATGTTCAGGATTAGGTATTAGTTGGGCAATTGCTCAATATCCTCTAGTATGGTTTGGGTGTAGACATGGCAGCCCCCATACCTGGTCCTTTTTCTATGACCTTCCTACAAAGAGATATCCTACCTCAAGACATAAAATACCTGGGCCTGGGAGGAGTCTCCTAGAAACAAGTAGTTCAGAGACATTAAGGTTACGTTTGTGATGGCCAGTAGTAAGTATGCAATAAGAGTGTTTACCAGTGAGGTTTGAGGACTTGGTCAGCTCAGAGACAAGGCTTCCCTTACAAGCATTAGCCCTAAGCACATCAGGACTCATAAAAGTGGGGCTCTTAGAGTTATTCATATAGCACCAGCTGGCTGTGAGATGATAGTCACCTTTAAGGGTGGTGAAGTCAAAAATGTCTTTTTTGGGATGCAGGCCCTAGGTCTTTCATTGATGAATGACAAACTAGGATATAGCTGTCTGGGACAGAAATGTTAAACATCCAAATTTTTGTCTGAGACATGAACCCAAGCCAAGAGTAAGACATAGTAGGCTGGTTCTTCCATGGGACTCCGTAAGAGGAACCATGGAATAAGAGAAGTTATCTGGCCTGAATATCAAAGAAGGGAAGGGACCTTGAATGACATTTAATAGGACACATGCTGGCAGGCGAGCAGCTGTCGGTCTCTCATACCAAACCCAGGAGTCTTTTGGTGGAGATTTTGGAAGGGTAAATGCTCGAGAGAGATTTAAGAACCTGTTGGTCTTCCATAAAGAGCTGTAGCTCTTCCCATATGGGGGTGCTAGTGTATCCAGAAGACCAAGCCCCATAGCAATATAGTTAGCAAATAAAAGGAACATGCTGATGCTGTCTTTTGGGCTGTAAGTCCAACTAGAGGGAGCTGTACCAGGTAGTCCTGTTCCCAAAGTAATTACAAGCAGAATGAATAGACTGATTAGGAGGTATTGGAGGTTTGGATAAAGAAGGCTTATGAAGATGTCTTATCTGTATCTGTAAGCATTTACTTTTTAAACTGTAGTTTTAATTCATCCAAAGGTTCACATGAGAAGGAGGCAGGCTCCAGTTCTGGGTCTGGAGGTGGAGATGTGACATTTGCAGAGGCATTTCAACCCTTGACTCTTCAATGATGGATGCAGGAATCCAGGGCAGCCGCTCACACTGCCGTTGGGGTAGACAGAATAACTGGATATGGCTCCTCCCAAAGAAGGGTCTTTAAGTCCTGGGTTGGATTTGGAGACTTTATTAGGACTAGGTCACCAGGGCAAAAGAGAGGGGGTCCCTTTATATCCTCCCTGGGTATGGCTTGTTTGATCTTCAAGAGTGTTTGCTAGAATTTAGCAAGTTGACTGACATGGGAAATTAACTGAGCTGTTTCTTGGTCAAAAAAGAGGTCATTGGTTAGGAAGGGCCTGCCATACAGAGATTTGAAAGGGGTCAGTCCCTGCATGCCTGGAGTGTTTCTGAGCCTGATGAGAGCAATAGGGAGGAGCTTGGTCCAGGGGGAGTGGGTTTCTTGGGTCAATTTAGCCAGGTGTCTTTTTAAAAGTTCATCTTTTTTTTTTTTTTTACCTTTCCAGATAATTGGGGACGCCAGGCACAGTGGAGGTGGTATTCTATGCCTAGTGCTCTAGAGTGTACCTGAGTTACTTCTGCCTTAAATGCAGATGCATTATCACTTTGAAGGTTTTTGGGGAGATCAAAGTGAGGGATTATTTCTGTGATTAGAACTCGGACCACCTCCCTAGCACATTCTGTACTGCAAGGAAAAGCCTCCACCCACCCAGTGAACATATCCACAAATACTAAAAGTAGTTTTGACTTTGGTCTCCCTGGCACATGGGTAAAGTCTAGTTGCTAATCTTCCCCAGGATAGGATCCCTGTCTCTGTGCCCCTGGCACCTGGAGTCTTTTATTATTGGGATTTTTTTTTTTTTGGCATGTTTCACGTCCCTGTACAACTTGTTGAGTATTGTATCTTAATTTAGTTCCCCCAAACATTTTGTTGACCAAAACCAAAATATTGTCTAAGCCCAGATGATAGAGTTGGTGGAGAGTCTTAAGAATTTTCCATTGGACTGCCTCAGGGAGCCATAACTTTCCTCCAGAGGAAACCCACCAGCCTCAGTGATCTAACTGGCACCCTTGGTCTGAGGCTTGCTTACTTTCCTGTGACTGATAATGTGGTCTCTCTGGGGGAAGGAGAGTCCTCTCCCAAAGGAGAGGGCCAGCTGTATATTCCTGCATGGCTGCCTGTTTAGTTGCCTCATTGGCTGCTTTGTTTCCCTTTGCTATCTTATCTTCCCTTTTTTGGTGACCTTTACAATGAATCACTGAGACCTCTTTAGGCAATAGAACAGCATCTAGGAGTGCTAGTATGTCGTGAGCATGTTAAATGGGAGAGCATGGTGTAGTTAACATTCCCCTTTCCTTTCAGATGGCTGCATGAGCATGCAGGATCAGGAAGGCATACTTAGAATCTGTATAGATGTTGACTCTGTTCTTTTGACAGTCTTAGGGCTTCTGTTAGCACCACTAATTCTGCCAATTGAGCACTTGTACTAAGAGAAAGAGGACCTGATTTGAGGATGCCAAATTCTGTTACAATTGCAAACCCTGACTCTATTCTTGACAAAGGAACTGCCATCAGTGTATAATTCTAGATCTGGGTTTTTTAAGGGCTGATCAGTTAAGTCAGGTCAGACAGCATAATTTTCCTTAAGTACCTCCTCACATGAGTGTTCAGGATTTCCTTTTGCCTCTGGTAAAAGAGATGCAGGATTTAGGCTCTGACAGGTCCTTAAAGTTATTTTGGTCCCTCCCACAAGCTGGGCCTGATATTTAAGTAGACATCTGTCAGATTACCAAAGTTCTCCTTTTGAGTTTAAAATCCCCCCTAGGTCATTGGGGGTATAAACCATTAGGGGGTGGTTTAGGTTAAATTTTTGAGCTTCAGGTACTAGAAGGCTTACTGCAGCCACTGCTCTAAGGCATCCTGGCCATCCTTTGTTTACCTGATCTGATTCTTTGTGTAAGTAGCCTACTGGCTGGGGAGTGATGCCCCAGAGTTGAGTCACTACTCCCAAGGTCAGTCCTCCCTTTTCACAGACCTATAACTGAAACTTGTCTAGTACTGGGAGACCCAGGGCGGGAGCTGTCATAAGAACCTTTTTTAACTGGTGGAATGCATTTTCTGACTTGTCATTCCATTCAATAAGGGGTTTGGTATCCTTCTGTGGTTCCTTAAGGATTTGATATAAGGGTCTGGCTAGGTCTGCATATCCCAGGATCCAAATTCTACAATATCCTGTGACTCCCCCAAAAGGCCCTCAGTTGCTTTAGAGTTTTAAGTAGAGGAAACATCAGGATTGGACAGATTCTATCTTCTCCTAGAGCCCTCATTTCTTTCTCCAGGACAAGACCGAAGTATGTGACCTTACACTGACACAATTGGGCTTTGTCTTTATAGATTTTATATCCTCTATCTGTTAAGAAGTTTAGTAAGGATTCTGTAGCTCATGAAATGACAGGCTCAGTCAGTCCACAGAGCAGGTGTTCATCTACATACTGTAGCACAGTAGCTTGTGGATATTGCCACTCTGCCAAGTCTTGGGTTAGAGCCAACCCAAAGAGATGGGGGCTGTCTCTGAATCCCTGGGGGAGGACAGTTCAGGTGACCTGTCCAGACTTTCTTGTGGGGTCCTCAAAGGCAAAGACTTTTAGGGTGTAAGGGAATGCAAAAGAAGGCATCCTTTAAATACAGGACAGAGTAGTAAGCATTACCTGGGGGTATTTGGGCTAAAAGTATATAGGGGTTTGGAACTACAGGGTGGAGAGACTACTGCTTCATTGATCAGGCAAAGATCCTGGACTAGCCTCCATTTGTTAGGTCCCTTCCTGACACCAAGAATAGGAGTATTAGATGGGCTGGAGCATTCTATTAGCAGTCCCCATCTCTTTAAGTCTTTGATTATGGGAATTAGCCCTTCCTTAACTTCTGGCTTTAAAGGATATTGTTTTTGATGGGGAAACCAGGAAGGGTCCTTGAGATGAATTAGGACTGGGGCAGCTGTTTGTGCCTGTCCCACAGTGTGTCCATCTGTCCACACTGTGGGGTATACTTGCTCCTCTATCAGGGACAAGCAAAAGTACTCTCCTGTGGGTAAAAGGAGCTATACCTCCAATTTAAATAGAAAGTCTCACCCTAGCAGAGGAGTAGGGATTTCTGGGACAATTAAAAAAGAGTGACAGAAATGGAAATCTCTCCAGAAGCAGGCTAAAGGCTGAGTGAAATAACATTCTAGAGGCTGACCTGATATGCCCTGAACAGTAATTTTCTTGGAGGACCTTGGTCCAGGAGAGAAAGGAATAGCTGAGATGTTGGCTCCAGTATTGATAAGGAGGCTGACTTTGTGCTTTTTGATAGTAAAACCTGGGGCTCCCCTGCTTTTATGGTGGCCACAGGAGCCTATATGGAAGGCCCCGTAACCCATCATTGGGTGGGAGGCTTTAGCCTTGGTTCCCCTGGGAATCTGGGACAGTGTGCCTTCCAATGTTTTCCCTGACAAATGGGGCAGGGTCCTGGACGTAGCTTTCTCCAGGGGCACTCCCTCCTAAAATGGCCTGCCTGTCCACATTGAAAGCATGTCCTCGGGTTTGGACTTTGTCCCAGGGGAAGCCTCTCAGAGTGCTGCGATCAGAGCCTCCTGCCATTTATCCTTTCTCTTTTCCTTTTCCAGGTCCTTCTTTTCTTTTTCTAAGTCCCCATTATAGTATACAAACATGGCTACATGGACCAGTTGGTCTAGATCTCTGCTCCCTTCAACCATCAGTTTCTGAAGTTTTTACAGATATCTGGTGCTGACTGTGTTATAAATTTATTTTTTAGGATGATTTCCTCTTCCTGTGACTCCAGTACAATGTTGGTATGCTTTTGTAAAGCATCCTTAAGTCTCTGTAGGAAAGCTACTGGAGTTTCTAAGGGTCCTTGCTGTACAGTTGTGACTTGGGAGTAATTAAAAGGTTTTACCTTGGCTCTCCTTAGACCCTCAAGAATGCAGTGGATGAAATGGTTATGGCTCCATTCATTCTTGTCATTTTCAGAGTCCTACTTAGAGTCATACCTAGGTACTGCCTGATCTCCTGTTGGAATTGGGAATCAAGCTTCCCTTTTAGGTATCCAATGTCTTTGTCTTTCTTCCCCCTCCACCCCCCCATTAGGGCCCAGTCTGAGACAGGTAGGGCCACTTTTATCTAAGTGGTAATTGTCTCCAGCTTTGACTGCTTGATCTAGTACCCACTGTTTCTCCAGAGCAGTAAGGATCTGAAATAACAATAGCATTACATCTTTCCAGCTCAGTTCGAATTTTTGGCTGACTTCTTTAAATGCCTGGATATACTGATCCGTGTTTTCTGTGTAATCTCCTAAATCCTACCCTTTTTTATTTCTTTAAGTTCACTCACTCTAAAAGGAATGTGAGCCCTATCTCCTCCAGGAATTAATTGGAAGGGGTAGAGTCCTGTGGGGTGATGTCTGGTGTGTGAGGTAGCTGGATAAAGGGGGAGAGGGAGAGCTGATGGAGCATCAGATAGGTTTTTTTGTTCAAGGGAGTTTGGTGGCTTTTTGCAAAGGGACACCATGGTCTGGGTATCTAGCCTGCATTTGCTCAGCCATTCTGGGTGGTCTCTTAGGAAAAAGAACAGTTGAATATATGGAACTTCAATTCACTTTCCCTCCTTTTTACAGAACATATCTAACTGAAGAATGTTATTATAATTAATGCTCCCTCCTTCTGGCCATCTTTCCTCATCCTTTCCAATGTTTTAATAAGCAAGCAAGGGGGGATCCTTCCTGGATCCTTGAGGCTTAATTCCCCATCTAAACAAGGGGAAAATTGGTCACCTTAACAGAGGTTCTTCTTTTTACCTAGGCATCTCCAGATGAGAAACTGTAGTGGGAGAGGGTATCTCTCTCTCTCTCTTGCTCCTTCCACTGCCACTTGTGGCTAAGGTCATGAAGGATTTTCAGGTATTTTGGGTGCAGCCACCCCCCCAAATGACCTTTGACCAATCTCTCATCTATTTTGACTTGCCTATTTGCCCTGTGACCCAGGTAGGCCTGGTTCTCCTCTACCAGCTGAAGGGTTGTAATTTAAAAATAACTCTATCAAAGTAACCAAGAGGGCTTGCATGGCCAGAGGGAGGACCCCTACAGAGGCATGGATGAGGACTCCTGATGAAGAAGACTTTTGTCCCCCTATGTATCCTGTGAGGCATATATGCTTTCTATGAAAAGAGAGAGAGCATCTGAAGGCTTTTGCTCCAGTAAGGGGCAAAAATGGAAGACTGTGAGTTCTCTGCCTTTTAACTGTTCCCCCCCTCCCCCCCCCATTGAGGGCAGGCTATGGAACCTGTTTAACCAGTTTAACCAGGTGCTTGACAAAGACAGTTAAGCCTAAGTTAGAGACTAGTACTTTCTGGTGCCTGCAGGGATTTTTCCCAAACTCTCTGAAGAAGGAAGCCCACTGCTGTTTACAGCAAAGCAGGGAGGGGGACACTCATCCTGAACTACCTGGGAAAGGGGAAGGAAAGGCTGAGGATTTGGGGGAAAAGAGAGTTTCCAGGTTCAATGCATGAGGAATTATTGGTCATCTCTGCTGTCCAGGCTGATCCTGCCCAAGGGCAGTACTGGAGCACTGGAAGCAAGGGGTGACTTCTACTCCCAGGCCACAGAAACCATGAAGGAAGTGTAAGAGATCTGATTGCCTGTTTGCCACAGACATGGCTGGAGGGGTCCGAGACTTAGCCACCTTTGGAGCCTCAGGGTGGGTCAGGAAGTTGCGTCTCCAGCCTTTGGGTGACACCAGGGAGTGTCCCGGCCAGAAAACCTTTTATAGCTTGAAGACAAACTTTCCTTTCCACTTGCTGTTTTTGGACCACCTCTTTAGCAGGTCAGATCTTGAAAGAGAGAGAGAGTTAGAGTTTATTGCGGCACTATTCACAATAGCCAAGTTATGGAAACAGCCAAGATGCCCCAGCACTGACGAATGGATTAAGAAAATGTGGTATCTATGCACAATGGATTTTTATGCAGCCATGAAGAAGAACGAAATGTTATCATTCGCAGGTAAATGGATGGAATTGGAGAACATCATTGTGAGTGAGGTTAGCCTGGCCCAAAAGACCAAAAATAGTATGTTCTCCCTCATATGTGGACATTAGATCAAGGGCAAACACAACAAGGGGATTGGACTATGAGCACATGATAAAAGCGAGAGCACACCAGGGAGGGGTGAGGATAGGCAAAACACCTAAAAAACAAGCTAGCATTTGTTGCCCTTAACACAGAGAAACTAAAGCAGATACCTTAAAGCAACTGAGGCCAATAGGAAAAGGGGAACAGGTACTAGAAAAAAGGTTAGATCAAAAAGGATTAACCTAGAAGGTAACACCCACGCACAGGAAATCAATGTGAGTCAATGCCCTGTATAGCTATCCTTATCTCAACCAGCAAAAACCCTTGTTCCTTCCTATTATTGCTTATACTCTCTCTACAACAAAATTAGAAATAAGGGCAAAATAGTTTCTGCTGGGTATTGGGGGGGAGAGGGAGGGGGCGGAGTGGGTGGTAAGGGAGGGGGTGGGGGCAGGGGGGAGAAATGACCCAAGCCTTGTATGCACATATGAATAATAAAAGAAAAAAAAAAGGAGAGGGAAAAAAAGCCTCATTGCACTGAAGTCTGGCTCCGCCCATATAGCATTGGCTGTCCAGTATAAGCCCCTGGCCAGCATCTGAGTTCTCTCAAATTGGCTGCTTTACAGCTGTAAAGGGCTCAGAGCTTTTCCTCAGTTTCCCAAGGAAGAAACCCTCCTTAACAAGACAGAGAGAGAGAAGGTCAGCCTGAGATTTCCACCATAGCTAGGCAGTGGTGGAGGGATCTCCTGGAAAACAGACTCCATCAGAGTGCCAGATGGTCACAGTCACATTCCTAGGCAGCCTTTCCCAGTTTGGCACAATCTATACCAACCTCAGGTGACGGCTTGTCCAATCTGGGTTGCCAAACGATGCACAGATGACACGTGCTTAGGGTTCTTGAGCCTGCTCCAAGAATGAAAGCACGGACAGACTCCAACAGCAGAGGTCAGAAATATTTTTATTTGTAGAGAAGAGAAGAGAAAGACTGCATAGTGGGGAATGTAGGGGGACCCGGAAACCGATGGTCCTGTGGGTCAGAGTGGGGATTGGGTTTTATAGCCTTTTTCTTTGTGTATTGCCTGAAGGAAGCAGTGCCTTTCAGATGCAGACAGGCACTTCCTAGGAAGGAGAAGTGTCTACTTGACCTGCCATGGTCTGTCCTTCAATACTTAACATTGTAATTGGGAATAGTATAAAATCTAGGCTTCCATAAACATCTTAACCTTCATATATCAGGCACACCTATCCTCTGCTTTTAGGTACTGTGGGTTCCAGAGAGGCAGAAGACAGAGTCTCTATCTTAAAAGTTATCTAGTGGGAAAGGAAAGATGAAAATAACTGATTTGAATATATATGTGTAAGATAGGTGCTATCCAGGGGGTAAAACAAATTGCAAGAAAAAAACTGGGCAAAAAAGGGGGTAAAATTCCAATTGGAACTTCTTGGGGGTTGTGTAAATCTTAAGAATTGTTAATAAATGAAAGGAAGCTTTCCAGACTAGTAGGGCAAGCATAGCAAGCAAATACATGTGAACATCTTGAAAAACTATGGGATCTGCTCAGATACTATAGATTTGTTTTATTTTACTGAACTAAATTATTCCTCAGCAGTTGCATGAAATTTGAATTTTTGATAAACTAAATCACTTTTAAAGTATGAGACACTAACTAAATGAAATCATTTAACTGTAAAAAAAGATAAGCATCCTTCTGCAGAGTATAAAATCACACTCTTAAAAAATCTACTTAGTAATTCTATCTTATGCTCAAATTTTAAATCTTCAGAAATTGTTCTTTCATGCTTTATGCAGTGATCTTTGCAATTCATGGCTCTACTTCTATTTTGCATTTTGTTTTGTAGTGTTTCTTTTTTTTTTTCCTTTTTGTCACAGTTGGTTGTATTTCTCATGTTTCCTTTTCTAAGTCTGTAAATGCTGCATACCAACAAACCCCAAAAAGAAGACAATATTCCCAAAATGATTTCAAAATCAAATTTATTTTTCTGTAATTTGATTTATAGGTAATGCTGAAGAAAGAATCAGTGAACATTTAAAAATAACTCCTAATTACCAACAGATGAAATGTATTGGCTAAGTTTAGGCATGGAATTTGGGCAGCTGATGATGTTGAAAATACAGTTGCATGCTTACATTGGTAGATACGCACCCTTTTTCTAAACTGGACCACCCAATGCCTCGAGTGTCACATTTACCACTCTCCACATTTCTGTGAACTTGCATAGTATTGGTTGAAAATATTACGTGAAGAATTATCTGGCTAAAAACATCTAAGAATTCTCTGCCTCTTCTTTTAAAAGCTGATGCTTGAAAAAATATTGTTGACATCATATTTTGACAGGTATTATTTTACTTTGTAAAACCCTTGTCTACTTCCATAATTTTCAAAGATAAAAGATGACTGTGCTCCTGAAAAATAGAGTCAGAAGATAATCTTGCTCAGTATAAAGAAGGAATTAATCTGTAACTTTGATTTGTATCACCCAAAATTGAGTGTGGATAGTCATAGAATGATGATCTCTATAAATTATGGAAGTTATCTAAAAAATGTTTTGGCATGTTGGTATCAGGGTTATACCTTTGTGTGATCTGAATGTGCTGAAAGATGTTGGGCTTGATATTGGCTGATACAAAATAGTACAGATTTTTAATACCTCCAGAAAATGAGTTAAGATTATAAGCAAAAAGAAAAAAATTCATAGAGTAGCAATATCCATAAGAGCATTTACCATAATGGGAGGGTAGGAAGTAGAAGGGATGAGTACATTCAATTCCCTCAGTGATTCAAGAAGCATAAAAACCAAAGTAATCAAGGTAGTCAACTAATATGTTCATTTTTCTGTTTACTAAAGTTCTTTATGGGACAGAGTCAGACTTTGTAGAATCTTAAAGTTTGTAATATTTAGAAGGCCCTAAAATTATTTACATAAAGCGATTTTTTAAAAACTATTACTACAAAATTGCAAAGGCTTTTGGGGGTGTTAGAAGATATCCAAGCCACTTAGTGGACCTGACAATGTTTCATGGAAAATCTACTTCTGATACCAAAGGAATAAGACCATACTTAAACAAACCCTATTATCCTCTTCAGCATAGAAGATAGGATAACTTCCAGTCAAAATGAAAGCACTTTTTAAAGGAAACAGGGAAAGAAATCAGAGATCTGATATGCATGGGAGGGAACTTCTTATGTGATTTATTGAGAGTAATATGCAAGAAAATCCCATACAGGCTCATGAAAGCCAGTTGTTAAGCTTTCAACAATTTTTGTGACTCAACTAATGTCATATTTGCAGCATGAAATCCACCATGATGGGAATATTTCCAACATGGAAATTGGAACATGGTATCAGGAATTCTTTCTCCCAAAGAGTCAGTTGTTAATATAAGCTCACCACTGAGTTTTGGGAACTCATTCCATGAACTTAGTCAATGGAAATTATGACAGAATTTAGGGAAATAAAGCTCTACTCTGAGTCTGTTATATCAGTGGGAATCTCAATCTAGGGAAGACTTTGCTAAAAACTTGAAGAAAGAAAAAAGCAAGAATAGAAGCACACAAATTAGACCCTTCCCTCCCACCCTAGATTCATTATCAAGCTATTGATTGTCCATACTGGAGACTAGCCTTTTGGTTTCAGTACACTTCAGCCTCCTTTCACTGCAGAACCTGCAGTTCTTCTCCACTTTTATGACCACCTTTTAGATCTTCTCATCACCTGTAGGTTTTTTCCATGTCTGAAACCCATGTTTCAAAACCCAAGACTCTGAACACAATATCACTTCTTCCTCTTTCAATAAATATTTTTCTTATATGTTAAGCAGTGATAGATATTAAGAATAATGTGATGAACAAGCAATATGCTGTGATGGAAAACAGACAATAAATAAACTACCAAGATAATTTCTGGTAGTGGTAAGTTCTAGAAAGGAAATACACAAGGGTGATGTGATAGATGTTGGGAGAGGTAGATATATTACCTAGATTGCCTGGTGAACTTCTCTTACAGTTCTTATTAACTGGTACATAAAGAGTAGATAAAACCATACAAAGAGAAGAAGAGCAGATATCATGTTCAAACGCCAAATTAGAAAATCCTTGTGTCAAGGACAAAAATGGCAAAAAAGTGGAGAGCAGTTATTGTAAAGAAAATAAGGTAATTGTACAAAATAAGAGTATAAAACTGAGAATAGACTAGTAAAGTATAGCAATTTATTTGGATTTTACTCCAAATATAATGAAAAGCTTTTGTACGATTTTAATCTGAATAACGACATGATCTTTTTTATTTTTAAATGGCTACTCTGCTTTATGAAAGTTGCATTAAAAAGGTCTAAGAGAAGGCTGGGAATGTAGCTCAATGATTCAGGACTTGACTCATATGCACAATGCCCTGGCCTCAATCCCTGGCTCAGACTGAGAGAGAGAGAGAGAGAAATTGAAAACCAACATGTGAGCTGATAGAGTTGCTCAAGTGGCAGAGCACGTGCTTAGCAAGCCAGAGGCCCTGAGTTCAATTCCCAGTACCATAAAAAAAAGATATGAGTACCATTGAGAAACTAATGAGAAGGATTCTGTAAGTGTCCAAGCAGATATAAAGGTACCAGCAATTGTGATTGACAGATAGAGAGGTTTGAGAGATATTCTAGAAATATAACTAAGATTTGTTCTTGGATGACATTGTATAGAAAAGAGAATATTCAAAAGTGGTTCTTAAATTCTTCCTCAGCAGGTAGTTGGGTAGAGATGTTTGCTTGTTTGCTTATTTTTGCAGTGCTGAGAATCAAGCACAGAGCTTCATGCATGCCTGGCAAGTACTACATCAATGAGTTACAATCCCAGTTTAAAATGTTTTATTCTGAGATGAAAAAGATTAGAAGCTGAAGTAAAGAATTGGGGTGGAAATCCATTTTAGGTATCTCTTTTCAAATGGAGATAAATGTCACAATTGTATATGTCTATATGAGACTATGTCTATATGAGACTATGTCTATATGAGACTAGAGACTAAAGTTTAATCCATATTGAGCAATTACTGTATGTATTACATAGGAAGGGTTGAGGAAAGTTGCTTTTAATTTTTTTTAATTTAAAAAAATTTTGACACATAGTAATTGTATATTTCAATACATGTATGTAATGTGTAATGATCAGATCAGAGTAATGGTATATCCATTACCTCAAACATTTATCATTTTTTTGTGTTATATATATCCAAAATCCTATTAGCTATTTTGAACTATACAAAAAATTAATTATATTGACCATAGTTAACTGTATTAGTCAAGTTCTGTCACTGTGAAAAAATATCTGAAATAATTGTCTTAGTTTAGAGGTTTTAGTTCATGGTTGCTTGGCCCTGTTGCCTTGGACAGGTGGCAAGGCAGCACATCATGGTGGGAACATATAGTTGTGAAAAACATACTCACTTCATAGTGGCCAGGAAACAAAGAGAAAGAGATGAATATCCAATATCCCATTCAAGGGCATGCCCCCTCCCCCAGTGACCTAACTTCTGCCCACTAGGCCCCACCACTTAAAGGTTCTCCCTCCTTCCAAAAAGCACCACAGGTTGGGGACCAAGCTTTTAACACATGTCCTTTGGGGACCCTTATCCAAATGATAGTAGCTACTCTGATGTACCACAGAACATTAGAAACTATCCCTCCTGTCCACCTGTATCTCATACCCATTAACCATGGGAAAGTGGAATTTTTAATGTGAAGTAGATTGGGGTGAGGAAGAGGGTATAATATTTGAATATTTGCCAATTGGTAGAAATGGTAGGTTTAATGTCTCTCCAGAAATCTGACTCTAAAACAGTGATGGAACTTTATAGATAGGTAGAGTATGGTCTGTTTAGAACTTTCTACTAATTAAAACTTTCCATTTGTGGAAAGGATTTGCATTACTTTTAAATTTAGGTTTCATCAAGATTGAAATCTCTGCCTGTAAGATTCTGAGTACTTTTTGGAGCAGGAACATAAAGGAGAGGAATTAACTTTTTTTTTTTTATTGTGGTACTGGACAGGCACTCTACCACTTGAGCCATTCTACCAGCTATTGTGGTACTGGTATTGAACTCAGGGCCTACACCTTGAGCCACTCCACCAGCCCTTTTTTTGAGATAGGGTCTTGCAAACTATGTGCCTAGGCTGGTTTTGAACCACAATCCTCCTGATCTCTGCCTCCTGAGTAGCTAGGATTACAGGCATGAGCCACTGGCATCCAGCTGAGGAAATTAAATTTTACTCATCACCAAATACATGCTAAGCATGGTTAGGCAGTTTTAATGTTTAATGTCAAGTAAGTCTTACATCAACTCGCTGAGGTATGATTGCTTATGTCCTATATATAGATGACCAGTATACATGAAATGACTAACAAACACAGAAAGCAGGTTGAACTCACAATGTTTATAGGTTTTCATGGTGCTAGCTCTATATTGGATACTGTGCACTGATCCTGAGGTCAAATCTATTTCTCAGTACTTCCCCCAAAGTCTGACCTCAAGATAACCCTCCCAAAGGAGAGTCTAAATTCGTAAGCCAACATCTACCAGACACCTGTACCAGGGAAATTTTACTCTGTTTCCATCAGGTTGCAGGAGCAGGGACAGATAGTGATGGGACTCTTGCTATTCCCTAGAATGTGTGCTTCCTGCATAGATGCAGGACCAGAGTATAATACATCCTGTACAAAGAAATAAATCCCAACAAGGGCTCTGTCAGCTCATGACTAGATGAAAAGATTCACATTTTATAAGGAAAAAGTGAAGGACACAAGCGTAATTCTCTGGACATTCCTAGTGGAAACATGGGAGTGATTCTCCCTAATATAGGGATTTGGATTTTTTTTTAATTTCTTATTTTTATATTGCTTGACTATATTGGACTAAATAACTATTGTTACTAAATATTAATGTGCATGTATCTCTAGTATTTTGTCTTTCAAAACCTTCTTATGTGTTCTTCCTTTTACTTAAAAGATCTATCATGCCCCTATCTTAACTGCTACAAAACACCAATATTTATCATTCAAAGTCTAATTAAGACTGAGTGTGGTGATACATACCTATAATCCCAGCTACTCAGAAGGCTGAGGCAGGAGGATCCAGAGTTCAAAGATAGCCTGGTCTACCTGTATCAAACAACACAAAACAGAATAAAACAACAAAAGCAACAATGACAAAGCCTAATTGAAATGTCACATACACATCTACTCTTAAATTATCCTTTGCCTCTACCCGAAACAATAATAGCTGTACCTAATATAATTTTTAATTATCTGTTTACTTGACTTACTTCCACTTTAGAAGAAGACTGTCAGCTTCTTGGGGTCTTGGTTTCCTTCATCTTATATTCCTAGGGCCACAGATAGTGCCAGTACATAGTAGACACTCTATATTTTTTATGGAATTAAGTTTAATATTATTTTCTAGCTGGATACCAATGGATTGCTGGGCAAGGAAGCCAGCCACGTTAGGGCTCTCATCCTAATCCACTAAGGTTTTGTCCCTGGTGGCATGACTGATATTTTTTTTATTCAGATGGTTCTCCTTTAACAAGAATTTGAAGAAAGGCAGCATCTTCACTTCTGAGACCGTTAGTGCCCTTTGCTCAGAGAACAGGGCTTGCCTCCTGATGAAACTTTGCCGCCACTTCTCCTTCTTAGTCTTTGTCTTTCAGACAAAGTTTCTTTCAAGACAGAACTCTGCTCTCTGAAAGTTAAAAGTCAATTAGCATTCCTCTCTATGTTAGTGTAATTTTAATTAGAACATTGCAGTATTTTTTTTCTTCCTGCACTAAAGAAAAATTGTTTTAAAAATTACCAACAAAGCTGAGAGTTTCACATTCTCTTCTTAGCTTAGAGGTTTACCTCTTTAATACTTCAATAAAATTTTATTTGACTACTTTAAAAAAAAAAACTTGTGTAGCAGTTGCAGGTTGCTTGCCTTTTCTGGTAAGAGAGCATGTTGCTGAGTGATTAGGAGATCAGTGGGAAGTATGGCTGCAGACTCTGAGTCAGTCAGAGCTCTCTGAGCCTCAGTTTCTTCTTCACTGGTAGAATAAACCCATATCAAAGCTTTCTGGTAGGATTAATTATCAAGTATTTTATAGAGTGATTGGAAATAGTAAGTTTAGATTAGAGACCAGTAGAAAGTAGGCACTATGAAACCTTAGCTAATAGGCTGGCCTAGAAAATGTGATTGGCCTAATTTAGTATGGTTTTACAGGACAGGTTTAAAAGTAAGAGTGCTTTCCCCAGTAAGACCCATTTTGGACTATTTTTTTCTTCTCTGCTTAAAATGTAAAACAAAAAAAATTAATGCCATTTAACAACTGAAAATGTTCTTGTTTGCACCTGGAGCATCTCTGTTCTTCATTGGAAATTTGCCCTGTAGTTAATAATATCCTGCTTTGTTTTCAATTTATTTGCTGAAAGTTTCTGACTGTCAGTTTTGGGACACAAGAACTACTTCAAAAGTTAATCTTGGACTGGGGGTGTGACTCAAGTGGGGGAGTGCTGGCCTAGCAAGTGTGAGGCCCTGAGTCCAATCTCCAGTATTGCCAAAAATAAACAAATAAAGTCAGTTTTAAAGACGAATGAACAGGGCTGGGATGTAACTCAGAGTAGAGTACTTGCCTTGTCTAGAGCCCCAGCACCACCAAACAAAACAACAACAACAAAAAAAACCAATGAATAGTTATACTGTTGTGTCAAAATGACAGAGTTCAACCACTGAAAATTCGGTGTGAGAAAACATGGAGTCAGCATGTCCTCAGGTATTACTTTCAACCACAGCCAGAAATAAACACCCCACCTGAAAGGTTTGCCATATGCTCACACTGTTCCTCAGCTTTCTCCTCTTATCTTCTGTATCTGAACCATGCTTCTTCCCTCTCCCCCATGACCTTACATAGCACAGACCATATGAAGAAAACTGAAAAATGGTCTGTGCTTTCTCACCTCTCCATTATCTCTTTCAATCACTCTTCTCTCAGATTTGTGTTGTCACTACAGGACAAAAACTGCTTTTGTTAAAGTCCCCCAAAACTTCCAGCTTATAACATCCAGTTGATTGTCCTCCTTTTACCGACCTATCTGAGCTATCAACAATATCTGACACAGTTTCCTCTCCTTCATAAAATACTCTTCATATCTTGGCTTTTAGGACACCACATTCTTCTGGTTTTCCTCTTGCTTCAATGGACTTCTTTTCCTCAGTCTCCTTTACTCACGGCTTCTCCTCTTGGAGACTCAAAATGTTGGTAAAGCTCTAGGGTTTAGTCATTGACCTTTTTTCTCCTCTAACTTTAGCAATTTTTTCTTCTCTGAAGTATAGAAATGTCATTGATATGACAATAAGTTCCAAATTTATTTATTTAGCTGTAATGGTTTTAAAGCATGTCCACAAATATTCTGATGTACCTCCTACCAAAGGTGGGGTTTAATTCCTCTCTCTTGGATTGTGGGCCAAACTTGGTGTGTGACTCACTTCTAATAAATGAGAAAAAGCAAAAGCAAAGCCATGGCATTCCTGAGACTAGGTTAGCAAAGGTCATTTAGCTTCACCCTGGCTCTCTCTCTCTCTCTTGGGATATACACCATTGGAAACAAGCCACCAGGCTGTGTAAGTCAAGCAGCTGTATGGATGGACTCTGTGGGGAGAGTTCTGGTCCAACCCCAGAAGATGCCTGATGGTCAGCATCATCAATCAGCAGACATGTAAGCTATGCTTTAGCTGATCCCAATCTTCAGCCTTTGAGTTGTTCCAACTGATGCTAAATGAAGCAGATATGGGTTCCCATGAAGTTGTACTCAAGTTATAGGTTTACAGACAGAATAAATGTTGCTTTTATTCTAACACACTAAACTTTGATATCACTAGGGGCTTTTAGGCAGCAATAGATAACCAGAATACTATCTAAAACCTTCCTTTGTACTGGGACCTGCCCACTCAACATCCCAATTTCATTATATTATAGGGATATTTTTATATGACCAAAAAATTCGTAATTGCCCTTAAAACCTACTCATCTGTCATCTGCTCTATCTTATTCAAAGTCACCATTACTCAATTCATTGCTCAGGCACAAACCTGAGACTCATCCTCAATGAAGGCCCTTTTCTCACACTGTACATCCAGTCTATCAGCAAAGCTTGCAGTAAGTTCCTGAAAAATATACTTCTAAGATGGCCATTTCTAACTCCTCTCCATACTTCTTGTAATCATCACCATCATCTCTTGTAATGTGTGGACTAGAACAATAGCCTCCTAAAGTGCTTCCCAGATTTACGCTGCTACAGTGTACTCTTTGGACAAGCATGCCCTGTCCACATGTTTAAAGGACTTCCCTTAACACTTGCCATAGTCTACAAGACTCACTGTGGCCGACAGGTCACACGTGAACGGACCCTGCCTCCTGCTCCAATTTTATCTTCTAACACTAGCTCACTTGGTTCATTTGATTCTGTCACACTATGTTTTTTCACTTTTTTTGGAGCAGGTTGTATTCATTCCTGTGCCTGGCTAGCTGAGTTTTGTCTGTCTGGAAAGCTCTTCATTCCTCACCAAATCTTACTTCTTCTGGACACTCAGGTCTAGGCTTATACATCACCTTTCCCGAGAGGCCTTCCTCTGTACTTAAGTTCTGCATCAGCCTTTATTTCTCTCTACCCTCTTGTAATTTTTATCTCTTTGAAGCACTTTGACCATCTGAAGTAATATGTATTTATTTACTATCTCTCAAAAGAGAATTTAGATTTTCCTATACACAGGAACTTTCCCTGTCTTTTATATTAGTACAGTTGTCAGTATCACAGGAGTACCTGCCACTACTTTCATTAGTATATACATAAGTGACAAATATGGTTCAGTTAATAAACAATTTGTTTAATCAATTAATTGAATTTAATCAATTGATTGAATCAGTTTGGATCAAGCCATGCCCATTGAAGAGAATGTATCCTTCGTATGGTAAGATTTTTCTTGATGAATTGATTTTACTCCGGTTATTTTAAGATCATTTAAAACTATGATGTTACATGAAAGTTTAGGATATAATAATAATTAGAACACTAAAATATGTAAAACAATACTAATACCATACTTTAACCTAGGAGTTATTTATATTCATATACAAATTTACTTGGCTTATTGCACATTTTTTCTGATTTATATTTTGCTTGTTTTCTGGCTTAGATATTATCAAGAACTGTTAAGGGTCTGAGATTTTGCCCTATCTTCAAGCTACAAGTTAGCCTACCTTGAATTAAGGGATATTGGCAAAAAACAAGAGACCTGGGTGAGACAAAATATGGTTTATTGCTCACAGAAATACCCATAGTCAATACATCAGCATTTTATTACATTCATTCCCTAAGTCCTAATTCCCAGAAGGTAGCACAACAAAAGCCAGATGACATGTCCATAGGTAGTGGATTGTATTACAGGAGAGAAATCCTGAATTTTAAAAAGCCCATCTTTCATAATAAATGGCAGCAAATCTCCCAATCTTGCCTCTCAGAAAGGCATTACCCTTACAAGACTGTGTGAAAAACAAAATTGCCCTTTGTTTTCAGAGGAAGACATTGACTATCTTCCAAAGCTGCTTAGCTTTGTAACATCTTTGAAAGCACAATCCAGAAAAAAAACTGTCAGTTCCTCTTTTAACAAAAACATGCAGAAATGCAAGAGACTCTTAAATGATGGTCTCTTATTATAGACTAAGTATGTCTCCCTAAAATTCATATGTCGAAGCCCTAATCTTCAATGTGACTTGGAGATGAGGCTTTTGGGAAGTATAGAGGTTAAGAATTGGTTACAAGGTGGAGCATTCATGATGGGATTAGCACCCTTATAAAAAATACCAGAGAGCTAGATACTCCCCATTACACACAAAGAGTCAAGTGAGCACATAGCAAGATGGGGGCCACTTATAAACCACAAGAAACAGCCTCAGAATGAAACCTACATTAGTAGCACTTTGATCTTGACTTTCCAGTATTCATATCTGTGAAAAATAAATTTCTTTTCTGTAAGTCACTGTGTGATATTTTGTTACAGCTGCCCAAGTTGGCGCAACATCTCACAATAGGTATTTCCCTTGTACTTTTTTTTTTTTTTCATTTTTCTTTTATTATTCATATGTGCATACAAGGCTTGGTTCATTTCTCCCCCCTGCCCCCACCCCCTCCCTTACCACCCACTCCACCCCCTCCCACTCCCCCCCTCAATACCCAGCAGAAACTATTTTGCCCTTATCTCTAATTTTGTTGTAGAGAGAGTATAAGCAATAATAGGAAGGAACAAGGGGTTTTGCTGGTTGAGATAAGGATAGCTATACAGGGCATTGACTCACATTGATTTCCTGTGCGTGGGTGTTACCTTCTAGGTTAATTCTTTTTGATCTAACCTTAAGGATATTTCTTAACACAGGTAACTAGTCAAAGTATTTCAACAGAGAGTCATGAGGAAAAACTTATCCATTGCAGCAAAAATATTAAAATAGTACATCAAAAGAAATGAGATCTCAGTTTTAATTGGTTATTGGCAACTTAGTAGTTTGTTTAAACATTTTAAACAAATAGGTTTTCATCATACAACAAGAAACCTGAAAATACTGCAACTCTGGTAGTTATTCACTGATGCACCAACAATCCTGTTACTCGTCAGCTCTTTCCACCTTATCGTGTCAGAAAGATGTTCCAACCATACAGTGTGGTTCTGGGCAATAGAACTGTTGGAGTCACCATTTAGTGCCACATGTGATAACTAATTACAACTTCAGAAATTAATGATTTGTTAGTGGATATCTTAGATATTTCTCATTAATGACTGGGTCAGTTGGCAAGCTAATTATTGAGATAATGTTGTAGAGACTATGATGATATGTTTTAGGAAAAATTTCCCTTGTTTGTGACTTAATAACTCCCATAATTGCATTGGGAATTTATTTTCTATTTGTTATAATACTCTTCTTGGAAAACGTAACCTGCTGGGTTGATGGGAAAACTAAAACTCCTGATTCTTTTATAAGCTTTGCTGGAGAGTGCTGGAATTTGAAAACTAATGTAAAACTCTTGGTCAGATATTTAGTTTAACTCAATCTCTTTGAGAGGAAACACATAAGATTTAATAAAATTTCCAGGGTTTTTAGCAAGTTCACAAGAATAGACCTTAGTCTTGTCCACTGTGTCCTCTTTGTTTTACCGATGCAGAAGCCCTGTGCAGTCATACGAAGTCTAAGACCACTCCACCACTGACTAAGGCAGATTCTGGAACATAGACCTCCAACTTCTGAGGGGTTCTCAGATTTACAGTTATCAAATGAAAATGTCAGTTTCATGATGCTACATTTTTCCTTCTTAATATCAAACTATTACCATTTTACTATTAAACATTTTTATTTTACTGCTTCTGGTAAAACATTCTGGACACCAAGTATAAAGTTAAAATTTTCAGTCTTATAAGAGGTTAAAAGCATGTGTGAAACTCAAGAATTATAGATCACCCTAACTGATGAGTTTTATTATTTTAATTCTTGTCTAAATTTTTCTAGGCAGAAAACATTGAAAAATACATAAGTCTTTTAACAAATTACTTTTGGTCATAGACTAATGTTTGGGAATACCTAAGTATTGTTCAAGTAATTGCTCTCTCACTATTGAAGCCTTGATTTCATACCAGGAACCTGTATTATTTTAAATAGCCACTAGTGATCATCTTCCAATTTGTCTGGCATTGACCTATGATGCTGCCGTAAGTCTGTCATCCCCTGTTGGATATCCCAGGCTTTGCACATTCCACATAGGGACACTGCGTGGAAGGTAAAATGTGTTCCATGACACTGTGACACTATCTGGGAGAAGGATGTTAATTCTTTGTGAACATTCCCACGGAGAACCTGACCTCTGTTCATCACAAACAGGAACATTCTTTTCTTTTTCTTTTTTTTTTTTTTTTAAACCGGAAGGTAGAGTGAGAGAGGAAACAATGTTGATTTCTGGGAGAAGTGGTGTTGGAAGTTCAGTTTGCTGGCTCTTGGAACAATTATGGGAAGCACAGCAGAGCATGTCCTTTTTACTCAGAATAATAGAAAGCACTTCCACTCCTCTGCGGAAACAGCAGTTCAAAGACAGGACACAGAGTCCCTAAGCTCTAGCTTCTTCTAAATAGTACCCCCTCACCAGCCACACACAAACACACACACACACACACACACACACACACACACACACTGGTAAACTGAAAGAGGACTCTCCATGTAATTAAAATTGAGTGAAGTGAGTCTCATTTTATATACCACCACGCTAATTTCCTTTTGAAATTTAACAAACTGGTCTGTCTAGTCCCATTAATTTATTCAACAAATATGCAGTAATCACTTTCTTTGCATTGAGCTAAGCAGTGCAGACTTAAAAATGAGTAAAACATTCTCCCTGCCCTCAGGAAATGTGTAATCTACACAAATTCATGAATTTGGAGACACCATTCTTGACAGCAACTAGGTGACACATCATCAATGTACTATAAGTGAGCAATCCTAGTATCTGTGTTAGAGAAATTCTCACCAAGCTCTTCAAGGCCTGTACGCTGACAGCTTCAACTCAGCCCTTTTAAAGTGAGCAGTAAGTAGGTGCAATTCTATCATCTTGGAAGCGCACTGTTAGATGCTTTGCCATAGTTATGAAAAAAAAAAGAACTAGATGCAACAAAATAGCATGAATATACAATTAAAGCATGTAGTATTGTGTGATTTAAAGTACAGGAAACAGAATAATCTGTAACAATACTGTGTACATAAATTAAAATAAATGCACACCCAACCGTGACACCCATTTACCATACAAATAAAAGGATACATGGAAATGTATTAAAATGATAGTCTATGGTATAGAAGAGTATGGTATTGAAGACTATTGATTAAAAGGTTTAGATGGATAAAAAAAATTAAATTGAGAGATGAGTCTTCATAGACCACTGTTGATCATATGACCAAAAAACAAGGAGTATGAATAAACCAGTCCTCAAACAAAATCCTAAAATGAGCAAGAAAAGAAAAAACTAACTACATAAAGCTGTAAGTGTTCTAAGAACAAAGTTTTCTTTCAGAGAGGGTTAATAAAATCTAACATAGGGGATCCAGGAAAACACCCTGTTGCTGACATCTAGACTGAGTCTTAGACAACCAATCTTACAACTGTAGCTATTTCTCCACTACATACTGGCTCATCTTTGGCCTTGACAATGAATTCAACTTTATCCTAGTAAGTTTGTCCCTAGTAAGTTAAGCCATTCTCCATAATAACATTGATGATAACTCACCTTACTCATTCTTAAGTAATGGGGTGGGTGCTGTTGCAGATTAGAAAACAGAAGTTCAAAGAGTAGCCATCTTTATCTTTTTATATGGATTTACAGTGTTGAGATAGAGCACATCATGTCCAGATTTCAATCTCCTTGACCATGCTGTTTGTGTCTCACTCAGGGACTCTGAATCTATGTTGGTCATCCTTTATGATTTTGTGCCCTAAAGTCGGTAATAGGTTCTTGCACTGTTTTGTTTTTTGTGTGTTTTCTTGTAAGATCCAACTTTGCATTTCCCTTCCAACAGTTAGATCCCTGGTATACTCCACCATGGCCTAGCCAAGTGAGATCCTCCCACATACGCATTTGATTCTTCTGCCTCTCTGGAATTTTATGCCAGTTGGTTCTTCCCAGGATTCTTATGAACCAGAATGCAGCTATGTGCCTAACGTCTATCACAGAGAGAGCCATGTAGTCTACCTTGCTTAGACCTCCCTTGCCCCTTGTCTTTCAACATGATCAGTGGATTCTTTCTTTCACCTAATTTCTTTGTGCTGCTCTGTCTGCCTGTCTGACCTTTCCTCAGTGCTGTGATGCCAGAGATGTGATTGCAATCTTATCTATGACCAACTGGAGGGAGAGGCATGGTGTAAATGATTATGCCAGGGGCCCTGAAGCCAGGTTGCCTAAGTTCAAATTCAGATGTTCAACTAACTCACTGCAGAGCCATAAGCAATTCTTTTAGCTTCAGTGTCTGTGGGATGGGGAGAGAAATACTATATATTAGGGCTCAAGGTTTCTATAAGCATTAAAAAGTTCATATGTGTAAAACCCTTGTGGCAATATCTGGCATAAAACAAGTGCTTTAAAAATGTTATCTCTAGGTTTCATCCTCCCAGGGATGCCTGTCTAATTCTTAACAGATTTGGTACTAGACCTGGAAACTGCCAGGAAAACAAAGCAAAATCTCTCTCTCTCTCTTTCTCTCTCACTCTCTCTCTCTCTAAAAAGAATTGTTTTACTGTTTTTTAGGAATGAAATGTAGCATAATGGGAACAATCCAGAATCTGATTCCAAATGACCCAGGTCAAAGTCACAGCTGTCCTTTCCTCACTGCACAGTGCTGGGGAAGTTTATCTGTCCTGGCCCATTTCCCTGTTTATGGAATGGAAATAATAACTACTCAGGATAGTTGTGAGAATTCAATAAGGTAAAGTTTGTGAAAGCACCTTTGTATATGGTATTATAACAGTATTGATCACTGCAGTCATTGTTATCTGTCATTTGTCTCATGCTGCTAGAAGCTACATTATAGTACTTCCTGCAGAGTCAATGTGTAATAATTCTAGTAGCAAATTTAATCTATTATGATGGTAAAGTCTATTTTGAATTCACTGCCCAAATCCATTACGAATGCAGAGGAAAAAGAATCAGTGCATGAAGCTAAATTCCTCATTAATATATTATCTTTTAAATGTAAAAAACAAGCACCCATACCTCCCCCACATGCACAAATTAAACTTTCTATTTCTCACTTATAACTTGCTCTTCATTGGTTAGTAGACTCAAGAAGACAAAATGTGTTACTCAATTTTCCATCACTGTAAGAAATACCTGAGACAATCAACTTATAAAGAGAAAAGATTTGTTTGGGCTCATAGTTTTGGAGATTTCAGTCCATTCCTTTGGGCCTATGGGGCACATAATGGCAGGAGAGCATGGTGGAGTAAAACTGCTCACCTGTGGCCAGGAAGAAAACTGTGAGAGAGAAAAAGACTAGGGCCACACAATCCACCTTTGAGGGTATGCCCCAGTGATTCAAAGATCTCCCACTAGGCTCCACCCCACAAAGTTTCCACCACCTCCCGATAGTGCCAACCTAGGGACCAAGCCTTTAATGCATAGGTCTTTGGGGACATTTCAGATACAAAATATAACACAGAGAAAAATCAAAGAAATGAAGACTTACATGGACTGTACATTTGCTCTATCATTTAATGATTACAATAATCCTAGTAAGTGGGAAATGCAATGTTATGCTTCTTATAGATACAAATCAGGGTAGTTAGACATTTCCATCAATACCATCTAGCTAATTAGTGTATACTTGAGGACTAGAACCCAGGTGGCTGGACTTTCACCCCATACTGAGAAGAAACTCTAGAGTTCTTTTTCCATAAAAAAAGAAGAATTTATATCTATTATCCCAGTTCTTTATAAAACAATAAACAGGACATAGAAAGTGGATGTGTTTGTGTTATTTTTGGGGGGTGGGGGAGAAGAGGCTGAAGAATAGGGGAGATTTCAGATAAACATCTGATCAGGTAGAATCTTTCTTCACCTGCAACAATGTACATTGCAATGCATTTAGACCTTATTGCAAGTTCACTAAAAGACATTCTCTTTGTTTTCCCATGTCCTGATCCATTTTTCTCAGATGAACCTATGAAACTTAACCTATGTGAGGTAATGGAAATTAAAATCATGGCTTCTCTTTAACCTGAATCACCCATGGGATTGAGCTGTGGTTACTAGGTCCATTCAAGAGTCTAATTCATCAGCTCATTTAGTTGGAGTTCCATGTATTTCCTTGGATTTGAGGTAGGCTGTACTGGATGAGGGGCTTTAAACCAGGCAGGGTGTTCAGGACGTTAAAGACAGCATTCTAGATAAAGTGAGACTGGGTAGGATTGCTGCATGACAGATAGCAACTTTCAGAAGGCCAAGATAGCTAAAGGAAGAGAGAATCATTATCATTGTGACCCTTTCTATTTCCTAAAACAGACAACTGTTTCCTGAGGGAAAAAAAGATACTTCTAAAATTGCAGAACTTATTTATAAATAATTTTATAGGATTGAAATGTTACTAACCTGACTTTGTAAGACCCAGTGTGTTTATGCACACAATAAGCTTTAATTTCTCACTCGTAAATAGTATTTTAAAGTTTTGTGCCTATTCTCATCCTTTTTTATAGAAATTAAGTAAAAACTATACATGGAGAAAAATATTCATTTTTCAAAAAAAGATATTTATTTTCAGAGTCTGTGCAATACTGAAATGATTCAAGACCCATAACTGCATTAGAGATTATATTCATGCAACACATTCCAAGTGAGAGTTTTATCTATTATTTTCCCTTTCACACATACTTTTCAAACAACCAAGTTGTTAAGGTCTGATTAGCTCTTTACCTGCATATTAATAAATAGGACCAACGTAAAATGGTAGTTTCTCATATTCTTGAAAAAAAAAAAAAACTTAACAAGGACTGTAGACCTGGCCACTGGAGTCACAGCTGGCTCTTCCTCTTATTAGTTACGTGACCTTGGGCAATCTTCTTCAACTCTCTGTACTTCAGATTCCATTATTATAAACTAAAGATAATAGTGTTCATATAACGAATTACTATGTGGAATTAATGATTAAATATTTATAAACCATATAGAATAACTTTAACACAACAACAAATTTAAGAAGTACTAAATAATTTTGTGTGTATATATAACGTATTTGAATTATATATTTGTGCATGTATATATATAACTCATATATTCTTGTGTATATGTATATGCATATGTAAATAAAGAGGTCATGGCATTACATGGTCTTAAAATGTCTTCCTGTGGTTTATATAAATGTATAGATTTATGAATGTTTAATCTCCTTGTACAGTTGGTCTTTAGAAAACAAATTTGGCATGGTAGTCTGGTGCCCATGCCACTGCCTGCATCACCACCACTGCTGCCCCAAGAAGACCCACCACTGCAGCCTATTTTGCCACCACCTCTGGACCAACTATATGATTAGATCACAATCTTCAATGACTAAACATGTTTCTCAATTCCGTGATGTTCTTGGTCACACACTTATGGAGTTTATGAAGGGCCATGGAGATTACTACCAAGCACAGCATGACCTTACTTACTTGCAGACAAGTAAATTATAGAAATTCATTCCTACCTCACCAAAGAAGCCCCCAGAATAGTCTGGGGGTATTTCACTCTTACAGAGTGAAATCTGTAGAGCATTTTACAAATTCTGACCTGGAAGGCATAAACGGGCACTTCCTTTTTATTATTATTCCTGTGTTTTCTATTCAGTATTATTGGATTGAAGAGAACCTCTTGTTAGGAAGTTATTTCATGTCCTGTTACTCCTAATGACATAGTCAAAACACTGAGAATTTCAAGTGGAGTATATTGAAGTAGAACTTACTTGGTTTCTTTGCATCCTTTCTGTATTCAGTTTCTAAAATTCTTTCATGACCTAATTTTTTTTGACTAAATTACCATGGCTTTAATGAGCTGCCCTACTCCTGTGGAAGTCACATACACGAACATGAGATTCTTATTACTCACAATCCAACCAATGTGACCTTAAACAAATTTACAGGAGAATTTAAGAAGTATGGAGTTATGCCAATAGTAAGAGTATGTGAAGCAACTTAAAAATTTACTCTTGTGGAGAAAGATGGTACCCATGCTCTTGATCAGCCTTCTGATGGGGGAGCACTACCATCAACCAGATTGTTGATGACTGGCCAGGTCTTATAAAAATTAAGTTTTGCAAAGAACCTGGTTGTTGTATTACTGTACATTGTGTTGCAGGCCTTGGGAGAGCTCCAGTGCTTGTTCTCCTTCACTAATTGAAGGTGGAATGAAATATGAAGATGCTGTACAATTCATCAGACAAAAGCAGTGTGGAACTCTTAATAGCAAGCAACTTTTGTACTTGGAGAAGTATCATCCTAAAATGTGGAAGGCCTCGAAGACTCCAATGGTCATGGAAGCAGCTGTTGCATAGCTGGGGTGCCCAAAGCTATGCCTTGGAAGTGGAACTTAACATAGGACCTAATTTGTCATGTATATTAGTCAACATGTTGACTTGGTGAATAAGTCTAATGAAGCTCCTAAAGGAGTATTTATTGAAAAGCAGCTTTTACTAGGCCACAAGCTTGACAGAATTGCAACCTCTATGTTTGGGTTATGATCAACCCCTATTTGGACACTTACCAAGATTCTTGCTGTTTGGCGTTTAAAGTGTGCTTTTCATTTATACCACATGACCTTTCTTGAAATCATATGGTACTCAGTTTTTATTTTAAATCTATTGCCAGGACAGAATCTTATCAATATATAAAAATTTAGAAAGATGGTATCAAAATATCCAACATATCCAGCACAAAACTTGCATATTTTTAATATCATTTAGAACCAAAATTCCAGGAACAAAGAATATACCTTGTGTGATTTATCCCTTCAGTCACTTCAAACACTATAGTCCCTATATGGTCATTTGTCTGCTTACTTTATGTTACATCTCCCACATTCATACCAGTATACATCAGTTTTGCATAATCATTGATTTGATTTTTTTAACCAAGTCATATGGTGATTATTTAAAGTCTTTCTATATGTCTTCTTTTGTGCTGTTTAGGAAACCTCCATTTTGAAAATCTACATACTTATAGAATACACATGTCCCAAGACAAAAAAAAGAACTTATAGTGAGGTGTTGCTTAATGGGGAAGGAGGCTGCAGAAAGAATGGGAGAGGGCTAGCAAATTTAGTAAAATGTGCTCTTTGTCTTGTGCAGAACAAGTAGAGTATGCTCTTTAACTTAGTAAATATTTTTAAAAGGTAGAGATGCTTTGCTATTGTAGTTAAAACAATAGCAAAAAAATAAAAAAATTTTATTCATAAAATTTCTGAAATTCTTATAATTTTCCCACTCACATCAGAAGTCCTCTGCCAACTTATTTTTTGTTTGAATTATGACTTTTCCCCTTTTCTTTCCAACCTCTCTTGCAAAATAAGGAGGAGGATGAAGAGAGGAGTTTGTTTCTGCTAATAATTGAGCAGATATCTAATATTTTTAATGCCTTTCAACTGTGTAACTTAATATTTGGATACTTGATAATTTGTTTTAATACATAATTTATAAAATGGTGATGTGTATTAGTGTTAGCTCAGCCATATATTTTATACTGTCTGGAATGTATGGTTATAGTTCTATAGGGGAAATAATTTGTAAGTGCTCTCCAACTTAAACATCTAAATAAACAAGGAAGTGCATTTTTCATGATTAACTAGTAAATTTGTATTTATTGGTAAGCAGTGAAATTTAAATTTAGTTCTTTGCCACTAAATGTAGAAAGGAATTTAGAGTTTAGTTGTTAGCCTTAAGAAAACTTGAATTGAACAAAACCTATATACAAGAAGACAACCTTTTTTCAAAGGCGTATTGTCAAACAATTTAGTGAAGTGCCCATTGTCACATGCTGTAATATATAGACCATTAGAATGAGTTCCTGTGAATTTCCTGTACTTTTTATGGCACTTGCTAATCTAACATAAAAGCCAACTTCAAGTTCTCTCTCACCACCTAAATCTAATCAGTCAGCAGCACTTGTCCTGGCATCTAGCATGTATGAATCAATCTCTTTTCCTCTGGTTCTTTTCAAACTGTCTTATTTCAGATGCTGATCACATGTCACATGAATCACTTCACTAACATCTTCCCTCTAATCCCCATTCCATATGATCATAATTTATCTTGTTTACATGCTGATTTAACCATATTACTTTGTCACTTAAAAAATTCCAGTGCCTCCCCATTGTCTCCAAAGTCTGAAACCTATAGCATGGTGAACAAGTGCTACCAAAGTCCAGCTCTAACTGACCTTTTCCTCATTATCTCATGCTTCTTTCTTCCTTTTCATGCCTCTCTACAATCTGGCATCAGGTAAAAGCTGTGTCCATTTCCTACCCAAGCTTGAAGTTATTTTTGTTTTTGTTGATGTTTAGCTATGCAGTTTTAATCTATGCCATTACCTCTGTCTCCAATGCCCTTTTTTTGACTCTCAATTTAGAGAAATCTTAGTTGAATTTAAAAACTCAGTATAAGACAACTGTTCCTCTGAAGTCTTCCTCTAAAACCCCTACAACCCTCTAAAACCATTTTATATATATTTACTGCAACAATTTGTGCCATAATTGATTGCTTATATGTTAGTCTTCTCCACTCCTCGTATGCCTTATGTCACCCAAGTTATAAACATCTTGGATCACCCATCTTGTATATGCTCGTGTGTGTATGTGTCTGCGCACACGCGCGCGCACTTGTATGTTTGTATGCACCTGTGTGCTCACTTGCCTCTGTATATTTTGATAAAGTGTCACTTTCATCCCTGAAGCTAGCTATCTGAATACTTTTAGATAAACCTCTTAATTTCTCTTCTTCTGAAAAGATTATGTAAGAGGCCTTTATAATTCTAACATATGATTACTTTATAAAAGTAAAAAAATGATGCAAATATACAGAGAATAAAAACAATTATCAGGTTAATAAGTGCAAATGTCCTTAAATATAGGTAAACCATTACTAACATATTTCAAGTAACTACCTAACCAACTTAACACTGAATGGAGATTTAACATTTATTATATACTCTTTCAAAAATCTGAAACTCTTCTATCAACTTATTAATAAATTTGATAAAAGGAAAGAAGTGAGGAAGGAAAAAGGGACCTGTGTTGGAAAGTGGAGAGACTGAGAGCATGGAGATGAGTGTTGTTTTCTACATTCATTTGTAGGATGATCATAGTTTTATGAGGGTGAAGGTTGCACTTAGAAGAGAAGGTCTAGGAATATTGGGTTTCCACATTTTGCAGGATACAATTATTAATTAAATGGTATACTAGAGAAATGATCCTTAAAATTCCTCAGCTTGGCAATCATCATCTTTCTAAAGAATACAAAAATGCAAAAGAAAAAATGCATAACTTTGTTGTTTATCTTGAACTAAAAGATAAAAAAATAAATTATAAAGAGTTATAAATATCTGTGATAAGACTCAGTGAAGTTTCCATTGGATTTTCCAATTAAGATAGGGTTCATAACAAAGAAAATAATTTTTTGCCAAACCACAATGAAATTTTGAATGTAGAAAATTTCTAAAAATCTTATTTGATGATCCAGTCCAAAAAATTGTAAATGATAGTTCAACCAGATACACTATTGTTAGCTATTGCTATTACCCTGAAACCAAAGATAACCTACTCTAGAGAAACAAAGCTGAGTTCAAAGGTGTTTCTTTATATTCTTCTCATATTTTCAAAGCATTACACTAATTATACTGAAGAGTATTAAAGAACTAAAGACAAGGTCTTTGACCCCAAGAAAACAAGAGGGACATACGGACAAGAAATAGACAACACAGTGAGGCCAAAAAACATACCTATAAACTTTTCACAAGTGCCAAGGAATACAAAGCTGAGGGCTGATCTCACAGGAAGGAAGAAGGGCTGCGATGGCATCTAAAACAGGTCCCTCTAGCAAGGTCTTGGAGGAAACAGCGCTCGGGTCATGCAACTGAGGAACGAGGGCCTTCCAGGCAGGACAGAAACCCTAGCACAATGCACTCAAAGAAAGTGCTGGGCCAGATGTGTACAAAGTTGGAAATCGTTTGATTAAAGTAATGGAACTCTGTGATGTGACTTGGAAAGAGACAGGAATGATGAGGATTCATTTGGAAAGGTCCTTGGATAATATTAGCATTTAGTCTAAACAAACAGGGAAAGCCAGAGCTAACACAACAAATTTTTCATCTCTGCACACCCATAATCAGGAATGTGTTATGAGTTCCCTAATGGATATTATAGCAAATTTTACCTCTGCCTTCAAAGTTCTCTGAAAGTCTAAACTCCTACCTAGCATTCAAGACCCCATACAATTCTAGCTTGCTGTTCGTATCTGATGCCCTGGTCCTCTTGCATAATGAAATGAGGTAAAGGATGAAGACATTTTTGCAGATATATATGATATATCATATATATATATATGCAGATATGTATATACAAACACAGAGCCATTGCTCTGTGTTTCACTTCTACCTAAAATGCCTTCCTCCATTCATCATTCTGGATCCTCCACTCTTTATGGTCCAGTTGGAACTTTGTGGAATTTCCCAGTGTCTCCAGAACACAGGGTTTTCTTCCCTATGCACTTTACTATTGTGCTTATTGTATGTAACACCAGTTAGTACTGAAACACTGACTTATTATGTAATTATCTAAATGTACCCAATTTGTGTGTGTGTCTGTATATATCCTCACAAATAGATAAAAAGAAACTGGGTGAATAGATCTTTCACTTACACTCTTAATTGTCCACATGCTTTGTGTATTTTAAATGTTCAGGGAAAATTAATAACTTGATTTTTCAAAATATATGGGAGTAGCACTATTTCTATCTCATTCTTGTTTTATCCCAGCACCTTGTTATGACCTTAATATATTTTTATTTCATATGAATAAATGATAATACAGTGAAATAGAAGAAGCACAGGCTCTGAAATCAGACAGATCTAGGTTCTGAACAAGCCCATTCCACTGCAAGTTTTATGACAGCCTTGGACATATTCTCAATCCCCCTAAGCTATATTCTCATCTATTTCCAACGTGGGTAATAAATATTCCCAATAACAATATTGCTATAAGGTAGCACACATAAATCCTAGGTGTTTGATCAATGTTACATAATATTAAAATTTTTCACATAGATTTTCCCCTTAATCATTGCATATTTATCCTTTAATGGATAAATTTGTCCTCTGACCCAGTACACACATTTCTCATTTTCACTGTGTATAATTTTCTGCATCTCTTACAGAACCTTACCTTTTTTCTATTAGAAGTCTCCTCCTTCTTCCTTTAAAGCATTCCTATTCTTTTAAGGCTCACACTAGAAGACCTTACTAGTCACTACCTACCTAGATGTTGTCACCCACTTTCCTCCAGGTCATTTTCCCTTCTTCACTGGAAACCTAAGCATGGGCTCACTTTATTCCTCCCCTCCCTGACCATTACCACACTATTTTTTTACATACTGAACATCCTTACCTAAACAGACTTGAGAGTCCCACCTCTCCGTACTTTAACCTCTTTCCTTCCATGCTGGTTTTCCTTCACCCCAATTTGGCCATTAACTCCCTTAATTATTCATTAGACCTTGGCACATACTATCTCTGAGATATTGATTGACTTCAAACAACTGACTTGACCATTACTTCTTACTCTGCAGTTAAGTGGGTCTCCCATAGCAACAATTTAAATTTCACCGGAACTCAAATCTGTTGACTCTACCAACAACCCCTCACACTCTTCTCACTCCTGCCTTAACCCAACACAGACTTTATACTGCAGTGTATACCAGACCCTGAGTTCAAACCCTAGTACCACCAAAAAAAAATATAAAATAAAATACTGTGACACTGAGACAACTCCTTTACATACACTTTCAGTTCTCTAGACTTCTATTATAACTCCTTGCAAAATCACGATTAAAGGTAAATCTTATCATCACCTATCAGCACAGGTGAACGTGTCTGGAGAAAATGTACAAACATGCTGAGGTTTCATTTTCATTTAATAATCCAAAATCTCTTGGATACATTAAACATCTCATGGAAATTGCACTGCATGTCCTTGGCAATATTGCTTTTCCACCATCAAAATAGTGTACTATCAACTTTCTTGTCAATCATCAAATACCTTCTTTACTTTTCTTTTTATGTAACTGTCAAAACAAGAATTATTTTTAAAACCCATGTCATGTCAAAAATTTCAAACCCTACTGTATCTGTGTCCATAAACATCTTTTCTCCTGTTACACTGGATGTTATTAGGTCACCAACTCTTGTTATTATGCAATATAATTTATCTCTCTTATTTAATCAAGGATTTAATTTCTATAATAATCACCTTTATGCTCTGATATCATCAGTTTCTCAGCTATATATATTTGAATCTTTAAATCCATATAAATCTGCTCAAATTTCTTTCCCACTCCTGTACCATTCCTCTGTTCTCTACTGCACAGAAATGCTCCACAAAGAAATTGCCTGTGTATTCAATTTATGTCTTCATAATTCTCTTTGGTTCACTTTAGCCCTTGTCAAATTCACCAGTAGCCTCCATCCTGCTAAATCTAATGGTCAATATTTTGTTCTCATTTTTTTTAACTTTCCGAAGATTTTCATTAGTTGACCTCTCATTCTTTCTTAAAATTTTTCTTATATTTATCTCCTAAGATACTACACTTGTTTAGTTTTGTTTCTCCCCTTCTATAATCTCATCTTCTGCTGCTTCTTCTGATCTCTGATTGTTGTAATGCCTCAGGGGACAATATTTCAACTGTCTACACAACATTTACACAAACATCAACTATCTCAAACCTGACATGAACCATTTCAACTTCAAACTCACCCCTTGTCTTATCCAACCAAATTAATAGTGTCAATAGTCATCCAGTTGCTTAAACTTATGAATCATTTTAGATTGTTTTTTTCTACTTCCTCTATATTGAATCCACCTGCAAGTTTGGGTAATGGTTCTACTTCCAAAATATTATTCCTTTATTTTCACTTTTGACCTTACTATGATCTATTCTTCATTCAAGTCAGAATGATGTGCTTAGAATATAAGTGAAGTCATATCTTTTCCCTTTTTAAACTTCTTACTTTCTTCCCTGTTAGACACAACAATGACAAAAAAAATGAAATGGTCATTTACACTTATTATTGTACTTGTTATCTGGAATTCTATTCCCAGCTTCTTGTTTGCACAGGTCTTTTTCATCCCTCAGAGTCTCTGCTCAAATGTCACCTTCTCAGTGAGTTGCTTCTAAGCACTTTTTCAAAAATATTGCCTCTGCTCAGAATTTTCTATCTGCTTAGCTGCTTCATTTTCTTCATACCACTTACCACTATTTAAATTTTCATTTTTATTTAGATTACCAAATTTAAAATATTTTTATTAGAATCCATAATTTTTGCATTTTGTAAAATATATCTATTTGGAATTATATGAAAGGAATCCTAGTCTTATTTTCTAACTTGGTGGCTTGAATTATGAGCACTATGACATGTAGTACTGAGGGATTATAGCTTGTGATCAAAAGGGCAAACTCTGGAGTCAAATTCCTAGTTTCAAAATGTTAGCTCCTCTACTTTCTCACCTTGTGACCTTGGGCAAAATAGTTAAAATCTTTGTGTATGTGTACCTCCCTCATATTTAACAAGAAGAGGATAATTTAAACAATGACTTTGTAGGTTGTTGAGAGGAATATCCAAATGAAGACATGCAACCTTCTTCAAGCAGTGCCTGGCACATGGAAAGCACCCAATACATGTGAGCTGTGATTCATTTTCAAACTTTTATATTCAAACATTACTGCCTCCTAAGAAGCTGCCTAGAGGAAAGTTGCCACTACTTGGTGTTTCTATTGGGATAATAGAGTTCATGTGAAAGGGACAGATAAAAGTTCTCTGCTATGAGTAAAACTACAGCATCATTTACATATGGATGTGTTTCTCATGCTCTTCCTTTATGCTCAAACTGGAAGTCAGTGCTATGATTTGAAGAGCACTTGATATGAAAGGATAAGCACAAATAATTAGCCAGTTCCTGACCCTCAGTTTAAAGCTCACAGTTCCAATCACATAGAATTATAGCTATTCTTCAAGTCAAAATTAGTTTTATTCCCTTGGCAATCTTCAACTCTATGTGCACAATACCAAGATCTTCTAGATGAGAAATTTTTAAACGGAGATTTAGAGATGACACAAAGGTCCCTCTTCTTCCCCAGGGAACAGATTAATGGATAAATCTCTAAGGATTAAAAGCAATTAACATCAAAAGACATATGGTTGGAATATAATCATACTAATCTGTTAGAATTTTTAATAATTGCCTTTATGATATGAATATCAATCAACAATTTGAGTGTGTTCCTTTTGCAGAATTGCTGTTTACAAAACTAAGGAAATTCACTTCATTTTGCCTTTTGATACTGGACTAGTGCTAAAGTGTCAGCTTGATTAATGTGTCTCAGACCAGAATGGAGAAACTCAGTTGCCCACTTGGAGGTCACATAGCCTCTAAATGAAAGGCATGGTTAGACTGACCTCAAACCAAACAGAGCTATAATCAGGTTTTAAAAGAAAGAGGAAGTGGAATATGTTGTGTACCATTTCAGTCTAGAAACAAAAATAAGGAAGTGGAAAGACTCAGTAAAGAAATTCCCAAATGTTTTTGGCAATGTGACACCCTTTTGTTGTTTATGTGATGAATTTTCTCCTCATCTCTACTACCTCCTTCCTTATGTCCTTTAAAAAAAAAAAAGACCTACACAATTAAAGTGAAAACTATATTTTGCTACACTGTCATAGCCTGAATATAAATTCACTTTCAGCTAGGTCACATAGTTAATCCACTTGTTTAGAAATTCTGTAGCTATTCCTGGGAACAAGGTGCATAAAGATAAAGATATGCTTTTCTGCAAGTAACTTGACTCAAATATGTCTGTTAATATATATGGAAATTTAACTTGTTTATCAGGAAAATAGTATTTCAGAGAACAGTTTCTGAGTCATGTCTATAATTTCAGTCATCAGAAGACATTTTGGGTAGAAAAAGAACCAGCACAATAAGTCTAAATATATGCTTATTGTCTTAGGAACTCTGTTGTATATAAACTTTATGGAGATGCTAAGTCTCACCTCTATCATGTCCTGGTTCTCAGAACTAAAATGACCTTGATTTCTAGGTCACTTTCTATTCATTCAGCATCATTGTACTTTAATAATTGCATGAGAATGTCTCAACTTCTTGCTCCCCAGAAATACCAAAGTTGCCCTAATCACCCATTCTTTGGCAGTTAAGCTTCCTTAGATAAATACACAACAAATTTATTTCACATGAACAAGTTGTCTGTATTATCCTGGAGACCCACAATTACTACTATTAATGAGCCCTCGGCTCAGTCTTGTGAACTCTGTGTGTGTGCGTTATTCTCTAATAAACGTGCTTTCAAAAACAGCTGCTAATTTGACAAGAGTCAACTCAACAGGATCTCTGGGCAATCACCCCGATTCTCTGATTTTAAGCTATCCTAGGCCAGGCACCACTGCCCCTCATTACCTCTGTTCACTCCACCCTAGAAAAATTGCTTAATTTGCATATTTAAGAAAAATACTTGCAGTATTAAGCAACCCAGATGGATGTTATTTGACTTCAAAGAAAGATTATTACATTTTTATTAATCCAAAGTCCTTTGTACACCTGCTTAAACTTCTGCTTTCCTCTTTTGAAACAAATGGGCCTAATTCTCTCAGATCTGACTAAAGTCAGCATGAATTAAAGTTCCCATTGAGGAGGATTTAAATGGGGATGGCTCTTTCCTCAGTCTTTCTTTGTGGATTATACCACAGAAATCTTCTAGGGCCAAATTTTAAACATATTTGTTGCAGACTTTGCCAAGTTGGGTATTGTTTTGTGATTTTAGTCTTTTTTTAATTTCTACTTAAAAATGTTTTTCTGTCTTCACTCTGTTCCCCAAAGCCCATGTACTTTTTTCTGTCTCTAATACTATTTTCTATAAAGACAGTGAAAAATGATAACAAATTTGAAATGTGTCTGCGTTTGTTTGAAGAAACATTACGGTTCTTTCTGTACAAACTAATCAAAAGCTTCCTGTGTTATTACCGATATCTCCCCATTATTATGGGCACAGTCTGTATTGTTTGTAGAACTTATGGAACTACCCTGAAAAGTGAATCAAACAATAGTTAGTAGTTGGAACCATGTTTCCCTACACATCTGTAAGTAGCAAGTGTAATAACTGATACTGGCTGACCCAGTACTACTAAAATCTGTCTCTAAAGACAATGTAACACTTCTTAGACATTGTATCACTGCTTTTCCTCAAAGGACTAGTAGGGTTTTCATATTTTTTGCTTTGTTTAGTGTATCGAACCCTTTGTCTTAGGAGATCAGCAAGTGCAAATTATTCTTACATGTGGAAAACACTTCCAGTAGCCTGACCTGGTGAATATTAAAGTAAAATCAAGTGGTTTATGATCCTGAATATGTGACTCTGGGTAGGAGATGTCAGTATGCTTGAAGGCTGAGAAGCCAAACTCTCTATAGGAATGGTAAAATTTATTTCAAATGGACCTCAGAAATTCACAGTCCTGATTCAACAGAGTTTGCCCAGGTGAAATCTCTGAGAAAGTACCTTGCAAAAAATAATGAACACCAATGCCCACTCCTGGAAGAGAGTCCCACCCGACAGCTTTGCTTATAAGTTTCCTTCAGGAACTTACTCAAAAGACAACTGACAGAGCTCCCAAACTATACATAAAATTCTCTGGAGACTGCCACTCCCCATTCATATTTTAAGTGAAAAAACTATAGAAAATCTACAGTAGTTTCATGATACTGACTTTATGTTGAGCATTTACAGTGGTCCAGCACTCTGCTGTGAACTTCATATACATCGTTTCATTTGACCATCTCCACACTTCCGTGAGGTAAGTATTTTGTCCCTATCTCCTAGGTTTTAGAGACCTGAGAAGCAGGGTTAGGAACTTGCTTATCATCACATGTTCCATCATGTTTACAGAGAGTTCATAAACTCTTCTCCATATTTTCCTCACCTATGTGATGGAAGCAGTCATACCTTCTAAAATTGCTTTCATCAATCAGGAAATAAAAATCCAAAGATTGGGATAGGAAGGATTAGCAGAAAAGATTAAGAGAAATCATTTGTTTCCCTAATGGTTTTATGGAAATTCATTTCAGCACATCAGCCTCCAAATAAAGCCAGAGGTTTCAAAAAAAGTATCATATTGTCCAAAGAACAAGTCTTAAAATGACCTTTCAGATCACATTATGAAAGTATTTAATGGACTTCAGAGTCCCATTTAAAATACATTTATCTTTGTTTGGTTTGAGTTTGCATAACATACATAACAACCATGCTTATATATAGTACCTTATATAGGATCAACCAAAAGCATTACAGGCAAAAGAAAATTCTGAAGAAATCACTGACAGAGAAGGGGACATCATGAGAACTAGACTTTATACTGATCCTTGTCACAACCTTGTTTGTAACGAAAGCCAAGCCATTCATTAGATCCACATGGGCCTCACTTCTATGGGAAAATATTTGATATAAGCATGCTACTCAATGTTTCTTCAAATTCTTGAAGTAATTTGGGGAGATTGGTTGAAGAGAGACAATAACCAGGCCATAAGATGGACAGCAATGTCAGGGATGAATCTGTTTAGTGCAAAAGTTAAGGCACATGACAAGTCCACATGCCTAAAGACTTGGCATGACACCTCTAAGCCATGGGGAGGAATGTGTTTCAGTCTTTTCAGTCCTATTTATACACATAAGTGGTAACATCTTTAAGAGTAACACTTCAAGATTCTAGTGAAGAATAGGGAAAAGACTATTTGTGATAGCAAAGGCAATATTAAAGGAAAATATATACTGTTCTCAGATTTTTTTTAAATCATTGTTTAAGAATATCTTTGGCAAAGGGAAAATTGTGAATAACATGGCATGCAGCTGTGCATGGAAAAACTAAAAATGGAACTGTAATTGGATCTTAAATTAGAAGCACATCTGAGTTTTGTTAACAATTTGAGACTGATATTAATTTGTTGGGTGTTTCACTCCTTAATTGTGTATTTATGTGTCAGAGAGCAGGGAAATGCAGAGGGGAAAAAGAGTAAAGGTTGGGGGGGAGGAAGAGAGGGAGAAAGAAAATATGATAACCAATCATAGATGTAAGGGTTTGTATGTGAACTTCATTCTGTTTATAGTTAGGCTCTTTCCTAGAAAGAGAAAATGAAGGAAGTCTTTTTAAATTCAACTAAAAAGCAACATGTTAAGTGAAGCCTATAACTTCTTAGCTAAGTAAATAATCTAATAGGGTTCCAGTTCCACCACTGCTTCCAATAACAGGCACACAAATGCAAAACCAATGAAAAGCACTAGAAAGTCCTTAAAGAGGCTGCAGACATGGCTCAAAGGGTATAGTGGGTGCCTAGCAAGCACCAGGCCCTGAGCTCAAAACCCAGTACCTCCAAAGAAAGGTGAGCAACTTTAAAACTGTATTTGTCTAAATTATACAATCTAAGAACATAGAATTGATTTCTAAATATAATCTGACCTCACTAATGATTGTTGAAAACTCATAAATCTCATTTAGACTTTATTCAAATGCAAATAGGCCAGCTTCTCATGCTATTCACAGGCATCATCTCTACAGTTCAAACAGAAGTCAATTTCCTGATATTAGCCTAAGTATTTTAATGCATCCCCTGGGTCAAGTTTATTGTATATTAAAAATGTAAGCACTCATGTGTGCATTTTTAGACATACAAAATCAAAAACAAAGAAACTAAAAATGCATTGACCTTTGTCACAATCTTGGATATATTCAAATTGGTCCCTAAATGTCTTCCGAAGTCCTGAGGATTCCAAGTTGACTCCTTTTTGTTCTGTTTCTTAATTTTAGGATTACGCTACAGTAAATCTCAAACATTGATTTGCATAACAATAACCCAGGAGTTTGTCAACAAGGATGGTTTTTTAACCATACCCAAGTGATTCTGATTCAGTAAATCTGGGCTGGTGGCCAAGAATACACGTTAAGTGAGTTTAGGAAACCTCACAGACTACTTTAGAACTGAATGCCTTATTTCTAACATTCCTTCTTGCTATAAAATGTGCCTTAAAAAATAGAAAATGGCAAGACAATATGGAGTGTGAATTAAGATAGCAAGGTCAGACTTTTAAAAAAATTTATTAATGCATATTTATTGTATATATTAATCAGGTTCACTGTGATATTTCCATACATGTATGCAGCATGCACTGATCAGATCCAACTTCCTTTCTCTCCTCCCACCCAGTCTTTAATAATCATTATTCTACTTTCGGGTTGATATGTTTTAAGTTTCCATATATGAAAGAGAACAATGTGGTACTTGTCTTTCTGTGTCTGGCTTATTGTATTTGACCACTTCCATCCATTTTGCTGCAAATGACAAGATTTCATTCTTATTTATAGCTGAAAAATAACCCATTGTATAGAACACCACATTTTTAAAAAATTTATTACCATATTATTGTTGTCCTGGAAGTACATTGTAACATTTACGAAAGTGCTTATAATATATCTTGTAATATTAGTTAAATTCACCCCTCCATCATTCTCCTTTACCATCCCCCCATTCTCAGAGTAGTTTTAACAGGTCTCATTTTTCCATTTTCATATATGAGTACACAATATTTCCACCATTTTCACCCTCCTATACCCTTCCCTTATATCCTCCCCTTCCCACTGCTGCCAATCCCCAGACAAGAGCTGATTTATATTCCTGTCCTCTATTTTTGACAAGAGAAAAAGACATGTCTTTTGTTTAAGATATCTATACAGAGAGTTTCATCATGACATTTCTATGAACTGAATTGGCTCATCCCCTCCATTTTTCTTCTTTCTACCTTATTACTTTTCTTATGGTGTTTTCAACAGGTTTAAAAATTCTGTATTGATACTTGTATGGAAAGTACATTATTCATATTTGCCTTCTTTACTTACTGCTTTTATTCTCCTTCTGTTCGTACCCTTCCCTTAGTGTGAACTGTTTTTTTCATTCTTGTCCTTCATTGTCTAGGTGTCTTTGGTTGGTCTGTGGGATTTTTGCCTGTACATGCATTGTGCTTAAGTCAACATAACACCCTTCCACTGCACTTTCTCACCCTTTTCCCCTATCCTGTGTTGTTCAACAGTTTTCAGGATGTTTTGCTAGGTCGGAATTATAAAATAAGACTTTTAAAATAAGCTAAAAGATTTGTTCACCCATCAACACCCATTGCCTATATGCCCACTACAGTACACATGACTAGTGGTAAAGAGGCAAGGGGAGCTTCCACTTTGCTGGAAGTGGCTGATGATTATAAGCAAGTAATTATGGGAATAATGTGCAATAATGGAGCTGAGTCTTCATAGAAGGGGAGAAAAGCATACACAATTAGAAATTTTAGATCAAGATTAAGAAAGAGGGGAAATAGAGAAAGGAACAAAACATACAAGGCCACATAAAGAGGAATGAAGGAAAAACAGGAAGAGAGCTTGTAAAGTGGATAGACTCTAGGAGAAAAACTCAACAATACTTAATTCTGCTTTAGGTCCATCTGTTTAGTCAATATACTTACAAGGCTTTCAGCTTTTCTTTCCCGTTTCTCTCATTTTTTTCTGTCAAAATTTCTGCCACTTTCTGAGTTCTTTGAAATACTAATCTATACTTCATTTTGTTAAAGAAGTTAGATCGTCAATGTGTATGGGTAACTAAATCATAACATTATTCTTAACTATAGTTACTGGCTCTCAAAAGCTAAGATTAAATGATCAGTCTGAATTTTGCTATTTTTTTTTCTTTCATGCTCCAAAGCAGAATTCTATGGGCAGTTTTTACACACTTGACAATTGCTTCACCAAACTCCATATCTTGGTCCTGCAAACTAAAAGCAAACCTGCCCCTGGTATACAGTATACTTGGTGTGTGTATGTTTGTGTGTGTGTGTGTGTGTGTGTGTGTGCTTATAATAAGTCAATCTGGGTGTTATATCCAGGCATGAAAATAGTTTAACATCTGAAAGTCTTTAATAATTGAGGGTTAAAAATTGCTTTTTTCTAGTTACTAAAGTTTTTGTTTCTGCTGCTGTAGTTTTAAAATATTTTTTCCAAAAGAAAAATAACACTTAAGCTCTATTAACCAACTTTAGAAGAAGTATCTTATAAGAAAAACAAAAGGGTAAATCTTTTCTCTTTTGCTCTTTGTACCAGCAAGCCTCAGCAAATATAAGAAAATAAAAATTATACCATGCATACTATTTGATCACAATGCAGTAAAAGTAGAACTCAACAACAAAAGTAAAGACAAAAAACATGCAAACAGCTGGAAACTAAATAACTCATTACTTAATGAACAATGGATCACTGATTAAATAAAAGAGGAAATTAAAAAGTTCCTGGAAGTCAATGAAAATGAAAATACAACCTACCAGAACCTATGGGACACAGCAAAGGCAGTCCTGAGAGGAAAGTTTATAGCCATGAGCGCATATATTAAAAAGACTTAAGGATCCCAAATCAATGACCTAATGATACATCTCAAACTCCTAGAAAAACAAGAACAAGCAAATCCCAAAACAAATAGAAGGAGAGAAATAATAAAAATAAGAGCTGAAATCAATGAAATGGAAACCAAAAAAACCATACAAAGAATTAATGAAACAAAAAGTTGGTTCTTTGAAAAAATAAACAAGATCGATAGACCCCTGGCAAACCTGATTAAAATGAGGAGAGAAAAAAACCCAAATTAGTAGAATCAGGAATGCAAAAGGGGAGATAACAACAAACACCATGGAAGTCCAGGAAATCATCAGAGACTACTTTGAGAACCTATATTCAAATAAATTTGAAAATCTTAAAGAAATGGACAGATTTCTAGATACATATGATCATCCAAAACTGAACCAAAAGGAAATTAATCACCTGAATAAATCTATAACACAAAATGAAATTGAAGCAGTAATCAAGAGTCTCCCCAAAACGAAAAGTCCAGGACCTGATGGATTCTCTGCTGAATTCTATCAGACCTTTAAAGAAGAAATGATACCAACCCTCCTTAAACTGTTCCACAAAATAGAAAGGGAAGGAAAACTGCCAAACACATTTTATGAAGCCAGTATTACACTTATCCCAAAACCAGGCAAAGACACCTCCAAAAAAAAGAACTATAGGCCAATCTCCTTAATGAACATTGATGCAAAAATCCTCAACAAAGTAATGGCAAACCGAATTCAACAACACATCAAAAAGATTATTCACCATGACCAAGTAGACTTCATCCCAGGGATGCAGGGGTGGTTCAACATACGAAAATCAATAAACATAATAAACCACATTAACAGAAACAAAGACAAAAACCACTTGATCATCTCAATAGATGCAGAAAAAGCCTTTGATAAGATCCAACACCATTTCATGATAAAAGCTCTAAGAAAACTAGGAATAGAAGGAAAGTTCCTCAACATTATAAAAGCTATATATGACAAACTTACAGCCAGCATTATACTTAATGGAGAAAAACCGAAACCATTCCCTCTAAAATCAGGAACCAGACAAGGATGCCCACTATCTCCACTCCTATTCAACATAGTACTGGAATTCCTAGCCAGAGCAATTAGGCAAGAAGAAGGAATAAAAGGAATACAAATAGGTAAAGAAACTGTCAAAATATCCCTATTTGCAGACGACATGATCCTATACCTTAAAGACCCAAAAAACTCTACTCAGAAGCTTCTAGACATCATCAATAGCCACAGCAAGGTAGCAGGATATAAAGTCAACATAGAAAAATCATTAGCATTTCTATACACTAACAATGAGCAAACTGAAAAAGAATGTATGAAAACAATTCCATTTACAATAGCCTCAAAAAAATCAAATACCTAGGTGTAACCTAACAAAAGATGTGAAAGACCTCTACAAGGAAAACTATACACTTCTGAAGAAAGAGATTGAGGAAGACTATAGAAAGTGGAGAGATCTCCCATGCTCATGGATTGGTAGAATCAACATAGTAAAAATGTCGATACTCCCAAAAGTAATCTACATGTTTAATGCAATTCCCATCAAAATTCCAATGACATTCATTAAAGAGATCGAAAAATCTACTGTTAAATTTATATGGAAACACAAGAGGCCACGAATAGCCAAGGCAATACTCAGTCAAAAGAACAATGCAAGAGGTATCACAATACCCGACTTCAAACTATATTACAAAGCAATAACAATAAAAACAGCATGGTACTGGCACAAAAACAGACATGAAGACCAGTGGAACAGAATAGAGGACCCAGATATGAAGCCACACAACTATAACCAACTTGTCTTTGACAAAGGAGCTAAAAATGTACGATGGAGAAATAGCAGCCTCTTCAACAAAAACTGCTGGGAAAACTGGTTAACAGTCTGCAAAAAACTGAAACTAGATCCATGTATATCACCCTATACCAAGATTAACTCAAAATGGATCAAGGATCTTAATATCAGACCCCAAACTCTTAAGTTGATACAGGAAAGAGTAGGAAACACTCTGGAGTTCGTAGGTATAGGTAAGAACTTTCTCAATGAAACCCCAGCAGCACAGCAACTAAGAGGTAGCATAGATAAATGGGACCTCATAAAACTAAAAAGCTTCTGTTCATCAGAAGAAATGGTCTCTAAACTGAAGAGAACAACCACAGAGTGGGAGAAAATATTTGCCAGCTACACATCAGACAAAGGACTGATAACCATAATATATAGAGAACTTAAAAAACTAAATTCTCCCAAAACTAATGAACCAATAAAGAAATGGGCACGTGAACTAAACAGAACTTTCTCAAAAGAAGAAATTCAAATGGCCAAAAAACATATGAAAAAATGTTCACCATCTCTAGCAATAAAGGAAATGCAAATTAAAACCACACTAAGATTCCACCTCACCCCTGTTAGAATAACCATCATCAGCAACACCACCACCAACAGGTGTTGGCGAGGATGCGGGGGAAAAAGGAACCCTCTTACACTGTTGGTGGGAATGTAAACTAGTACAACCACTCTGGAAAAAAATTTGGAGGCTACTTAAAAAGCTGGACATCGATCTACCATTTGATCCAGCAATACCACTCTTGGGGATATACCCAAAAGACTGTAACACAGGTTACTCCAGAGGCACCTGCACACCCATGTTTATTGTGCCACTATTCACAATAGCCAAGTTATAGAAACAGCCAAGATGCCCCACCACTGACGAATGGATTAAGAAAATGTGGTATCTATACACAATGGAATTTTATGCAGCCATGAAGAAGAACGAAATGTTATCATTCGCAGGTAAATGGATGGAATTGGAGAACATCATTCTGAGTGAGGTTAGCCTGGCCCAAAAGACCAAAAATCGTATGTTCTCCCTCATATGTGGACATTAGATCAAGGTCAAACACAACAAGGGGATTGGACTTTGAGCACATGATAAAAGCTTTAGCACACAAGGGAGGGGTGAGGATAGGTAAGACACCTAAAAAATTAGCTAGCATTTGTTGCCCTCAACGCTGAGAAACTAAAGCAGATACCTTAAAAGCAACTGAGGCCAATAGGAAAAGGGGACCAGGAACTAGAGAAAAGGTTAGATCAAAAAGAATTAACCTGGAAGGTAACACCCACGCACAGGAAATTAATGTGAGTCAACTCCCTGTATAGCTATCCTTATCTCAACTAGCAAAAACACTTGTTCCTTCCTATTATTGCTTATACTCTCTCTTCAACAAAATTAGAAATAAGGGCAAAATAGTTTCTGCTGGGTATTGAGGGGGTGGGGGGAGAGGGAGGGGGCGGAGTGGGTGGTAAGGGAGGGGGTGGGGGCAGGGGGGAGAAATGACCCAAGCCTTGTATGCACATATGAATAATAAAACAATAAAGAAAGAAAGAAAAACAAAAGGGTAAATCTTTTTTCTTTTGCTCTTTGTACCATAGTGTTTATTAATTTCTTTATATAATTCATATATATGCATATATAATTTGTATATATTATATAGTAGAATAAATGTGATTATATGCATGCTTACTTTTAAATGAATTCTTTTTTCTGTTTCTTTTTGGCTTGCTTCTCCCATTTTCCTCTTCCTTATATACTAATGCCATCTATTATCTCCCTCCAAGATGACCAATACAGAAGCCTAGCATCTTTGTCCAGGTTTCCTCCACAGTCATATACTCTTATGTAGCCACATAGTTATATTTACTGACAGATACACATGTGGCTTGATTTGTTTCACTCTTTATGATACTGTGACAAACAGATTCTGATGTGTCCCTCATAGCTTCCACTTCCTGTTAGTCTCACCTTCATATAATTCCCTCACCTTGAGTGGGAATGGGGTCTGTGACTTCTCATAAATTGCATACAGCCAAGATCACTGGGTTCATATGATTACATGTGTGCAGTGTTAGGTGAGACTGTGGTGCCTCTTGCTGACAGGCTTTTCCTTGTCTGCTGCTTTGGGGAAACACACCTGGCAAGGAACTGAAGGTAGCCCCCCACTGACACAGAGCAAGAACAGTGCATCCTCAGTCCAACAACAAACACACAAGGAACTGAGTGCTGCCAGCAACCTTATGAATTTGAAAGTGTATCCTTCCCTGTGAAAGCCCAGCAGATACTATGACTGCAGTCTAGTAAGGCCCTTGAGGAGAGGACCCAGGTAAAATAAATCCTGATTCAGAAGCTGTGAAGTAATAAATGTGTGATGCCTTGCAGTCAAGTTTGTGGTAAGATTGTTAAGCAGCAATAGATAAGCAATTTACATATAAAGTGAGATATGTCAAACACATTAAGAGGCAACAGGCTGAGTGCTGTGGTACATGCTTGCAATCCCAGCACTCTGGAAGCTAAGGCAGAAGGCCAGCCTGGGCTACATAGCAAGACCCTGTGTCAAAAAAGAAAACGAATAAAAGAAAACTGTCTCAGTTTTGCCTAAAGCACAATGCCTTGATCATCTAGACTGAATATACAAAGTATAGAGTTAAAAGCTGAATCATCTCCTAAAGAGCATACTACAAGGTTGAGACTGAAAAGGCCAGAGTTGAAAATTGAGGAGGGAATTTCATTGGAAGTTGCCCTCAGTTAGGTCAGGATGCCAATCACGTTCCCAGTATAGACAGGCTGGGAGGGCTTACCCTCACCTCAAGCCTAGTGGGTAGCACTTCAGAAAAACCACTTTCACAGCTTGATACATGCCCTCAGCTTACAGGATTAAAAGATGAAAGAATTTCTGAAAGGGATTGGATCAGTAGAATAGAGGACTGTTGTTGGGAATAAACTCTGCTCTGTCAACATAGGGCAGAAGAGTATCTTTTCTTTCTTTCTTTTTAAAAGAGTACCTTTCCTGAGCACAAAATACAGGAAACAGGAGAGAGCATTAGTATGGAACTGTTCTAGATCATGCACAGAGTGGTAAAAATGCTTCAGCAAAGGGATGCTGAAGGGGACCAGCAGATGCCCAGGGAACAAGGAAGAAACTGGAAACAACCAGACAAAAGAGTTGTATCAGCCCAAGTCAAGTGAACTTCACTGATTCATGTCCAACAATGGGAAATTTTCTAAAGAGTCCATAAACCATCCATTAGGAGAGGAGTCAGCTTTAAATACTTGCCAAGCCTGGACAGTGCTAGCTCAGGGTAAGTTAGTCATATGAAATCTTTCCTGGTCCTTTACATATCTGTCTCTCTTTCTCCATCACTACTCCTTTGATGCAGAAGGAGTCAGTAGCCATAGTTAGCCAGTCATGGGAAAAAGGGAGGGAATAGATAACCTTTCCTTCAGGATCAACCCAGACTAGGGAGAGGAAAAGCTTTGCCTTTGAATGAATCTTTAATTATTACACTGTCTATTCATGTGAACTATTGAACTGGGTCTCTCTTCAGCCAAAGTGATTGCAAGATGTTTTATTATCTAATGGTAAGAAGATATTATGAGTTTGCCCTGGATTTTATCCACAACGTAAGTTCTAAAGCTCTACTATGTAACTGTAAGACCAGTTGAGGGTACGAAATGCTCTTTATGATCTTTATAAATTGTGCACTTTCAATGTTTTTCTGTACTTTTCTCACTCAACTAAACTTCAAGGAAGTTCTCACAAGTCATTTCCCATCATTCTCACTCATACATTCATAACAGTTTGAATGCATCATAAATCAAATGACCTTTTGATGAGTGCACTCTTTTGCTCCCTCAGGTTTTATGTATTTCTTTGCTGCTATGAGCAACAATTTTTAGATTAAACATGAAGCAATTAACAGGGATGTGCATGCATTTTTAAATACTGGTCTTTGTATTTGTATGAGATATTCCCGGTAATAAAATTTCTTGAATGATCTATATACATACAAATATACATAAAGACTGAATGCCTCACTTTCGTCTAAATAATAAATGAGAGTGATTTTTCACCTTATCTCAGCCAATAAAAGTTAAAGTGAAATAAAAGTTAAAGCTCTTTTCAATTTTTGCCAGACCAGTGGATACAAAGTGATAATCATTATTACATTGATTTATATGAGAAGCAGTGAATTTTAATATTCCGTGATTTTATATAAACCAGACTCATATTGAGAGTTTTTTTTAAAAAGGTAATATTAAATGTTTCCCTAGACTTTATAAACCTGAGAGACAGAGAAATTTGATTGACTTGCCAGTTATACAGATCCATATAGAAAAACTGGAATTAAACACTACAATTGTGGTCTCTTATTTTTCACAGCAATACTTCTTTAATCATAAAGATACTCTTGTCTGGTAGAGATGAACCGATGTGGGTTGCAATACACATGTGCATGGAAGCAATGCTAGGAATCTTCTTATTATCTTTAATGTTTTCTCTTCAATAAAACTGGAAAACAAGAGGGCAGTATAGGTTCTGCCTGGAAGGGGGTGGGGGTAGGGGGGGAGATGGCCCAAACAATGTATGCACATGTAAGCAAATGTAAAAACTATAAAATAAGAAAATAAAATGAAGATACTCTTTAGCAGGGATTGGATTCATAAACAAATAAGAGGTGAAGATAAGTACAATAAGTTCTAAGAAGGGGGATGAGGGCACTATGAGCAGAGAATAGGAGTAAACATTTGAAAGGAATGAAAAGAAAAAGGTATAAGAAAAAAAGTCAGTCAAGGAATATGGTGTGAATAGAAGTTTCTTTAAAGGAAGAAAAAAAGCTAAGATTTTAAAAGTAGACTTAAAAATAGATTTTACTTTCAATACCAGATTAAGGTATTTGTACTTTATGTTAGAAACAAAGATAAAGCATTTTAGATAGACACAAAGAATAAGAAAAAGTAATATAGAATATATATCCAGCATGTATTTTTAAATATACACATTTAAACAATGTAGTATTTTTTCATAAATGTTACTTTTTAGCTCCTAGTACTTAAGTGTTATAACAAATATACATATACATACTAATTTGTGCTCATCTTCCCGTGACTTTCTTATTTCACATAATCTTTTGTCTTCCAGGTTCTTCTATGTTGTCCTAAATGACACAAATTCATTCTTTTGTATGGATTAATAGTATTTCATGGTGTGTAAATACCACATTTTCTAAATCCATTCATCAGTTGTGGGGCACCTTGACTGTTTCCATAGCATGGCTATTGTGAATAATGTGGACTACAGTGAACATACAGACTGTTTATGGTAGTATAGCCATTTTCACAATATTAATTCTGGTTGATCCACAAGCATGGAAGCTCTTTCAAACTTCTGATGACTTCTTAATAACTAAGGAACTAATATTAATTCCTCTCAAATTATCCCAAAAAATTGAGAAGAAAGAATTATTTTCAAAACATTTCATAAGGCCAGCATTACCCTAATACTAAAACCAGACAGGAACACACACACACACGAATGGAACTATAGGCCAATATCACTGATGAATGAACATAGATGCAAAAATTCTTATCTAATTCTAGAAAAAAAATACAAGAGCACATTTAAAAAAAATCATTCACCATGATCAAGAGGGATTCATTCCAAGGATTCAAGTATAGTTCAACATACCCAAATAAGTGAACAGGATATATCACATTAATAGAATGAAGGAAAAAACATGATTATTTCAATAGATGCAGAACAAAGTATTCATACAATTCAACATCTTTCATGGTAAACTGTGTCAACATTTGGGTATATTAGGAATGCACTTCAACACAGTGAAGGCCATGTCTGACAAATTCAAAGTTGCTGAACAGGAAAAAGTTGAAAGCTGTTCTTCTAGCATCTGGAAAAGGCAAGGATACTCACTTTCACCACTTCTTTTCAACATAGCTCTGGAAGTCCTAGCCAGAGAAATCAGGCAAGAGAAAGAAAAAAAGAACATACAAAGAAAGATTTTGATGGGAAAACAGTTTATGTTAAACATTGTACATAAATTGGATGGGAGAGTTAAGCATTTGTTGGGATGGCAAATAATTCACAAGGTAAAGCCAAAGTTACTTGTTCTTAAAATATCTTTAGAGAAACTACATTTGTTTAGAATGCTGGGTAATCTCTTGAAGTCAATGAGGCTGTAATTTTGTGATCAATTGTTGATTGTGATAACAAACAATATGACAATTGCCTGAAAAATTATTAACAGAAAAATGTATCTAGTTCTGTAAGTATGGGGACAATTCTATGGAGAAGGAGGGTGAATATGATAAATGTATTTTATATACTTCAATGAACACAGAGCAATGAAACCTGTCAAAGTCATTTTAAGTACCATGGAGGGGATGAGTGAGAATGATGGTGGGGATGAACTTAACCAAGGCACATTGTAAGCATTATGGAAATGTCACAGTGAAACCCCTGTACAAATAACTTGTGCTAATAAAGTGTTCCTTAAAATCAAAAAAGAAAAACTAAATATATATATGTTTATATATATATACTTTTTAAAGAATTATTTAGAATAGTACAAATGTTGCACATATTAAAATGTTTAAGATGTAATATTGAACACTTTATATTGCCCTGCTTCAAAAAACCTCCTTATATATCATATAAATTCTAAAAATTCTGTAACACAGTGAAAGTAAAAGAAACAAAAAGTCAGACTGAAAAATAAAGATTAAGGAGTGTGTAAGACTGTGATCAGGGGCACGGAGTTGAGCCAGCAATAGAAAGGGGCGTTTGAAGATATATGAACTATGAAATGCAGATAAAAATACAGTAGTCTCCCCTTATCTATGATTTCACTTTTCATAGTTCATGGGTTCAGTTACCAGCCCTAAAATATGGTCCAGAAACATCAAATTAAAAATCCCATAAGCAAACAATTCATAAATGATGAAATGTCATATCCCCTTGCCAGTATATCTATACTGTACATACTATCCTCCCACACACACTCATTAGCCTAGTGTATAGATAGTTGGATACTCTCTGCAGTTTCAGGCATTTACTGTGGTCTCAGAACATATCCTCCAAAGATAAAGGGAGACTATAAGTTCTGCTTCAATGGAGTGTGATTAACATTAGAAATTTTTATTCCTTAGAGATACTTTTGAAAATAACTCAGAAAAGTATTTGAATTCACCCATGAGAAATTTTTCAGTTAATTTCAAATGCACAACTATCATTTTGTACCTAATATGTTCCAAGGATTTTAATATTTTAATATTTTTGAGATAATCAAGCACATGAAACAGGTTCTGTTTTATATGACTTAAAGCTTTTATGATAAAGGGAGGTGTAAGTGCATTGCTTCTTAAAAACAGCATTTGCTGGTAAACATCATGTTTGTCACTGTGAGAGATAATATGTAGGGAGTTTATCAATATAACTGTGTTATTTTATTCAACTAAGCAAAAGACTAAACATTTTTCTCATGAATTTTTAAAAATATAGTTTATGTTTTCAGGAAACACAGTCTTTCTTTCTTCCTTTTATAAACTTAAATGACAGTTATTACCTGGGCTACTTACTTTGTGCTTTTCACTTGATGCCTTTCATTGAGGCATTCAACAGATATCTGGAGAGGTTATTATGGCATAGATAGCATAGTGCACACCTTTTTATATTGCTGGTTATGTTTTTATGACTATAAATTAATGGCAACATCCAACTCTCAACTAGATCTTAAATTATGTCAGATCAATGAAATACATATAAATTATAAAATTCTATTATGAGTTAATATAGCTAATAATTTTAAAGTATTCAATCAATGAAAAAAATATATATATATTGTATACTTGGAGTCTGATTTGATGTATCTAATCCCTACCCACATAGGTTATTTTAATAAATAGTATAACATCTGGAAAAAATTGCTGTGATCCAAATTCTGGGTGCATGATTCATTATTTGTGTGATTTTGAGCATGTTATTTCACCTGAGCATAACTATCTAATCTGTCAAATTAGGTCAATAAAGTTCACAACTCATAGAATTTAAAATGAATGTTCATGTATAGCATGGTGTTTTGTACATAACTTGCATTTAATATATGTCAATTCTTAGTAAAGAATTTTTTAACTTAACATAGGCCCTTAAATTCAGAATATTATAGAAATGAAGCAATCTTTGAAAAGCCCAGTGACTGATGAATTTTAGGGGAAAAAATGGTGAGTCATTTAGCCTTTTTTGAAATCTACTTCTATTTTGGGCTGCATTTTCTAATGCATATTTTTTTAAAAATAGATTATTGGTAAATGTAAAGTGGAAAGAGGGATGAACAGGGTCCAACCAACGTCTCCCTTCCTCAGAGTTTTGATTTTGGTGTTTTGAAGTGTTTGAGAAAATATTGGCCAGTTGCTTTTTCTTGGGTCACTGAGATGGAAGCATTGCATCATTTTCTGTAACATTCATTCAAACATTACTGGTCTTTGAGTTTTGCATTGAAGCAGAGTAGTCAAAGAATACAGGAGCTATAGCGTCAGTCTGGCCATCAAAGTGTGAAATTGTATGATGATGAATTTTTACCTGTTAAAATGCCTGTTTCTTTTGAGCAACCACTCTTTACCTCAACAAGGTAACGGGACACAGTTAAATAAGATTTATGAAAAATGAAATATCATAAAAATAAGCTATTATTTATTACTGAAGGTATAATATTGAATGACCAGAAAAAAAGATAAGCCACCCTCAGACAAACCAAGAGATGTTATTTATTTGAGACATGCTTGCTATGCAAGGCTTCCATCATAGTGACTCAGGGAAAAGTAACCGACCATCATTTTTTCAAATACTTAAAAACACCAAAAACCAAAATTCTGAGAAAGGAGGATGTGACTCCAGCCTGTTCATCACTCTTTTAACTTTACATCTATTCATAACTCATGCATATCACAATGTGCAATTGTTTAAGTCTTTTAACATTTTCCTGCGAAGAAAGGATTATAATTTCTTAAACTTCTAGCCTGTAGGAGTCATTTTTCCTCATAAAAAGCATTTGAGCCATGTGTGCTAAATGAATCTCAGCCTTTCCCAGATAGTAAAGGACAATAGGAATGTTATCTGGATTTCATTTCAACTGCTTTGCTCAGCTTAATTGCAACAAATTCCATCATCCTTTCCAATTTGATTGTCTCCATCAAATGTTTGCATCGTAATCTGTGTCTTGGAGGGAACGCTTGCTCACTAGCCTCCAATCTAATTATCAGCAGCCATCCATGAAGCACAGCATGCATTGTACAAATATTTTGACTGCTCGTCTAATGTGCCAGGAACTTTAAAAGTGGTTTGCTTCATACATGATTTGTTCTCTAAAAATATCAACAGACAATATTAACTTGACAAGAAATGAAAAGAAAAAAAATAATTAGATGTGGGTGGGTGAAAAGGAGTTGTGTTCAGTGTTTTGCAGGCAATTTTGGATCATCATTATTCACAGGAAAACAGAAAAGGCCAGAAGCAATGGAAATGTCATCTCATTCAACATTCAAAGAAACAGACACAAATAAGCAGAAAAGCTCTGTGATGAATTCTCTCCTCTGGACATTTTTTGATTCTCTTTCTCTAAACTTACTGACCACAAGAGAAGTAATTTCAATGAGAACCAAAGAAACGAAGCATGTTAATTTGACCTTTCTATTGATAACCTTTGAAAGAGATCTAAATTAGCAGTGAGAACTTAACTGAGCTATTTCATGTCTTTCACTTCAGTTTTCTCAATGGCAGAATGAGTGTTTTGACTAGATGGTTGCCATTGTCTATGCCAACCCTCATTTCTAGGATTTGTATTTGCATGGCTGATTTGGCTGTCATAAGAATCTAGTCAGCCAAACAACATATTAAATTATCTAGAGCAATTTCTAAATCAGAAAAGCAATTATTTTGGCTTTTCTATTAGTCAAAAAGAATATACATGTAAAGATATGGAAAATGGTACAGCCTCAGAGACTTAGGTTAAAAAAATTCCAAGAGAACCAAACAAAAACAAATGATATGGATACATGAAGATGGAGTGTTCATGTTCGGTGTTTGAAACACAATTTGAAGACATCAGTGTTTACATGAAAGACAATCTACCAAAACAAGAAAGCGTACACAATGACCAAAATCAACTTTTTTAATTTAAAAAAACCCAAATTTTAAGTAGAGTCAAGCAGAAATCTATATCTGAGAGTAGGAAGAAAAAACTAGGAAAATTATGTTGAAAATTAGAACACAGTACAAGCTCAAAAATATTCGTTGAATGAATGAATATTAGGTTTTCTTTTATTAGCGTGAAACAGGGCTTCATCTTGTCCTGGGTATGTCCTCATACAAAGACAGAATCCCTGGTGTTCTCACTGTTACCTCTTCATTCTTAACCCCTCCCACTTTCGTGACCCATTAGTAATCAATCAATCAACTAATAAAAAGTACATATAAAACTACATTTTGCAGCTTGGCACTGGTGGTTCTTTGCTATTTGGGAGGCCAAGATCTGGAGGATCACATTTCAAGGCCAATCTGAGCAAAAACTTTTTGCAAGACCCCATCTCAACCAATAACTGGGTGTGATGGTGCACTCCTGTCATCCCAGCAACAATAGGAAGCATAAAATAGGAGGATGGCAGGCCAGGATGGCCTGAACAAAAAGCAAGACACTATCTCCATAATAACCAGAGCAACAGAGGACTGGACATGTGGTGCAAATGGTAGAGCATCTGCCTAGAAAGCAGGAAGCCCTGAGTTCAAACCTCAATACTCCCCCGCCACATACACAAAACACGTTTTGCAAATGGTAGAGCATCTGCCTAGAAAGCAGGAAGCCCTGAGTTCAAACCTCAGTACTCCCCCACCATATACACAAAACACATTTTCCGTCTCTACTACACTACTTATCCAATCAATGCTGCCTCTCCTCCAGCCCAGGCCTCTTTGATGAAACTCTGTTCCCTTGCTCATCCTCATATCAATTACTGTTTGCTTCATGGAAAATGTTTATGCAACTTCCACCCCAAGCCCATCTAGAAAAATTAAAGAAATGGAAGATGTTGACTTAAAATCACTTTCATTGATTCTTTATAATTCACAGATAGAAGAGGGTTGTGGATGAGACAAGTATTAAAATTTAATTTTGATTCAGTTGAATTGTGGTTTGTTAATGAATAAAACACAATTTCTGACTAAAGATCTCATAATCTATAATACTTACAAACTACAAATAGATAAAAAGTTAAAGGGATGATACAGCAATTCAAGCATAAGAAATGAGTAATTGGCCAAAACAAATACAAAAACATACACCCTAGTTGTCCTGAGTTGAGAGTAGGCTAAGAACTCTGAGCTAAAACAAACTACTAGTATTTCTTTGAAGAGCAGGATCTTAATTTACAACTGAAAGAGGATACCTATCAGGGAAAAATGAATTTATTTAAGCAGGTCAACATTATTGCATGTTTTTTCAAGATACCATAAGCAGCTTCAACAATGTAGCAGGATACAAAATGAACTTACAAAAATCAGTAGCCTCTCTACATACCAACAATGAACAAATTGAGAGAGAATAGAGGAAAACAATTCCATTTACAATAGCCTCAAAAAAATTAAATACCTAGGAGTAAACTTAATAAAAGACATAATGACCTCATCAAGGAGAACTATACATGAAAAAATGCTCACCATCTCTAGCAATAAAGGAAATGCAAATTAAAACCACGCTAAGATTCCACCTCACCCCTGTTAGAATAGCCATCATCAGCAACACCACCACCAACAGGTGTTGGCGAGGATGCGGGGGAAAAAGGAACCCTCTTACACTGTTGGTGGGAATGTAAACTAGTACAACCACTCTGGAAAAAAATTTGGAGGCTACTTAAAAAGGTAGACATCGATCTACCATTTGATCCAGCAATACCACTCTTGGGGATATACCCAAAAGACTGTGACACAGGTTACTCCAGAGGCACCTGCACACCCATGTTTATTGCGGCACTATTCACAATAGCCAAGTTATGGAAATAGCCAAGATGCCCCACCACTGATGAATAGATTAAGAAAATGTGGTATCTATACACAATGGAATTTTATGCAGCCATGAAGAAGAATGAAATGTTATCATTCTCTGGTAAATGGATGGAATAGGAGAACATCATTCTGAGTGAGGTTAGCCTGGCCCAAAAGACCAAAAATCCTATGTTTTCCCTCATATGCGGACATTAGATCAAGGGCAAAGACAACAAGGGGATTGGACTTTGAGCACATGATAAAAGCTTTAGCACACAAGGGAGGGGTGAGGATAGGTAAGACACCTAAAAAATTAACTAGCATTTGTTGCCCTTAATGCGGAGAAACTAAAGCAGATACCTTAAAAGCAACTGAGACCAATAGGAAAAGGGGACCAGGAACTAGAGAAAAGGTTAGATCAAAAAGAATCAACCTTGAAGGCAACACACACGTACAGGAAATTAATCTGAGTCAACTCCCTGTATAGCTAGCTATCCTTATCTCAACCAGGAACACTTGTTCCTTCCTATTATTGTCTATACTCTCTCTTCAACAAAATTAGAGATAAGGGCAAAATAGTTTATGCTGGGTATTGAGGGTGTGGGGAGGAGTGGGAGGGGGCGGAGTGGGTGGTAAGGGAGGGGGTGGAGTGGGTGGTAAGGGAGGGGGTGGGGGTAGGGGGGAGAAATGACCCAAGCCTGGTATGCACATATGAATAATAAAACAATAAAAAAAAGAATAATTTTGAACCCTCCACATATTTATTTTTTTTTCTAAAAAAAAATAATAAAAAAAATAAAAATGGCTATACTACCAAAAGCAATCTACATGTTCATAGCAATACCCATCAAAATTCCAATGACATTCATCACAGAGATTGAAAATTTTACCCTAAAGTTCATTTGGAAACAAAAGACTACCAACAGCCAAGACAATACTAAGCAAAAAGATAAATGCTAGAAGTATCACAATACCCAACTTCAAACTATACTACAGAACCATAGCAATAAAAACAGCATGGTACTGGCACAAAAACAGATATGAAGACCAGTGGTACAGAATAGAGGACCCAGCTATGAATCCACACAGCTATACCCGCCTTATTTTTGACAAAGGCACCAAAAACATACGATGGAAAAAAAGACAGCCTCTTCAACAAATGTTGCTGGGGAAAGTGTTTATCTGCCTGTAGGAAACAGAAACTAGATTCATGCCTGTCACCCTGTACTACTATCAACTCAAACTAAATTAAGGACCTTAATATCAGACCCAAAACCTTGCAGTTAGTACACGAAAGAGCAGGGAATACTCTGGGACCAATAAGTATAGGCAAGGACTTCCTCAGTAGAATTCCAGCAGCCCAGCAACTAAGAGAAAGGATGGATAAATGGGACTACATGAAATTAAAAAGCTTCTGTACAATAAAAGAAATGGTCTCTAAATTGAAGAGAGCACCCATAGAGTAGGAGAAAATATTTTCTAGCTATACATCAAAGGACTAATAACCAGAATATACAGAGAGCTCAAAAAATTAAACTCCGCAAAAATCAATGAACCAATAAAGAAGTGGACAACTGAACTAAACAGAACTTTTTCTAAGAAAGAAATCCAAATGGCCAAAAAACACATGAAAAAATGTTTACCATCCCTGGACATAAAGGAAATGCAAATCAAAACCACACGAAGATTCCACCTCACCCTTGTTAGAATAGCTATCATCAAGAATACCAACAACAAATGCTGGTAAGGATGCAGAGAAAAAGGAACACTCATACACTGCCGGTGGGGATGTAAGCTAGTACAACCACTTTGGAAAACAATATGTAGGCTCCTTAAAAATCTAAACATAGATGTGCATTATGATCCGGCAATGCCACTCCTAGGGATATACCCAAAGGAATGTGATTCAAGTTATTACAAAAGCACCTGCACACCCATGTTTACTGCGGCACTATTTACAATAACCAAGCTATGGAAATAGCCAAGATGCCCACAACTGACAAATGGATCAAGAAAATGTGACATTTATACACAATGGAATTTTATTCAGCCACAAACAAGAATGAAATTTTGTCATTCAGAAGTAAATAGAAGGAACTAGAGAACATCATCTTAAGTGAAGTTAGCTGGGCTCAGAAAGCCAAAAATCATATGTTCTTCCCCATATGCAGATTATAGACCCAAAACAAATGCAATAAAATTATTGGACATGGGTCACACACTAAGGGGAAAACTTAAGGAAGGAACAGGGAAAGGGAGGGAAACCTAAAACTTGAATGTAGTTGATGTGCTCCCTGTTGAGGAGTGAATAAAGTAATCTTAACCTGGCAGAGACAACTATGGGAAGGGGACCAGAAAGTAGAGAAGAGGTCTTGTAGAAGCTGGGTTGCAATACACAAGTGCATGGAACCAACGCTAGGAATCTCTCTGCATAGCTATCTTTATCTCAAGCTAGCAAAAATGATATATATAGTCTTTCTTATTATCTCTTATGTTTTCTCTTCAACAAAATCAGAGAAGAGGTCAGAACAGGTTCTGCCCAGAAGGGGAGGCTGGTGGGAGGGGGAGGGGAAGGAGAAGTGGTACAAACAATGTATATACATGTAAGTAAATGTAAAAACAATAAAATAAAAGGAGAGACAAAGAAAAATATTATTACATGTTTTAAAGTAGTAGATTGAGTGTAAGATCTAGTGTATTTTAAATGGTGGTCCATTGTGGAGGAGGTAGAAAGATTCATTGTGAAAAAACAAATTAGAGTTAGAATCAGATATGTGATCTTATCCCTGACTTGATGAGAAAATAAGTCTTTATTAATGAACACAAGCAGGTTATTCAATAGAAGTAAATCAATGGATTATTTTGAGTAACAATATTTGAAGAGACACAAGCTATGTAACAAACACATTTCTGGTTGATAAATTTGGCAACAGATGAAAGGAGCTGGATATTTATGAAATGTCCTGTGAATAAAAAAAAAGGAAACCTGGATCCTGCTTCAACAGTGTCACCAACTGTTACTCAATGACTGCTTCCCAAACTCTTGGAATTGTTCCTTACATGCAAAAGGTCAATATTGGAATCAATGACCATCATGTCTGTTCTAAAATACTGATTCTGTGCAGAATAGGGGTATGACTTGAACTCGTTTTTTGGGAGAGGCTAAATTAACATTTAGCATTTCAATTTCTGCAGAAACAACCAATGTATCACATCACACATGGAAGCAGGTACTTCTTAACATACCTCAGGCCCTGATAAAAGTTATGCTACTTAGAAATGCATTTGATTTATTTCTAAAAGGCAGCTCATGCCTATAATCCTAGCTACTTGGGAGTCTGGGAGGTTCAAGACCAGCCCAGAAAAATATTTTGAGAGACCCCATCTCCAAAACAACCAGTCCAGAATGTACTGGAGGTGTGGCTCAAGCAGTAGAGTGCTTGCTTTGTAAGTGTGAAGCCCTGAGTTCAAGCACTAGTTCCACCAAAAAAAAAAAAAAAAAGAAGAAAGAAAAAAAGGAATACTGATCTTTTTAAATCAGGAAAGGCTATTATTGCAACATAATATTGTTTGGAAATGGCAAGAACATACATTAGATTAACCCATACATGAAATTGTTAATACCTTACTGTTTCTATTTAAGTGGCCACATAAAATGGCTCAATATAATACTCTAATTCATTATTTTTAAAGCATTTTCAAAGTACAACCAGATCTTTTTGTTTTGTTTTTTGATTTTTTTGAGACTGGGTCTGATTATGTAACCCAGGCTGGCCTCAAACTCACAGTGATCCATCTGCCTTAGCCTTTTGTGTGTTGGGATTACAGCCATGCACCATCACACTCAACTTACTCAGGTCTTTTAAAAAGGAAAAAATGAATTAATTAAAAGGAAGGTTCATTGAAATTTCAAAGAGAAGAAATGTGGACTGGAGGTATGGCTCAAGTGGTAGAGCTCTTGCCTAGAAAGTTAAGGAAAAACAAGCCATGTTTTAATATAAAATTGCAATAAATTTTCACTTTAGAAATGTGTTGTTTTATATAGTTGAAAGAAAAATAATAATAAAAAAAAGTAGAGGTCCAAATTTTGGAATATATAAAACTATTAAACCCTGAAATCAAGAAAATAAATTACCAGATCCTCTTATTTTAGGATTAGACTTTCCCTTTCATCCCCAGATTCCATTTTCTTTAATTATGAGGGAGTAAATAGTTATGTTTTACTTCTCTAGTCTTCATCTTTTGGTGGAGCATTATTAACCTATAAGATATAAAGACCTAAAGGAAACAGTTATCTTCCATTCATAAAAGTCTAAAGCATTAAATTATTTAATTATGGCAGTTACTTATCTCACTGGTCATTTTTCATTACTTATTAGGCATGATTATTCTCAACCAACAAGCTTGGAAGAATAGTTTCCAAAATATGAGACACAAGAAATATATCCTGACTGCTGAGCATGGCAGTTCACACCTATAATCTTAGGTACTCAGGAGGTGAATATTGGGAATATTGCAGCTCGAAGTCAGCCCAGGCAAACAGCAAGACCCCATCTCAACCAATGAAAGTGGGACATGGTGACACATGCTTGCCATCCTTGCTATGTGGAATGCATAAATAGCAAGATCAAGTTCCAGTCTGACCTGGGCATAAGTGGTGAGATTTTTAAAATACCTAAAGCAAAAAGGGATAGGCTGTGGTTCCAGTGGTAGAGTGCCTTCCTCACGAGCACAAGGCCCTGACTTACATACATATAAAATGTACAAACAAATCAATATGCAAACTATCCTTTCTCAGTTTATGATGTACAATATTCCATCCTTTTTGGTGTTGTATATTTCATGCAAACACTTCCAGATTCTTCCCTATGTTCCTGGACATGAAGCTTTTTTCCTTTTATGTAGTCCATTATCACTGTAAGATTCTTCCTTTGGCTGAAATTCAAGCCTACACCAACATAAAAATGTCATTTCATAATGTTATTATTAAATTAAGTCCACAGTGCACCAACTTTTGCATATAACACCACTTACAAAGGCTTGAATTTTGTTTACTGGGAATATAATTTTAAATAATAAAGTGCATGTTTATATAAGTGATAAATATACTCATTGAAATATTTCTTCAGTTATGAGAAAAAAAGGAAGTCTATAGGGAGGGAAAAAAATCAAACTAGAAAAAGGTCTAAAATCAAAATGAAGAAGAAAGTGATCAATATAAATATTTTCTACATAAATGGGTCTTTTGGCTCCCAAGGAAAAAATTCCTTAAATTATAGTTTCTTACCTAGTATTTCAGAACTGTGGTCTATCCTAAGCTGAAAGTGTCTAAAACTATAATACTTTTATTCTGGGGCCATTTTTTAACTTTTTATTGCCAAATGCAGAGTTAAATACAGCTAAAAGAAGGTTGCAATATAGTTTTCTTATAACAGAGGAAGCAAAATGGCTTTATCTTATAATACCTACCTCATAATGAGATTCTATTAAAATAGAAGAGGTAAAGTTGAAATAATGCTTTTGGATCCGTTATTCATCTCTTTGTTGAAAAGAAGAGTTGTTGGGATTAATAATAATTTATTCTCTCTCTCTGCTACAATGTATTTTATTAAATGTTTTCCTTTTCCCAAAGAAATGTATGCTACAATATTTATGAGTTTATTATCTTAAAAAAAAAACTTCTGGATTTGGAAGTGGTTTTCACATCAAATAATCTTAGAAGTCATCCACTCTAATTTTCTAACCAGCATCATAAATATATTACTAAATTTTTACTCTATTCTGTTTCTAAAATGTATGCTAAGTAATGAAAGAAGAAAGGAACAAATGGAAAAATTATGATGCAGAATTAGTAAAAAAAAAAAAAAGTAAATATAATAGAAAATAAGTAAGTACAAAAAGTGTTATGTTTAAGATTCTCAGATCATTTGGAGTCTTTGTGACATGCTCTAAAAGTAATACTTGACTTAGATTTATGCTCCATAAATATCCATGACACATCCCCAAACCAGGATGGGTGGCAACACGTAACTTCCTGACTTCCTCCTTTGTTTTGTTTTGTTTGACTCTGTTGAGACTGGGTCTCACTATGTAGCCCAGTCTGGCCTCCAATTAAAGATCCTCTTGTTTCTGCTTCTCAAGTAAGGTATGATGGATGCACCACCATACCCAGCCTGACACTTTTCTTAACTACAAAGTTGTTACAACTTCATTAGTAAATAAAATAGTGATTACACTCAGGCCTTAAATTGACTTAAGTAATAAATAAAAATACACAGTTTCTCAGTAACAAATACTAGTTATTTTAAGAGTAAGTTGATCCCTGGAGGGCTGGGGACATGGCTTAAATGGTACAGTGCAAGCCTAGCAAGCATGAGGTCCTGAGTTCAAATTCAAACACTGCTCAAAAAAATTGATCCTGAGAATTTTATATCAAGATAATAGAATTTCTTTGTAGCACTTCTTTAAATATATTTTTAATAACCTGTCTTTTATCTAACAGACTATTTTAGCCTTTGACTATGTTTTGCAGTATGCCTTCCTTCCTGAAATATTGGTCATTTTATCTTTCATTAAGCCACATCATAGCAACTGATAGAAATAACTTTCTGTTATAGGTCTTATAATGACAATTGGCAATCATTATGTACATATATGTGTGCGTGTGTGTATATGAAAGACAGCAAAACATGGCAGCAAAAACATGTAGAATTTTTATAAAATACAGAAAATGACCAAATATGCTTAATTTAGGTCTATCCATCTACTTTAAAAAATGGTCAAAGATACATCTCTTTTAGCTGTGATATAGTAAAGTCAAAGATTTGCCTCCCACAGCTGAAAACTGGGCAATATTTATGAGTGAACTATTTACAGTTATTGAAAAGCATGAAGTTCAATGCACTGGTCCGTGGAAGAAGGAAACATTAGGGTGGGTTTCATGTACATTTTGGTTTTTTGCCTAGCTTTGCTAGCATGGTAGAGAGGTTGAACCAAAGGTGAACAACTGAATTGTTCAGCTGAGGAGGTACAGAGTGAAGTTCTGAGCTGCTGAAGTAGATGAACTACTCAAGGAAATATACCAGAAATGAGAGAGCTATTCTCATCATCAGAATTGTGACTTATTATTGAAATAATGGAGGTCAGAGAAGAATTCAATAACATTTTTAGAGTACTGAAAGGAAAAAGTGTATATTGTCAACCTAAATAATCATATCCAGCAAAAATGACAATTAAAAATGAGGGTGAGATGAAAGCATGTCATATAAATAAAATCAGTAAGAATTCATGAAAACAAAAGCAAGCTTTCACTCCCAAAAATGCTAAACAAAGGCTTCAACAAGTCAGATAGCATGGAAAGGAATTTGGTTAGACTGGAATGAAAGAAGAACGTCGGAGATGGCAAATATACAAGTAACCATAAATGATTATCATTTTTCTTTTGGTCTCTCCTAGTATCTTTGGCAAAAAAAAAATTGATTGTTTAAAGGAAAAAATAATAACATTTTATTATAGAACTTATTGTTTATCAATGTAAATATGTGACAATAGAATAAAGGATGAGACTAATGACTGCAATTTTACTTAAATGCATACAGAATGAACTTTAAGCATACTACGATAAAGGACACGTGTTATAATCTCTAAACTGACTACTAAATAATGCAACAAACAACAGAAAGGAACTGTCTTCAAAGGGGCAGTCATTTTCAAATATATCTATAAAAAAACCATAGCTATCATACTTACTGGTGATTTGTTAAATTATTTTCTCTTAAGCTTGGGAAGAAGACAAGGTCATCCACTCTAACCACTTCAATTAAACATTGTTTTGAAGCTGTTATCCAATATCTTAAGGCAAGACAAAATAAATTAAAAAGGGAAAAGTGAGACCCTATCTCAAAAGTAACCAAAGCAAAAAAGGACTGATGGAGTGGCTTCAGTGGTAGGGCAACTACTTAGCCAAGTGCAAGGCTCTGAGTTCAATCCCCAGTACAACCAAGAAAAAAAAATTCTAGCTTCATTTTTCTTAATATCAGAAATATTGCTATTTAAATACTTATAAATTTGAACTACATGCATTATCAAAAAATGATATCTGGTCAACCTATAATTATAAATATAGATCAGTTTTTTAAGCTGAAGAATTAAGTTAGAGATATTTTCTTTACATTTATTACCTGAAGATCTTTTCCCTGGAAACCTAGTACTTACAAAGAACAGTGACAATCACACTTGACAGGAAGCAGAGTGTCTACAAATAGAGTTTGGCCAAATAGGAACTCAGTAAATATGTGTTGATGAATAAATGTTTGGGTAAATGAATTTAATAAAAGAACAGTAGGCAAAGAGTCAGAAGACTGTGTTCTACTGAAAGCCACATCGTCTTTTGGAAATGTTATTTCTTCACACATAAAACAAGAATGGTACTCCTTGCCTATTCTATAAGGCTATGAACATCAGAAGAAATATTTGATGGGAAAGTGATTTAAAACTGAAATGGAGCTATAAACTAATCCTTTTGAGGCTAACAGGAAAAAGCCACATTTTTAACTACTTATAAAAGGACCAATAGTAATTTCATTTAGTTGGAACATCAGGAGGTCCAGAGGAAATCTGGTGCTTGTAAAAGTGACCGCTCTATAGAACTGACTGAAGGTTTCTCTCTGATGTCAGCTAGACACTGATTTTTGCTAACAAGCAGACAAAGAGGTGGCAATAGTTCCATTATTCCTGAGATTTATTGCACTAACTTAAACAGGGTTGCTGTCTGCATCTGGGGAAGGAAGGGATTCTGCAAGAAATACGATTTAACCAAATGGTAGAATGATCCTTGGTGTTTTTATCCAAACAAACAAAAAACCCAAAGCAATTGTGAAAGGAAACCAGAGAAAATAGCTCCTCTATTATCTTTATTTTAGGTCAAGCCATTTGGAAGCAAGTTCCTGCATTTTGGCTCAGGACTAACAGTATTACCCACTGAGCTTACCAGAATGGGAAATGCTAAAGTTTGCATTCTCAATACCCATAATTGCTTTTCTTTTATATGACCAATGTTCTCTGACCTCGACCATAATTTGATGGTAAAAGAGACAGAAGAAATGAACCTGGGTAGTAAAATAAGTGGATACCAGTATAGGGACTAATACAACTAAATTTATTTTAATTTCTCCAAATGTAGAAGATGCTAAAAAGAAAAACTTTTCAATATCTATTACCCTAAATTGCTAAATATTTATAGAAGAAACTAAATGGTAGTGTTGCTAAGCTGTCTGGAGTGAAGCATTCTTAAATTCAAAGGAATCACTTTTTTTTCCTATATAGCCAAATCTCTTCATTTGGCACAAGAAGAAATTTTACCTAAAGGCTGCCTCACCAATTCCCAATTAGTCAGGATTACTATAAAGATCTTTTCCTCTAAATTCCCCACAAATTCAGCAATGAGCATATGAGATGGAGTTAAGCTTCATCTGCAAATCACCCTACCATAGTAGAATTAGAATAGCCCTTGACAGCATGCATATGATAGAGCTTCAATATTTACTGAATGGATTAGTGAAAAATTGTTCTGAAATCCTACAACAAATATTCTAAGGTCTTTTTTGAAACCCAGATTGCATTTACGCTGAAGCCAATCTAGCTACTTTCATTGTTAATTCTGTGGATTATCTTTCTCATCATTACTTATTTTCATGTATCTTGCCATTTTGGTTTGAAAACACATTTAACATGGCAATTTGTCCTTTTTTGCCTTTCTTATTGTTTATGTTCATCAATAGTTTTAAAATTACTCTCCAAAAACTCAAAAAATTGTTACATTTCTTTCTTAGATTATGTTCTTCTTTTCTAATTTGCTATTGCTAGCAAAAATGAAAAGTACTGATTTTCATACATTGACATTTTATCCAATCACAGCATTGAAATCTTTTTACATTTTAAGATTTCACCTATCTTAGATTTACCTATATAAACCATCACAAACCAATAGTTTTGTTCCATCTTTTCTCATTTTTATTCTTCACCTTTCTTTTTAATTATTACATTGCTGAAGCTGTCTAGTGTAGTGTTGAATGACAAATGTTTTGTCTTCCTGACCTTCCCAGGAATGTTGCACTATTGTATGTAATGCTCATTGTTTTGCTTTTGATAAAGATCCTTAATCTGGTTCAGGAATTTATTTTATGTTCTTGGATTGCTTGCTTGTGTTTATTTTTTTAATGACTGATTATTGAATTTCACCAAATCTGTCTACATCTTTTAAGATGGTGTTCTCTTTCTAATTTAATCAGTATTTTGGTACATTGCATTGGTAGATCTTTCAGCTTCTTTCCTAAGAAAATATCGTTATTATTACTATTATTGTTGAATACATAATTGAAAATAATTTCTTTAGCGTTCTATATCTATATTCATCAGTGACTGGGTCTTTAATTTTAATTTCAGAGATTCTCACTAGTTTTGGTATCATAGTTACACTAGCTTTAGTAAGTAAATTAGAGGGCTTTCCCTTTATTCCCTATTTTTTCAAAGTACGCATAAGATTTTAAACCAAGTTACATTTTTACTTTGTGCCGCACACTATCCTAGCGTTAATTTATTTAATTCTCATGAAAATTCTATGAGAAATACTATTATCTTCATTTTGTATATAAAAAAGTTCAAATTTTTTACAAAGGGTAAGAACTGAAATTAATGTAGAAATCACTAAGAAAGATAACAGGAAAACCTCCAAACTATTAGAAACTAACCAACACACTTTTTTTTTTTCCTAAGTGACAGTACTGGAATTGAATTCAGGACCTCATGCTTAGCAAACACTCTATCACTTGAGACATATGCCCAATCCTTTTGTTTTTAGTTTGTTTCTCAAATAGTTTCTTGTGCTTTTGCCCAGACTGGCATCAGATCTCAATCCTCCTATTGCTACCTTCCAAGAAGTTGGAATTACAGGTGTGTACCACCATACCCAGTCTGCCAACACAATTCTAAATAATCCATGTGTTGAAAGAAGTCTTAAAGGAAATCAATAAATTCATTGAACTGAATGCACTCGTTTGACAGTATGTCAAAAAATCTGTGAGACATAGTAGCTAAGACACAGAGAGAAGTTATGTCACCAAATGCCAAAAGTCTTTAATTAGTTATCTATCTATCTCAAAACCTAGAAGAGAACAGAAATAAGACAGAAGGAAGGTAATAATAATGGTAAGAGCAGAAATCGGTAAAATTGAAAACAGAAAAACAACAATCAGTGAAACAAGAGCTACCTCTTTGAAAAAAAATCAATTAAAATTGACAAAGATCTATCAGGACTGCTAAAGAAAACAAGAGAAACCATGTACTGCCAGTATTAGGAATGAGACGGCATATTGCTACATACCTGTAAACATCAAAAGGTTAATAAGGGAATCCAATGAACAACTCAGCACATAATTTAACAGGTATATAAAAAGGATCTCAAAGGAAAAAACAAAACACAATTGAATTTTAACTTTAAAACTCCCATACAAGAAATATCCTGTCTAAGGTTATTTTACTGGGAATTCTACCAGACATTGAAAGAAAAATTAACATCAGTTCCACACAATCTCTTCAAAACAAAAGAGCGAATTCCCAATTCATCTTGTAAAGCTAGTATTATTCTGATACTAAACAATATAAAGGCAGTCAAAAAAAAAAAAAACCCTAGAACAGTAAACTTTACGAACATATACACAAAAAAACCTCAAGAAAATACTAGTGAATAGAATTAAGCAGCATATAAAAACTATTGCAAACCATGGTATAAGTGGGGTTTACTGCAGGCATGCAAAACTGGGTCAGTATTTAAGAAACACATCCAATGTAACTCACCACATTAACATGTTAAGTAGGGAAAAAAATCTCATAATAATATCAAGTGATATGGAAACAGCATTTGACCCAAAAACATTCCAAATGCATTTCTATATACTACCAATGAACATGTGCCACAAAATATTTACAAAATTTACAGCATTTATAATGAAAAATTTAAGTGAAAATCAAGAAAACATGTACAAGACATATATGTTTGTATACATGCTGATATATACTGATGAAAGAAATCGGAGACCTAAACAAATGAGAAATCATTGTGTTCATGCATTAGAGGCAAATAACAAAAGATATTAATTATCCTTATATTGGTATTTAGACATAATATAATTCTAAGTATTCTAAAATTTATCAGAAAAGGCAAAGTAACTAGAATTGTTATTTGATAAATTTCCAGAGAAAAATCCCATCAGTTCCAAGTGATAACAAACTGTATGATTTAATTCATATTAATTTTTGAAATTACAGCATTATCGATATGCAAACAGTGGTGATAGGAGTTAAAGAGGTAGAGAGGGGAAGAAGGGAAGGAAAGCACACGGGCTGTAGAAGGCACCATGAGAATACTTGTGGTGGTGGAAATGGTTTGTATTCGGCTGCATTAATGTCAATACACTGGCTGTGACTTTGTACTGGCTATGACATTGTACCGATTGTGACAATGTTTTGCAAGGTGTTAACTTTGGGGGAAGCTACATGAGTGATGCAACATTAATTCTTAGAACTGCATGTGAATCCACAATTCTCTCAAAATAAAGACTTCAATTTTTTTAAGTCAATGCAAAAAAAAAAAAAAAGGCAGGTGCAGATTTTCTATACAGGAGACTTGCTTACCTTCCAAGTACAAATAATTCTTCTATATTCATTATTTAAGTTTTTCTGGATAATCAAGTTAAAGGAAAAATTTCCCATTTCATCTCTTGAAGCTAGAATAAATTCAACGTCAACCTGAAAGAATAAAAAGAAAAAATGAAAGCCAAGAACATTACTACTTACAAATAACACCACAATCTAAAATAAAATGCCAGGAAGTCATTACTTTAATTACTTCCAAGAGTGCTAAAATAATTTAACATTAAGAAATTAATTCATGTAATTTATCCCATTAATAGATCAAAGAATAATTGTCATCTTGATTAACCAGAAAAAGAAATTTCTTAGAAAAAGGTGAATAAATATTCTTACTAACTTGTTAAACAATAACTTTCTGAAACTAGTTGCTAACATTATACAATGAAACACAAGAATGTTAATCCTAAACATTACAAGCTTATTACCATTAAAGACAAAGCAAGATAACCACTACTGTTTTTATTATAACTATTATCTTTCATGTCTATCAAAAAAAAATCAAAATACTGGAAATACATTTGGAGAAAACCAAAACCTTTACTATGAAAAATAAGAGATGTACATAAATAGAAAGACTTTTTTCTTCCTTGAAGACAAAATTTAATATAGTAAATATGCTTCTCACCACCAAATTTATCTAAATAATAAAAATAATTCCAATAAAAATCCTAATAATACATTTTTTATATATATATATATTTTTTTTTTTTTTGCAGTACTAGGGTTTGAACTCAGGGTTTACACCTTGAGCCACTCCACCAGCCCTTTTTTCTGATGGATATTTTCAAGATAGGGTCTTGTGAACTATTTGCCCAGGCTGGCTTTGAACAAGTGATCCTCCTGATTTCTGCCTCCTGAGTAGCTAGGATTATAGGTGTGAGCCACCGGCACCAGGCAATATTTTTTAATTTTTGATCAAATATTTCTAGATGAGTTTTTCTCCAGTTGTTACTAGAATCACTTATGTGCTCATTTACTCATTAACTAAAGCATTTATTGTGTTTCTACTACATGCAAAGCACTATACTAACCCAGAGATCACCAAATAATACTGTAATACTTTGTGTATTTGGATTCCAGTTTTGTGAAACATATATAAAAACAGGAGATACACCAATTGTAAGGACTATCTTAGGGAAGTAGAAATTTTGGTGATCATTTCCCAGTTCACTTATCTTTATTTTTAATTTTCTGATCTTATTTTTTGGTACTCAGGATTTAATTCAGGGCCTCAGTCCTTTTGCTTTTAGTTTGTTTTTCAGATAGGGTCTTGCTGCTAACTCTGCCTGGACTGGCCTGGAACTCTCATCCTCCTCCCTCCGCCTCCCAAGTAAATGAGACCACCATGCCTTACTTCATTTTCAAAAAATTTTTTAGATAAAAAAAAATTACCTGTTTAATTTTTGTTAACAAAGAAAACAATGGCTTTAAAATGTACAGAGATTTGTATCACATGATAAGGGGAGAGCACATTTGGCTGATATAGAAATAGGTAGAAAACCCAAAACATGAAAGCGTTTGATGTCCCCACTCCAGAGGAACTAATACAGAAACCTTAAAGCAACAGAGGTTATCATGAGAAGGGGATCAGTAACCAGGGTAAAGATCAGTTAGAGATGAATCAGCATGGGTCATAACACATGCACACGAAAGCAATGCTAGGAATATTTCTGTATAGCTATCCTCAACTCAACTAGCAAAAATGCTTTGTCTTCCTTATTAGGCTTATCTCTTTTCTTCAACAAAACTAGTGATAAAGGCAGAACAGGACCTGCCTGGAACTGAGGAGGGAAGGGGGAGAGGGTGGAAGAGTGGGGCAGGGGGGAGGAATGGCCTAAACAATGTATGCATGTGTGAATAAAAGAATAAGTAAGTAAGTAAATAAATAAATAAGTAAAATGTACAGAGATAGTTACTAGTATATGACACAGTTAAATTTTATTTTGGAATTGTGGAGATAAGAAAGACATAAAAAGAAACAATTGCATGTACACATTTTCATTGTTCATGAAGTTTAAAACTGCTATAAAGATATTCTATAAAATGAAACACAGATGCTCATGCTTAAAAAAACATAATAGAAAATATCACTCCTATCTCTAGTACCTCTACTATCTGTTCATTTCCACCAAATGCTTTCATAATTTTTTCTGATTTGTTCATTAATGCATTAAGAAATTGATTAACTATTTGTCTCTGTATGTGTATGTTTATGTATATACAAATAATACATAAATTGTGGACCACAGCTTTTCTTCCTTCTCAAACTTATTATACATATAAATTAAATTGCTAAAATTTCTGCCAGTTTGTTTTAAAATGTGATTAATAACCCCTCACACAATAATGTATTTTTCTACTTTAGCTTTTCTTACTGATGTATGGTTCCCATAAGGGCTTTAGTTCTCTCACCCATAAACATTATTTTGGCTAGGTATTAGTATTGTTCCCTTTTACCAGACAAAAAAATAAATAAAACCACAGAAAGTCCATTCAAATTCCCAAGACCACACAACCACTGTTAGAGATGAGATCTGAACCCAAGCACTCTGACTCCAGAATCCATTTGCCTATCCCTCATCTATTTTTTCAAGTCTCTGATTATAATACATCTGCATTGAGTTAACTTCTAACTGGTTATGTTTATCACATTACCAAAAGGTAAAGCCATTTCCCATATGGTCTGCAGTCATATTCAGGATGACCCAAAGACTCAAAATAAATATTTTAAGTAATTCAAGTTAGAATAAAAGGGAAGGAAGAAAGACATAAAGTGAGAAGGTCAATCAGATTTATACTGGAAAGGTTATTCATTAAAAGGGAAAGAACATAGTTTGGAGAAACAATGACTCATGGTGTCCCTGATGTGCATAGGAAATTGACTAAGAAATAAATCATAGTTCTGAACTCAGAATTCTTTCAGATTATGAAGTTTTCTCTACTCAAGGTCCAGTGTAAAATACTTGAATCTATAAATTGAAACTTCTCAATCTGTGCTGTAAAGTCATTTTTTGAAAATGAAAATTATTGGCTGTCCAGCACTAACAATGAATTTAATGTTAGACTCAAGCCCTTCACAAATAATTTCCATTTCTCCTTCCTACAGATTCAGTTGTGAGACTGTTCTCAGAATGTTTCTGTTGTTTTGTTTTCCTGAACCTAATGCGGTCATACCCTCTAATTTTATGCACAAGCTTTGTGCAGGTTTTGGTCTTTAGGTTAATTTTTTAATCACTTAACTTTTTTAGTATTAAACCTAACCTCCACTTGAATGTAATTAAATATAACCTGCATTATTTTTACCAATTGGTTAGCTGCCTAGTTTATTATTTAGATAGTTTAGATGGATAAAACACAAGGTAATTTTATTCTGAGATGAAATTGAAAGTGTATATTTTAGTGATTTATTAAAGAATTATAACTTGCTTATTCTATTTTAAAAAAGAGAGTATTTGGGGACAATATAAATTGAAAGCATTTTACAAAGGAAAAATGATTTTACATGTTTTGTTATTAGTATTTCCCTTCATAAAATTTGTGTGTTACATTTCCTGTACTCAGTAGTCAAGAATTTCAATATTAAGTAATAGTGTCTATGATTAAGTGCCTATGCTGACCTCAGTGTTAAACCTTGGCCAAGCAGACTCAATGTACAGTGGAAAAAGTTCCAAACTGAGCTCTTTGTGATATATTGTGGTTCTCAAAGTCCTGCTTGGCTTTCAAACAGGATACATGAAAGCACATAATTTTTTGTATAAAGTTTTAATTCTTAATTTTTAAAATGTGTCTTAGTTCCAGCTGTGGACAGTTATTGACACTTTGTTATTTTTCAGAAGTCCACAATTCCTTTCCTTTTTATTTATGTGTGTGAATAGGAACCTGTCTTCTTAATAATCAATAGGTTTTTTTTTAACTTATGGAAGACTTCATTTCATTTCATCTAATATTACTAGGAAGCTGGAAGTAGTACAGTAAAAAATTTCATGTTCTTTGATTTATTGATCTGAATTCAGGTTTCCTTAAATATAATACAGATAAATGCTTTCTCCTTAGAAATCAAGATTTTATGTTACTGTTAAATGCTCAGTTTATTGTTCATATTTAAAAACATCCTATAAATATCAACTATTAATCCTAATAGTTTGAGGAGAGGGTTTGTTGTTGTTGTTTTGGCTTTTGTCTTTGTTTTATTGTGAGCAAGCAACCAGAAAGATAGACTTAATCTTCAGAAAAAACTTCAAAAGATTTTTAAAAGATTTTTTTCCTGACCACAAGCTGATGAGTCTGATAATACTCGGCTTTCCTTGTGGATGCTTAGTTGTTTTTTTTTTTCCTATGGGTCCTCTTAGAAGAAATTGGATTATTTGAGGTCATTTATGAAAGAGAAAAAGTAGCACAGTGTCACCAAGTCCTCAAAATATCTTTCCATTGCATATGAGAGCTGAAGATAGTTTCTTAGTCCCTCAGAGTATTATGCAGAAATGTTTGGTTCTCAGAGGAAAACTGTCTAGCTCTTATCAGTGAAGGAAATTGAGTAATAAAGATTGTAAACCTGCTAGTCACTAACAGAAATACAGTTTCTATGACAGAACAGCTTGCTTAAGAAAACACTTACTAAATGTATCACATTATGTGTTTTCAGACACCATGCAACTGTTGCTTGTTTTATTATGTATTTAGTCTGTGCCAGTTTATTGTGTTTCAAACAATAGGTGATGCAGACCATGGGAACCTCTGCTAACATGTATTCCCCAACGCATCCAGATGTCAGATGTACATTTTTGGTGGGAAAACAAAGTGAATAAAGCTGTGTCATTGAACAGACAAATAGTATTTAAAGGTACTGAATTAGTATTAGGAAATTTGTGCCAAATCAGAAAGCTTGTTTGGTAAGAACAAGAAATGCTATGTGTTTGAACAAGAAGAGAAAAAACAATTTCTTCTATTTGGAAATTTTATGGACAAAATGCTCGGGTTTGCCAACTGTTTGACAGAGTTGAATTGGTTTTCCATTCAGTATCCTGATAGTGTTCATGCCAAGGGATGTCTATAAAACATTTTTCCAAACATCCAGGTCCCTTTTCTATTAGAAGACATGGTAAACATTACTGCATTTCTCCCCACACACAGAGTATTTTTCTAAGAAACATCAAAGTAAATTTTATTCCACTCTTATCAACTCATATAAAAGAAAGGAGGATTTGAAGCAGGGAAATTGTCATTTTATAATTTTTATCATGAGTAGATGCCTATAATTCTTCAAATATTTATCAATTGTTACAGAAAGAACACTGGGCAGGTGTATTAGGGAAATATAAAGCAAGGAATTAAAATTCTCACTTAGATCTCAGAAGAAGAAAATAATTCCATATCAGATTAAAGTTTCTGCATAAAAATGATTTAAAAAATATTTTCAGAACTTATTTATACAAGCAAAACTTTGATGAGGCAATGCTTACTTTCAAGAGTTTTTACTGTACTTCACATGAGTTCTTTTTAGGTTTCCTATTGCCTGTTGCCTTAAATTTTTATGTAAAGTAAAATCATATTCATTTTACACCAGTCACTTTAAAGGCAAGTTTGCTGAATCACATAGTCACTTCCCTGAATGTCAGGAAGGCATTACCTAATTCCCTGTAATTTATTTCATACCCAAATGCAAGCAGTCACTTTGAGTCTGACTAAATCTCCCATACCACAATCTATTTTCTTAGGCTCTCAGAGACAAGTGACACTTCTCTTGAGCTCAACATGTACTGGGTATTGTAGATTATGTTTGAGCAAAACGACATTTCTCACATGACCTAATTTATATTCTTAAATATGTCTAACTAGAGTGGCTGCATTTCAATTGTGTATTCAAATTAAAGACACTGCATTTAACACCACTGGACTTTAGTTGAAAAGGCTTTAAAATACCAACATCTCCATTTTGAGTGTGAGAATGTTAGGCTATGGGTAAGTATGTATATACATATAGATGTATTTTGTCTTCTGGCTCTTACTTCTTATGATAATTCACTTTTTTTTCCCCCTAATAGTTTGACCAATTTTCGCTTCTTGATTATAAGGGAAGGAAGCCAAGCAGAAAATTTTAAGCTAAAAATTAAGACTCAGCTAGATGCTGGTGGCTCATACATGTAATTCTAGCTACTTGAGTGGCTAGGATTCAGGAAAATTGTGGTTCAGGAGAATTGCAGGTAGAGGCCAGCCTAGGAAAAAAGTTTACAAGAAACCATCTCAGCCAACATCATAGTGGTGTACACCTGCCATTCCAGCTGCTGTGGGAAGTATAAAATAGGAGTATCATAGTCCAGGCCAACCTGGACTAAAAGCAAGATCCTATCTGCAGAATACCCAGAACAAAGAAGGCTAAAGGCATAGTTCAAGAGGTAGAGCACCTGTCTCACAAGTGTGAAGCCCTGAGTTCAAATCCTAGTACCACCAAAAAAAAAAAAAAAGACTCACTGTTCTATTGAAGAACCTCAAAAAAAAAAAAAAGATAAAAATATAATGAATAAAATTATGGCTTAATTGTGTTTTAAAAATATAATGAATAAAATTATGGCTTAATTGTGTTTTAAAAATCAGGTTAGACTTTGTTTGACTTTTCAGGAATCTAAGCCTATGAGAAATGTAGTATGTCCATTTGAGGAGGAAATACCTGATCTTATTAATATCCAACTTTAATTTATAAAATGACCAAGTGAGGGGTAAGATGAAATACCAGAAAATTCCCAATGTGCCAGAGAATTTGCAAATGTAATCTTATTGAATGTACTCAACTAATCTAAGACATGAGATTATCTCTTTCATTTTACACTTTCAGAAGTAGCCGTGACTTCATAACAAATAAACGAATAAGGAGATTTCTCACTCTTCATTATTTTTGTTGCAGTAAGTTGAGATAACAAACCTCTTACATAATTATTTACATAATCTGCTTTTAAACATTTGGATTTTATAGACCTATGGAAATAATTCAAACAAGTCCTCAAAAATATTTTAGAGACTGACCTAATACTGTCAATTATTTTCATTTTGCAGAGTTAAGCTATTTAAAAAATTTTAAGCCATGATCACAATTTCATTATAAATTTTTTTAAAGTAAAATCTAACCTTAGGATAAATGATAGTCCTCCAAATTGATAAGTATAGCCTTACCAAATCTATAACACTGTTCCATTTAATCTGATTTCAAACTGAACTGGTGAAAATTTTATCTGTCCTGATCCTCAAATTGGCATTAGGAAAAACTGGTTTAGACTGTTTCTTTTAATATATATATATATATATATATATATATATATATATATATATATATATATATATATCCTGCATAATCTTATTCATGTATTTGATGACTCTTCTCTAAGAGCTTCATCCAAATCATGGGATATCATAAGAAGAAAAATATTAAGTCATTTTAAACCTCCAAAACTGTTTTTAATATTCTTGACCTTGAAGTGTTTAAAAGTGATTTTTCAACATTTAAGGAGTAAATCAAAGTACTTCCTAGACTATCAGAGCACCTGGAGAGGCACAAAGAGAATAAAATGGGTATGCAGACCACTTCTATGAAGGGCAGAGCCCTAGAAGAAACAAACACAAGCTCAAGGATGTAAGAAGAGGCCATGGCAGGGACATAGCTGCTGGACACAACAGCCAAGCTCAAGTGCAACAGCTGCTGCTGGGTTAGAGGTTAGCCTGGACCTAGGGAGGTCACCAGGACCAGAGCCCTCTCTCAGCATCAGCATCATATATGAACAACCCCAGAAGAACAGGAGGAGCTGAGAAGATTAATACCCCAGAAGATGGCATTTTAACCTAAATGTATATTAGATGATTGGAGTAGTAGAGGAAACTAAATGTTTTCTCTAAGGTAAATTTCTTTAAATTATAGAAAAACTAAGTTATAGTTTATTATCTCTAACTTGGGACTAAATTTTTTAACTATTAACAAATATTTGGATTAAACTGATTTTTTAAAGGAGAAATGGACCTTGACATTTTTCTTTCCTATTCTGGAGAAATGTTTATGGTGAGATCATCAAATCAATAGGATAAAGGTTTGGATGACAGTTAAATGTAGAGCACAGCCTGTAAGAACAGGCCTATAATGCCAACATGAGAGAGGCAAAGGCAGTAGGATCATGGTTTGAGGCACCATTGGGCAGAAAGTTAGCAAGACCTCCCCATCTCAACCAATGATCCCAGCTACTCAGGAAGCATAGGTATGAGAATCTCTGTCTCAGACTGGCCCCAGGAAAAAATGTGTGATCTTATCAGAAAAATATCTAAAGCAAAAAAGGGCTAGAAGTTTGACTCAAGTGGCAGAGCATCTGTTAGCATGTGTGAGGCCCTGAGTTCAAATACCAGCAGCATAAAAACAAAACAACAAAATAAAATTAAGTAATATTAGCATCTAATTTTTAGAAAATTTATAAGGAAAGTTAATTTCCTTTAAAGCCTGTTTTCAAAATATTATTAAAAGCCTTAGTCCACTTCTCAGAAGATGTGATCAGGAAAAAGAAGTGTCAGATATGGTGGTTCACATCTGTAATCCCAACATCAGGTAGGCTGATATAAGAGGATCACAAGTTTGAGGCCAGCCTGGCTATACAGTGAGACCCTATCTCAACAACAAAAAAAGTAACTTCTGTTTGCCTCATCCTTTGCCCTTCAAAATAAAGTATTAATTTTTTTTAATTCTGCTTGTTATTTTTTTTAAATCTCATTATTCTTCTGCCTAAGGAAAAAGGAGGTTCTTCATAAAGTGCAAAAAGTAGGGTGAAGATAGATTAGATTAGATTATGGTTCTTAGTTTGGTTTTTGAATTGACGAGTTTTAAAAATTGGCCAATCCTAAGAAAAAAGAAATAGAAGAGAGGCAAAGTTTCTCTCTTGATAAAAAGGGCAGAATGGAGGATCGTGGCCATGTGATGAGGGGTACTTGCCATTATAAGTCGTGATGGTTAAAGTTAATTAATAAGTAATTGATAGGTGTTACTTCCCCAGTTATAATATTGAAAATAATACTACCTGTCTTGCCTTGCAAAATCAGAAGTTGATTATGTGGCAACAGTGTTTTGTAAGCTGAAAAGCACTATACAGATATAAGCCATGGTCAATGTGACAGTGTAATATACACGACTAGTCACCTCTCCTGCCCTGCCCACCCCTAATAGAAGTTTATGAAGCTTGCTTCTTCGGGGTACAGATGACCTCACAATAATTTAGACAAAGGGATTCCAAGATGGCGGCTAGAGGTAGGAAGCAGAAAGCGACCTTCCTATAGTGAAATCTTGGAGAGACGCTGGAGACACACTTTGCAGGCATAATCACCGAGAAAAGGCATAACTTTGACCCCTCCACATCTCCAGCCGGTGCAGAGAATCTCCACTTCACGTTAAACAGAGAAACGAGGAGGGCCCCCGGGGCCGCCAGTGGCCGGCGCCCATACGGCTTGGGAAGATGCGGACCAGGTGAGCTTCATGGTACCGTGGTAGCCCCATAGACAAGCCTGGGCCAGAGCAGCATAGCCCCCTGGACAGACTGACCTCCACCCGGGAAAAAAAGAGAAACTGAGTACTAAGCAATAAGAACAGTTAAGACACGCTGGAAAGAGGGTGGGGCGCCCTGAGCGCTGAAGATTGGGGGAAGGGAATCCTTCCCGGGACTGTAAATAAACAAGCCGGGTGGGCCAGAGAGGCTCTGGCGGGAGCGGGGCGTGCACCCAGCAACCAGGAGCGGGGAAGCTTGTGAGAGGAGAGAAGACCCACTTCCCACGTGAACTGTAAACAAACATGGCGGCCGGCAGGAGCAGCAGCACCGCCCAGTAAGCAGGAGCAGGAAAGCTTCTGAAAGTGGCAGTGGGAGGAAAACTTCAGAGGAGAGGGGGGAAGACCCACCTCCCACATAAACTGTAAATAAACACGCAGGCCTGACAACGCGGGGGCAGTGTCACCTTTCCCAGTGCTTGGAAAGGGGAAAGCCTGTAGCAGAGGCTCCCGCACAGGAGAACTCTGAGCAAACAAAGCCTGTGGGACCAGGTGAGTGCTAGCTCACCCCAGAGATCTGCATAAATAACGCCGCCAGCTACAGGCTGAGAGCAGCAGGCCACAAGCCACAGTTGCAGATACCACTCTCAGAACTGTCTCCAGATGCTTTTTTTCTTTTTCTCCCTACCTTTGATGAGAGAACAACCGAATTACACCTGCAAGCCGAAAAACTTACTGAAACTGTATTGCATTTGAACTGGGGACACTTGGTGGGGCTTTCTTTTTTTGTGTGTGTGTATGTGTGTGTGTGTGTGTGTGAGTGTGTAGTTTTGTTCTACTTTATGCATCCCCTTTGATGAGACAACTACAGAACAACATCTGAGGCACCAACTCCAGGACTGGAGATTGAGACGGACACCCTAATTATTAAGACTGAAACTGCATTGCATATAAACTTGGAAGTTTTTTGTTTTTTTTTTTTTTTAATTTTCTATTTTCCATTATATTTTAATTCATTTTTATATATAGATATTACTTTCATTTACTTATTTTTTTTTATCTTTGATTTTCAATCCTCTCTCTGTCTCTCTAATGTCTGTTCAGCTTACTGTCGATTAGTACACTAACACTCCCTGTTTATACCTTTGAAACTCTCTTGTCTGATACCTTGTTCTGCTTTCTCCCTCTTGTCTGTATATTTGTTTTCCCCTTTTCTTTAACTTCTTGCTTTCCATCTCAGCTCACCCTTCCATTCTAAATATTACCATTGTTATTATTACAAGCTAGAAAATACTTAATTACACACAGTACAGGGACAGTAACAACACCAAGGACAATGACAGGAAGACAGAAAAAACAGGGAAACCAGTTTCCCCACAGCAAAAAATTAGTACAGGAACCAGAGGGGAATGAAGAGAACAGAAACTCAGATCCAGACTCCAACAAAATGAAGATAAACTATGCCAAAGGACCCAATGAAGCCCACAAGAATAATTTAAAAGAAGACATACTACAAGTACTCAATGAGAATTTTATAGAGATGATTCTGGATAGGGTCAACCAAAATGTACAGGAGACACTCAAGAAATTCCAAGACAATAAAAATAGAGAATTTGAAAAAGCAAAAGAAGAAATAAAGGAAACCATAGAAGCACTGTATAAACACCAAAGTGAAAGAGAGAACACAATGAATAAATGGATAAATGAACTCAGGACAAAAATAGACAACAATAAAGAAGAAAACTGCCAGGATATGGAAAACCTCAGAAAAAAGAACGAAACTGAACTGCAAAACAAAATGGAAGGCCAATCCAGCAGAATAGAACAAACAGAAGACAGAATCTCAGAACTTGAAGATAAAATGGTAATTAAAGGAAAAACCGAAGAACTATTAATTAAACAACTCAAGACCTGTGAAAAGAAAATGCAAGAACTCACTGACTCCATCAAAAAACCAAACTTGAGAATCATGGGCATCGAAGAAGGAGAAGAGGTGCAAGCGAAGGGAATGCGTAATATATTCAACAAAATAATAACGGAAAATTTCCCAAATCTAGAGAAAGATATTCCAATACAAATGCAAGAGGCCTCCAGGACACCAAACAGACCAGATCAAAATAGAACTACTCCACGACATATCATCATTAAAACAACAAGTTCAGAAACTAAGGAAAGAATATTGAAGGCTGTAAGAGAGAAAAAACAAGTAACATAGAAAGGTAAACCCATCAAAATCACAGCAGACTTCTCAACAGAAACATTAAAAGCAAGAAGAGCGTGGGGTGAGATCTTCCAGGCACTGAATGAAAATAACTTCAACCCCAAGATACTCTACCCAGCAAAGCTATCATTCAAAATAGATGGAGCAATAAAAGTCTTCCATGATAAGCAAAAACTAAAACAATATGTGACCACAAGCCACTATTACAAAAGATTCTGCAAGGGATCCTGCACACAGAAAGTGACACCCAACTTAACCATGAAAAGGCAGGCAGCACCAAACCACAGGATAAGAAAAAGCAAGACAGTAGAGAGTAACATCAACTTAGGTACACACAATCAAACCTTCAAACAACTAAGACTACTAAATGACAGGAATCACCACATACCTATCAGTACTAACGCTTAATGTTAATGGACTTAATTCACCCATCAAAAGACACCATTTGACAAAATGGATTAAAAAAGAAGATCCAACAATTTGTTGCTTACAGGAGACTCATCTCACTGACAGAAATAAGCATATGCTTAGGATGAAAGGCTGGAAGAAGATTTACCAAGCCAATGGCCCCCGAAAACAAGCAGGAGTAGCAATACTTATCTCTGACAAAGTAGACTTTAAACCTACATTGATCAAACGAGATAAAGAAGGACATTCCATACTAATAAAAGGGGAAATAGACCAAAAGGAAATAATAATCATCAATCTGCATGCACCCAATGTCAACGCACCCAATTTCATCAAACATACCCTGAAAGACCTAAAAGCATATATAAACGCCAACACAGTGGTTGTGGGAGACTTTAACACTCCATTATCATCAATAGATAGGTCATCCAAACAAAAACCCAATAAAGAAATCCAAGATCTAAAATATGAAATAGATCAAGTGGACCTAGTAGATGTCTACAGAACATTTCATCCAACCTCTACACAATATACATTCTTCTCAGCAGCCCATGGAACCTTCTCCAAAATAGATCATATCCTAGGGCACAAAGCAAGCCTCAGCAAATATAAGAAAATAGAAATAATACCGTGCATGCTATCTGACCACAATGCAGTAAAAGTAGAACTCAACAACAAAAGTAAAGACAAAAAACATGCAAACAGCTGGAAACTAAATAACTCATTACTTAATGAAGAGTGGATCGTTGATGCAATAAAAGAGGAAATTAAAAAGTTCCTGGAAGTCAATGAAAATGAAAACACAACCTACCGGAACCTATGGGACACAGCTAAGGCAGTCTTGAGAGGAAAGTTTATAGCCATGAGTGCATATATTAAGAAGATTGAAAGATCCCAAATCAATGACCTAATGATACATCTCAAACTCCTAGAAAAACAAGAACAAGCAAATCCCAAAACAAATAGAAGGAGAGAAATAATAAAAATAAGAGCTGAAATCAACGAAATAGAAACCAAAAAAACCATACAAAGAATTAATGAAACAAAAAGTTGGTTCTGTGAAAAAATAAACAAGATTGATAGACCCCTGGCAAACCTGACTAAAATGAGGAGAGAAAAAAACCCAAATTAGTAGAATTAGGAATGCAAAAGGGGAGATAACAACAAACACCATGGAAGTCCAGGAAATCATCAGAGACTACTTTGAGAACCTATATTCAAATAAATTTGAAAATCTAAAAGAAATGGACAGATTTCTAGATACATATGATCATCCAAAACTGAACCAAGAGGAAATTAATCAACTGAATATATCTATAACACAAAATGAAATTAAAGCAGCAATCAAGAGTCTCCCCAAAACGAAAAGTCCAGGACCTGATGGATTCTCTGCTGAATTCTATCAGACCTTTAAAGAAGAACTGATTCCAACCCTCCTTAAACTGTTCCACAAAATAGAAAGGGAAGGAAAACTGCCAAACACATTTTATGAAGCCAGTATTACACTTATTCCAAAACCAGGCAAAGACACCTCCAAAAAGGAGAACTATAGGCCAATCTCCTTAACGAACATTGATGCAAAAATCCTCAACAAAATAATGGCAAACCGAATTCAGCAACACATCAAAAGATTATTCACCATGACCAAGTAGGCTTCATCCCAGGGATGCAGGGGTGGTTCAACATACGAAAATCAATAAACGTAATAAACCACATTAACAGAAGCAAAGACAAAAACCACTTGATCATCTCAATAGATGCAGAAAAAGCCTTTGATAAGATCCAACATCATTTCATGATAAAAGCTCTAAGAAAACTAGGAATAGAAGGAAAGTTCCTCAACATTATAAAAGCTATATATGACAAACCTACAGCCAGCATTATACTTAACGGAGAAAAATTAAAACCATTCCCTCTAAAATCAGGAACCAGACAAGGATGCCCACTATCTCCACTCCTATTCAACATAGTACTGGAATTCCTAGCCAGAGCAATTAGGCAAGAAGAAGGAATAAAAGGAATACAAATAGGTAAAGAAACTGTCAAAATATCCCTATTTGCAGACGACATGATCCTATACCTTAAAGACCCAAAAAACTCTACTCAGAAGCTTCTAGACATCATCAATAGCTATAGCAAGTTAGCAGGATATAAAATCAACATAGAAAAATCATTAGCATTTCTATACACTAACAATGAGCAAACTGAAAAAGAATGTATGAAAACAATTCCATTTACAATAGCCTCAAAAAAAATCAAATACCTAGGTGTAAACCTAACAAAAGATGTGAAAGACCTCTACAAGGAAAACTATACACTTCTGAAGAAAGAGATTGAGGAAGACTATAGAAAGTGGAGAGATCTCCCATGCTCATGGATTGGTAGAATCAACATAGTAAAAATGTCTATACTCCCAAAAGTAATCTACATGTTTAATGCAATTCCCATCAAAATTCCAATGACATTCATTAAAGAGATCGAAAAATCTACTGTTAAATTTATATGGAAACACAAGAGACCACGAATAGCCAAGGCAATACTCAGTCAAAAGAACAATGCAGGAGGTATCACAATACCTGACTTCAAATTATATTACAAAGCAATAACAATAAAAACAGCATGGTACTGGCACAAAAACAGACATGAAGACCAGTGGAACAGAATAGAGGATCCAGATATGAAGCCACACAACTATAAGCAACTTATCTTTGACAAAGGAGCTAAAAATATACGATGGAGAAATAGCAGCCTCTTCAACAAAAACTGCTGGGAAAACTGGTTAGCAGTCTGCAAAAAACTGAAACTAGATCCATGTATATCACCCTATACCAAGATTAACTCAAAATGGATCAAGGATCTTAATATCAGACCCCAAACTCTAAAGTTGATACAGGAAAGAGTAGGAAATACTCTGGAGTTCGTAGGTATAGGTAAGAACTTTCTCAACGAAACCCCAGCAGCACAGCAACTAAGAGATAGCATAGATAAATGGGACCTCATAAAACTAAAAAGCTTCTGTTCATCAAAAGAAATGGTCTCTAAACTGAAGAGAACACCCACAGAGTGGGAGAAAATATTTGCCAGCTACACATCAGACAAAGGACTGATAACCATAATATATAGAGAACTTAAAAAACTAAATTCTCCCAAAACTAATGAACCAATAAAGAAATGGGCAAGTGAACTAAACAGAACTTTCTCAAAAGAAGAAATTCAAATGGCCAGAAAACACATGAAAAAATGCTCACTATCTCTAGCAATAAAGGAAATGCAAATTAAAACCACGCTAAGATTCCACCTCACCCCGTTAGAATAGCCATCATCAGCAACACCACCAACAACAGGTGTTGGCGAGGATGTGGGGAAAAAGGAACCCTCTTACACTGTTGGTGGGAATGTAGACTAGTACAACCACTCTGGAAAAAAATTTGGAGGCTACTTAAAAAGCTGGACATCGATCTACCATTTGATCCAGCAATACCACTCTTGGGGATATACCCAAAAGACTGTTACTCCAGAGGCACCTGCACATCCATGTTTATTGCGGCACTATTCACAATAGCCAAGTTATGGAAACAGCCAAGATGCCCCACCACTGAGGAATGGATTAAGAAAATGTGGTATCTATACACAATGGAATTTTATGCAGCCATGAAGAAGAACGAAATGTTATCATTCGCTGGTAAATGGATGGAATTGGAGAACATCATTCTGAGTGAGGTTAGCCTGGCTCAAAAAACCAAAAATCGTATGTTCTCCCTCATATGTGGACATTAGATCAAGGGCAAACACAACAAGGGGATTGGACTATGAGCACATGATAAAAGCGAGAGCACACAAGGGAGGGGTGAGGATAGGTAAGACACCTAAAAAACTAGCTAGCATTTGTTGCCCTTAACGCAGAGAAACTAAAGCAGATACCTTAAAGCAACTGAGGCCAATAGGAAAAGGGGAACAGGTACTAGAGAAAAGGTTAGATCAAAAAGAATTAACCTAGAAGGTAACACCCACGCACAGGAAATCAATGTGAGTCAATGCCCTGTATAGCTATCCTTATCTCAAGCAGCAAAAACCCTTGTTCCTTCCTATTATTGCTTATACTCTCTCTACAACAAAATTAGAAATAAGGGCAAAATAGTTTCTGCTGGGTATTGAGGGGGGGGAGAGGGAGGGGGCGGAGGGTAAGGGAGGGGGTGGGGGCAGGGGGGAGAAATAAACCAAGCCTTGTATGCACATATGAATAATAAAAGAAAAAAAATAATAATTTAGACAAGATTCTATCATGTGTATGGCAATAAAATAAAACAGAGGAATAGGACAAAATATCTGTATTATTAGAAGTTTTAAATAAAGGGAGCCTCCATTGGTGTGGGGCTGTGCTATACAAATGAAATTGTTCTGTAGCACAATAAGGAAACTCTAACTGCCAATTTTTCTGTTCTTTTGTAACAATCTGATGAAGAGGCAACATGGTAGAATTTTTTATCTTCTAAGTAAGGTAGAATAGCAGCAATTTAATAAAAATAGGGAGTACTATTCATGATGAATCTGAGAGAAACAATCACGCCCAGAGCCACGTAAATCAAGGGTCTCACACGGTAGACCCAATATAAGTTTAGCTAAGGAAAAGTAGTCCGTAAGAGAGAAGATCATTAGTAGCTATTGTCTATGACGCATTTTCTTTGTGTTGCTTCGTGATTCAGATTACGATTTATTCTTTACGACATCAGTATGGAGTCTTATTCTCCAAGGAAACAGATTTACACAGGCTCTGCTTTCTGACCATGCCACACACCTGTTCAGTGGCCAGCGTAGGCTTCAAAGTCATCTGTATCTTCACAAAAAGGCAAGGGATATTTATGAATTCAGTCTGGTGTACATAGAGTTATACATAGTTCAGTGAGAAGAAAATTCTTCTTCCCACTTGGAGAAATTGTGAAGAAAATTAAAAGTTATAAAGTATTAAAATCTGTTCTATATGCTCATTGAGTTTGTGAAAATTAGCAATAAATTCAGAGATTTGTTCTGAGCACCTATTCAATGTCTTCACTGGGCATAACAGTAAAAAAGTGATATGAATTACCAGTTCTTGAGGAGCTAACAACTTTCTTGGCAAGAAGCCGTCTACACAAATATTAACAATGCAAGGCAATGTTCGGTAAACGCAAAAAGAGGAAGGACTCTTCCAGTGAGAGGGCAGGAAAGAGGCAAGTAGGGAAAGAACTGATTCTGAAAACTTGGGTGTTTCCACAGGTTTGTAGCTGACCTTTCATGGATAGAGATAGAAGAAAATTATGCCAGATTTAAGGATTCACAGGGTTTGAGGAAGTACTGTACAGTGAAACATCATCATTCTTTAGGTACAGTTACTACTGCTGTACAGCAAGTTTGAAGAAGTAGTAGAGATTCCTACTTTGCTAGGAAATTTTGATTGTGTTGGAGTATACTGACAGACTTTCAGTGTCTGAAAAGAACAGAGCAGTGGTATAAAGGAATTCATCCATCCATCCATCCATGTGCATCAAAAGGAGAGACTAAGAGAGGTACCTATATAAGCAGTTCCCGCAGAGAATCAAGAAGATGTTGCACATTTGGGATTTGATTGTCAGCTAATAACTGGAGCTGTTGTGCATAGGTTGGGAGTTACACATGTAATTGACTTTTTGTTATCTTAGAAGTGGAAAATGAACAACAAAAAAGAGACAAGTAAAGATGAAAGCAGGTATTAGTTGAAATGCTTGAATTTGTGATGTGAGAAGAAAAAGCAGAATAATGGTTTTTTAAAAAAAATTTAAAAAGCCCTGAATTTTCATTTCGAATGGCTAGTGCAAAATCTTGTATTGAAAAATGAATACAACTATTTTTATTGTAAAGTAAAATAGACGTGCTATGAAAAATACAGTTAGAGACTGGATTCCATGTTCATAAATGATAACTTGTCCCAGGAATATTTACAGTGGAGCATAAGAGTCATATTTGTATTTTTAGATAATAAGAGAAAGAAGAAAAAATAAAAAAAGGACTTTATGTAGAGGGAGCCAATCCAGGTAATTCAATCTACCAAACAGATATATTTGAAAGGCCTGAATTGTTAGGCCACAGTTACATTTTGATAACATCAAATGAATGATTTCCAAGAGCTTTTTTTTTCCTTTAAACCATGTACATGCTTCCTAAGACTTCAAACCTGAATCAGACAACCAGATTTGAAATAATAAAAATGCTTATTCTTTGAAAAATTATATGCAAACTTGTGGTCTTTCAAAACAAGAACAACCAAAAAAACCCAAAAAAGTTCCTATAACTGACCTTTTTAAATGATGTGTTTCAGTAAAGAAAAAACAAAAAGCTATCTAGTCTTCCAAAGTGTAAATACAGGTGACAAGGAACTTGGAGGTAGGGGTGGGCTGTCTTAGGAAATGTGAGTATGATAGGAGTCTTGGTAACAAAATAGACTATAACTCAATGTTTATTTTAGTACATAAGTATAGCATGTATGGGGGGAATCAACCCCAAAAGCCTTTTAAAGGAATTCATCTTTGCTCATTTGCAGAGCAAAGGCCAGAGGAAATTATAGAAAATTGAGGAAATTGCAGGCAGCTGCCATCTGTGGTCTTTAACAGACATCGCTGACCCTCTGTTAAAGAGGACCCACGTGTGAAAAAAGAGGAACAGCATGCCAATGGTTCTCGTCCTTTTAAGGATATTAGATATTAGGGGAATTTGTGACCATTGTGGCTTAAATTTTTAAAGACTTGTGTAATTACAAGAAAATCAAAGTGTAAAACAGTTAAGTGAGGCATCAAATAAAATACTTCACTCCAACAAGGAATGTTGTCTGTGGTCTAAACATTGAAACCAAGCATCTGCTGGTTACAAGGTTCACACTCCACCCACATGTGACTCTTTACTTCTTATTCCCAGTCACACAGAATCTCACCACTGATTGAAAACACATACATACACACATACACCCTTAGTAAGTGACAAGGTTTCTTCATGGTCAAAAACATGTGTATAAAGAAAATTGTTCTTTTTGATGAATGAGCATTTCCTTTTCTGTTAGCTGAGTAATACTTTTTTGGTTATATTATCAGTACATAACAGAAAAACTCAATCAAACAGACTTAAATGTAAATAAAATCCATCCAGTAGTAATTTTAAACTCTCTATATAGTACCTGTATGTACAAATAAAATATAATTCCAGGTAATAGAACCAAAGGCTCATTCTTTTCCATCATTCTGATCTACATCCTATGGTAATGACTTACTTCATCACTAGTCTTCAAAATCGACCTCTCACACAGTTTTAGATTTTCCCTATAGGGTAAGTAGCATTGCTTTTGCAATTCTGTCCTTACCTCCTCATACCATGCCTCTCAAGGGAAGAGGGAAAAAAAGACACTTTCCACATACCGGCCTCTCCAAATATCCTCTTACATCTCATAAACCTTAATTGGATTATTTGTCAATCACTATGGCTGAAAGTTGGGATATGCCAACAGCATACAATGTAGTGTGTAGAATCAATCTTACCTCCACCACTTATCAGGAGAACAGAAATGAGCTGGGCACCAGTGGCTCACTCCTGTAATCCTAGCTACTTGAGAGGCTGAGATGGGGAGGATCGTGGTTTGGGCAAATAACCAGAGAAAAACGGACTGAGATGTGGCTCAAGAAGTAGACAGCCTGCACAAAGCCCTGAGTTCAAACTCCAGTCCCAGGAAAAAAAAAAGAGAGAGAGAGAATAGAAATTAGTGATTCCCCAGAGGAACACTGTAGTGCTATTTTACTCATCTCTCTTTCAAACAAAAGCAAAAATATGACTGATGGATAGGCTCAAGCAGTAGGGCAACTACCTAGCAAGCATGAGGTCCTGAGTTGAAAACCCAGTACCACCAAAAAAAAAAAAAAAAAGCAGGGCCATGAAATAATAGCAATTGGCAAAACCTCTTCTAGACTCATTATTTAAGGGATGGTCTGAAGAAGACAGCTTATCCCTGACCACAATTAATAGCCTCATCATATTACACAAAGTAGAGCTCACTTAATATAGCTATCAACTATAAATACTGTCTCAGAAGAAAAGAAGCCAGCTTGGAAAATAGTGACTGTGTCCTTGGACCCACCATAGGAGAAAGTTCCTGCTAGCCAATTAAGACTCTAGTAGGTTTCTCTCTCTAAGCAGACACATTTTTTTTCTGATTTTATATACTATTTGGTACAGCTCTATCATTATGTTTACTTATAAACACACTTATCAGATTCAGTTAATATTGTATTTCCCAAGTAGATGTCCCTAACAGAAAAAATATTTTTTTCTCTGTAAGTTATTGAATAAACTGTCTAAAGCAAGTCAGTCTCTGGAAAGCATAACTGGTGTAAGTTTTCACAGGGCCTAATCAACTCTTGGTAATCAACAAATAAACAGAAGATATTATTGAATACTTGGTATGGCTTAAACTGCCCATCTGATTTTGTGATTTGTGTTGCTGAGAGTCTGGGCCATGTGGAACTGAGATGAAAGGGAAAACATGAGGCCTTTTCTAGTTTTTATCTGCATGCAGAAGGACTACAAGAAATTTTCCACCTCTACAAGAAATATGCTGGAAATTTCCATAAGCAGAAGGGCTTTCTTATATTTCTAACCCAAATTTTCTCGTCCACTTATGAATTCAGCAAATACTTATGAGGTGGAAAAAAAGAATATTCCATAAGTTATTTCAAATTAAATAAATCTTTAAATACTGATTTTAATTTTAAATATTGCTTCAGGGGGATCAGGGAGGACAACAAATATATCTACTATTATGACAATTAATTTTGAAAACTTGGCCACATAAAAATTAATTCTTATAAACTATGAATTCTTATAAATTTCATGAAGATTATTAAGGTGCTTTGTCTTCACTGGTTGAATAAAATTACTTTTGATCCTAATATCCATCACCTTCTTTTGATGATGGCACTTTATTTAACCATTTTTACATATGTGTATATATATTTCTTAAGTGAGTAATATTTATTGGTTAAAATAGAAACAATGACATTTCAGTGTGAGTTTGTTAAGACTTAAAGAAAATATCATTTTAGGGCTTGTTTTCAGTTTAGATGGCATTTAATTTGACAGTAAAGAAAGATGAGAGAGGCTTGGATATATTTTGACCAGGTTTTTGCAGAGAAGTCCTTGGGGGGGAAAAAACTTTATAATGATAAAAAAGAAAAACTTGTGATTTTAGTGACAGTGATTTTATTTTATTTATCTGTTATAATAGTCTTTATTTTTAAATCCTACTGTCATATATTCCCATAGGATGCTTCACTTTTAAATAAATTTTAGCATAGTATTCAACCTAAGTTCTTATGTTCATTTACATTATAAATAATATCATATAGAATCTTACCCACACTCTTTTTTCCTTAGTCTGAAGAGACAATGATCAACCTTACTTTAAAATTTTACTTTAAAGTTAAACCTAAAATGATAATGATGATGACTATGGGACATGAATGTGAAAAGGGGGCTGTCTTGGCAGGGGAATCAACAGAAAGGGACAGGGAAGGGAAAGAATACTGAGGGATGAGTGGCTCAGGCTACATGTATATATGTGAAGATAGCATGAAACCCACCAACACTGAAAAGGAACAGAGAAAAGAGGATAAGTGGGAATATAATGGAGGAGGTGAACTTGTTCAAAGTACACTGTACCCATATATGGAAGCATCACAATGAAATCTCCATATTTTTAATGATACTAATTCAAAAATATTTTTAAATTTACTTAAAGGTAAATGTTCCCATCATATTTTTTGTTTATTTTACAATATAATTTCATTGCAGTTAAGTATGGCAAGTATCTTCAGTCTGAAGTTTTAAAAAAAATTAAACCATAGAAAAAAATTTGGACTATAATAGAATTTTATAGGTTTATATCTGTTTTTATCTATTTCCATATCTGCATATGCATGTATGTATATAGATGGTGTCTGCATATGCATGTATGTATATAGATGGTACATATGTTTATACACACAGAAAAATTTTTACATTCAAAAATATTTTATAGTAATAACACCTATTGTGCTTTGAGGGTTTTATTTAAATTGTTGTACTGAGGGTACATTGTGACATTTACAAGTTCTTGTAATATATCATAGTTGAATTCACCCCCTCTATCATCCACCTTTATCTCCCCTCCCCCCATTCCTGGAAGAGTTTCAATGGGTCTCATTTTTCTATTTGCATACATGTATACATAATATTTCTACCATAATCACCCTCCTACACCCTTTCCTTATATTTTCCCTTTTCTGCCTTCCCACTGCTATCTATCCCCAGACAGGACCTGTTTTGCCTTCTTGTTCTGTTTTTGTAAAAAAATAAAGAGACATTTTTATTTCTTTAAAATAGCTATACAGGGCGTTTCATTATGGCAATTCCATGAACATATGTATTATAGCCCAGGTTGATTTATCTCCTCTTTTTTTCTCCTTTCTACCTTTGTCCTCTTCTTATAGTTATTTCAACAAGTTTTAAAATTCTATATTCATTTTTGTATAGGAAGGAAGTACATCAACAATTTTTACCTTCTTAATTTCCTTCATTTACCCTCCCTCTCTTGTATGAGACCTCCCCTTAGCATGGCCTGTTTTTCATAATATTGCTACATTTGTGTTAATTGTATATTCCACATATAAGAGAAAACAAGAGGCCTTTAGCTTTCTGAGCCTGCCTAACTTCATGTAAGATGATATTCTACAGTTCTACCCATTTACCTGCAATTGACAAAATTTCATTCTTCTTTATGGCTGAATAAAATTCCATTGTATATAAATAACACATTTTCTTAATCCATTCATCAGTGGTGGGGCATCTTGGCTGTTTCCATAGTTTAGCTATTGTGAATAGGGCTGCAATAAACATGGGTGTACAGGTGCTTTTGTTGTAAGCTGACTCACAATCCTTTGGGTATCTCCTTAGGAGTGGTATTGCTGGATCATCTGGCAGTTCTAGCTTTATTTTTTTAAGGAGCCTCCATAATGTTTTCCATAGTGGTTGTACTAATTTATATTCCCACCAGAAGTGTTTGAGCGTTCTTTTTTCCCCACATCCTTCCTAACATTTATTGTTGTTTGTGTTCTAGATGATAGCCTTTGTGACAGGAGTGAAGTGAAATCTTAAAGTGGTTTTGATTTGCTTTTCCTTTGTGGCCAGAGATGTTGAGCATTTCTTCATGTGTGTTTTGGTAATTTGGATTTCTTCCTTTGAAAAACTGCTATTCAATTCATTTGCCCAAAATTTCTTCATTGGATCATTGATTTTGGGGGAGTTTAGTTTTTTGAGCTCCTACATATTCTGGTTATTAATTCATTGTCAGATGTATAGCTGGCAAAGATTTTCTCCCATTCTGTGGGCTGCCTCTTCAATTTACAGACCATTTCTTTTGTTGTGCAGAAGCTTTTTAATTTCATGTAGTCCCCTTTGTCAATCATAGTAGCTCAATAAGTGTTTGCAATATAATTAAATGCAAACAGAAAGTGTGAACAAGAAGATTAAAGTAAGGGTGCAAAAAAAATTGCTGTTCTTATCAGTTTCTGAAAGACTGAACAATCTATTTCCATATTACTCCAGATTTGTCCAAATTGTATTTCCTAGTGAAAAGACTCACATATTCTTAATGAATAATGATGCAGAACATATTTTCATCTGCTTATCTTTTTAAGGGAAAAATGTTAATTCAATTCCCTTGCCAATTGTTCATTGGGTTGTTTATCTTTTTGTTATTGTATGAGTTCCTTGTATTTTAGTTACCAACCTTTTATCAGATATGTTATTTGCAAATATTATCTCCCATTCTGTATTGTCCTTTTGTTTCACTGATACTATCATTTGTAGAAAAAAATCTTAATTTTGATCTAATCCAATTTACTTATTATTTCTTTTTACTTGTGCTTTTGTTGCCATATATAAGAAATAATTTCCTAATTCCAGTAAATGAAAATTTGCTCCTGTTTTTTTCTAAAATTTTTGTAGGTTAACCTATTACATTTTGGTCTATAAGGATTTTCAGTTAATATTTGTGTATTAAGTAAGGAAAGGGTGCAATTTCATTCCTTTGCATGAGGAATTTTTTTCTTCTGTTTTGTCTCTTTTGTCAGCTATAATCTATTTTTTATTTTGTCATTTTACTCTTCAGTTTCAGAATTTTCATTTGGCATTTAAAAAAATACATTGGTATTGTCTGCTTGATGAAATAGTTGTCACATCCCCTTTTGATTAGTTATGCATCATGTCCATTTGTTCTGTGTCTATATTTATAATGGCTACTTTGAGGTCTTTGCCAAGTAAGCCCAACATCTGGACCTTTAAGAAGCAATTTCAGTTGCCTGCCTTTTTTTTTTTTCTTGTGCATAGATCATACTCACCTAGTTCTTTTTATGTCTCATCATTTTTAGCGATTAGAATCTTAAATAATACATTGTAGCAATTTCTGGGTACTAATAACTTCCCCCTTCCATGATTTGATGTGGTTGCTGTTTGTTTAGTGCTTTATTTATTTGTGTAGTGATCTGGCTGAACTGACTGTGTGAAAATCTATTTTCCCTCAGTGCAGTCTCTGGTGTCTCAGTCAAATATTATTTCTTTTTCTTTTTTTTTAGACTAGCTACTAAGAGGTTGCTGCTGGGACAGTATAAACTTCTGACATTACGGGTAGTGCTACATCCCTTTGGCCCATTAGATTTTTGCACTTTACCATCACATTGTGTATGGCTTGGAGGTTATTAACACCAAGGAGTTTAAGGTTTTGCCCCATGTTCAACCATGAATTAATAATTTTGATTTTAACCCTCTCATAATTCCTAAGAAGGCACAGTTTTGGGGATGCACATAGTTTTCCACATTGCAGAGGACACATTTGATTTTATTTTAAAGTCTGGCTTCCAAGGAGTTTCTCCAAAGTAAGAGAAGCCTCTAATTCAATCAGTGATTGATCAGAGATTATGCTAGTGAGGATTCTTCTCTATCTCCTTGCTTGAATGCTCATGAACAAGTGATGCCACAGCTTACACCCAGTGCTCCCAACCAGCAGAGATGACTCTGATCGCAGACATTTTATGGGTGTCTTATTTCCTGGGTATCTATATTAAACTTCTGAGGCTCTGTCATTTTGCTTGCCTCCACTTGTGTCATGGACCTATGAGAGTCCTTTTAATTACAACAAAATCACGATTCTGTTTGACAACACCTTTCTAGCGTGGAATTCTCTACACTTTGCACCACATGAAGTCATTTTACTCAGACAAAGCTATGTTGCTCTTTGTTCTTAAGGAGTACCCCTCTTACTGGGTAGAATCTCTGTGTCACTACACAAGAGCTGTAGAGATACTGAATTGATGATCCCAAGTCTGTGTCCTGGCGAAGTCAATGATTGAAGACCCTAGACCAGGAGTTAAAAGTAAAACAAGAACAAAGTTTATTGAAAGGACAGCAAAAGCCTCCAGCACAGGAGGGGCTTAACAAAAAAAGCTAAGTTGTATTCTTGTTTTATATATGTTATGTTATATATGTTACACCATATATGTTATATAAATGCTATGTTTGCTTAAATTATAATTATCCTGTACTGGAAGATTAGTTTGGTAAAAGCTACTCTGCCATTACTGGCATCAGAAACTCAGTTAAAATTTTAAGCAGTATTGTTACATGGCTCACTTCAGTTGGCTTTATCAGTGTTCTTTCACCAGCAGTGTTCCCATTTCCCCACATTTCCCCAATAATATTGCAAAGTGGTTCTTACAGTACCCTTACTGAGAGATGAAAATGCTTTTAATATTCCAATTGGCATTTACTTAAATTCTAGGGAGGTTGAGACTACTTTCATATCCCATAGAAAATTCTGTTTTCTATTTTGTAATTTTCCTATTTATTGTGTTGACCATTTCTTTTATGTTCATCTTTTTCTTATTGATTTGATATATGGATTGTAATCAACTGTCAACTCCTTACATTACAATTAACTTCTCAGAGTCTATTAAAAAAAAAAAGAAGAGTTAAGTTGTAGTATAGCTGGAGTCTAGGAGTGATAGAAGGCTCTGCCTGGCTTACGTCCAACTATTCTACCTTGAAACTATATTTGTGATTGGTTGGTGCTTAGTCAACTTCTCACTGAAGCCAGCCACTCCCTCCTTATCAAACAGAACATTCTGGGAAGGTCTTATCAGCTAATCCTGGACTTGGGGCCCACATCTTGCAGCTGCATTTTGTTATTTTGGTGACAGGCTTATTAGTTCTCCGAGAAATCTGTTGCTTCCCACTCCCCTTTAGATATCTGCTTCTAAAATATCTCCCTCATCCAAAATGGAATCACCTCTGTCATTGCTCCCCTTTATAGTAGTAGACAGTGGTTTATTTCTATAGGATGACATTCCTGCTATACAATTGAGGTGAGGTGGGCACTTGCTGAGAGAATAACATGGTGGTCCCTAGTCTTCTAGGTTTTACCACCTCTCCCCTAGTATAATGTAAGTGAGCTGGAGCAGAAGCTACTAGGGGCCCGGGTTGTGATTAGCTTTCCATGCCTGAGTAGAGCTTCTATCTTATGAAGGGCTTGAGTGGAGAGAAAAGACCTGGTTTCCTCAGTTATGCTGGACTGGAGTCAGCTTCTTCATCATGGTGCTAAATAAGATGAGAAAAGCAAGCAGCCCACTCCTCACACAGTCAAAAGATGGTGTGGGCTCCCTCTTTTTCAGATCCCAGAATCAGAGAGCCTGAGGTAATTTTCATAAGATGGAGCTCAGAAGGAAGGGAAGAGGGAGGCAGTGTTGTGATTCAAATGCTACAGGCCCTACTATTCTTACCAGCATTTGGTAGATTTTCTTGAATGTGTGTTTCTCCATTTTCTGTTTGCCCTTAGGAAAATATCCAGATACCTTAAATGATTGGTTTTTTTTATTATTTTTCCCAGTTAAATTATTGCTTGTTGGAGAAAAGTATGACTTGCTATTTGTCCTTCCATTTAAGACTGAGCTTACAAAATGCTTCCAACATTCAAAGTTAAGAACATAAATAATCTAGTAAAAACTTTTAAAAAGAACATTGGTGAGCCTGTTCGGAATAGTGATTTATCACAGGTCATAAGCCATGGTTTTCTCTGGCTCCATAGGGAGACTTGTGCTCTATCACAGCAGCATGTAAAATGCCTCTAAAGTCAGAGAGATGGGCCACTAGGTAGAATCCATTCTCTCTGTTACTACTGCTGTGTTCAGTACATGAATGAAAGTCAAGGGAGCAATATTACACTCCATTTAATCTTTAAAATAGTTTCATCTAGACTGGGTAAAATAAGCATAGACTGGCATGTACTGAGGAATATGTGTGTAAACCACTCAAGCATCCTGATAGAGTTCTGCCCATCCATTCCAGTAACTGATAACCAGATGGCATTCGATCATCCAATTTCTATGATACCAGGAGTCAAACTATAGAGATAATGGTCTTTGGGAAAGGACTGGTTGAAAACAGCCAGCACTGTATATATATATATTCAGTGACTCAGGGGTGGTTAGCATTTCTATGGGGCATGAGTTTTGACAAGCTTCAGGCCTACTCACTTCCCTGGGACTTGTAACAAATCAGACTTGAGATAGCATTATCTCACAGATTCATAGGACAGTAAAACTGAAAATTAAATGATATAGGAGACAAAATAAGGACCCACCAAAAAATGTCCATATCTTATTTCCTAGAAGCTATAAATACGTTGTTACATGGCAGAGAGGAATTACAGTTACACATGATATTAATGTGCTAATCACTTAACCTTAAAAATAAATGAAATTGTCTGGTATATCCATGTGTGCCCAATTAAAACAGTCCTTAAATGGGGGAAAAGGAGGCAGAAGAATAGCTGTCTGAGTGATGAGATGTGAAAAACACTTGACCAAAGATGCAAATTTGGGGTTGAACAAGAGAAGTAAGTTCAAGAGATCTATTGTGCATCATGGCACCTACAAATGGTAACAATATATGCTTGAGAAGTATTGAGATTAGATTATTCTCACCACAAAAAAAAGTATATAAGGTGATACATATGCTAATTAGCTTGATTTAGCCATTCCAGTATGAATATATGTTTCAAAACACCATGTTGTAAAACATAAACATTGTCTATTTAAAAATATATGTGATTTTTTTAAAGAAAAAAAAGGAAAGGAAAATCTTTGACTGATCATTACTGGCTTTGAAGATAAGAAGGAAGCCATAAGCCAAAGAATGTGTGTGGTCCCTATAGCTGGAAAAGACAAGATAAGCAATTTTCCACCAGAACCTCAAAAAAGAATGCCTCCCAGCTGCCACCTTGATTTTAGTTCACTGACATTTATTTTGGATTTCTGACTTCCAGAACTGTGAGATAAAGAATTTGCCATTTTAGAAGTTCTGTTAGAGTGGGATCAAGTGGTAAAGTGCCTGCTAGCTAGAATTTGCCATTTTAGGCAACTATGTTTGTGACAATTTGTTTTAGCAGCCTTGGAAAACAAAAATAAAATCAGTGGGCTGTACATTCTCATGTTGCAAATGAGACTATTGAGATTCAGAGGAATGAGAATCTACCACAGCTAAAAATCCCAAAGGTGGTAGGAGCAGAGCTCACCTATTCCTCTCCTCTACACACAAGCCTGCACATTCATCTGTGGCCAAGGCTTCCAGGGTAAAGTGTGATCAAATGATTTAGTTCCATGAATAGCAAAGACTTCCTCTCCATCACATGTACAGCTGTGAATTCACTGTACACAGATTTCTACTTTTCCTCCCACTTCCACTGTCTCAAAATATTTCCTTACATCATACCAAAATTTGTCTCTCATATTTTGTGCCCATGTTTTTAATTCCAGTCCTCATTGCTATGACTATAATTTGATCACACTGATAATAATCCTCCTGACTGTCTCATTCCAGCACAAACATCCTGGATCTTAGTTTTCATCTGACATGGGTCTGCATCCTTGTCACCCTGTTCCTGGTCTACAGAATGAGCACCATTTTGCTCTGTGACATCCTTCTTGAAAGTGACACCTAGATTCAAATGCAGTACCCATTTATCTGCTGAAAGGGACATGGCTAAGCAGGATAATATCCTATCCAGTTCTATTAATGGGTCACATCTCTCACACTGGACTGTAGCTGTCCCCATTAGATCACTGTGCACATGGCTTGGGGTCCTCAATTCCTCAATAAATCACACAGCACTTATTTATGTTCAAATTCATCCTGTAAAATGTGAGTTCTCTTTCAAAACTGTTAAAACTTTCATAGCTTCTCTTCTCTCATTCATGTAATTTGAATTTTCATCCACTCACCAGCCTTTTAGCCTCTTAAAACTAATACAGTCACAGGTAAAAACGTGAAATGAGAGAGGCATGAGCATTAGGCACTCAGGAGAGCTCTCAATACAGAGGTTTCTAGATATTTGGGGGGTTTTGCATTGAGAAAATTTTTAAATAAAACTTGAAGACATTGACTAGAGTTAATGGCTTTTATTTTGATGAAAGAAATATTGAGGAAAATAGACAACACTACTATAACTACACCATATTATCATTTTAATGTTCAGAAAGTAGAGAGAACAAAAATCACAAAATGAAAATCAGTACTTTTTCTTTTTTTTTTTGTTAGCATGTATTAGTTGTACAGGGGATACATTGTGACATTTACATATGTGCTTACAATAGATTTTAATTGGATTCACCTCTCTATCATTCTCCCTCATCCCCCTCTCCTATCCTTTTTAGAGCAATTTCAACAAGTTTCATTGTTCTATTTTCATACATGTACACAAAGTACATCTACCATATTCCCCCTCCTTCCCCCTCTCCATTTACCATCCTTCCTTCCACTGGTAAGCACTCCCAACAGGTTCTGTTTTACCTTCTTGTTCTTCATTTTTTTAGAGTGTGTATTGATTGTTCAAGAGGGTTTCACCTTGGTATTTCACACATGTACATCATAATTTAATCTAACAAACTCCCTCTATTACTTCCTATTTCTCTATCACCCTGCTCCCTTATTATTCAACAGCTTACAGTGCATTAGGTTATACTATCTTCATACACGGATGCACTATGTTTCTATTATTCACTGTCTATCACTCTCTTTTCCTCTCCTGCCTCTCCATAGTCCCCTCAGACAGACCCACTAATACAATCATGTTTTTTCTCTCTTTCTCTCCTCTCTCCCTCTCTCTAGATCTCTAGAGAGAAAGACCATATATGTATTTATGTATACACTTATCTTATAGGTCTAGCTTCCACATAAGAGGGAAAACTTGTGACTTTTGTCTTTCTGAGCCTGACTTATTTAGCTTAACATGATGTTCTCCATTTCCATTTATTTACTTTAAAACAACATCATTTCATTCTTCTTTAGGCTGAATAATACTCCAATGTGTATATATATCACATTTTCTTAATTCATTCATCAGTTGTAGGGTCTCTGGACTGCTTCCAAAGCTTGGCTATTGTGAATAGTACTACAATAAACATAGGTGGGCAAGTGCTTTTTTTATCTTGACTTACATTTCTTCCAGTATATGCCCAGGAGTGGCATTGCTGGATTGTAAGGTAGTTCTATTTTTAGTTTTTGAGGAACCTCCACACTGCTTTCCACAGTGGTTGTACTAATTGACATTCCCATAAACACTGTAAGAGGGTTCCTTTTTCCCTGTATGCTCGCAGCATTTGTTTGTGTTATCGATGATAGCTACTCTGACTGGAGTAAGATGAAATTTTAATGAAGTTTTGATTTGCATTTCCTTTATAGCCAAAGATATTGAGCATTTCTTCATGTATTTATTGACTGTTTCTACTTATTCTTTTGAGAATTGTCTGTTCAGTTCATTTGTCCATTCCTCAATGGGTTGTTGATTCTTTGTGGGGTTGTTTTTTGAGCTCTGTGTATATTCTGGCTATTAATTTTTGTCAGATGTTTAGCTGGCAAAGGTTTTCTCCCATTCTGTAGTCTGTCTCTTTGACTTAGTGACTGTTCCCTTTCCTGTACAATTGCTTTTAAGTTTGAAGTAGTCCCATTTGTTACTTCTTTTAATTGCTGAGCTTTTGGAGCTCTATTCATAAAGTTATTACCTATGTCTATATGTTCCAGTGCATTCCTTATTCTTTCCTATGGTAATTTCACAGTTTCAGATCTTACATTAAGATCTTTGATCCAGAAAGAGTAAATAAGTTCTTCCTGCAGTAGGCTTCAAGTGCTCTTCCTTGATGACTTTTATGGAAATGATCTCCCTCTGCTTGAAGGGAGTCTCAGGAGCTGGCCTAGCATGTGACTCCTCTGCTCACATTTGTATCGTTGGCATCTTGGAAGCAGTCTGCCCATAGTAAGTGTTCATGGACACTTGGCTAACCCCAGCACCCAATGTACAAGATGAAACTATAATTGGAATGTGTCTGCATATCTTCTGGAAAACAAGACTTGAAATCATAGCAGCACCAAACAAATCCAGGATGAAAAGACAAAACAATTTAACAAGATGGCTTTGGGCCCAAGGTGATATATTTTGTGGAATTTAGAAGAAGATCCTTTGAAGTTTTCTATCTTTACTGAGAATGAGTCACTGTATTCAGCCAACTGGAATGTGCAAATGAAATTTTGATATTGCTCCTTTGGCCAGTAGGGCTGTTTACTCCTCCAACACCTCACTCAGGTGAAATTCAGGAATTTACTAGAGCAGACAATCCTTTTTTTTTTTGAGACCAGGTCTATGTTGCCTAGACTATTCTCAAACTCAGACCTATGGCCTCAGCCTCTTGAGTAGCTATGATTATAGGCCTGTACCACCACACCCGGCAAGGATAGACATTCTAGCAAATGTCTTGTTCAGCTCTGATCTTCCTCCCATTGATGACAATATTTGGTTTCATCTACATGTGGATATAAAATACTTAACAAAGTCAGAGAAGCCTATGATAAGTTTTCTCTCCAAGTCCAAGGTTTAGTACTTTTGCCAGATTGGACTGCTTCTGTTTATAAAGAAAAGGCTGGTGGTGGGAGAGACTGATAGTTATCTCCAGGTTTCTTCTTCCCTAATAAGAGAATTTTAACTGGACACCTGGATGAAATAAAAATTACCTTTTGCAGAATCTCATACAGCCAGATGTGGCCATGGGATTGGACTGACAGTGAACAGAGATGATATATGCTCTTCTGCTTCATACCCCTCTTGTTTCTCACTGTTAGCAATGCAGGTGTGGTAACTAGCCACCTTGGACCAGATAGATGTGAGCAGTGTCTTAAGGCAGTAGTTCCCAAACTTTGCTTCACATTGGAATTACCTAAGGAACTTTTAAAAAATCTTATGCTGGGTGTCTTGGCTTATGCCTGTAGTCCCAGCTACTTGGGAAGCTGATATGCAGGAAGATTGCTTGAGCCTAGGAGTTCAAGACTAGCATCTCAAAAAATAAAAATACTTCCAGTGTTGCTCTTTTGCTGAGTATTGCCTTGGCCATTTGGGATCTTTTGTGTTTCCAGATGAACTTTAGGGTAGATTTTTCAATCTCTGTGATGAATGTCATTGGAATTTTGATGGGAATTTTGTTGAACATGTAGATTGCTTTTGGTAGTAAACCCACTTTTTCTATGGTGATTCTATAAATCCATGAGCATGGGAGATCTTTCTATCTTCTGTAATCTTCTTCAATGGTTTGTAATTGTTCTTGTAGAGATCATTCACATCCTTCACTAAGTTTATTCCTGGGAACTTGATTTTTTTTTAGGCTATTGTAAATGAAATTGTTTTCCTGTATTCTTTCTCAATCTGTTCATTGTTGGTGTATAGAAAGGCTACTGATTTTGTAAGTTGATTTTGTATCCTGCTACTTTGCTGAAGCTGTTTATGGTGTCTAGGAGTTTTTAAGTAGAATTTTTCACACCTTTTAGGTATAAGATCATATTGTCTACAAATAGGGATAGTTTGACTTCTTTATCTGTTTGTATTGCTTTTATTTCTTCTTCCTGCCTTATTGTGCTAGCTAGGAATTCCAAGACCATGTTGAATAGGAGTGTAGAGTGGGCGCCCTTGTCTTATTCCTGACTTTAGGGGAAATGTTTTCAGTTTTTCTCCATTAAGTATAATGTTGGCTATAGGTTTGCTGGAGGTATCACAAATGCCCGACTTCAAATTATACTACAGAGCCATAGCAATAAATACAGCATGGTACTGCACAAAAACAGATATGTAGACCAGTGGAACAAAATAGAATACCCAGATATAAAGCCATGAGTTACACCCACCTAATTTTTGACAAAGGTGCCAAAAACATACAATGGAGAAAAGACAGCCTCTTCAACAAATGTTGCTGGGAAAACTGGATATCTGCTTACAGAAAACTGAAGCTAGATCTATGTTTATCACCCTGTACAAGTATCAACTCAAAGTGGATTAATGACCTTAATATAAGACTTGAAACCTTGAAGCTAGTACAGAAAAAAAAGCAGGGAATACACTGGAGGCAATAGGCATAGGCAGTGACATCCTCAATAGAACTCAAGTGGCTCAGCAACTAAGAGAAAAGATCAAGAAATGGGACTACATGAAATTAAAAACTTCTGCACAACAAAAGAAATGATCTCTAACTTGAAGAAGGCATGCACAGAATGTGATAAAAATCTTTGCTAGCTATACATCTGACAAGGAGTTGATAACCAGAATATATAGAGAGCTCAGAAAACTAAACTTCCCCAAAAATCAATGACCTGATGAAGAAATGGGCAAATTAATTGAACAGAACCTTTTCAATGGAAGAAGTACAAATGGAGAAAAAATGTTCACCATTCTTAGCCATAAAGGAAATGCAAGTCAAAACCACATTAAGATTCCACCTTACTCCTGTTAGAATAGCTACCCCCAAGAACACAAATGACAACAAATGTTGGCAAGGATGCAGGGAAAAAGGAACCCTCATACACTACTAGTGGGAATATAAGCTAGTACAACCACTATGGAAAACAGTATGGAGGCGCTTAAAAAAATAAAAATAGACCTGCCATACAATCCAGCAACACCTCTCCTAGGGATATACCCAAAGGATAGTGAGTCAGCTTACAACAAAAGCATCTGTACACCCATGTTTATTGCAGCAATATTCACAATAGCTAAGCTATGGAAACAGCCAAGATTCCCCACTACTGATGAATGGATTAAGAAATTCAAATGGCCAAAAAACACATGAAAAAATGCTCACCATCTCTAGCAATAAAGGAAATGCAAATTAAAACCACACTAAGATTCCACCTTATCCCTGTTAGAATAGCAATCATTAGCAATACCACCACCAACAGGTGTTGGCGAGGATGAGGGAGAAAAAGGAACCCTCTTACACTGTTGGTGGGAATGTAAACTAGTACAACCACTCTGGAAAAAAAATTTGGAGGCTACTTAAAAAGCTAGACATTGATCTACCATTTGATCCAGCAATACCACTCTTGGGGATATACCCAAAAGACTGTGACACAGGTTACTCCAGAGGCACCTGCACACCCATGTTTATTGCGGCACTATTCACAATAGCCAAGTTATGGAAACAGCCAAGATGCCCTACCACTGACGAATGGATTAAGAAAATGTGGTATCTATACACAATGGAATTTTATGCAGCCATGAAGAAGAATGAAATGTTATCATTCACTGGTAAATGGATGGAATTGGAGAACATCATTGTGAGTGAGGTTAGCCTGGCCCAAAAGACCAAAAATCGTATGTTCTCCCTCATATGTGGACACTAGATCAAGGGCAAACACACACAAAAAAAGAAAATGTGGTATTTATATACAATGAAATTTTACTCAGTCACAAAGGAGAATGAAATGTCATTATTCACAGGTAAATGGATGGAAGTGGAGAACATCATCTTAAGTGAAGTTAGCCAGGCTCAGAAGGTCAAAAGCCACATGTTCTTTCTCATTTGTGGGATATATACTTAACACCATGTAGCAATATTATGAAACAATGGTCACACTAAGGGGAGGTCATGCACGAGAAGAATAGGAAAACTAAGAATTTGAATAGGATTGATATATTCACTATACAAGACTGAATACAGAAACCTAAAACTGGCTGAAACTACAATAAGAAAGGGACTAAGGTAGAATGAAGAAAATTAGAGGAGATAAACCAGTTGGGGTTATAATACATACATACATGGAAATATCACAAGGAAACTCCCTGTATAGCTACCTTTATCTCAAACAAGCTAAAATGTCATGATTTTCATCGTATCTTTTCTCTTTTTTCTCCTACAAAGTCAGAGAACAGGAGGGCGGAACAAGTCCTGCCCAGGGGGATGGCTGGCACCAGTGAGAGGGGGGAGGTGTTGGAGAAAAGAGGTAGGAGGGTGTATACAGTGCAGTAAAATGTGTACACATGTAAATAAATGCAGAAATGATACCTGTTGAAACTACCCCAGGAATCAATGGCAGGGGAGGAGGGAATGACAGAGAATGGTTGAGGGGGCAAATTCATGTATATTTGATATATTGTAAAAACCCGTGTAAATGCCACATTGTATCCCCATTCATCACAACAATAAAGGGAAAAAAAGATACATACATTAAAAAGAAATAATAAATCTCTCAACACCAATATGTCTTCAACTTAAAAATCAAATAAACAAATAAATAAATAAATAAATACCAATGCCCAAGTCACACCCTCTACTAATCAAATGAGAAGTTCCAGAGGTGGGAACCAGGTAGCAGTGTTTTTAAAATCTGCAAATGATTCCTATGTGCAGCAGAGTTTGGGAACCACTGCTGTAGGAGTTTCAGAGCAAGAACTCTGAAGAAACCAATGGTGCCGACAGCTCTCCAGTCTAGAACTACCTACAGCAAAGCCATCACAACTCAGAGCATAGAAGCCTAGCTTAGGTAAGCCTGTTATTTGGACTCTCAGTTATAGCAGCTGAACCTATATAGCAACTATAAGAAAGGTTGGCCACTAACAAAGAAAAAAAGATCTTTGATCCTTGTGAATTGATACTAGTGCATGGTCAGAGACTGGGATCAAGTTTCATTCTTCTGCAGATGGATATCCAGTTTTTACAGCACCATTATCTTCTCTCCAACACATGTTTTGAGTTCCTTTTTCAAAAATCAAATGGCTGCATGGGTCTGTGTCTGGGTCTTCTATTCTGTTCCATTGGTCTTCATTGTCTATTTTTGAGCCAGTAACACGCTGTAACACTTAACACACAAAAAAAGATAGTAGCCATCCATGCATATATGCACACCCTCACAGAAGTGAATGTATACACTCCATGCAGTATAATTTACCTTTTTTTCATTTATTCTCAGACCAATGAAAACCTCTTCAAGTACTAGCACATGTGCTTAGAACTATTTAGTAACTATTCTTATAATTTGTCCAATCACATACAAAATTTTAGGTATATTTCATTCTTTCATTTATTCATTTATTAAGCAGACTGGTGACCTGTTCTGTTTCCTCCATACTCTGGGATGCAATGTGAACACATAGGAAAAGTTGAAACCTTGCAGGGCCATTGTTTCTGTAAATTTTTACTCATTTTGTACTTCAATTTCTCCTTTGCAATATCTATTTTATACTATTTAATCCCAAAATCTTTTTCATTGACAGTTAAAATACAAAATAATAGTAACATATGGTTACATCTTTATAAATCACATTCCTTTCTAAAAATACTAGACCTTATTTCACTTTAATTTAATAAAATATTATGAAGGGGGGGTTACACATTGAGCTAGTATATAGTATTACTTGGGATTAAAAAAGTAAACCCCAGGGCTGGCAGAATGGCTCATGTAGTAAGAATGCCTGCCTAATAGGCCTGGGTCCCTAAGTTCAAACCCCAGTACCATCAAAAAAAAAAAGTAAAATCCAGTTTCTACCCTTGAATAATTTTCACTTTACACTAGCATACTGTAGTACTTAAAATCAAGTGCTTTTATATTACACAGCTTTTCTTGGGAATAGGAAGGATGTGTTATCATATCCTATGTGGCAACATTTACATATTGCTGAGTGACCTCTACACCTTTGACAGGACAGACACTCCAGTTTTTAACTGTCTCTGACATTCGTGAAGGTCATCTAGACAATGTCAATGAGGCATCACACAGGATGTCAGCTGCGTCATATGTGCAATGCACCCATGGCACTTCTAGAAGTGGGGGAAGATAATATTGAATTAAATCTGGCCTCAGTTCATTCAGTTAGGTTACTGTTCTAGAGGGTAAACAGACAAGAGAAGATTGCAATACTAACACAATATACACAGCAATTGACATAAATATCATACTACATACATGCAGAATATCAATCAAACACAGCCCCATCTTTACAGTCTAGGCAGAGTAGCTGAATTCGAAAGTCTAAGCAATGTTGTAACTTTCAAGTTCTAGAAAGCTGCATTTTTGTGTCCTTTTCTTGGCACAACTTCAATGAGCAGGGTTTGTTTGGTCCACCCAGGGGCTGAATTCTTTAGTGGTCATGGATTTGCTTCTCACAGGTGCTAGTTTCAGTCCTAGTGGTGTATGTCATATTCTGGCAGGAGGCAATGGGTGAAAGTTTTCAAGCCTGAAAATAAAGCCTTAGAAAAACATGAAAACAATGTGCTGTTGTGGATTTGGATTTCTTCGTCTTCTGGAAAGAATTCTAACATTTCTACCATGTTCCCAGCAGGAAAGACTTTTTTCTTTTTCTCTTTCTTCTTTCTTCTTAGTGACATGGAATGCCAAGCATTCGGGGTAACTAATTGCATCAGTCTGCCAGTTTCACAACCATGATAATTTATAGTTTCCTTGGCTGGAAAGGTGGGATCAGCTAAGATGACAAAAAAGAAAAGTTGGAGTCTTCATTTTTCTAATCTGCTTTAAGGATGCACAGGTGCAAAGTCCCCATAGCCAGAAAAAACAGCAATAACACACAAGTGAATACAAGCCAAACTTTTTATGAAGTAAGTTTATCTTCTCTGAAATATGAATTTATATGTTGATATGAAATGAGACCCTTGTATATTTTGTGAGTCATAACTTGGATACCAGTCTTAGCCTTTCCCAAAAGTCTCTGTAGATGACTGAAAATTTAACTAGTTCAAGTATATCTAATCAATACATGCCCACCAAGTCAGCAGAGGACAGCTTCTGCAGCTCCTTATTTAGAAGTTGAGATCATTTATTCATCTGAAAGTGTCAATTTGAAAAGATAAGCACGTAGAAAGACTGAGTTTGATCAACCTTAGACTTTATCCTTAAATTTGTATTTCATTCGACAGTGTTCTCTGTTTCTTTCTAGGTTCTAATTCTAAACCTGGTCACACACCAGTTCTCATCTGCTCATCTAGATGTAAGAATGACTGTGTGTCCTACCCGAGGGGCAGAAGTTATTGTTATATGCAATTGTTGTCACCCATACTTATCAGAGAGGGCAGGTTTTCAAGGATAGTATCTTGTTTTCATAACAATGCTTATTGCACTCACTATTTTCTTAGGACACCTAGGCACCTCTTACCTGTTTGTCTCTTATCTCTCTACCTCGTACCTAATGTCTAACCATTGTTCAAGTCACAAGCAATACATGCTGCACAGTCTTTCATTTCTGGCTTCTTTCTTTCTTTCTTCTCCCTTCCTTTCTCAAAACATGTGGCAGTTTTGTAAAATCTTTTTCCAAGTTTTAATACTTAGCAATTTTTTATCCTATTCCTACTAACTCACATGTCTTGAATAGCAAGTTTAACAAAACTAAGAACTCATTTGCTGAAAATTTACTGGATTCACTTTGGTTGGAGCCTTGTATAAGGAGAGTTACATAAAAATTACCTAAAATGTTTAATCTCTTCTTATTATTAATTTTCTGAATAACAATATGCATATCTTCAAATGTAGCTTTTTGCTAATAATTACTATGAGTAACTGTTGAACAAGTTCCTGTAGTAGAAAAAAAAAGTTGAAGTTACAGAACTCAACTTTGAACTACAGCATTGGCTATCATGATTATGAGATAACATAATCATATGTACTATTTTCAAGAAAGCTCTATTAAATATTGTACTTGAGAGATGATATTTGCAGAAACAGTAGTTGGGAGTGTTATTATTGCTGTTGCACAATGGGTATTAAAATAATTTATAGATGTACAGAGGTTTCTTCCTTATCCACAGTTTTGTTTTCCATGGTTTCAGTTACCTGCAGTCAATAATAGTCTAAAAATATTAAATGGAAAATTCCAGAAACAAACAGTTTAAAATCATATGCTGTTTGGAGTGGCATGATGAAATTCTGCACCATTCAGCCCCATCTCACCACGGATGTTTGTCATTACTTTGTCCAGCATATCCAGCTATGTATACTACCTGCCCATTATTCACTTAGCCAGTTTGCTTATCAGATTGCTGTTGCAGTAATCACAGTGCTTGTATTCCAGAAACCAATGATAATGGCTCCTTAACCATCTTAATGCCCTAAGTGTTCAAGAGTAGTGATGCTGGCAATTCAGATGTACCAAAGGAAAGTCATAGTGTTTTAAGCAAAAAGTTTAAAATTCTGTACCTAAGAAGGAAAAAGTCATATGCTGAGTTTGCTAAAATCTATACACATGAATCCATTACCCATGAAATTGTGAAGAAGGAAAAAGAAATTCATGTTAATTTTTTATCATATCTTATGGCTACAAAGTTATGGCCACAACGCATGGTAAGTGCTCAAAGATAGAAAGGCATTAAATTTCTGGGTGAAAGACATGAAGAGGAAACATAATCTTATGGACAGCAATTTGTTATGCCAGAAAACATTAAGCCTGACTAAAGATTTTAAGCAAGGGATCTCCTAAGACTAGTGACACCAGGCCATTTACTGCAAGTAAGAGATAGTTACACAGTTCAGAAATAGTTTTGAACTAAAAAGATATTAAAATTACTGGAGAGGCTGCATCTATTAATAAACAACCCACAGCCATATTTCAAGCAGAGATGAAAACATTGATTAATGAGAAAGGATTCCATCCAAAGCAAGTCTTCCTTTGTGATGAACCTGGGTTCTCCAGGAAGAAAATGCTCAAAAGAACCTATGTTCATAAAAGTGCAAATGAAGCACACGGGCGTAAGACAGAGACAGACAGATTAACTCTAGCACCATGTGGCAATATTGCAGGGAATATGATAAAGCCAGGTATGGAATAAAGTGTGAAGACCTCATGTGCTCTCAAAAATAATGACTAAAATTTTATTTTCAGTGGGACCACATGTAACTTTAGTACAATACAATTGTTTTGCTTTATTAGTATTTATTTTTAATCTCTTACTGTGCCTAATTTATAAATTAATTTTTACCACACAATGGTAAAAATTATTCACACAGTGATATGTGTGAATAGAAAACAACGTGAATGTAGAGTTCAGTACTGTTCGTGCATCCGCTGAGGATCTTGGAAGGTATCTCTCAAGGGTAAGGGGGGATTAGTATACATCAATAGGATATAGGAAATAAAGACAAATAAGGAAAGTTGCTGTCATGGGAAAACTTTGGAAGTGAATCCAGGATACAGAATTCAGGAGATAATGGGTCTTACATTTTCTTTGTGCAAATGGCTATCCCAGTTATATGAGCCTTACTACAAAGGTGGAGAACTCAATAGAAAATCTGTGTCAAATGATACTGGAAATAATAGGATTTACTATTCTTTGTGATTGTGAAAAACTGAAGTAAATATTTATGGACTTGAAACATTAAAAAAACTATTCTTTAATTCAGGAAGTGTATAACTAAAATAATGGATCTCTTCTACCTCACCTTACTTATCTTCCCCTCACCTGGCATGTCACATATCTCACTGTGTGTGGAATGGGTATTTTGAGTTCTTTGCCTCAAACATTATGTAATCTTAGGTTTGGGGTGCTAAAATACCAAAAGTTGTTTTTTCTTTCCTTCTCCTAGGTTTACACTTGACTCTGCAGCTTATCTTAAGAATTTTAAGACCTTGGTAAAATGTAGACTAAAAACTGATGGCAGCCTAGGAAATGTCTATGAGCTAGATAAGGATCTCATTTCAGCTAATTTGATAACAGAGTAAATAGTATGAAATGTAGAGGTATGATTTGGTCTGTTTTCATTCTCTTGCTTTTGTAGATAATGGTAATCAGTTTATGTGCATATAAGAAGCAGTGCTTTTTTCTTTTATCAAAGGCAGTGTGATACAAAAATAAGACTGAAAATATACAGACTGTGATTTTTGAAGTTCTCTATTACATGACAAAGTTTTGAATATTATCTGGCATAAGGAATAATACTGTATCATATTTGTGGATATTTTAGGGCAAGTGTACTAGCAGAACTATTTACTTTGCCTTTGATAAATCACTGTAACATTCAGAATGAAATGCTTAGAGAAATGTATTAGCTTTCCTGCATGAGTCATTCATGCTCAAGTTATTAACCTTCAATGGCAAGGCTGCAAATGCAACTCTCTTATGCTACAAAATGTAATCACTCTTGTTTACTGCTTGCATATTCTAATCTAAATTTGAGATCCTCCTTCCTGGGCCATCTATCCACAGCTGCTAGTCTACAGAAAGGCATAAATACCACATTCAAAGCCTTTTGTGATGATGCTATTATCTCTGAAGCTGTGTGTATTATGCTTTTTTTTTCCTATATTTTCTAGCCACAGCTCAGATGCCCGATCATTTCCTTCAGCTATTTGCACTTAAATGAGAATAGTCCATGGAATGGGAAACAATAGTCTATACAAATTTGAAACATCTCCATTTCATTCTATCAAGAATTGAGTCATTAATCTAACCCTGAGGCAGTGATTAGTTTTTCATCATCAGTTTTCTGTGCCAGAATCACAAATGCCATTTACTTGATTTTCTCTATCTTGTGAAGCAACGGTTCCTTATCGATATCAGAATGACACATCATCCTGGCATCTTAACTCTACTCCGATGACCAATAGTACCTTCTAAAAGCACCAGATGTAAGTCAGATCCTTTTTCCTGTTGGGTAACTACTGAGGAGCACTGGAGTCATTTTCTATCTAGAGTTCATAGGTTCCATCAAATGTTACAAAATAGTTTTCAAATTTGCTTCAAGACTGCTTATGTTTTTGTATGTGACATTTAAATAATCCTAAATTAACATAAGTAAGCCAGTACAATATCTTTACTTAATTTGCTCCTGTCCACAGAAGTTAATAATTATCAACAATGATATGCTGACACCTTCCACTCTTAGAGTACAGAAAACAATATAAGACAAGGTTACTACATTGATGAAATGCAAAGTCTAGTGTGATAAATTATATCATAGGTTTTTGTGTTAATGCTATATAATATAATCATGTAATAATATTGCATCCCAAATGATGGATGATCACAAGAATCAGAGTATAGAAGGAAGGAGAAAAGGAAAAGGAGATGAGAGCTGAGGTGGACCAGTGACATTTAATGGCTATGAAAATGGTTTGGCTTAGAAATGTCAACAGAGAGGGTATTATGGGCACATACCTTAAATTTAACAGTGTAACTTAAATGAGCCTGTGGAAAAGTAAACTAATGGTTTTAGTACATTTTTCAGTTGAGTATGGACTGAAATGTTGACAAATGTATATTGTGTGTTAAGTGGCATTTTAAGGACAGACTGCACCAAATACTGTACTAAGTGCTGAGAGAAAAAACATATGCAATGTATTTACACAAGGTTCTTACAATTTATGCAAACTTGCAGCCAGCAGAATACAAAAATCTGGGCAAACCAGTAGCATTATCCTGGCAAAACGAAACAAAATAACAAAAATTGAAAATCATATTGGCTTATATCTGGCATCATTAAACACTTTTGTTGTCAGAGAAAATTAAAAGAAAGAAAGAAAAATGCAGAGATTGAGCAAAAGGGAATGAATTGTCCCTTGCCTGTTTTCTGTTTTAGCCGGTGTGCATAGAAATGGAAGAAGGGAAACAAGGGAAAGGAAAACAAGATGAGAAAAGAGCAGAGCTAAAGGATGGGATTGGGGGCAGCATAGGAAAACTCCCACCAAGCTCTGGATAGGTTGGTTCTGCCACAACCTGAATTTTTCCTCACGTATTACACTCAATTTTGCTTGATGTCTAATGAATCTTTATATAATTTTATTCCAGTTTTTATTAAAATCAAATCTTAGATACATTTATCCAAAAGGAAAATATAATCCCAAATATCTAAATTCAGGAGTTGCTAACCAATTTGTCTAGAAAGAGAATAAATCAGAGGCATAATAGGAAATGTATTTCTTAAGGATAAATAGAATATCATAAGACTTACGATGAGCACCTATTTTTAAAATGAAGTATATTCAGAAGGAAAATGTGACCAGTAGGAATTTGTCAAATGTTTAAATCAATAATCTATATCTATGCACAAATGTTGCATTCTTCTTAGATAAATTAAAGTTTGAATTCCATAATGATTTTTTTAAAAAGACATAAATAATTTCATTCTTCCCAATATGTTGTAAATCTTGTGAAAGTTCACTGGTCCAATAAAATGCAAAACAAAACCAAGGAAAAAAGTGCAAGTGTGCTTTGAAATAGTGGCATCAAAGAGTAAAGGCAAAGAAAAAAGCTGTTCCCTTCTGTTTGTTCCCCCCCCCACACACACCCCACATTTTCATCTGTCATATTGAAATAAATAAGGGGGCAAGGGTTTCTTTCTCCCACAGTGCTGTTTATGGCTAAGGAAACAATAAAGGATATTGTTACAAATAGGTAGGAAACACAATGAGAAAAAGAAGTGACCCGTGGTCATCAATGCAGCTGTGCAGACCAGACATAAAGTTTGCAAGGGTGTAAGAAAGGAGCTAGATATAGCCGTTAAAGAATAAAGAGGTTTTTGACTGCTGTGTACAATAAGGTTATTTGGAACATATTAGTTACTTCCGAGCTTACAGTTCTGGCTCTAGTCTTTAAAGTTTATAACTGATTTTTTTTTTTATTTACCTGTTCCTGGAGAACTATTGCTTTAGTAAGTTTTTCTTTTCTGCATAATTTTTCAATCCTTTCCCAAACCATGTATTTATATACGCAGCATGAAAGTATGGTGTTTGTGTAGACTTTACCCACACTAAAGGGAATGGGGTATATACCACTACAGGAAGCTAAGACAATGGCTTTCTTCACGACTCCCAAATGACTGAGGAATTCAGTGATTAAGGAATTTATGGCATTATGTTGAGAACCGATTTAAGTGCTCTCAATTTGGAATTCATAGTCATTGTAGTGGTTGATTGTGTGGCATTCTGAAGTCAGGAAATCAATACTGCCCTGCTTGGGCTTCTTAGGGAGTACCATTGCAGCAAAAAATGGATGCCCATTGATAATGTGACCAGAGCCTCGGAAGATGCAATTATCACCCGCACTGTGGTTATAGCTACCGTGACTTCCTGATTACTTGAATTAAGAGATACAGGAATGCATGTTGGTTTGGAGTGTAATGAAAGTAGAGTGACATGGCAGTATCCTGGAGAGATACCCAGATTGTACTTTGGATTCTTACTTGAAAATGGGGATAATAAAGGTACTTGAATCATAGGCTTATTTAAGTGCTAAATAAATGAATATTTTAAATAAACTTTCATTTTGCAATAATTCTGGGTGTACAGAAAATACACAGTACAGTACAGAAAGTTCCTGGAAACTCCTCACCCACCTTCCCCTAAAGTTACATTTGACAAAACTGAGACAACATTGATACCTTGTAATGAACTAAACTCCAGATTTTATTCAGATATTGCAAGTTTTCTAACAAATGTCATTTTACTATATCCAGGTATCACACTGCACTTAGGAAAATGCTTCCTGTATCTTTAAAACATTTAGAGTAGGAGCTGGCACTTAGTAAACACCTGCTGTCATTTAACCTTATTAGAGTATGTTCATGTAGTCGAAATGTTTCTACAACTATCACATATTAACAAGAATTTGCTCTCAATTTCTTACGCTGTTTCTATTGCCAAAAAATCAATTAAAACAAAATAAGAGATAGTTTATATTTGCAATAAAGTCAACTATAGGTTAGTTGCTCAAAACAAAACAAAAAAAGAATCCATCATTGGGATATCTTGTAAAAGTAAGAAAAACAAACCATAGCTCAGTCACTCAACTCTATTAACTGACTCAGGTACTCAATAAAAATTTTTCAGGTGCCTACAGTATATGAGGTAATGTGTGGCAGGCTGAAATGAGTGATGAACAAATCAGACTCAGCCCCTTTTTCATAGGAAAATCACATTTTTTTCATAATCTTCGTAAGTCATTGATGCAGAATCTATTTCACCCCACCATGAGGCAGAAAGGCACTGCATCCTTGTCTAAACACAACCATAACCCTCAGGTGTGTTATGTGGAAAAGAGAAACAGGCATGATTCACTTTGGCTCCAATTGCCCAGATATGCAAGATCAAGGTGGACATATGGGTGAAGATAAGGCTCAAGGCATAGCTGGGCATGGCTCCAAATGCTTGCCTTCTAACCACCTCTGGGTTGCTTCCAAAAAAAAAGGGGCAGATTTGCTTGGGTCTACTAAAAATGTTAGCAAAATATTATCAGGTGTTTATGCTAAGGTAGGCTCTGTTCCAGGTACTTTGCATGAATTCATTCAAGTAAATCTCACAACTACCATGTGAAGTAGATAATTATATTCCCCAATTTATAGATGAGCAAATGTGTTGGGAACCAAAAGCCACAGTCTGACAAGGTCACTGTGACTTAGCAGCATTCCAACAAGATCAGAATCTACAGGTGCACCATGTCTCTATCACAGTGGGAAGGAATGCTAAATGGTTTCCCTTGACTGAAAAGTAGTTTATACTTAGGCAAGGACACTGGCAATAAGAATGCAGGGTGGCCAAAACAGAAAGGTTGTAACTAGGTCAGAGTGTTTTTGATGTTTAAGTCTCTTCCCCTTTTGTATAAAACTTGCGGAGAAAAATAAAATTTTGCCAGTTGGTCACCAGTCTTCTGGTCATGTGTCTTATTAGTCCCTTCCTGAGTGAGTGAGTCCTTTCGTGTGTCTCGTCTGTTCATTCCTTTCCTGAGTCCTTTTGGGTCAAGGACCTCTGCAATCCTGGCACAAATGAGTTAAAGTGGTCTGATGCAAGGAAAACTCCAAAAAATAGTTCTTTCTTAATATACAACTATCTCAAAGTATCCCTGGGAATAAATAGTAAAATCAACTTATTCCCATTCTCTTAAAAAGTTGAAAAATTGAAATGAATCATCTTGACTTCTAGATTCTGAAAAACAACATTCCTTATGACTAAAATCTTAGAATATGTTAAGATATTTGAAATAATGGCATGGCAAACTTACATCTAAATGCACAGGTGCTATCTGCTATCCGTGTCATTCCACAGTTCAGCAAAAACTAGGAAAAAATAAAGCATCTATCACTACCTATGCCTCTTCTGCATGCTACATCAAAGACAAATATGTATAAGCCAACCCCTTATTTTATTTTACTTCACATATAATTTAAAAATATATTAAATTGAAATAAGTATGTCCTCAAATAGCTAAAGTGAAAAGTGGAACAAAGTAGACACCACTAGAAACATACAAATACAATGCTATAGGAAGAAAAAAGATCAAAGAAATAGAAGGAATTACATGTGGCTAAGAGATGAATGAAGGCTTCAAGAATCGGTGTAGCAATTGAAAACCAAGTAGTGTTTTAACAAGTAAAGACAGATGATACATAGGAAATTCTTCATGAAAGAAACAGCACTGATAAAGGCAAAAAATTAGAAAAACAAGTTGTCCTACAAGTACCAACCACTCCCATTTGACTGAATGTAGATTACAGTGAGTAGGTAAGAGTATAGTAGTCCCATACTTGAGTGCCAAGGATGAAGACATTGAACTTTATCAGCAGAAAATAGTAAGCACTTAAGGATTTTGGTTTGAGAATTGATACAATTAAAAGTACATTTAGGATGATTCTTTTAGATGAATAGGATAAATTTCAGAATGGGAAGAGACAGGAGAGAAGGGCTCTATTTAAATTTCATTATACTCTCCAAGAGAGGAATGATGACTGCCTGAAACAAAGACAGAGGAAAAGAAACAGAGAGAGGATGGACATGCAATGAGATGATTGACTTAGGAAGTAGAAGAAAATAAGGGATATCTGGGCTACTTAAGGAGACAAAAATGACTATTATTAACAGAATCTGTAAAACCATGATGAAAAATCAGGATGCTTTTGAAGGAGAGGTGATAAGATTGTTTTTGAACAGGTTAGGTTATGGTGCTTGTGGAATAGTTAAATGAAGATTTTTAAGCAGACAGGAAGAGATGCAGAGCCACATCTCTGAAGGAGACTGGGTTGAGACTTGGAGACTCAGATACTACCCTGGTAGAGGTGATAATTATACCACTGGAGTTAAGAGGGAGAGATTGAACTCTAAGAGAAGACAGAACCCTGAAGGGAACACTTACATTTTAGAACTACAAAGAAAAGCCAGCACCAATAGCTCATGTCTGTAATCCTAACTATTCAGGAGGTGAGATCAGGAGGATCACGGGTTCAAAGTGAACCCAGGGAAATAGTTCACAAGACCCTATGGTGAAAATACCCAACCCCCCCCCCCAAAAAGGACTAGAGGAGGAGGCACAAGTGTTGTTAAGCACCTGCCTAGCAATCATGAGTTCAAATCTCAATGTTGCCAAAAAAGAAATCACAAAGAGAATGAGGATAAAAGAGATGGAAAAATAAGTGAAAAGAAGACCAGAGAAATGGAAGGAGAACCAAGGATATTCTGTATCATAAAAAAAAAACAACTAAGGAAGCCAGAATTTCAAGAAAACAAAATTAGTCCACAACATAAAACACTTCATGAATATGAAAGTCTATTCCTAGTTTAAAATATCTACTTTTTTTGTTACAATAGTTTTTAGAGTCAAGGTTTTTTTCACACAATTTCAGAAGCAAAAATGTAAGGAAAAAAATCACTTTAGAGAATATATAAATAAATTTGTTAAAAGACTTTCAGTCAACCTACAAATCTCCATTAAGCAATGATAAGATAAAGACATATGTCACACATATATTTAAAAGCTTCTGCTTATGATAAAACATTTTGCTGGAAAAATCATTTAGCCTCTTAGGACTTGGGAGAAAATGTGTTTGCAATTATTCTATTACATTGCCTAACTGCAATTTGTCTTCATGCTGGGGGCTTGAAGGAATAATTTTTGAATTAGAACATTTTTTCAATTTCAGTGTGCTTCATTGTTTGGTAGCTTTTTATTTATTTCCTCCTTTTAAGCTTTTTAAATGCAGGAGGTTGCCAAATTAAGCCTTCCTGCCATCAGAAACTTAATAGTTAGAAGAGAAAATTGAAATTACTCTGAAGGATGAACTTCCTTCAGAAGCTGAACAGTTTAGCATTTCTTTGAAAATCTCACAGGCAAGCACAAACAAGCCAAAATTAGAAAAGAAAATTAATGAGATTGATGGATGGATAGGGGACAGCTGGTAAGAAATGGAGATTGAGACAATTTAAAATATCCTTTATTATGGTATATTTCCAAATGTCAGTCCATCCCAATTTAGAATACCTAAACCAGAACTGGTCTAGTAATTTGCTTGTTGTTTTGCAAATAATGAGAATAGTACAGAGACATACTTCATCTTTTGTGTTTTTTCCCACCTCTTGAGCTATTGATACCACCAAAAGAAGGAGAGCAAACAGCAGACATGAGGGACAGACATGAGACACCAGCGTAGGGAACATCTGAATTAGAACAAGGAATGCATGTTTCATGAAGCAGTTGTAGATCAAAGAGCATTAATAATATTCCTTTTCATGAGCACATTGGATTAAATAACATTTGATGTACTGATTAATATTCAAGCATCAAAGAGGGGTTATAAGTTTTACCTATAAAAACACATCCTGAATTCAACATAATAGAATAATAAGGAACTTTCTAAAATACAGTGTGTTCTTGAACGAAATATTATGAACTGAAATATTTAGAGATATATAAGTATATCTACATAAATGAAAAACTGGTAATTATAAATTGGAAAAGAAAATTTGCATATCTCTTTATGTTACTTTTGAAATGAGTGCTTATTAAGGAAATGCATTTTATGAAACTGACAAAGTATAATAAATGTCCCAGAGACTAAGAAGATGCAGTATTAGAAACTCTAAATCAACTAAGGATTTTGTATTTCAGGAAATTCTAAATCTTAAAAACCAATGGATTGTGTAAGACTATTTGGAATTGTCACAATGAATCCCCCTTGTACACTGAATATACCTAATAAAAAAACAAAAACAATGAATTTGTTGTTGCAACCAAGGCAATTCTGGTAAATGTCCTTTTGTTTTACATCATCAAAACAAAGAAACAGAGGACTAATTTAGTTTTATTTTGTATTACAGTAATTTTTAAAAAATAAAAAGGAAACTTTTTCAATTGCCGGAGGCCTATCGTATTCTGAAATTTATACATAAGTGGTCTCCAATACTATTTGACCCCTGCTTTTGTCTAGTTGTTCTACTAATTTCTTTGGAGCTCTATCTACTCTATTTACTAAGCTACTCCTTGCAATATGCATTGCACTGATAAGTTTCCTAAGTGAAAGCTGAGAGAAAAGAGAACCAGGTTCTTTTCGCAATCTTCTTGACATTCTAGACTGTTGTATGATGTGAGGCACTTCCTCATGGAATATCAGACAGCAGTGTTTTCTTCTGTAGTTCTTATTAATGCTATAGTCACACTTAAAGTGTCATAAAACAATTATTTCTGTATAGCAGAACCAAAAATATTCTAGCATCATGAGCAAAGATTTAACTATGAACACTTATTTTAATGATTTCCTGCTATTACTTACTATGCTGCTACATAAGACAGGCAGCAGAGTTCTAGTGAGCACAAAGAATAGAATACAGCAAGTATCTGCCTCAGTCACAGTATTTCCTTCATAGGGAGGGTGAATATCATTTGTAAGGATTTTTCCCAGATCACATAAATCATACCACGTGCCCCCACACACACACGCACACAGACACACATTCATGCACACACACAAAGAATTTTTCTAACAGTGGTCTGTTTAAAATGAACTACAATTTAAAGCTGCATTATGTAATCTCTACATTTATTTCACATGTTGAAACCATGCCTCTCTGTCTGTGATCCAGAGCAGGACAGTGGTTGATGACTATGGAATCCATTAGCTTTTCTGATTCCATGTGCTAACATTGCAGATTAGCTATGGTTCTAACTTCCAGTCTTAATAGAAACCACTGGAGTACGTGTGTGTAGTATGTCAGAGAAAATCTCACCAGTTCTTATCTAAATTAGTTAAAAACAACAGGACTTTTACATTTTTGTCCTTTATGTTTTCCCATATCACACTTCCTCACAGTACTCCTCAAGGGCATTTCTCTTCTTCATGATCCTTTGCCACAATGCTCCCAAATGTATTTATCCTTGGAAATCCAAGAAAGTTCCTGCTTTTCCTAGCCACATTTCAAGTACTCAGCAGCCATATGCAGTTAGTGGCTGCAACTCAGGCAATGTAGATATAGCACACATCTATCACTGCAGGAAGTTTTATTGGACAGTTGTGTTAATTTAGTAGAGAGGCATAATAAATAATCATGAAATTATCTAAAGGTCCCTGGTTCGTTCCCGGGTTTCGGCACCAAAAAGAAAAAAAAATAATAATAATCATGAAATTAGTGGCTCAAAATAATCAAAATTTATTCCCTGACAGTTTTGGAAGACAGAAGTTTAAAATCAAGGTATTGGCAGGGCTACATGACTCCCAAAGGCTCTACAGGACTACCCTTCCTTGCTTACCCTGCTTCTGGTCCCTGACGTTCCTTACACATTAGTAGTTGCCTCAATTTTCATCTGGACTTTTCCACTGTTTCTCTCAAATGTCTTCTACTTTCTAAAAATGGCAATAACTGGATTTGGGGCCTATTCTAAATCTATGATGATCTCATCTTGAGATCATTAACTTAATTACGTCTGTAAAGACCCTATTTCTAAATAAAATCATATTTACAGGTATTGGGTATTAAGCCTTGGACATAAGTCATTTTGGAGACACAATTTCAATTTACTACATTAGTAGCTCTGTATATTAGATACAACAGCCAGGTGCCAGTGGCTCACACCTGTAATCCTAGCTACTCAGGAGGCAGAGATCAGTAGGATTGTGGTTCAAAGCCAGTCTGGGAAAATAGTACATAAGACCCTATCATGAAAAAAAAACCATCACAAAAAAAGGGCTGGTAGAGTGGCTCAAGGTGTAGGCCCTGAGTTCAAACCCCAGTATCGTTAAAAAAAAAAAAAGATGATACAGTTGCAACAAGAAGTTGCAATGTCTGGACTTTACTTTATTTGGATCCTGATGCAAACTAACAGGCTGTAAAATTTTTAAAAATTATGAGATCATTACACATTTGAACACTGGATGTTTATATTAAAGAGTTTTGTTAACTCTTAAAAAAATGAAAGTTCCTATTTTTCTTACTCAGTTCCTCCTATAACTTGGGTGAAAAAATAAAAGGAAATCAATTTAGGGCAATTAGTCTGTACAACAGAGAGACTTCTTTTGTCACTAATTTTAATACAAAGGAAATCTGTGACCAACAATCATTAAGTAGAGCTTCCTGACTCACCTGTATTTTCCTACCTGATATGTACTCCCTAGGTAAAAGGAAAATATGTGGCCCATGACACAACTTTCCATAGGCACTGATACACAAACACTGCTAAAGTTGATTCAAGGAATTTTTAAGGATAAGAGCATAGTAAATTTATAAGCAATATGTTGCCATTTGTCTTATATTCCCTCTTCACAGTGATTTGTGGGGAGGACTTCATAATATACCTTCCAGGGCAGACTTTCCTGAGATGTTCTCTGATCACAAAGAGTTAAGCCCCATGTTACACTAGGTAATTTGTCACCTTTTGCAATGAACCCATATGTAAGTTTAACAAATCTCTCTTTTGAAACCCATCCATGCTCCTTACCTAAATTAAACATATACATCTTCACTTTTAAAAAAAGAATCAAGCAATAGCTTCTCTTTTTTTAAAAACGCCCATTGGTCCTTGCAGAAATGAAAGTTCCTCTCTATCATTTGTGAATTTCACATGGAGAATACTTAGTCCTCTGCCTTCCGTCACAGCCAAGTGTGCAGAACAGACCTAGAATTAGGTTTGGTCAGAAGTCAGGGAGGGTAAATCAGACACAAAAGTAACTGCTAAGACCAGGTTGTTCTTACTATAGGAGGAAAAGTAAACCACAGAAAAATGTTAGCAATCAGAAAATAAGCTCAAAACAAAGCCAACACATTTGACCTTCTAATGTCATGCATTTGCCACAACCCTATAAAAAGCAGAGATTTTGTTATTTACTTATAAAGAGAAAATGATCCTAGGTAGGACATATGGAGAGGACTGTGTTGAGGAGAATTATTCCTGAGAAAAATCATAATTTAAAAATATTTCCAAACCGATATAGAAATATGTGAAACCAATGGGGTACATCATGAAAATGATATTATGGCTTGATTTCTTCCATGAATTTATTCAAGTGAGTATTCAAAGATTTTAAACTTTAAACTCTTCTCACAAATTTTTTTTTATCCAGAAGTATAAAAAATAAACCAATCTCAGGGTTGATTTTATGCACCAAGACGAACTCCTGTCTATCAGTCCTTACTGGCTTCCTCTGATCCCTAGCTTTTTTAAGGAACATGATGTCAATTCTTACAAAATCCAAAGAACAATCCGATCCTGTCTGGGGGCTCGTACCAGTGAGTGGGGGGAGAATGGAAGGAGGGTGAATATAGTGGAAATATTATGTACTCATGTACAAAAATGGAAAAAATGAGACCTGCTGAAACTATTCTAAGATGAGGGGGAAGGGAGATAAAGGAAAATGAATAATGGAAGGGATGAATTTAACTAAGACATAGTGCAAGCACTTTTGTAAATGTAACAATGTACCCCCAGTACAACAATAATACAATAACAAATTTAAAAAAAAACCTGAGCAAGCTCTAGTTCTAGAATGTTGCTTCAGCAAAGCAGTTGCATCATCTGGGGAGAAATGCCTGTGATCATAGTCATGAAGTCTATGTTGTCTGTCCCAATTATGCTCTCACAGTTAACCTCACCCCAATATTTCAAACACACTAAGGCTACGGGAGCACTCAGGAATGTAGATAGGTCAGCTAATTTGCATAATATTATCTCCAATATTTTAAAAATATTTATTTAACATTCAGTTAGTTGAGAAGCTGTATACAGTATGGGGCAGGGTGGGGAAGGTTAAAGGCAGCCATAAGGCCTCTGCTCAGCTCTGTACAACCTATTTAGCAAATTAAAGCTCCTGTTTTAAATTGGACCCACCCTCAGTGGGAGGCAGCTTAACAACCATCTGTTTTTACTCAAAATATTGCTTCAGGGAAGGAGGCATCTCACCTCACACTCCATGAGCTTATCAAAGTATTTCCTTCAACCACAGACAAACATGTTCTCTGAGAAGAGGGCTGGGAAATATTTCTTCTCTTCATCTTGTTCAATGTTGCAGGATAGTTCAGTAACCTAATAAAATTTTATCAGTCCGCATGGACCCTTCCCTCAAGTCCTGCCCTTAATTAAAATCCAGGGAGAAGATCTGCTGTGTGAAGGGCACTTTGCTTAATGTTTCTGCAGAATCTAAAATTTTTACTTCCAATTTGCTATTTTATAAAACAGCAATCATTAATCCCTTTCTTGGGGATGAGGAAAATGGGTTTCAGAAATAAAAACACTGAAGGTCAGGTCATCCAATTCATAAATCCCAAAGCCTACATTCAAAACCATGGTCGCAAATCAGGTGTTGCAGCCATGCCTATTCTAGTTGAAAGGCTAAGGCAGGATCACAGGTTCAAGACCAGTTTGTGCTACATCCCTAGGCCAGCCTAGGGGATACATATTAAGACTCTTATCTCAGAAAAAAACAGATTTTTTAAAAAATGGTTTCATAAAACGTGATTTGCCTCTGACCTTGACCCAGGATAGTGTAGGAAATACTGTACTAAGATAATGTTAATCCTCAATTCTAATAAGTAAGAAACAAAGCCTATGAAAGGATGCAGAGCAAAGGGATTTGGACAGAAGGGTACTGTTTGGCTTTACTTCAATTTTTTGTTGTTTATTAATTGGAACAAGGTATATATTGTGAAGAAAGTATAGAGGAACCAAGAGGAGTGATATTAAAATGAGACAGTTGGATTTGGAAAACTGAAATAGTAAACAATCATTTTGCTATTATTTTTCTCTAACACGTATTGAGCATTTACTGCATAGCCTATGAGCTAGTATTATTTTAATCACATTTTTAAGTCTCCTAGTTTTACATGGCAGCTGGAACTTCCCATCACCTGTTTTTTACCCAGATCCTTTAGATATGGGAGGAAGAAGCTTTCAGCAGTCCATATCACAGAGAGTGTAGGAAATGTTCTATCTTCGAGGGCATTTCTGTGGGAAAAGTCACAATGGTTACATAGGATCATTAAGAGGATCCATTGGCTAAAAGTTACTAAGAAAAAGAAAATTTCTACACTTCCTATTCTACTCCAAAGGAATTTTGTCTTTTCTCACTACCAGTTGTACTGCTTAACCTCCCGCCTGTTCTCTCCTTAGTACTTCAGACACAAATATTTAATCCTCTACTGAACTCAACCGCCTTGGATATCCCATAGCATCACAAACTAACATGCCTAAATGTACATGTGTGCCTGTCCATATGATATTCTGCCTCTGCATTTTGCATCTCCTTTGGTGACAGCTCCACCCTCTTCTCGTCCTATTATTCTCTCTCTACTTCCCTCAATCAAGCACTTACTAATTTTACCTCATAAACAGCTATTCAACCCATCTCCTCTTTTACATTTCTAGCTTCACTTTTATAACAACCTCTTCTTTGTACCTCTTAAAACTATCCACTCCATGTTATCTTAAAGTGGTTCATCAAACATGATAAGACCACACAACACACTTCTACAGCAACTTGATCTCCAATTCTTTGTCTTTCCCACTATTTTGCCTCCACTTTTTGTATTCCATTTTCAGAACTACATCAATTATGGAACAAATGCCCTCCATAATTTATTCTTAAACTGCTCCCTTGCTCACTGTAGCATGTGCATTCAATTGTCCTTCTCTCCTGCTACCACCCTTCTGACAAATTTCTATCCAAGAGTTAATGACTCTTATTTTTTTCTTTGAAGACTTCTTGACTGTCAGTGTGGAAAAAAAAAGAAAAGCCTCTCCTCTATGCTTCAGTCCAGCACAGTGGTTCCCAAACTTTACTATACATCAGACACACCTGGAAAAGTTGTTAAAACAAAGATTGCTGACTCAGGTTCTGATTCAGCAGATCTTGGGTTGAAGCCTGAAGGGGTGACCAGGTCAGAGTCAGCATCTAGGATTTAGCCTCATGCTTAATGAACAAGCTCAACTCCTAGATCACCTCCGGCTCCTATAAAGTCCCAGCCAAGATTTGGGTCAGCATTTACTAAGTAGCATTCTGCAAAGGAGTATCATTCAAGAGAAGCCACTCTTCATAGGAGTGCTAGCATTGACAGGCAGGTGGCATTGCCCATTAAGCTCACCTACTGGGCAGGTGTTGTCTGTCTTGTTCTTTGTATTGATATATCAGCATTTCACCTCCCTGTAGCAAAAGTCACTAGCTACATAATTTTACAGACTTCTAAAATGTTCAGTGGACTTTTAGGAGAGAATTAGCAAGGCTGTTAGAGTTGTTAGATCTTTAGAACTAGAATAATCTTGGTACTTTTATCTCTTAGAACTAAGAAGCACTGTTAAACTGAACAATTACTTGATACTGCAAATATTTACAATGGTGAGAGCAAAGAAAAATGGTTTTCAAGTTAGTTGGGAGTCTAATGTCAGATTTACAAAGATGAAGCAGTCCTTTCAAACTGCTGAGAAATATGACTATATAGAAAGACATGATTCAAGATTTTCTTTTTCCATTTCAGAATAAATGTATCCAAGAACAGTCAGGCAGTTTATATACTTGAAAAGTAATATATGCAAGAAGGTATTTTTTCTCCCCAAGGACCTCTTTTTATATAATGTTCTCGTTACCAGGACCACAATGTAAGTTGCATTACATATATGGACATACACAGCAATAGAAAACCACTTTTTCTTAATACCTGACTTTTTTAGGTTTATTTTCTTGCCTTAATTTAGAAGTCACAGACAAAAGTTATATTGCATCTCTTTATAAAGATAACTATTCTGTGACCCTTGAGTATAACATAGGAGTACAAAGAAAAATCTATTCCTCTACCCACCTTCCATTTGAAGATACTCCTTTTTGTTAGCATTTATTAAATCAAACTTTCTTCCAAAAACTGTCTTCAACGTGTTTCAAATTATGTAGCATATTTAAGGCATTACCTACCTCATTCACATGAATAAATACGCATCTCTTACATGATCTGCTCAGTATCTGTTACCTAATGAATGTTAAACATCCTGGATTCTGCTTCTCCCCTTTGAGCCAAAGGGGGTGCCTGTCATTTGCCCTCTCAAACATGGATTAGAAAAAGAACCTCCCCAGCACCTTTCCGGCAATTACTTCTGCCAGATTTCTTTTGATCTGAACCAGAGTCCCCAACTGGCAGTCTCTCCGGATGCCTAGAGGTCCTTCGAACTTCCCTCATTCATTAGGCAAACCTGAACAGGCAGGCTTTTGTGGACTAACTGGATTTATCAATGCCTTTATAAAAATTACCTAGAATTACATCCTTGAAGCAGGACACTTCTGCTTTGTGTTCTTTGTGTAGTACCACACACAGAGGTTTACTCAGTGCCTTTTAATGATCAAAGTTAACCTAGTCATTTACATTTTCTCAAGTTATAACTATTATAGAAATGAATGGTTTTAATTCTTTTTCACCTACCAAGAGACTGACCCAAGATTCCCAAAGTTAATCTTTCTAAATGAATTCTTCCCCTACCTCCGAGCCTCCTCTCTAGGGCATAGAGGAATGCAGCACCTCATTGCAAGAATCAGGGAGAAGAGGAAGATCAGAAGATAAAAATCAGGACACCCTGAGTTCAATCCCCAGTACTCTCAGAAAAAAAAAAGAAAGAAAAAGAAGGAAGGGAGGGAGGGAGGGAGGAAAGAAAAGAAAAGAAAGAAAGGAAGAAGGAAGGAAGGAAGGAAGAGAAAGAAAGAAAGAAGGAAGAAAGAGATAAAATCTACTGGTCCCAGGGTAGGATGTATCTTTGGTTTCAAACTTGCTGTGATGCCAGTCATCAGAAAACTGGTGAAGGGATGGCACAGTGGCTCAAGTTGTAGAGTGCCTGCCTAGCAAGCATGAGGCCAGGAGTTCAAACCCCAGTACTGCCAATAATAATAATAAAGTTTATTTTTAAAGAAAAAGAAAACTGGTACAAGAACTTTGGCATTTATGAGAGATGCAACATCTCTGTTCTTTATACATTACCCTAATATTTCTTGCCTATGAACACTCATCAGACTCTTGTAAGTTAAGGTTTAACATACTCTATATTTACTCTTAAATTTTCTTCATAAATAAAGTCCCCTTATTTGTTTTTTTCTTATTGTTGCTAATTTGTCTTTAATCATAATTTCTCCTTAAAATTCTTTATGTATTTTAGATTGTAATGACCCCCAAAATTATAAGTAGGATCTAAGGTAGCTCCCAAGGAATTAAAGAAATACATCTTTAAAAAGTTATTTAATAAAAGTTGTCAAAGACATCATGTCATTATGGAGATAGAATATTAAATGTTACTTTGAATTATATATATTCTTAGCAATCTACTGAATTAGCAGTAAGGTAACCTAACAGGGCTTTAGGCTGTTATTCTCATATTAAAACATTTATGAACAGATAAAATAACATACTTACTATTTTTATAACATTATTTCATTAAAATTACCAATAACTGTCAGAGAGATATTATTACTTCCAAGTTACAGACAAGAAACTACTAATCAGAGAAGTTAAGTGACTATCCCAGGTTTCACAGTAACCTTGTAAATAGAAGTGGCAGATCAGATAAGAATCTATTCCTAAAAGACAGTGATGTTGTTAACATGATATATTCTAGAAAATAAGTTATTTAGATTGTGCTAAACATGTGAAGTTGGAAAATAGGTTATTTCATGGTTAATATATATCTTAATATATTCGTTTTCCTGTCGTCAGTTAATTTGAGGTCACTATCTAAGGACTCTTTTAGTGGAGTCAAAAGTTTGACCCAGTATCACAAAGGAGCCAGTTTTTCTAAGCATGAATTTCCCATTCATATGTGTGTTAAGAAGAGAAGGACATTGTTAGTATTTAACGGATATTTTTGAAAAGAAAAAAGAAAAGATTTTTCTCCACAGACCAGAGCAGAACAGACATAGTGTTTGTGGCTATCACAAATTGCTTCCCAGTAAGAAAGCACTTATTCCTTGTTCTTCCTGTGCTGCTGTCTTTTTTTTTTTTAATAACAAAAGTAAATTCAAGGTTTGCTGATCTATTTTCATAATGTTCTTTCATATCTTAGCAACTGTCATCTTAGAAGTAAGTTTCTCCCAGGTGCTCTGTGCAAGTATTTCCCATGTGCTTGTTGTTTTGTTAAGATTCTCTACTCCTCACACAAATTTAATGAGGTAGGCATCATTACCCAGTCACTTTCAGCCCCAGCAATAACTAATGAGGTTACTGAAATATGGAGAGATCCCCAATAAGAGAGAATGCTTAGATTTCAGCCTATGACTTCCAGCCTACAATGGGAAATCCCAAGCTTGATAGAAGACCTTAATATCACTAATTTACTACTGGCACATTGTATGGAGGTTAGATTGGGTAGATATTACAGTCATTAGTTGGAAATTTTCCCACAGGTGGAAGGTTACTGGACGTAACTTTGTGCTGTGGACACCAACCCAGATTCTATTCAGCCATTCTTCTCACCAGCCACATCTTTTCTCACCTCTAATCCTGATTCCCTTATTAGCCTATATTTTCATGTAATACATATTCATTTTCCTCCAGGTATTATCTTTTTCTTCCAATTACAAAATGGATTTGTTTGGTTTCAAAACTAAAATTCCTGGGATGATGGAATGGCTCAAGAAGTAGAGCACCTGCTTAGCAAGTACAAGGACCTGAATTCAAATCCCAGTACCACCAAAAGACAAACAACAACAACAACAACAAAAACCACAAATAAAGAAATAGCCGGGCATCAGTGACTCATGCCTGTAATCCTAGCTACTCAGGAGGCAGAGATCAGGAGGATCCTAGTTCAAAACCAGCCCAGCCAAACAGTTCTCAAGACCCTATTTTGAAAAAAACCCATCATGAAAAAGCCTGGTGGAGTGGCTCAAGGTATAGGCCTTGAGTTTAAACCTCAGTACAAAGAAAGAAAGAAGAAAGAAAGAAAGAAAGAAAGAAAGAAAGAAAGAAAGAAAGAAAGAAAGAAAGAAAGAAAGAAAGAAAGAAAGAAAGAAAGAAAGAAAGAAAGAAAGAAAGAAAGAAAGAAAGAAAGAAAGAAAGAAAGAAAGAAAGAAAGAAAGAAAGAAAGAAAGAAAGAAGAGCATAAAATTCCTATGTTGGATGCACCTACTGTCTAGATGGTGGGAGATAGCTTCTCTTACACTGCTGTGGTAATGCCCACAAGCACTGACTGATGAAGAGAGAGAGCAGCCAAGCCGTAGGCAGAAGTAAAAGTTTGAATAGGGGGAGACCTCAGGAGCTCAAAGTACAAAAAGATGAAAATGGAAATCAGACTTTTTTTATGATCAACAATCATATTTGATATAACCACTTCTTTGCAGTATTACTTGACTCCATTAAAAAATTTCCCTCAGTTCTTCCTTCTACCATTTTATTTCAGAACTAATCTTCCAACCTATGTGTAAATGTACATTTACAAATACCTATTCTAGTGGGCATTCTTGCTGTTTCTATTGGACATTCCTTATACTACCGTCAGTCTTACCTTTAGGAAACCTATCTGATACCTTAACGCTTATACTTTATCACAATCATACTTTATACTTTCAGAGCACTTTTTATTGAAATCATGTCTTTCAAATCCAATTAGAATGGAAAAACAGAATCACAATACTATTTTACTCTCCTGAAATAAAGGTAAACCTATAAACAGCATAATAAACATTTCAGAATGAGAGGCTATGTGGAATAGTGAGATGAACATGTATTTTTGTTTTATTTTACCCTGAACTCAATGATCCTCCTGCCTCCACTTGTGAGTGCTGGGATTACGGACTCTCACCACCATGCTGGGCTGAGGCACAACTCTTGCATTTTAAACATTCACATCAGAGTGATTGGTTTAGAGTTTCAATTTGAATTTCAGTCTTTGACCCTTGGATCAATTTCTGATGGAGAAATGTAGCTCTAGTTTTGACTGGGGGAACTTAAAATATCAAAATGACTCTTTGAACATTAAACAGCTGTTTTTGAAATGTTCATGATTCCATTGTAAGTGAATAAGACACATGTGGATTGAGTTTTCTTAAAATACACAAAATTTGAAAAATTAAGGGAACCTGGTTCTAGTAACTGAAAGTATTTGCAACCCAATGTCTGAGAATTTTCTTCTTGCAAACAGCTTTCCCCTCGTGAACTCAACATATAGAAGAGTGATGTCAGGAATGTGAGAAAAATGCAGAAAATCAGTCCTGGAAGATGTTTCTGAAACATCATAAACTCTGAGCCAATCACTATGCACAATTCTTTTTGAGAACCTCAGACCACCAAAAAATTTTTGACTGCTTTCTAATTACTTTAAAATCACCCTTTGAAACATTGTATCATTGAAATTTTATCTTTATTCTTAATACAACATTATTTCTAGATTTACAAATTGTTTTATCATTTATTTTTGAGGGTGATCATTGTATTCGGCCAGAAAGAACTTCTTTTAAGCACAATATACTTTCTAGGAGAGAAAAAAAAATGCTGTTGTTAAGTTCCAGAAAAACCAGATAATGTGCTTTCCATTGGCCTTCTCTGAGGTAGTTATATTTTCACAAGAATTATGAACTCTGACATTGGAAAACAGAGTTCACCTGGTCTTGAGTTCAGAGGCAAGATCCACACTGTAAACACTGAATGTTCATTTCTCCCATTGTTTACATTTTTTTAACTGGAGGTTTCTCTTTACAAAATTGTAATTGTTAAATTAGGAGGAGGTTTGGAGGAGAGGATGCTTCTTTAAAGAGCTCTGTAATTAGTAAAGGTGAAGACTGTTTGGTACAAGGTCACCTGGGGTAACTAGAAGATGCCTATGGTCCCAGGATATACATGACTGGACAAGCTCACCACCAGACCACTGTGGTCTGCTCTTTGCACAGACATCCTGTGGTTAGCTGAGTCAATAATTGAAACTCCCAAAGCTTCTTCCCCAACAAAAATAATGGGCTTTAATAAACTTGAACTGAGTATTGTGTAAAGAGTGAGACGGAAAAAAAGAATCAGTGGAAGAGATTGCACTGCTATCAATAATTGTGGAACATCTACAATGTGAAAGGTAACATACCAGGACTATTGAACACAAGATATGAGATGTAACCCATACCAGTACAAAACTTGGAATTTAGTCTAGGAGGATGATAATATGTAGCCTCTCTCTTTCTCTGTCTCTGTCTGTGTCTTTCATTCTTTACATTTTTATAGACACATACACACAAATAAACGTGTAAATACCAGAAACATACACACATGAAAACTCAACAAATGAAGGCAGCCTACAAGAAATACTCTGAATCAATAATCATTCTAGATTTTCTTTCTCTCTCTCTCTCTTTTTATTTTATTTTTTGGCACTGGGGTTTGAACTCAGGGCCTCATTCTTGCTAGGTAGGCGCTCTACCACATGAGCCACTTTGCCAGGCCTCATTCCAGAATTTTCAAGGAGAGTCTAGTCTGATTTTTTGTGGGGTGGATATAGAAGAGAAACAAAAGATGTGAGGAAGAAAAAAAATAGAGGAACCAGCATCATATGTTCTGTAAATGTCCCCATTATAAGTGCCAGAGTCTGAACCAAGGTAGGGACGATGAGATGAGCACAGAAAGGAATGGATTTTGGAGACACTGGGAAATAGAAGACTACAATTCTCCAGCTTTTATTGTCCCTACCCCGAAGAGCTTTCCCTGACCGCTCATATATAGGACTGTTCCTCAAGGGGCAAGGATTAGATTAGCATTTTTCTCCAATCCCATCATGGACTAAATTTTTATAAAATGCTATAAAAATAAATTAGTAGAAAAATGAAATAAAAAATAAATGCTCTCAAAACAATGTCCTAATTTTTATTATGAAAATCATCAAATGTAAGGTTACATTCTAAGAAATATAAGTAGAACAAGTCTAACGTAGGTAAAACAAAAACAAAAACAAAAAAACCTATAAATGTTGTTCCCTAAAAGTGAGCATGTAGATAATAGAGAATTGGTACTTTCCTTGTAACTTTTTGTTGATTCACTATTATGGCTAAACAAAATGATTAATTCAGTAGCGACTCCCAAAAATGAAAGCCTGTTCACACACTTTAAATAAGCATAATGTGTATTGATGTTTGATAAATGAGCTTGCTTTTTGCTTGTTAATTTATCTAATTTAGATCGGATTGATGACAACCCTACTTGTAGATAATGTATTTTTAAACTACTCCTGTGTTTTGTTTCATTACATTCATAGTAGAAAAACATCTCAGATGTTTGCTGATCGGAATTAACAGTAACATTCAGAACATGCAGAAATTTTTATTTTTGACTGGTCCAAAATAAACAAGGGACATTGTATTTTTTAAATTCATACTTGTTCTTTCATCAGTAACCAGTTCCAGTAATTTTTCCTATTAAGTTACAATTAAATTTATATTATCTTTTAATAAAAGAAAAGAATTCCACATTTTATTCACATTTGGTTCACAGTTGACAAACCAACCTTAAGAGATGACAAGTTGTAACATGGTTTACTGTGCACAGGACTTCCACATAGCCCTCACCACTAGTAATGTGAATGGATGGTCAATATTCTGTTTAACCAGTTCTCTAATACACATGACCATTGCAGCCTCACCAAATTCTGCAAAAGTTTTCTAAACACCTTCTTTTGATGTGTGTACTATTCTTTTTGCAAACAAGAAATAAACAATGCAGAGTACTGCCCTCACCCTCACCTCCTATTCTCTTATTTCAGCTTCCTGTGTATTTTCTTCCTAATCTTTATATACTTACCATGTAATAATTGTTGGTTAGCTTTCTATATCAGCTTTCTCCACTAAAATGGGAGGGTGACTATGTTCAAAGTACATTCTATACATGTATGAAAATGTCATCATGAAACTCATTGTTTTGTAAAATTAATATATGCTATTAAAAAAATTTTAAGGCAATGACTTCTATGCACCAAACTGTATGATGTAAATCATTATGAATTTTCTGAAAAAAAAATGTATTTCTTTGGAGTAAGCATTATGTCTATCTTGTCACAATGTAGTCCCAACACCATGCATAGATGCTCTTTGAATCCATAAGGTATTAAATGAATATTTGTTGAATGAAATAATTAGGACTCAACTTAAAGTCACAGATTATTGATAATTGTGTGGGAGAAGGGAAAGGAAGGGAAAATAATATTTATGAGAGCTTCATCACGTACGAAGCCTTATGCTCAGCACTTTTAATCTCATTTCATCTTAATACTAAACCTGTGAAACAGATGCTATTATCCCTATTTTAGGGATTAGAGAATTGAGGTTCAAAGAGATTAAGAAGATTACAGAAGGTCACATAACTAGTAAATGACAGAGTTGAGACTTGAAGCATTTTGACTCTAACACAGACAGGATTTGCTGAATAATCACGTGTGTTGGAGTCTAGAAAAGGAAGTAACTGATTATACACCAAGAAAAAGGAATAATAAACATGAAGGAGGAAAATTTGGGGGTTGGGGAAGGAGGAAATATGAGCTCAGTTTGTGCTGGTTGAGTTTCTGTAGAATTATTTGCATGTGAGCCTGGAATTAGAATAAATGTTCTGACATGAAGATAAGGACTTGACACTGGAATTGCTATGATTCTATAAAGAACTTTAAAATATGTGCACATATATAAGTGGTATTTTATATGGAATACTGAGGTTACACTATTAGCCAGGTGCTGCTTGTCTCTCCCCAAGCATCATAGTCTATGAGGAATAGCAGACTTTCTATTCAAAATTCCTGAACTCCAGGGTGACTCCCACAAAGACAGCACTTCCACCATCTGGATCTCCATCAGAACCAATGCTCTGCTAATTCATAAAGTAAAGATCTGAAATAGGTTCTTATTGGTGAAATGTGTGACTTTTTAATTATTTTAATGAAATAAGCTTTCCACAAAAGTAAAACTATTGATTATATGTTGGGAATTCTCCCTCCCTATTTTCATGAGTGCGTGAAAAGAGAACAAGAACCCGGCAAGGTCCGTAGCCTGTATTCTTAGGGATGATGCTGCAGGCAAATGGGTGGCAAGAACACGGGAGGACTGTGATTACCAGATGCTGACAATGGTGGTGTCAGAATCTGCACCTCTGGAATTTCCTCAGGCCTGAAAAACAGGTTGCACTGATTGTTTCTTTTATGACTGCATTCTCATAAGTATTTAGATAGCCCATGATTTGTATGAGAAGCAGAATATGAATATACTGAGATTTGTTTACCATATTACTTGGTAGTGATAATAGAGTGTACCTGTCTCCCAATTTTCCCAAAATTCTGTGTGTACCATAAACTACTAAAAAGAACCCAAGCCAGGCATGGTAGTTCAGGTCTGTAATACCAGCACTCAGGAGGATGAGGCAGGAATATCATGAGTTCAAGGCCAGACTGGGCTACATAGTAGCCCTCACCTCAAAACAGAACCAAAGCAAACAGACAAAAACCAGAAACAAACACAAACAAACAAACAAAAACCAAGCAAACAAAAGAAACCAGAAACAAAAACAAAACAAACAAAAAGAACTTAAGAGTTGAGTTCAGGTCAGCTCAGAGCAAGAGTTGTCCACATATACAGTTCATAACTGAGATCATTCAGGCAGAGTATGAAGAATGAGACCACGACAGAACAGATACCTGGATGGTCAGTGTTTAGAAAGACTAGAGAAAGGTGGAAGCTGGTGGAATGGCTCAAATGGTAGAGTACCTGCCTAGCAAGAACAAGGCCCTTCCTGAGTTCACCTCTCAGCACGGGGTGGGAGTGAGGTGGTGAGAAATCAAAGGAAAAGGAGGATTGCCAAAAATAAGTTGTTACCAAACCAAAGGACTTAAAAGTTTCAAGGAAGGGATGATGAGCAGTTTCAAATGCTTCAGAAATGTCTACTAAAACCCAGATTCTTTTAGCTAGTAGTTCCTGACCAATGACTTCCACAGGAGCTGAACTAAAATAAAGGCAGGTGCAAAAGACTGATAGGGAGAGGGCAATTAGGAAGTCAAACAATGACCGTGACTTGAGAAGTTGGATTATTAAAAAAGGAAGAAGTAAGATAAGAGGAACTCACAAAACAGGAGTGGCTATTGCTTGTACTTTTCTTTTAAGGTGGGAGAACCTTGCACATAAGTTAAAGAGGCATCAGAAGAGAAGATAATACATTGTGCAAGACCCAAAAGCAAAAAGAAAATAGATCAAGTGTACAATGTGGGGAAAGTAGATATGAACAAGAATAAAGACCTGGTGAGTAAGATTGGGCTAACGTGGAGTCATGGGTTCATGCTGACAGCTTTTAGTTTTACTTCAAGGAGACAAGAAGAGGGGTGTGGATGGCAGCAGGGCTGAAGGAAGGTCACTGCAATAAAATGTAGAGACAGGGATGAAGCCTAAGAATAATCATGATTTGAAGGACTAGCGATAAGGAAGCATTTCTTTGGAAAGTGACATTTGTTCTACCCTCTTGTGATTTGTTATAATGATTCTGTCCTTCAAAAGAATGCAGAATGATACAACTGATTACTTACTTTTGATTAGGATCTCATAAAGACAATTCATAAGGAATATGCTTACTTGCTAATAAATGTCTTCCCTTGGATGTCCTGGGCTTTCAGTTCCCACCACAGAGGCAGTAATTAATTTCCTTGCACAATATGTGTCTTTCCAAAAGGCAGAAAGCTCAATACTTGTAACTTTAACAGTTACAGCAATATTAATACTCCTAAATCATAAACATTTATACTTTGTTATAAAATATGACTTTATTTTTATGAAATTAATGTACAGAAGAACTTTACACAAATGAATCCAAAGGTAATTTCTATATACTTCATAGAATTATAAATTTTTTATCTTTGATTTAACGGGAACTCAGAAACAACCAGATAAAATCTCTCCTTTTGTTTTTGTATTTATCATAGAAATGAAGCACTGCTTTTTAAGGAAAAAAAAAGCTGTTATGTATTGTGCTTGGAGTATATGAAGGCTAGCTGAGGATTTTAATCGATGTCTGTTGTCTAAAACAGGATTTTATGTTTGGATCATTTTTTTCTTCTCTTTTTTTCTTTTGTTTGGAACATTTATAGAATTTTTTAAAAGATATTTGGGGAAAGACACAAACATTGTTTTTATATTTACTTCGGCAGAATATTGTCGTTAATGCCTCCCAACCTGTTCTCTGTCCAAGGAGAGGCACAGTGTCCTTAGCTGTTACTTTGCATCCTGTTTACAGCTGGCATCCGTGTACACCTGGAGGTACTGCACTTCCCACACCACAGCGCAGGCAGTGCACGGGGACTAACATCCTGTATGAAGAGCACTGGTTTCTAACATCACAACGCTGTGTTCTAGGAATCCACGGGAGAGTTTTCTCACAGGAGTTTAAACAATTGGCATCACACCTTTTTGAAGTTCATAAAAGTCTTTTGGGCTTTCAAAGATTTCCCAATAAAGGAACAAAACAAGCTAGACTTTTCACACAATTATTTGAGTGAACATTGTTAGATGTAGACAAACACAATCGCTGTTTTGTTATAAATTAACATTTGTGCCATTTAGTAAACTTCACTGAAGATTTGAAAAGAACCAAAAAGAAAAAAAAAAAAGGCAGGGGGGAGGTAATGATCTAATTTTGTTGTTCTTCATTTTTTCTCAAGCTAAGCAAAAAAACCCTTATGCTCACTTAGTGTACAAACAAGAAAAAAGAACATGCACATAAAAGTCCTTGAAAATATTTTTCTAATGTAAATTTCAAAACTATCTCCCAAACCACTCTTCTAGATGCATAAACTCAGATTCTCTACACTGATTCCAATAAAGGATGCGTTGTTCCAAAGCTATGTTTTTGGCATACAAAAATAAATAAAAGGTAGTTAACCCTTTCAGTAAATTATAAACTATTTAGAAAAGAGTTAAGGCTCCTTAAACCAAGAAACTAAATGAGATTATGACTCTGATAACAAATGTTCCTTTACTTACGAATTTTCCCCCAGTCTATACAAAATCCAGTTGCAAATTCTTCCCTCTCAATACCGGGTCCTAGAAACAAGAAACCACAGACCTGCAATGGGAGGAAATAAGTCATCGTTACTCTAAAATTAAAGTACCTATTCCTGCTTTACAGTTTATCAGATGTTTGGTCCGGATGCTGATTGTTTTAAAACTGTCTAAACATAGTATACTTCCTAAGGGAATGTTAGCAAACCAAACACTTGATTCCAGTGACAACATCCTAAATTTTATTAGTATAGCAAAGATAAATGAGTAAACAGTGTTAGTCAGCGAGAGTATTTCCCAAGAAAGCTAAATTCCTGAAAGAATAGGATTTGAGATTTTTACTGTAAATTATCAATTATCAGCCGCAACAAAGATTTACCTAGTGCTGTTCTTGGAAGTGAGATACAATATTAATTGTGAACATAAAATTATCTTTTTGATTACTTCTTAATGAGATTATGTGTCACTGAAGAAAAACTTATGGACTTTATCAAATAAATTTTAATTCAGTCATTCTTTCAGAACCCTGACTCCTATCACTTTTTACACATTCTTGTGGTTTGGTTTTCTTGGTGAAGAACAACTTTTAGTAATGGAAACTTGTCTAAGCCACGATGTTTATTTTCTCAAGGTTTTTTTTATGCTGTAAATTGAAAAGGAATCCACTTTTCTAGATTGAAGGTTTTGCCTTTGGGGATTCCAACAGCTTTGTTCTACTTTTCTTCCTTTCATTTTCAAGTTCCCCATACTTTCAGACTCTTCCTACATGAAAAATAATTATTTGACTGAAATTTATTTTCAGCACACGACCAAAATTTGTTTTTAAGGAGCTCAAAATAACACAGGAAATACTGAAGGGTTAACTGCTTAGATTCCTATAGTTATTTAGACTTACTGAAAAAAATTAAATGGATCAGTGTGTGTGGTAAGGACTCTTAAGATATTTTTAATGAAACAGAATGTAGTCATCCAGCAGGTAAACACAGCAGTCTGGAATGTATTTTGGTAAACTGGAGATGGGATTAATAAATCAGAAAAGCACTATTTAGTATTTTGGATTTGTATGAGGAAATAGTCTTTCAAAGTATTGAATGTGTAATGGCAGCTGAGGCACTTAGGAAACTATGAGCCTGAATCCTGTTAAGATGACATGGGGTCTAAAAAGTATGCTTTTCTTCTTCCATTTCTGTCAACACATCTGCATATTCTTCTTGGTTTGAAGGTCATCCAGCTGCCCTATGAGTAACCACTATGAATCTTTCCTGTTATTGATTTTAATTTTCCTCTTTTCGCTTAATTAATAATCCATGAATTTTGATCTTTTGTTCACACTATGGTCTGGTGAGGCAATGGTCACCCAACTTCCAATTTAAGAATGTCACCTTTCACCCAGTTGGCCTGGCTGCTAAGTAACCTGTAGGTAGCTGGAAGAGCCATTGTTGTAAGAAGTCTATTTTCTACCTATAATGGTACTGAATGGTTTGTAAGATGATTTTCAAAGTGTTGTTAACAGTTGGAAGAGTCACATAAGTGGCATCTTATACAAAAGTCAAATGTTTTTGAATGTCAGGTTGTTTTTGTTTTTTGTTTTTTGTTTTTTTTCATATATGATTGGGTCTGAGACAGATCAGAGGAACCCCCACCTTCTTAGTGTGTCAGGCCAGTGGTTAAGCACTATTGAACCCTGTTGAGCACTATTACATGTTGCTGAGTACAACAGAAAAGGCTTTTTAAAGTTTTGTCCTGTAAGCACCCTTTGATGTTTTTCTGTGAATAAATGAAGCTGTTGGGAGTTGGCCATTCCACAGACTCTTTCCTTGTACTTTATACTTTGAGTGGCAAACTGTCCAGAGAGACCTGCACTCCAGCTGCAAGTGAAATGTTAACTGTGACTATTAAAGACAACTCCTGCTTCAGGAGACTTTGTTCCAGTCAGAGCATATACCAGTGCTGGAAGCCTTCACTCCAGGCAAAACAAGCCTCAATGAACTTTAGATGATCTTGCCTATAGCTATCCAGAAAGCCTACCTCTGACCCTCTAGACCTTGCAAAGGCTGTCTTCAATCCCATATGGAGGAGGACAAACATTCCCTTTAGTGATTCAGTGAAAAGCTTGTGATTGATAGATGAGAGAGTTGTACCTTCCCTTGGCTGTGATTGGTACTGTTGAGTCTAGAAGATTTGCCATGATTGGTATAACTCACAGTCACCACATTTGCAAACCATATCCATGCCACACATCCTCCGAGCTGTATAACCACGCTGTTCTGCTCACTTTTTGAGTCAGCCAGGAAACACCCTTCTGTGCTGCCCCCAGTGTTGCAATGTTAGGCCCAATAGAAAGCTTCTCCTTTCTACCTACTTTGATCCTTATCATGAGTAGAGTGGGCTGAGCTAGTAATGTGAAGAGGAGATGGCAGCAGCCACAATAGAGCAGCAGTGGCCACAAGTGGCCGCAGTGGTAATGACAGAGATCCCGAGAGGAGCTGTGATGAGAGCTGCCTAAAATTGAAACTATGGAAATCAAGGACCTACGAAGATGTCAGAACGGACTGTGGGCCATGATCATTGGAAGAAGCTTCAGAGAGCTGCCAAGCCTTAAGAGTAGAGGGTCCCAAACCCAAGGACCAAGAGCTGTAACACTAGCTACAGTTTGGGGCTTAGGGTACCAACACCCAAAGCTTGGGAGTGGTAACTTTGGCTAGCACTGACTGCTGATACCACTCCTTCCTACTAGGAGCCAAAGATCACACTAGTGCCAGGCTGCTGACCCTCAAGCCTAGGGGAATAACCCTGTAAGTTGAGTACCTGTGTCTTGAATCTCTGGCTTGTAATGCTTGGAGCGCCGAGCCTCTAGGTGTCAGGGATTGGAACTAGAAGCCTCTGAGTCCATCGGCCCAGCCCAGAAACCCCTGGCACTCAAGGGCTCAGTGCCATTGACACTAAAGGAGCTATTCCTGGTCTACTCATGATTTCCATCTGAGTAAAGCAAAAGGACTCCAGCCAGGTGACTGGAAACAGAGGCAGTGCTCTGATGTGAGATAAAAAGCCTTGAGTCTTAGGCAAAAAAAAAAAAAAAAGTAAACCAGCCATAGAAATGCTAAATATGCTCTTTACACTACTTGGAAAATACCTGTGAACTTAAAAAGTAGTTTATAAGTGAATAGTCTTTGTTTAATTAACTAGATTTTAGGTTGCATTCTAATACTGAGTGAAACAACTCAAAAAAGGTCATGTTTTAATATCACTTGTTTTCTGTAACAATACTAGTATTTGATACAAGGCTCTAAGTCCTTCACCAAGACTCTGGAGATAGTGCCATCAGCCCATAAGCTCACCAAGCAATTATTAAATACCTGTTGTGTATGCTGTACTAATGCCTTAGAAATTGGTATAAAAGAAGTATAATGGTTTAGATCTTAAGTGTCCCCCAAAAGTTCATCTGTTGAAGGCTTGGCCCCAGTACAGTGGTGTTCAGAGGTAAGGCCTTTGGGAGGTAATTGGATCAGGAGGGCTCTGACCTCAGGAGTGGATTAATCCTTTCATGGGTTCATAACTTAATTGGCTATTGGAAGGTGGTGAAACCTAGTTGGAGGAAGTAGGTCCTTGGGAGCATGCCTTTGAAAGATGTATTTTGTCATCTCTTTCTTTCTTTCTTTCTTTCTCTCATCAGCTTTCATTTCAGCTACTAATGTAGCCTTACTGGTCTCCCTGCTTCTAGAATCTTCCCATCTAAAATTCGACAGATACCTTATGCAATTTCTGTGATTAAAAATTCTGATGACTCCCATTTGCCCACAGAACATATTTCATAAGCCTTTTTCATGTTACAAAGTTTCTTCTTTTCCAGAGGCTATACCTGCTTTCATGCTACAGAATCTCAACTTTTGGAGAACACTAGAATTAGGTGGCATTCTATGAAAATACAAACTCCAGGACCCCTGTGCCAGATCTTTTTAGTAGAATTTGCCAACCACCTACTCATTCTCATTACTAATCTGCCAGGAATACAATACTCTCCAGGGACTCATTCTCCTCCTCCTCCTTCTTCCTTCCTTCCTTTCTTTCAAACTCACTCCCTCCTTCCCTCCCTCCCTCCCTCCTCTCTCTCTCTCTCTCTCTCTCTCTCTCTCTCTCTCTCTCTCTCTCTCTCTCTCTCTCTCCCTCTCTCTCTCTCTCTTTCTTTTTTTCTTTTGTGCAGTAGAAATTGAAGCCAGGGCCTTATGCATGCTAAGCAAGTGCCCTTGAGCTAATCCCCAGTCCTTTTCCTTTTTAAATTTTGTCTTTTAGACACAGTCTTGCTACGTTTGCCTGGGCTGGCCTCAAACTCATGATCTTCTTTCCTCCATCTTCTGAGTAGCTGGGATTACAGATGTGTCCCACCATGCCCATCTCAGTGCCACTCTTCTTGCCTTTCTACCAAATTCCCAATTATCCTTGAAGAACTTGCTCAAATCGTCTCTTCTCAAAGATCTGTTTTCTGAACACTTTTCAGAGCAGAAATTATTGCCTAGTCATTGTACTTATGAAGCTTTAAATCTATGCTTAAATACATAGATTTTTTCAAACTACATCTTTTATTTCCCTCCCTGATTTATGATTCCCCATACTGTTTATCACCATCTGACAGGTAATGTAATTTACTTATTTCTTTTTGTCCATCTCCCCAAGAAACTAGATTATACACTCCAGTGGACCAAGATTTTTTCAACTTAATTGAACGAAAAATAGCAAACATTCAAAAAAGCTTACAGAATTGCACAATGAATCATTTTATGAAATCTGACCACCTAGAGTCAATGATTCTTAACCTGTGCCATGAATTGCTTTGTCTGTTTATCCAGAAATAGATAGTCTCATTAGAGAGACACATGCTCCCTAATTTCATGAAGTAACTATATTCAATGCCTGTAGATGCAATTAAATAATAAACATAATTAAAGAAGACTATATGCCTGGGGATGGGGAGTTTACTGAATCATTTGGTAGAGATTTGGACAACGTCAGAGTTCCCATCTTATTGTGGAGCATCACTAAATGTATAATTTCATTGAAAGGAAGTGTCCATTGTATTAATTATAATACAAGAGTTGAAGTGGCTTATAATTCAGGCACAATCTGAAAGGAAATAATTCAGGAAAAGAAACGAAAACTGATGTGTTTGAAAAGGAGTTTGGATCCAATTCTTAAAGGAACTTGTGTCACTCAGCATGGCACAGAGGAAACGTGTGCTGCACAGATACAGTGCTCCTTTCTGACCTTAATCATCTATCACATGAATATAAGACGTCAAGTGTGATGCATGCCTGTAATCCCAATTACCCCAGAAGTAGAGGCAGGAAGACCACAAATTCAAGACCAGCCCAGGAAAATATAGAGAGACCTTATCTCAAGAACAAAATAAAAGACAAAGGGGCTGGGAGCATGGTTCAATTGGTAGAGTCCTTGCCTAACAAGTGCCAGTACTGGGTTCAAGCCCCAGTACTACGAAACACGCAAACATACACCCGCACACACACATACAGGAAAAAAGAGAAAGTGTGAGAAGGAGAAAGAGGGTTCAGTTTCTGTCATCCCTGTTGAGGACAGCTACTGAAGACCATGCCATTGGATGGATAATTTAACATTGCCATGGACAAGCGATGGTGACATTTGACACTTTCAGAATACTTCTTGTGGGACTATGGAGTGTAATCTGAAGTAAAATATATTACCAATTTTAGTTTTTTTCATACTATCCAGGTACATGTTTGCTTTCTACTGGCGCTGTGTCCTGAAACAGGAATGTTAAGGAACTGCCTCTGACCCTGCCTGCAGTGACCTGGGTCACTTTCTGTCGTGACTACATTGCGGTTGGTTTCTTCTTCTTTGTCTAAAAGAAAGAAGCTATGTTAAAATCAGAACAGTAGCTAATAAACTGTGTTAGCAACAGAATCCTTTTCATGCTGCATTTTTTTTTTTTGAGACAAGTTCTCATGTAGCACACTCTGGCCTCTAGCTCCAGATCTCAGATCTTCCTGCCTCAACCTCCTGAGTACTGGGATTACAGGTATGTACCACCACACCTGGCTATGCTGTAATCTTTTATGGTCATATTTCAAAATTGAAAATGTAAAGAAGAGCATAAGTATAAAATTATGACCTCATCCTGACTCTCAGCAATCCAGTATGGGCTTCCAGTTTCTTCTGTATGTTTTTCATGGATTTTCTAAGCATAAATATGAAATGTATCTATAAAATCTACATGCACATTTTTTCCCTTTGTTTAATGAAAATGGTTAGTACATAATCCACACCTTTCTGTGCCCTGCTCTTAATGAATGATGTACCTTGAAATTCTATCATTCTTCTTTTTAGTCTATGATAATGAAATACACCATATGTAACTACAGTGATTTATTTAACCAGCCACCTATTAATAGAAACTTGGATTATGTCAATCTTTTGTAATTAACACAGCATTGAATAAATTAGTATATAAATCATCTACACCAGTGTATTCATAGAATAGAGTCTCAGAAGTAGAATTGCTGTGTCAAAACATATAAACTTTTTTTTTTTTTGTAGTACTGGTGTTTGAATTCAGGTCCTCCTGTTGTTAGGTAGGCACTCTACTGCTTGAGCCACACCCCCAGCCTTTTTGCTTTTGTTGGTTTTTGAACGGGATCTTTTATGTATGCTGGGACAGGCCTGGACCTCATCCTCCTGTACACTTCCCGTGTAGCTGGGATGACAGGCACCCACTACCATGCTCAGCTTTTTGTTGTTTGAGATGGAGTATTGAGAACTTTTTGCCTTGACTGCCCTTGAACTCAATCTTCCTGATCTCTACCTTCCTAAGTAGGTGGGATTACTGACGTGGCTGCTAAATTAATGTATTTATCTTTTAATATTTTCTTGGTATTATATCACACTTAGAAAGGCCTTCTAAACTCCAAGAATATTTTTAAAACTCCTTCATGATTTCTTCCATAGTAAAGTTCCACAAAAGTTCATATGAAAACATTACCTTTGATAAAAATCTTATTGGCAGTTGGTTCCCATCATTACTCAGCTGCATTTTCAAATAGAGATGGACTAACCTCTTCATTACCACATTAGATGTCAGTTGAGGCACCACTGGTGCAAAAACGCTGGGGACAGGAATAGCAAGAAACTATGGATTTAGCCTCTGCTCCTAATCTCCCCAGTGGAAGCAGACAAAACAATACCCAGCTGTTCTTCTCCATCCTGGAACTGCACCCCTAAACATAAACCAAGTTGACATGAACAACAGTTATAAGGGGGTGACAGGCCAAGGCCAAGACTGGATATGGAGAGCACAGCCAGAACCACAGACCCCCTCCCCCCACCAGCCTCCTAGTCACACAGGTGCCTTAGTTATTTCATTAGCCTCAAAGGGATGACGACTTAAAACAATTTAAACAATTGATTTTTATAGCCCATTCAGGTTATGGCAGGCTTTTTGTAGTATGTTATGACTGAAAAAAATCATTTCAGAGTATATAACATCAGGAATTCATTTTTTTGTAAAGCATGAAGTTTGTGTGAAATTGACCTTTTCCAGTTAGATATCAATTGCTATCAATGTACCTCAGAAATAATGTACCTTGATGGCTACAAAGTGCCACCACCTACTATTCATCTTCCTGAACTTGTTATCTTTTCTGTATATGTTTGGTGAGGTGGTTTTAGTATTTCTTTAGACATTACAGCTAATGTTTTATTATCATGTGGAACTAGTAATCACCACCACATTCATTAATTCTATTTTTCACCTATGATTTTCTGGCATTTTAAAAATACTTTTTCAGTAAACTTAAGAATTGTCTTTTTATTTAAATGATAATAAATTCATGGATTACTGAATTTAATGAGAAGTGACATATTTAATATCCACTTTTATTATCTAAATACCAATATGTTATTCTATTTGTTAGTACTTTTTGGATCTCTTCAATGGTGATTTTAAAGTTTTCTTTACATTGATCTTATATATATCATGTAAAAATATTTGGGGGTACTTAATCTTTTTGATGCTACTGAAATAGAGTCTTCTCTAAATGTGTTTGCTGATTGATGACTATTGTTTTTATTTTAGAAAACTTACTGATTTCCTTATCATTTTAAAGATTTTTTTATCTTTAACAATTCTCCTGAGCATTCCAGATAGACAATCAAATTTTCCATAAGTAGTTTTAAATTTATTTGCTCCTTTCCAATATTTATAATTCCTTCCTTTGCTTTACAGCCGGGCTACAACATTCAAATGATGACAATTACAGCAGATATTCCTGATTTTACTGCTACAAGTTCTAGTGCATCACCCTTAAAGATAATCCTGGCACTAGTGTCCAATCAGATGTTTTTATTATATCATAAAAGGATCCATCGATTTCTATTTAAAATTTTTGTCAAGAATGAAGTATGAATGTTAAAAAGCATGTTTCATTTTCGTTGAGGATATTGAAAATGCTTCATAGCTTGTCTAGGATGAATTTTGGTGAATTATATTTTTCCCAGAAACAATCTTGTTAATGTAGACTTTCAGTTTAGCATGAATTGCATAAATTCAGAATTGAACAAAGTAATCTCATAAGAGTTCTTCTATTTCCTCTTTTTCATTATTTCCTACATAGTCCTTATTTGGTACATGTACTTTCCTCCATGTCTTGATTGACTCAAACATGAGTGAGTCTTCTTTATTTTTCTCCCAAAGATCTAGCAAATCAATTTATCAGTTCTATCACTTTCCTTCTTTTTTATTTCTTGGCAGTACTGGGGTTTGAACTCAGGATTTCACGATTGCTTGGCAAGTGCTCTATCATTTGAGCCACTCTGTCAGCCCAATTCACGATTTTCTAATTTCTCATCACAAATCTACTCCTCACCCCTTTAAAAAAAAAACACGTTCTTCGTTATGTTTTCTGTGGGACTTTTATTTCTACAGGGTCTCACTCTGTAGCCCAGAATTAATGTGCAATTCACAATCCTCTGCCTCAGACTCCTTGGTCCTGAGAGTACAGCTGTGCACTACTGTGCCTGGCTTCTGTAGGTTTAACTTGCTGCCTTTCTGGGCCTCCAATGTCCTCCTTCCTTTGTCTTTGCAGTTCAGCTCAGACAATGCTTCTTCTGACCCCTTCTCAGAGGCAGCCTTGTCTTGTTTGCACTTCTATAGCTCCAATGCACAGTGAATTTGCAACATCTTTCATATTTCATCTTAAATTTTCTCATAGCTTCTTGAGGCACACTGCTCAGTCTAATACACTGCTACTAATATAGTAGAACTCAAGAAATGCTCACTTATGAATCAATAATATAATGATTTCAGCACATACAATGCTTACCTTTCTTACCTTTCATTTTAAGCTACAGCTGAAATCTTTGGGTAGCTGGAAATTCAGGGAAATGGCTTAGAGTCGATAGACAGTGAAGATAATTGTTCACAGAGAAGAAATTCTTCAGGTTATGCATCAGTACTTCCCAATATATCTTCCTACTTTTGAAAAAATGGAATTTATCATACTTTATAAAAAAAGAAGAAGAAGAAGATCAAACCATGGAACTGCTTATTCAAAATGGACTGAATTTTATCAGGCTATTTCTAAACAAAGTATTTATAATAATGTCCTCTCTTTGAATTCATTTTCTTTAAAGAAATTCTTAATATTTAAGGTCATTCTTTGCCATAGGTGAAACAAACCTACCCACCAACAACATAATGGGATTTTATATGTTTCATAAATAAACTCCTAATCCCCAGAATACCTTTTTTATTCAGCTCATTGAAACCCCTACAGTCTGATACATTCCTTAGGCTAAAGATTACTTTTATCTCTCAAAATGGGAAGCTTTTAAGAAATAACAGATATTATCACATAATCAGAAATAAGTAGATCATTTCTTTATACAAATCTTTGAAGATTAAATTTATTGGCTTTTTCCCTGAAGCATCCGTTTAGATGAGTGTTAGGAATGGGAAATTAAGCAACATATTGAGCAGAAGAAGGAAAGTAAAGGGTAAGATAATGAAAGTTTTCTTTCCCTACTGATTTGGTCATATCTATCATCATTTTTAGCCTTGTGGGCCATGGACTGTATTAATGTTAAGTCCAAAGAATGTTGTTAAATACACAAAAACCAATCTATTTGTTCAAATTAATGAATATTTATTAAATGCCCACTGCATGTCAGGCACTGTTCTAGAAACTTGAGATATGTAAGTAAAACAAACAGATTTTTATTTTTAAGACAAGTTCCCACTCTGCAGTCCAGAGGGCCTCAAACTTCATGTTCCTCCAGCTTCAGCCTCCCAAGTGCTAGAATTATAGGTATGTACCACCATGCCTGGCATGCCCCAAACAGATGTTTTTAAATCTTTGTCCCCTTTAAGCCTAGATTCTAATGGGGAAAGTCAAATAATGAGCAGTAATAATAAAAGATCACTTATATAGGTTTCTTTTTTTTTGTTTTTGAGGGAAATGAGTGTTATGGAAAAATAGTTATTTAAAGGGATGATCAAAGCATGCCAAAGGGAGGCAGGTTGTAATTCTCTTATCTGTTTATTTGATTTAGCCCTAGTGATCAAACCCAGGGCTTCACATAAGCTACAGGCTGCAATTTTAAATGAGATGGTCAGTGTAAACTTCACTGAGTAGTCTCATTTGAGACATATTTGACAAAGTCTTAAGTTAACAAAATTGGAAAAACATTGTGATCTTGGTGAGATGAACAACCAGGACAAAGGCACTAACATGGGGACATACCTGCATGTTTAAGAAGCACCGGGAGGTCAGTGTGGTTGTACGTGCATCAGGAAGACAGATAGCAGAGGAAGGAGATAATATCAGAGAGATATTGGGATGAGAGGAAGGGTCCATCAGCCCACAGGAATTGTCTTATACTCTGATGATCTAGGAAGACACTGGAAGGCTTTAAGCAGAGGAATAACATGATTTGACTTATACCACTCTGACTCTTTATTAAGACAAAGCCAAGCTGGGTATGGTGGCATAGTCCTAGAATCCCAGCACTGGGGAGGCTGAGACAGGAGGATCATGAATTCAAGGCCGACCTAGGCTACATAGTAAAACCCTGTCTCAGAAAACAAACAAAAAAAGCATGGTGAAACAAGGGCAGCATTAAGGAGACCATTTAGGGAATTATGCACTCATCTAGGAAAATACGATGAATTTTCAAGTCAGGGTAGTACCATAGAAGGACATTAGGTGAATTTTGAAGTAGAACCGATTGGATTGGCAGCAACCAAGGACATGGGAAGAAAGACTAGGATAGTGTGGTGTCCTGAAAACCTAGAGAAATTAATTATATTTATAAAGAAGATCCTTAGCTGTGCCAAATGCAGCCAACATGTCAAGTCAAATGAGTCCTATGAACTAAGCATGACATTTAACAGCGTGAATGCTGTTAGTTACCTCAGCAGCAGTGAATAAAATGTTGGGGGTAAAACCTTGATGGAAGTGGGTTTAGTAGACAGAGAGAGACTGAGCAGAGACAGCTATTTCAAAGAAGTAGATGTAATTAAGTGTGTTTTACAACACCCAAGGAGGTTTTGTACTTGCAAACCAGATTTGTTGAATCTGGAAACTTCTCTCTTCAACACTATCCTATACTTGTTATAATTTTCCCTCCTCAAGGCAAATTATTCAAGTGAATATTCAAGGCAATAATTCAGTGAAACATAAGCAAGAAGTAGCCATTTGATTTGTCTTCTGTGCTTGTCTGCCAAGAATTGACACCATTATTTCTGTAAGATCTCCTCTCACTACCTAGTTCAATCTTCTCTGTGGTCTTTTTGTCACCTCACTTGTATAACTATTTTCACTTTCTTGGTTCCTTCCTCTTAAAAAAAAATCTATTATTCATCTCCCTGTCCAATTCCCATACTCACTATTTTCATTTCTCTGCATCCAGATTTCGTATTCCCATTTACCTAGGATTGAATGACCTTCAGTCTCTTTCCTCAACAAGTAGACTGTCTACTAAGACCTGTAATGTGATCACCACTGATCCTGGCTGAGAGGTAACACACCTCACTGTACTTGGAAGATTGAGTTACTCTTGAATGGATACAAAGGACTAAAGGTTAGATGTAGGGTCAGGCAACTACCATACCAGGTAGGATTTCTGGTTACATCCCTAACAGGGTTAGAAAAATGGATCCAAAGGTGAAAACAGGTAATATGGTCTATAGGATGACAAAAGAAGAATTGGGAAAATGCTTGCAAGATACACAAGAGGAGACAAGAAGTGGGTCTGATGACCATATACCTGGGCCAATTACCTGGCAAGGAAGATGGTGAGCATGAGCCCATGAGTGCAGTGACGTGGCATAAAGTGCTCTGCTTCTGCTTCTCTCCTCATGGCATGTCATCAAGTGGTTATGGCTTATTTGTTCCATAAGATGCTACCCAAAAACTTCCCCCTCAGACTGGAAATTCATAGTAGTACAGACAAGCTCATATAAACAGAACTTCTACTTTACAATGCTCTCTGTTCTGGATCACTTGAAACACTGATTGCTTCACATATGCTATTACCCTATATTGAGATGACAGTCCCCGTCACAAAGCACATCTTTGCAACTTGGTAATGTACCCATGACTGATTTATGCCCTTTTCAGCCTGTTTTTGCCTATGCTGTATTGCCGGTCCTATCTTAATGAAAGCCCATGACTCACAATCAGTGACTCTGAGTCACACATGAAGTTATGTGAATTAGTCTTAATTTGGTGCCTGCCAGTTATCAGTAAAAGCCCTGCCTGCTGAGAGCTTTGTTGTGTTTTCCTTCCTAGCATTTGAAACTCCCTTAATTGGTAGTTGATAACTTCCACAGAGAGCATTTTACAGAGGGAGTGAAAGTTGGCCCAATGCAGAAAAGATCAAAACAAATTGAAATTGAATAGAAGCTGTATTGTGAAAGACATTCATACTGAAAAAAGCCAAGATTTTGTAGATAAAACATTTTTTGTTTGCTTCATTGTAAAGCAATTAACTTCACCTTCTATTTGTAACTCACAAATGAAGAGGACAACCCAAGAGAACTTGAGGAGTGGGAGAATTCTTTCTCTTCTTTCAAAGTAACAGAAGGCTTCTCCATTCATAACTACATGAGTCTCTGAGCTTAAATTATTATGCCAGAAAAGGAGAATTAGATTAAAGAAAAGTCTCATGCAAGCTTCAAACACTTCTACTACACCTTGGTGCACTAGACAAAAAAGTAATCTGAGATTGTAACACCTTTTTATGTCCTGACATATTATGGCATTTAAAAGGCTCTACGACCTGATAGCATCTAAGAACCTAAGAAACAAAAATCTCTGGATTAGGAACCATATACCCTATGGTCCAAGTAATTCACTTCTATGTCAAAATAGGTAGTTAGAACTTATGTGTTAAAGTGATTAAAAGGAGGATCTTGAATGTATCTGTAATCTCCTTTATTTCTTTATTGTTCTGTTTCTGCTTAACCTTCACTGGTTTTCTGTGGTAATTTATTTTCCTCAAGGGAATGTTTACTTTTTGCTAAATCTTTCACAGAGATTTCCAAATTTATAAATAAGGAAAGCTTTAAATACTGGAAATTCTATATTCTCTTACTCTATAATAGTTTACTGCATAGTTAACACTTTATTATTCATTCCTGGTGGATAACACAGAATTCATTTTATTTGATGTAACATGTCTCTTCCCCAGAAAATTCATGTACTTTTGGTTCATAGCAAGATATTAATAAACTAAGAAAGCCAAATTTTATTTCGTATCCAGGATAAAGCCAGTCTGTTTCCATGATTTTTATACATTGCAGATGTGACTATAATTCAGAAGTAGATTGCTCTTGAATAGATGTATATCACATTACATTCCAGCTTACCAAAACCAAATCCATTTCTTTTTCCCTTTGCTCCTTGTTCTTTTTCCTTTGAAAAATATTCATACAGTCTCAAGGATTGTATAAGCACTGTGCTAAATGTCATAGATAAAGCTACAGGCAAGAAAAACAGACACAGACATATCTCTGTCTCCTGGACCTTAACATCTGAAGATATAGCCAGTTATTAACAAAATCCTTATAAAATCCTGTCGCTGACACAGTAGGAAAATATAAAAAGTTATTTTAATCTGCAAGTCATTCTTTTCTGATGAAATGGGATAACTGGGGCCTAAAATATAAGAAAGATAAAACCAGATGTAGGGGAAAACTTCATTCCAAGCTGAAGGTTAATACAGTGGTCAGGATGATAAACAAGCGTGCAAGTCCTTCTCCTGAATCCAAACCTAGGGCTGGTGAGTGGCTCAAAGAATAGAGTGCCTGCCTAGCAAGCCTGAGGCCCTGAGTTCAAACCCCAGTACCAGTCCAAAAAAACAAGAACAAATGTTTCAATTTCTCCCCTGAATCCAAACCTGGAGATACCACAAAGTTAAAATGGGATTTGATGGATCCCTGAACCTAAATCAAAGACTATAAGAAATCTTTCTAGTTCTGAACTTCTCACTCTTCACATTTGATGGACCACTTCAGTGCTTTCTCACACCCCAGTCCAGTTAGTTCATCTGGGCTCACTGGGCTCTGGAGAGTAGGAAGTGTGGAACAGCACTGAGTGAGAAGGACTAAGTGGCTTCCTACTCCAGCACAGAGCCCCTACCATGCAGGTACAACGGGAAGCACCTCCCCTACAAGAGCAGTGCCTGACACAGGCTGGGGTTAAAGGGGAAGGTTCCAGAAGGCAATAGCAGAAGTTCATTTCCCTGAGATAGCCACCAGCCCCTGCTCACATACCCTTAGTATTTACCAAGAGGAGTGTCAGTTGGTCTCTAAACTGTCATCTCCATTCAGTCCAGGAAAAAGGCAACTCCCCAATATGAACATGCAGAAAAAAAAAAACTGACATCTGAGGTGTATAAGTGCAAACTCTATGGAAAAAAAAGAATTGATTTATCCATGAGAAAGCAAAATTAATGGACCATATTGAATAAGACTAAAGGAGAATTAATGGATCAGATTAAAATAGTCACAATACTGCTACCCATAAATCAGTTGAAACGATCTCGCTAGATACTAAGTATGAAAGATATAATATTGAAATAAAGGACGTAATTTCTTGGGGAGGTTGAAAAAAGAATCAAAAAGAATTCCAGAAAAGTTCACAAGTGACTCCTTTGATTAATATTGAGATTCCTATGCAAACAGATTTTTTTTCTATTGACTCATTTAGTATGGTTTAGACAGTCCTGTAAAACTTTATGATTCACTCTTGAGCAAAAAGAAAGCAATGAGGTAATTCCTTTGGGGGTGAGGGATCAATTTTGTAAGTAACACAAATATACATACTTACAAGCACACGCTTGTAGTTCCAGAAGTCAGAAGGCTAAAACAGAAAGGTCATGAATTCAAGACCAGTCTAGGCCACATAGCAAGACCCTGTCTCAAAAACAAAAGTAAATAAATGAACTCCAAAATGGAGTATATAGAGAAAAAAGTGAAAGCCTGTCTTTAGTATTATTTTCAACACACAATTTGCTTTCCTTTGCTTTAATGCACTTAAGACTTCAATTTTTTCATATAAAAAATCACCTAAGTTCACATAGAACAAAGTTAAAATCTCTTTTCATCTATCTCTTTATCATTTTATCCATTTACCCATACACATATGTGTACATTACATATGTGGGCATATATGCATGTATTTCCAGTGCTGTGAATTCAAGAACTGGGAAAGATAGAAAAAGAAACTTTCACTACCTAGAGATAATGCTAGAGGAACACATTAGCTTCCATTCCATAGGAATGTAAACTCTTGTGCTTTGAATATAAGTGGAATCAACTATATACATACATGGCCCCATGGATAAATTTTTGACTTAATGACACTTCTTGGTCATCTCAGGTTAGCCTATGAACTTACAGTATTGATGAGAATTCTCAACCATTCCAATGCAGAGGCATTTCACCAAAGCTATTTGGAAGTCTATTAGGTTGATCTTTACTCTAAAGATAAAACTATATGCTTGCTTTAAAGATTTTCCTGAGTAAATAGTAATAATACACAAATGTCTGTCTGCAACAAACAGGACAGACTATAAACAGAGCCTGAGTGCTCCTTTCCTTGAGTTTAGGGAGTCTATTAATCTTGCATTCCATCCTCCAGGCAGCTCTTAGCCTTTTCAAATACTATGGCTTAAAAACAAGAATGAATTAATTTGAAATATCAAGTAATTATTAATTTAAAGAACTTTCTACCAAAAAAATTAAAGAACATAGGGGATTTCACAAACACAAAGGAAGTATGTAGTTACAGGAGCTATTTAATTTTAATAATCACTGCAATTCAGAACAAGCCTTCTCCTTTCTTCACATTGTTTTCATTAAAATAGCCTGGCTGCTCTTTTGTGGACATGTCTCTGTTTAGTTTAACTGTATTAATAATAACCTACTGATTGTAGTTTAAAAAAAATAAGATACTATTTTCCAGAGTTTTTACTATTATACTCATGAAGTTTTATATAATCCCTGGGAAAATCTGCAGCTATAACTTATTTCTGTTTGGTTCTTCAAATGTAAGTCTTCACTATTCTGCCAATGCTGGGTATTAACAAGCTAACATTTTATTAGACTTATTAAATGAACTTATTCAAAAGCATTAAAAAATTTTAGAGAATTCTTTCAATTTGTCTTTCTTAAATTGTTTTATATCTGAAGATATGAGAGCAAAGGGAAAAAAGAAAAAGTATAAACTAAAGACAGACCAATAACAAATTTCACATGCAGTTCAGTGTATAAACTAATAACTGCAGTGCCCTTATTAAAACAAAATAATTATTCCTCCTCTCTTGGCTCCAACTGAAAATCACACATTAAGGTTTTTGTTGTTGTTGTCACTGCTGCTAATTCTGGATGGTAATAGAGAGTGTGAATTTCTTACTTTTTTGTCTCCAACACATTATTCACTGAGTTAATGAAGAAGGAAGTTTAGTTTTTCTTGAACATTTTCAGGGTAGGACAAAAAAGGAAACAATTTTTATTTTATTTTACTTTATTTTAATTTTATTTTATTTTGCAACATTTCTCCCCAAGATAGTAAAAGAATTTGTGGTTTCTCTAATGCTTTGTGCATATAAATTTGTGCTTTGACCTAAATTCATTCCCATCCTGCCTTTAGGGGCAACAATGTCACTGTTTTAGGATCTCAAGGAAAAAAAAAATACTAACAGCTTAACTTTGATTCCTTTATGTCAAACTTGTCTTTGGGATTGTGCAAGTAGCAACCTACAAAAACATTGCCATACATTTATATGAGTCTATGGTTCATAAAGTATTTTCACACATTATTTTATGTCATCTTCATAATAACTCTATGATATTTATAAAATAAGGATCATAACCAGCTCCATTTGCACTTGGGCTTTGCTCATGAATGTCCTTACAATATAAGTCTACATTTATACCTTGTGTCACATAAAGAAAGATGCCTTTATTAAACCTAAAGTTAAATGGCTCATATCAGGCAAATGATCTGTTTAAAATCTCACAGATGGGCTTTGCACAGCAGATTTTAGGTCAAAAACTCTGTTCTTTTCACTATCCACTTCTGTACTTACTAGACAACCAACAAGAAGTCCATTGTCACAGATTTTCCTTTAGTCCCCCACCTTCCTTCTTCCAACTCCCTTTATAGAATTTAAATGTATATATATTCTAGACTAATTAATTGCAAATTCCTTTTAATTTGCCTAGATGGTTGCCCTTCCACTCTCTTATAAATAATTGCCCCTAGAAATCAAATCAAGCTTCTGAAGATAATATGGGTGATTCCACGTTCACATCTAACACAGCAGTAGATACTACACAAGTGTCTGGGATGTGCTAAGCACTGTCTGTGCACCTTCACAAATGAACTCATTTACTTCTCACAACAACCTAACAAGGCAGACTCTGTTATTATCCCATTTTACATTTGAAGACATTGCACAACCAGAAAGGTGGGAATAACTTGTCCTAATTCAGTCATTCATTGACAGAGGCAAGATGTATACCTTGATGTTTGGGTTCCTATGTATGTGCTGTTAGGCATTATATTATAATATCACTCTATCCTTACAGAAAATTCATTATACAGATTCAACATAACTGTGCTACACTCACTCAACACCTTCAGAGAAATGCAAAAATGAACTTTAATATACGTTTCATAAACAGCCCCTTCAAGCCACTCTGTGACCAGTGACAAAGTTCTTCATCACAACTGGTTAATAACATCATTATTGCTCAGAAAAAAACATGAAAAACTTGGAAACAGTAAAAGAGTAATGACCTGAGCCTTTGACATCACACCATAGCATTGCTCTTTAGACTTATTTTTTGAAATCTCAACCAGGCATGGTGGTATATGCCTGCAATCCCAGCTACTTGGGAGAGGCAGAGGGAGGGAGAGTTCAAGACCAGCTCTGGCAAAGTTAGTGAGATTCTATTTCAAAAGCAAAATACAAGTGAAAGGGTTGGTTAAGGGTGTGACTTAAAAGCACAAGGCCCTAGTTTCAATTCTTAATACTGCAAAAAAGAATTATTGAAATCCTTAGTTCAATGAAACTTTTCTTTGATATATGTTTATTACTGATTAGAGCCCAAAATCTATGAAGATACATGTCACCTTACAGATTGTACCTGGTAGAAAATGCAAAGAATTTCTGTCTGTTTGAAATTATAACCCCAAAAAACATGGTAATATTGCCCTTTGGGATGTTAGCCATGTTTGTATCCAACCTAGACAGCCAAGGACGGACTCCAATGCGTATCAACACTAAGTTCCTCAAATATTTCCTGAGCCCATTTATCACCCCGCTTCCCTAATTAATGAGTTAAATGAATCTTTGACATGTACTCGCTTATTTTTTATTTGTATAATATTCATGTTTTTAATGCTTTTTAAAGTTATTCCTGGATATCTTCATGCCTGTTCTCACTCAGCTTCCATGAACTGATCATGAAGGAGGAAGCATAGAGGAGCTCTTATGCATGTGATGAACACATCAGTGAGTGTGTCCTAGTCTTGCAGAAGAGCTACTCACAAAGGTCTATGCAAACTAAAACTGAACTACCCAGCATGCACTGCCCTTGAAAAGAATCATAGACACTACCAGATCCTATTAACAGGAAAGTGGGAGTGGATGGGGAAACAGTGACGCCCACCTCACAAAGCCATCATTTCTTCTTTCCTCTTCAAATTTAAATCAAGACACACATGATACATGGGCACTGTAAGACAAAGAAATGACTGCTCCTTTGTAAAATAGAGACATCAACAATTTCTTTAAGTACTCATCAAATCAAGAGCAAAACTCAAAATCAAGAACAAGGTCACTTCAGTAGTACTTTTATTCTGTTTTCACTGGCTGCTTTTCCAGTGGGAAAACTAGAGAAGTTGCAGGAAGCTGGGGTAGGCCGTTGGTTTGTTTAGCAAGTTTCTTGGCTCTTACCCTGACTTTAGAATGATTCAGAGCTAACGTTGGGAGGAAAACTTCCATTTCCTCTAAAGGTAGGAGGAATATGCTTAATTACATTTCTGTTTGTCAAAACTTCAATGTCCATAAATGTCCTTAGATCAGTGAGAAAAGTCAATCCCAAAAGACTTCCATTACATCTCTTTGGGCAGAATCATAAAAAAAAAAAAAAAAAAAAAAATTGATTTGGGTTTTTTTTTTGTTTGTTTTGTTTTTAGCGATACTGGGGTTTGAACTCAGTGCCTTGTGATTACTATTGAGTCATGCCTCCAACCCTTTTTGCTCTTTATGTTATTTTTCAGATGGGGTTTGAAAAATGCTTTTTTCTCCAGGCCGGCTTTGGGGTGAAATCTTCCTGCCTGTGCCTACACCACCATGCCTGGCAGATCCATGTTTCTATTAATTTGAAAAGTGTGTAGGCTATGACAGAACAAAAGAAATGATTATAATTCTTTTAAGTAAATAGTTTCCTAAGCAAACAACATAAAGAAATTTATTTATGTGAATCAAATGTTTATATGAACAATTTCTTGATGCATGTAATATTTCATAGAACTACATGGATTTATTAATACATTCAAAACATTAAATTTTCACTTTTTCAGAATCAGATACCAGTTCCTTTAATCATAGGTGATTTTGGTAGTGGATGGGATGGGTGACTATTGTTATATATGACTAACAAATACCAAAGCATTTCCTATGTAACATCATATATGCTACATGACAACTAGAAATAAACAACAAAATCTTTATAATAGAATTCCATGAAAAAACATTGGATTTTCATAAGTCACTATTCTCACATCAGAGTCAGTGGTACAGTATTAGAATCAGTATTTTGTATGCATAAAATTATACAGTTCTTAAATTTAATATCAAATAATTCTATATCGTATAGCACATAGGTGATGACATTTGTGGAGAAGTGGACCATGTACATTGTCAATGAATTATATTAAATGTCAAAGTATTCCCTTAAAGGATACTTAATTAGATTTAAGTACATTTTATCATTTTTGTGTCATCAATTTTCAATTTGGAATCCTGAGGTTTACCGTAGGAAAGCAATAACAGAGGAACAGAGGCATGGCTCAAGTGGTACAGCATCTGCATAACAAGTGCAAGACCCTAATTTCAAACACCAGTACTGCCAAAAAAATATTTAAATAAGAGAAATGATAAGTTTTAATTCTTCTAAATAAATGGCTTACTGGATAAACTTGACATGTTATGTTATGTTACACAAGTCAAGTGTTTATGTGAAGAATATCAACTTCTTAATGAATTTGCAATAGGTAATTCATTACTAGCTATTTCCAGAATACTTCACTATGTTCCATTCCATTATACTTGATTACATCTCTGTTTGTCAAAATCTGTCTCAACTTCAAGGTCTGTAAATTTCTATCAGTGAGAAAATGCAATCCCAGAAACCGCTCATCAGATTCCACTAATATCCCTTTGGGCAAAATTGGATTACATGCCCATACCTAAAACAATATTGCAAAGGATTCACTTCTACCAATTGTAACTTACCACCAGTGGTGGTAGCTTAGAGCTACCACTTTGCAAGTGGTTACAAAGCTGTATCGGGGGCAGAAGATATGTAGACAAAAAAAATTAGGATAGATTTGAAAGGAGAAAGGGGAGATTAGCTATTTAGTTGTCATCTACTTTAAGACACATTTTTATTCTTCCTTGATTTTCACTCCCTGGCCACAGTTGACTGGGCCCACAACTCAAGCTCAGATCACATAAGCTACCCCTTAGGAATTTTGAACTCAGAACCAGACAATTAAATTGTTTGTTGTTGAAGATGGCAACCATTAAGGGAAAAAAGCCCATAAATAGAAAGGTAATAAGGAGGAGGGGAGTCCTGGCAACAATTTGACCCTGAGATCCTTGCTCAACTCTCCTCTTCTTCTGTTTCAGTAATGTGATCTAATCGATGTTTCTTTGCTCCCAATTTTGTCATTTAACTTCACTGTACCCGTATTGCATCTAAAATGGACACAATTATATTAACATCTTCAGAGAGTGGTGAAATTAAAAAATAAATTAATTCATGCAAAGCATTTTGAATAGTGACTGACACATACTTAGTGCTCAATAATGCCACCTGTTACTACTATTAAACCCTGGATTACCAGCTATTTAGTGATAAATAGTTTTTACTTAAGTCAGTTTGTACTGGAATTTCTGTCTCATATAAACTATTAACTATCTCAAATTAAGATTATTTTCTGGATTTTGTGAGTGATATTTATTTCTTTGTCAATCACTTTGTATTACTTGCAAAAGTCATAAAATTGGAACAATTTAAGACAATGTGATGAGAAAAAGTTTTTAAAAACTCTAAAAATTTGTGCAGCTCATAAATCAGGAAAATGTACACGGGGTGCTTCAAATATATTAGTTTGAGTTAACCTTAGTTTTAGCATTCTGTTTAAGACAAATAAATTGGAAAATTATTGACCCACTGCAAAATTTTCAGACTAGCCAAAGTTGTGAGTTTGAATAGCTCACACTATATTAACAAATATTTTCTAGAGCACCCTACAAAATATTGAGGTAGGAATTCTTTTGTTTTACTTATTCATTTTATCATACTAAAACACAAAGAACCACTAAAACCAAAACAATGCTTTTTATCATCTTTTTTGGTAAGCTCCAGAAATATTCTTTCTAGCTTAGTGTAAAAAAAAAAAAAAAAAAAAGAAGGAAAAAGAAAGGACGAAGAAGAGGAGGAGGAGGAGGTGGGAGGGAGGGTAAGAGAGAGAGAGAAGGAAGGAAGGAAGCAAGGAAGGAAGGAAGAAAGGGAAGAAGGGAGGGAGGGAGGGAGGAGAGAGAAAGAAAGAAAGGAAGGAAGGAAGGAAGGAAGAAAGAGGAGGAGAGGGGAGGGGAGAGGAGAGGAAAAGAAAAGAAAAATTTCCATGCTAAAATTTTCAGGGGCTATGTTTTATACCCACAGAAAATGTTCATGGCTTAGTAAAACTACCCTAAATTTATAGGTTCATTTAAATATGGAATAAGGCTAAACATAGTGGTACAAAAAGTGCCACTATGACAAATAACAGAAAATTAATCTTGATATTCTGCAAAATGCATACTCATTCAGGTTAAGAAGGGCATAAAAGCAAAATGGAGCTACAGGTGAGAAAATTGAAAAAATATCAGGTATTAGCATTTTCCCATAATTCTCATTGCCATATGTTGGTTTGTCCTATCCCTGTATAGACAGTGAGAATATTACACTTTTCAGAACTTTCTTTTTCTTACTGAAACCACGGTTAGAGTTCAAGCTATATGACAAAGGAATTCAAGGTTTGGGGGAAGTCAATGTGTTTATAGTGTGTTAATTCTATGGGCACAGTATTTTTTTCTTTAGTAAGCCTACTAAGTAAATAACGTTCTGAAATAATTATCTATTTAAAAATTCTCTGAAATAAAAACCAATAGCTTTTTTATTTTCTGTTTGAAAAAAGCTATTAGAAAACATAAATTAAATTAAAATAGTTCTATTTACAATAGCTTCAAAACAGTGTACACACTAAATGTTGAGGTTAAAAAGACTGGCAGGTTCAGAAATGAAGGACTTATCTCCAGGTCTGTGGACATGACTAAGTGACACGGTTTGTATTTGTAAAAGACATGCTTTGGCTGCTGTTCACAAACTGGTTTGTGGGGGCAGGAATGGCTTAGAAGTCAACAAGGGTAGTCCAGGTGAGTGAAGGTGGAAATCAGATTAGGGTGTGTTTTATAAAGTACTTAGCACAAGTTCTATGGAGAGTAAGCACTGATTAAAATCTATTATGAAAATAACTCAAATTTAAGCTTTGACAATTTTTTCCTCTGAATCCTGTCAAATCCTGATGTAACAGGATAAGTCTTCCATTATTCAAGTTCATTTATCTCACTCAGTCCCCCCAAAAGTCTTCTAATCCAAGATTTTGATATTAATCAAAGAAAGTTGAGATGAAATCTGGGCATAAATTCTTCAGCTCCTGAATGTCAAATCTTCAACCTTCCCCTAAATCTATACTATTACCTCCTGGCACATGAGTGGAAGGCATTTCTCCTGCTAAAGACTGATGATTATCTCAAATCTGGTTATCAGGGGTAATGGAGATGATGTGGTTTGATGTTCCTTCCAAAACTGTTGAAATGTAACTGCCATTATAACAGTCATAAGAGGTGGGACCTCTAAGAAGTGACAAGGTCTTGAGGGATCTGCCCTCATGAACAGATCAGTGTTGTTCTCTTTGCAGTGGGTTAGTTACAAAAGGCTAAGTATGGCCACTGTTCTTTCTCTGTCTTTTGTGCTCACTTGCTTTCCCACCTTCCATACAACCAGGTTGTCACATTCCATATGCCCAGCACCTTGATATTGGACTGCCTAGCCCCCAGAATTATGCAAAATAATTTATTTCCTTCATAAAGAACACAGTCTGTAGTATTCTATTACAGCAGCAGAAACCAGACTAAGACAGGAGTCAAAATAAAGGTACATCTCTGTACATCCATTTGTCCAATGTGCTCCTCGTGGTAGTCACTATATGAATCCTTCCCATATTCCTGGCCACTTCACCTTTGCAAACTTCATCACAGTTGTAACTATTTGATGTCTGTTTGCCCCATGAGAGCTATCTTGCAGTTTTATCCCTAGTTCTAAGCATTCAGTATACAGGTGCCCCTCAATTTATGATGTGATTACACCTGATAAGCCCATAGCAAATTGAAAATGCATTTAGTCGAAACTGCAGTTAAAGCACCTAACCTGCTCAACCAGAACTTAGCAACACCGTGCACAGTCTCTATTGCTTATCCTCATTGTTATTCTTGTCTGGCTGAGAACTGCAGCTTTCCACTGCTGCCTACATTGTAAGACTATATCATGTCACATATTACTAGCCCAATTAAGGAACCAAATTCAAACATTTGAAGCAGTTTCTATGGGGTGCATATTGTGTTAACACCATGGTGAAGTAAAACAAAAAAATTATAAGATGAAACATCACTAAGTCAGGGTTCCTCTGCATCATTCTTCAATGACTCTTTCTTCCAATGTTTCCTGGACACATCATGTCTCAACTTCTGCTTCCAATAGTGTTCCCACTTGTGATACCTCTTTCTTTGCAATTCACTAAACTACACAACATAAATCCTGCTCAGCTTTAAGGCCCATCTCATGTCCTCCTTTTTGCAGGAATTCTCTCCTAGCTCCGTGGTCCACTGACCACTGCCTTCTCTGGACTTCGGTACACTCTCATCTCAACTCATTTCACACTTTCACACATTGATTTATCTTATAACACTTTATTATAACTATAAACATTGTGTTACAACATTAATATTAATATTTTATTAATATTGTAGTATAAACTAAACATTATGTTCAGTCTATTTCAGATAAAAGCATTATTCATTTCCTCAAGAAACATTAGTTTAGAGACTACTTTGGTCATATAAGATATCAGGATTAATAAATACTTATGGATAGCACCTCGTACATAGATGGACTCAGTCAGTGGTGTTTCAGATATACGTGTTATTTTATGAGGGACTTTATCTTTTTTTCTTTTATGAAGCACATTTGTTTTCTCTTATTCTCATGAAAGAGAAGCTCGGTAAAGTTGTGTTGGATTTAAATTCTGCAGGTCTCATTATCTAGCAGTTTTGTAGCTTCTGGGTCTGTGAACTTCCTGCATTTTTCAGGCTTACATTAGAAAGTACTGTTCAGTACTTGGAAAGTCCCTGAAGCAAAATTATTGTCTTCCCTTCCCAGATCCATTTCTTCATGATCTCTTCCTCTAATTTTCTCTATTTGTTCATCATTGTTACAAGATGATTGCTATTTGTTGCCAATAATAGATGTTCAAATTAAATAATATCAATAATAAATTATAGAAAAGAAAGAAGAAAGGTTTAAAGAAAATATGCTTGTTTGTCAGTTACTGGAGTTTGAACTCAAGGTTTCACAATTGCTAGGCAAGGATTCTACCACTTAAGCCCTTCCATCAGTCCTGAAAATATGCTAAAATGTTAACAATTTGTTTTCCTTTTAGTTTGTTTTAGCAAATGTTCACTAATAAGCACACATTTCTTGCACAATAAACAATCTTTAGGGGTTAATTTTGAAAAAATAATGTGTTCTGTCTCTATCTTTCCCTGGACGCTATACTTAAATAAATCCCAGCCTTTTTCTTTTAACCTCTTTTTGTTGGGAGAAAGGCTTAGGGGAGGAGAGATGAAGGATGTAAATAATTTGAGATAATGTGAGGGACTAGTCACAGACTGCCCTTGGCACACACCCTTCTTAATCCAGAAGCCCCTGAAAAAAACTGTGCTGTGTTTGCCTGCGTAAGTATTTCATTTAGAAAATAAAAAAAATAAGACTAAATTTGGAAGAAAGGATTAAGAGGAACCTCCAAAGCACCTCTGACCTTGCTGAGGCTTTTTCAGATGTAAATTTCCTGTTATTTAATATTTCTGAGAGTGTGTATGTATTAGTTAGCTTTCCATTACTATAACAAAATACCCGAGGTATTTTGCACCTTATGAATAAAAGAGATTTATTTTGCTCAGAGTTTTGGAAATGTGAGGGCATGACTGTGGTGTCAGCTCAGTTCTGGTGATGTTTTCCTCACTGGTAGAGTCCTGAGGTGTCACAGGACATCACGTAGCTGAAGGCAGAGAACAAACATGTGTCTGAGTCTGCCCAACTTTCTTCTCCTTCTTGTGCCATTGCACATACACACACATAACTGGGAAATATTTCTTCAGGAAAAGCCCATAGCCGTCTGAATTCATAGCATTTTAAAAAATTATTCATGAAAACGTTCCATAATTCATTATCCTTTGATGAGCAAAACACTAAGCTAAGCCAAAACATTTTTTAGCCAAGTATTCAAGAGGCAACCTGCTCACCATGCCGATAACATCAAAAGTAAATATTAAGTTGCTTAAATGGATACATTTAAAAATCTCTTAGGACATCTCAAAACATATTTCCATTGGTGAAAATTCAAAACTATTTGATCTGGGCCATCTTCATATTTGTGTATGACTCTAGTGCATTGCATTGTGTTTTCATCTCAATTCTAAAATTCAGGTAAGTATTAAATTCAGCATACTGTTAGACATAAAAACTGAGCTTCCTAAGAAAATCACAAAGCATTAACATAATATGAGTCATTTTCTGCTGCATTGTAAAGTTAAATTATTTGAATCGACTTCCAGAGTTCTCTTGATAAAACTTCTAAAGGCTAATACCACGTATTTAGTCATGTCTCTTACCTCTGAGAGCTCTCTGTCTCTGTTGCTCTTTTCCTCTTACTCTGTTTCATTGTTTAGTTTTGTATGTGCTAAATTTCTATCTCTTTGAAGCCACTACCTGCCTACTTTAAAGGTTAGTCTAGGAAAGTAATTCATTTTGGAACCCAAGAAATAACCTGGAAGAGATAATCATAATTACGTGTGATAATATGAAAGATTCTTCATTCTAGTGTAAATACATCATCCATATAAATGTCTCCACTCAGTTATTTTTATCACAGTATGAAGCTTTATATTATAATGCCTGTCTCCTTCTCTCATGAAGTTCTGCCCTGTGAGGAGAAAAGCACACATATATAGAAATTCTTAAAATAGCCTACATTTAAGAGCTGAAAAGCAGTTTTTGAACTTTAAAACAATACACTAAAGACAAACACAATACATTAAGCAAACACAATAAAAACTACTAAAAGTATTAATGGAAAGCCGTTCATGGTGGTACACAGCTGTAATCCCAGCACTTGGGATTACAGGAGGAGGCAGGAAGATCATAAATTCAAGGCCAGTTTGAGTTACATAGCAAGACCCTTTTTCAAAAGAATTTTTTTAACTGAATGAACTAAGAATTATCAATACTTGCACAGCATTCAGAAATATGAAAATAAAACACCACAAAACACTTTAAAAAGTTGAAAATATAGGGCCAAACAGTAGAGCACTGGCCTAGCATGCATGAGGCCCTGAGTTCAAAGCCCAGTACTGCCAAAAACAAAGGTTGAAAATAGTTTCATTTGTACAGCAGAAATAAGGGCAAGGGAAGTATGAGGGGACGGAACTGTAGTTTCATTTGTTCAGCTCTTTAAAAACTGTAAACATGTTTCGTGTTGGTAAAGGGTAAAATTTCTATATACAACAAAAATTTATGTGCTTTAATATAGTTTGCCTATGTAGTTATTCAAAGAGTGGAAAACAACACAGCTGAAATGTCTATTCTCTATCAGTTTCTTGGTTGTGCTGGGCTTTCAACCAGTACATCATCTAACCATGAATCACCAACAATTATGTAAACATTTCTCTCTTCAAGTCTCCATTCCAGAACAAATACAAATACACACTGTTTAGAACATCCAATCTGGTAAATGTTGACGGATAACATATTTCTATAAGATATTTCTAAGATTCGTAAGATTTCCATAAGATAGTTATAAGTGGAATGAGGAAGAAATAAATGTACCTTTCTTTTGAGAACATATTTGTAAATGATGAAGCACCACCCATAAAATATGATCATTTTTCTTAGGATCCCCTAATATACCTGAAAATCAACAATCAAAATATTTTGCATTACTTTCCAGTTAATCTTACATTTTAAAATTAGTATGTGCCAGAAGTTGCAGGAAATCAGTCACAAATATTGTTTCCTTTAGTCTTTGTAATCTTATGAGATAGACATTAGACTGAAAGCAGAGCTCAGAGAGGTTATATAACTGTCCGTGGCACACAGTTGGCATGGAACTCATCCTGTCACTTCTTTCTCAGAACAAGGTAAAATTTGTTTTGTTTTGTTTTGTTTTACTAATCAGTATATTTAATGTTATAAAGTTTCCAAATATTTGTTGAGTAATCTAGATCTTTAATGTCAACAGAGATTAAATGTTCCTTTTACTCAGTTATTAAAACCAATTTGATACATTTTGTCTGTTTATGTCTTTCTATTCCAACACAAACAAATCAAAAGAATCAGGAACCCAATTGCAGGGTTTTTCAATTCTCAACAGGGCAAAACTAAAGCTTTTACATGCTAAAATATCTGGAGGAACAGATGATAATATCCTCAATTTACTTTAAAATGCATCAAAAACTAAGAAGGATTGGAGGATGAGCAGAAGAATGGATAGATAGCTAGTATGTGATAAAACAAGTGTAGCTGGTTGTAGAATATATAGATGTTCACTCTTCTATTTGTTGAACGTACTCATAATAATATATTAGGAAAAAACAAAGACTAGATTATTCTGTCTAATAAAATATATAGTGAAAGCCATAAAAATCAAGTCAAATACATAATTTTTAATTTTCTTATGGCACATTTGAAAGAGAAATACAAAAATCAATAATGTATTTTATTTAATTCAACCTATTAAAATATCATTTTCAACATATAATCAAAAAAAGACAATATTTTATATTCTTTTTTCTCATAATCAGTCTTCAAAATGTAGAATTTTCCACTTATATCACATCTCAATTCAGACTAAACACCTTTCATGTTCTAAACGGCCACTTGTGACCACTGATTACTGGCAGTGCATACTGCAGCATAAACACACTAGCCATCATGTTCATAAATTTATTTTAAGCATGTACATAAAGCAAATACAGTAAAAGAAAGAAAAATGATTTTATGGGAGAATCATAATATAACATATTAAAATCATTTTACAGTAAATCTCTCGGCCGAAAATAGTTATATACAAGTTACATATGTATTTAATTATATTCTAATAGGATTCTTCTTACGTGTTTTCTTGGAAGAAGGAAATAATCCATTTGACAGAGGAACATGAATGAGGACCTACAAACCATGTTTTTATTTATTTATTTATTTATTTTTAAATTCAAAAGGACCAAAATTTAATGTTGTTTTTTTTTTTTTTGGTTTTTTTTTTGTTTTGTTTTGTTTTATTATTCATATGTGCATACAAGGCTTGGGTCATTTCTCCCCCCTGCTCCCACCCCCTCCCTTACCACCCACTCCATCCCCTCCTTCTCCCTCCCACCCCCTCAATACCCAGCATAAGCTATTTTGCCCTTATCTCTAATTTTGTTGAAGAGAGAGTATAGGCAATAATAGGAAGGAACAAGTGTTCCTGGTTGAGATAAGGATAGCTATACAGGTAGTTGACTCACATTAATTTCCTGTACGTGTGTGTTGCCTTCTAGGTTAATTCTTTTTGATCTAACCTTTTCTCTAGATCCTGGTCCCCTTTTCCTATTGGCCTCAGTTGCTTTTTTTTTTTTTTTTTTCTTGTGTTTGAGTCTTTTTTTTTTTTTTTTCATTTTTCTTTTATTATTCATATGTGCATACAAGGCTTGGTTTATTTCTCCCCTCTGCCCCCACCCCCTCCCTTACCACCCACTCCACCCCCTCCTGCTCCCCCCCTCAATACCCAGCAGAAACTATTTTGCCCTTATCTCTAATTTTGTTGTAGAGAGAGTATAAGCAATAATAGGAAGGAACAAGGGGTTTTGCTGGTTGAGATAAGGATAGCTATACAGGGCATTGACTCACATTGATTTCCTGTGCGTGGGTGTTACCTTCTAGGTTAATTCTTTTTAATCTAACCTTTTCTCTAGTTCCTGGTCCCCTTTTCCTGTTGGCCTCAGTTGCTTTAAGGTATCTGCTTTAGTTTCTCTGCATTAAGGGCAACAAATGCTAGCTAGTTTTTTAGGTGTCTTACCTATCCTCACCCCTCCCTTGTGTGCTCTCGCTTTTATCATGTGCTCAAAGTCCAATCCCCTTGTTGTCAAACCATGTTTTTAAAAAACTACCAACTCTTTTTCTCCTTGCTGTTCTTTATTCTTATATAGTTTCAAACAGAATTGTGCCTACAATGGGGAAAGAGGATTTTTTTTCCAAAACTTAAGAAATATTTTACCAGCATTTTTTCCAACATTTTCATCATTTTTCATTCTTAAAAAGTCTACTATAACATAATTCTCATGTATATTATCATGGTACATCCTAGAAATAAAATTAGAAAAACAAATAACATCACGTGTAGATGACAGATGTCTCTGTTGTCTTGAGTTGAAATTTCTGAATTTGAAATAACTGAGTTATCAGTCATTGCCTTGAGGGTAAAATTATTGTCTAAAAGCTCACTTCTCATAAAAATAAAAATTCTCCTCTGCAACACATGTAATGGTAAAATTTTAATAAAGAACTTTGTCTTTTAATTCCTTACTAACTTAAAACAAATAAATTTATAGTTTCCAAATTTCTCACCATATGAGAAGATAAAGTCAATTTTGAAATATAATAGATTAATCTAATATATTAGGATTAATATGACTTATCCTACTAAATATAAATAGCATTCTGTCAGGGAATAAAGTACAGTCTGATTAAACCTGAAGCCAAAGACAGCCTGAATTCAGCGACTGGATGCCAGAGCACATAGACCTTGCCACTTTGTCTTAATTCAGGACAACTCGGAAGGACACCTCAGCTCCAGAGCTCCCAACACATCACCTCTGGCCTCTGTTCCAACTGTGGTATCGTTCAACATCTCCTCTTTCCAAACTTGCTTCCTCTACTCCTGTACAGGTATTTTATGAGCACTTTCTAATGAACTTAGTAAATAAAACCTTCTCAAAGTTTGTGTCCCGGAAACCTGACACAAGAAAACCATATTTCCTTGTCTTTCTGAGCACCTAGAAGAATGACCTTTTCTAGCTCCCTTGCAGTTAGCTGGAGCTATTTGACTGATTCTGGCCAGTGGGCTATGGGCTTTAGTGATAGGTACCATTCCCAGCCCTAGACACATAATAGTGGATGTTAGTTCTTCACAATCTGACTTGCCCTTTTGCAGATACCTCAGATCTCACTTACTCAAAATGCAGCTGTTCTGTGGTTTAAATGTAATGCCCCTCTCAATCCCTATGTTGGAACCTAAGATCCAATATTATAGTATTAAGAGATTGTGGCTTTCGGAGGTGATTTGTCATGAGAGCTCTGTCTTCATAAGGGAGGTTAGCCCTTATTAAAGGGCTGGAGAAAACTAAAGAGGCTTTTTTTTTTAACCTTTTTTCTTCTCATTCCATGGTGTGTAGCAAGAAGGCTCTCATCAGACACCAAATGCCAGTGCCCTGATCTTGTACTCCCCAGCCTCCAGAACGATAAGAAACAAATAGCTATTCCTTATAAATTACACAATCCTGAGAGTTTAGTCAACACAAATGGACTAAGGTAAGCTATAAAGAGTGAGGTCTCATCAGTTGAGAACACTAATCTCTGAGTGACTACATGGGGCAGAACCTCCCATTCTTGCCTCCCCTTGATCTATATTGCAATAGGGAGACAAATAAACCTTTAGGTCAAGCCACTGATTTCAAGATTAGCCAGTTGGTTTATTTTATTTTTTGCAGTGAGGCAAGCATCCCGCCAATGAGCTACATCTTCAGCCCAGGATTAACTCGTTACTGCTGCAAAGCCTAGCCTCTCCTAGTTAATACAGTGTCTATAGCCATACTCTTCTGTTTGGATGACATATTTTCTTGAGGATAACAGGAAATTAGTTTTTTGGATGGTATTTCCCCACACAAAATAGACCCAGAAATTAGTTCAGTTTGATGACTAAAGAATCTCTTTCACAGCATTTCCCCCTTACTATGAAGGTTCTCAGAATGTTATCGAGGAAAGTTTGGTGATTTCTTTGTATAACTTTGCTAATTCCAGATTCTGTATCCTTCAGTTAAAAATGGATAACATATGACCTTACAAAGTGAGAATAAAGCAATAATGTGTTTGAAAACTCCTTGCTTGTTGTACACAATAAATATTCATTTTCTTTCCATCTTCCTATCTTGAAATAAAAAATTTCAGATAAATATAGCATCACTTTAGTTTAATAGGGTGTTTCCACATGGATACACTCAAAAAAGGTATCCTTTGAAATTCAAAGTAAATAAAGCAGTTAGTCCTGGACACGAAGAGCATGGTTTATTTCACAAGTAGATCAACAGTGCCTACAGGGTTCTGCTACTTATAAAAAGAATTCAGGCTGAGATTAGTTATAAAATCATTCATTGCTTTCAACTCTTTTCTTGTTTTCTTTCCCTTAATAGAGTGTCATTTATCATTTACCTTGTTATAAAATACATCTGCATTAGAACAATATATTAATGACTTAGAATTGGTTTAGAGCATGAGTTGCAAAATGAGATGTTAATGAGGCACGTGATTACCTATAAAACACAATTTCCAAGAAAAAATTCAAGACAATTATTAAGAAATATAGAAGATATAGAGGAGCATGCTAAATTTTACCATGGTAGGTTTTACCAAAGTGTTACATGCTGAAGTATTCATAGATAAAATGATAGAATGTCAGAGATTTGTTTTAAAATAATGTATTGAATATGGGTGGGAGTATAGGTAAAATTAGATTGGAATCACACAATGATAATTTAAGCTGTGAAATAGGGAAAACAAATTCACTCAACCAATTACCTACTTTATACCTATTAGATCTTTTGATGTCTACTTGCCTGAAAATTTTATAAATCTGAAATAAAAAAACTACAGAATGGATTTAAGAAACATCTTAGGTTTGCCTTAATTTTACTGTAGGTAAAAACAACAAAATGAATAAGATCAGACAAAGGATACTGTCTGCAGTCCACAGGAATGAGAGCCGTGGGGATCACTGGGTACAGGAAGACAGGAGAAAGCATGCCCATTTCAAGAAGAAGAAATAACTCAGAGTTAAGCTATAGATATTCTGCCTGACAACATAACTGGTATTCCTAGATCTTTTGATATTTTCAGCAAGGATATAAATCAAGATACATAAACAAAATATTTTCATGCAAAATGTTGGCGATGAATGTACCTATCTTTTAAATCACTGTGTGGGTGAGTGCTATATAGATAAAACAAAACATGACATCTTGCAACCTCTGATTTACAATGAACCATCTTGGCACCTTAACAACCAATTTCTCATCACCTATGGGGAAATCACAGATTGTGAATCATCACCAGCATCTAATTCTCACAGGACATTGCCAGGAGCCCTGATATTTGGTTTGCTTGCTTTTACTCCATCTCCTCAGTCCAATTTCAATTTCTGGGCTGAGTCTCTCCAGATTTACCCTTTGGTTGAAATGATTGTTTAGACTTTCAATTCCAGGTTCTCTACTGAATCCTACTAGCCAGATCTTCAGAGCCTCGGAGCCCTGTCTAGCCCCACATTCAGCAATGATCTCTATATACCTCCATCCTTGTTCAGTCTCACAAGCCCCCTGCTTGTCTGGGAGAACTGTTTTGTAAAACATTAATTTGTAAAGTTATGCTGAATATTGATTAATGTGACTTTACAAAACAAAAAAACACAAATCTTTTCCTCATTCTTATTCAAAACTAGCTTTCTTCTCCCCTTCATTAAACACTAAGCCTCTTTAAAGAGTTATAAGCTTCTTGTTTATAATCCACACCAAGTGGAAAATCACTTATCTGACTGAGTATAAACGTGTCCAACGTTTGACCATCAAAACAACCCAGCCATTTCCTCTGTGCCCACAAGTACTGGAATGATGTGATATACTCTCATGTATCATTTCATTAGGACGTCCAACTTGCTCACTGATCTTCAGAGAGGACATGGTCGTGCAAAAGTTGATTGGGTAAGGTTTAGCTTGCCTGAATGTTATTTGTAACAAAACTCAACGTATAGATGTTAGCTGCTTTAAATGTTCACTTAAAAATTAGAGACATAAAATTACAGTGGTAGAGACATTTGCTATCAGGCTTTTCTGAAATATATTCTGGCTTGTCAATAAAAAATTTAATAGAACTATACACGACAGCTGTTTCTCCATTATCACCATCTCTCATCCTTGCCATATGTACTTCAAACATAAAGTCATATTTCATAGATTGGATGAGTTGGGAGCAAAACATGGGGTAATGAATGTGATTAACTGCTGTAGCATTTTAAATTAATTAATTATCTTATTGTATTATTTTGCAGTGCTTGTAACTGAATCCAGGGCCTCCTGCTTGCTAGGCAAGTATGCTAGCATTTTAATTATATGTCAATAAAATGAGCCAGAACCTCATTTAAATATTTAAATATTTAAAATAGCTCATGTTTATGATAAAAGGACATTTAAATTACCACTATCTATTTTTGCCTAAATAAGTTAAAAGAAGCTGATTGCCAGTGTGGCTCATGCCTGTAATCCTAGCTACTTGGGAGGTAGAAATCAGGAGGATCAGGGTTCAAAATAGTTCACAAGACCCTAGCTTGAAAATACCAACACAAGAAGGGCTGGTGGAGTGGCACAAGCAGTTAAGAGCACTTGCCTAGCAAGCAGGAGGCCCTAAATTCAAACCCCAATGCCGCCAAACAACAAAAAAAAGTTAAGAGAAAATATTTACATAAAAATAATCCACTCATTCTTCATTTCTTTCCCATCCTCTCATGGAGATTTGGGTATAGTGAATTGCCCTTTTCTAACCCAAGATGGTAGTCATACTAATCCTTAGATCCCTGCCATGAGACCTGAGTACTCATGGCTGCCTGGCATTGGAACAGGCCTGGCAGCTTCTGAAGGTGCATGTTTCAGAATGATCTGACTCTAACCATTCAAATAGGAAGAGAATTTGACTAGATAACTTCTGAGGGGAAAGCCCTCCTTACTGTGACCAGGCTGTAGCTGAAGTTGACCTTAATACATGGTTCCCCCTTTACTGGAGCCATCTTGACAGCCTGAGCCAAACCTGACATTGATGATGAAAAATTGAAAGAAAAGCAGAGAAATATTGAGTATAGAATCATGATAAAATCATGCATAAATCCTGCCTCTGCATTTACAGCTGTGAGTGAATAAAATCCCTGTTTACTAAGTTTATATTCAGATGCTTTTAACCCAAAGCCTGATAACACTTTAGTCCTTCCCTTCCTCTCTATCTTCTCTATTTCATACAAAAAAACCAAAGCTACAAGGTTAGGATTGGTTTTGTTGGAGCAACAGCAAATGTCTCCCTTTCTATTGAATTCTACAATGAAAAACGGTAATTTTTTATTGTGTTAAAATGTTTACATACCAGTATACCTAAGCACGGTGTGGGACAGCTTTTATACATTATTTACTAGAATAAGAATTTTAAGCAAATGATTATATTCTACTGGAAATGAACAGATAAAAGTGATCAAATCACTCCACAAAAAGTGTATGAAAAATTATTCTCAGTAAATTACCTGTTGTACATTGCTTAGCAGTGAAGATTTACCCTAAATATACAAAATAAATATTCAAACAAACAAAAATGTTGAATAAACAGAACTATTAAGGTTCTTACTAGTAGTTTTCAATGACACTAAAGTAATTTGGATGCCAGGCATGGTGGTGCAATCCTGTAATCCCAGCATTCAGGAGGTAAAGGCAGGAGGATCTCAAGTTTGAGGCCAGCCTGGGCTACACAGTGAGACTTTTCTCTAAATAAATAAGTAAATTAATGTAACTTTGGTGCAAAATCACTATACAAATGTCTTTTTTCTCTAATTGAAACATCCTCATTTATCTATAAAAATATGCCAAAATAGAACACAACTCTGTTCCTATAAGATATTGTCTACAATAAATGTCATTCCTGACCCTTGTTTATTTGCATCTGTCCTTCCTGGTTCCCAGAGCAAGAGTTAATTCCAGTGAGTTCCTACAGCAAATTTAATCTAACATTCAAAACTCCTCCCTAGGCAGCATCAGTTTCTCGTTCCTAGCTTGTAGTTTTTAAACTGCTGATCAGCGAATATCTTGGAAGGAAGATAACATAGTAATGAAGAAATTCGAGTCATGACAAGTTGCAAATTTTCACGTATGTTATAAGCCAGCAAAATACAATTTCAATATCAAAGCCTTGTCAAAATGTATCATCTACACTAAAGACACACACACAAAAGCATTAGAAAAGTCTTAAGAACTCTTCCAATGTTTTTTGGATATCAGAAGCAGAAACACTCCCAAAAGTAGTATAATAATACTTGTGCATTAAGAATAAATATAATATGGAGTTTCTGCAAAAAAATGTCAAATGCTGAAATTTAAGAGGAAAGGAACTCAGAAAAAAGTGTAGCAAGTGTGTTTGGCACCTCATCAACACAAGCATGAGCTGTGGAGCTGGGGCCTAAGGATTTCCAGAGAGATCCACCATGGGTGAAGAGAGCTTAGCCAAATCCAGGAGCTGGAAATGAGCTAGAGAGAGGCAGATGATGTCTGGATATGAAATTTACTACAAATGAGGGGTGGTGACCTGCTCAAAGAGTGTGGAAATTATACCCATGACACTAAACGGTCTAACCTCCCCCCAACCCTTGGTTTCCCTATGAAGCCCAAACTGGCCTTGAACTCACAGTTCTCCTGCCTCAGCCTCCCAAGTGTTGGAATTACAGGGGTGTACCACCACACTCAGCTAACTGTTTAAATTTTAATTAAGAAATTGAATCTTCAAATGCAAATCAAGATGACACCAAGATTCCATCTCAACCTAGTCTGAACAGCAATCAACAGGAAAACAAACAACAAATGCTGATGAGGATGTGGGAGAAAGAAACCTTCATACACTGTTGGTAGGAATGTAAATTAGTACAGCCAGTATGGAAATCAGTGTGGAGGTTCCTCAAAAAAAGTAAACATAGAATTATCATATGATCCAGCTATACCATTCATGGACATATTCTGAATGAATGTAAGCCAGCATACAATAAAGACCCCTGAACATCCATGTTTATGGCAGAATTATTCACAATAGCCAAGTTATGAAATCAGCCTAGGTGGCCATCAACCAATGAATGAATAAAGAAAATATGGTATATGTATATCCAGTGGAGTATTATCTGACCATAAAGAAGAATGAAATTATGTCATTTGCAAGAAAATGAATGGAACTAAAGATCATGGTAAGTAAAATAGCCCAGTGGCTCACACCTGTAATCCTAACTACTCAGGAGGCAGAGATCGGGAGAATCGTGGTTCAAAGCCAGCCTGCACAAATAGTTCTGGAGAACCTATCTCGAAAATACCCAATACAGAAAAAGAGCTGGTGGGGTGGCTATAGTGGCAGAGCACCTGCCTAGCAAGCTCGGAGGCCCTGAATATTCAAACCCCAGTACCACAAAAAAAAAAAAAAATTCCACACTAAGAGGAATATTGAATATTGCATGTTGCATTTTCTCTCAGATATGTGGACTCTAGACCTTAAAAAATGAATGACAGGAATGTAAAATGGGGACCTTTTTGGGGGGAGGGAAGGAATTAGAAGGACAGAAGAGGGCTAAAGGAGAGAGTGAAGGGGGAGTGAATATGCTTGAAATACTTTATACATGTGTATGAAAATGGAATAATGAACCCGAAAAGAGGGGAGGGGGGATGAGAAAGAGAAACAAAGGGGGTGAATTTGATCAAAGTAATATAATGATATGCATGTATGGAAATATCACAATGAAATGAAATCCTTTGCCAACTAATATTTGCTAATTATAAAAAAAAAAAGAAACTGAATCTTCAATTCAGGAATGCCAGGAACACAGGCTTTAGGAGAAAAATTGGAAGTGAAGATTTTTAAATATGCAAAATGGAGAAGAAAGTTGCCTCAGATAAGAGCCTGGGTACCACCAGGTTTTTGTTTAGAAACTAGGTGGTTTGTACTGATGACCTTGGGTGGTGATAATGACAAGAATCTTTATCTTTATTGGATCCTAGAGATTTGCTTGTTTAGGGGAGTGGGGCGGTGCTGGGGTAGCTTTAAGGGTTCCACTAACTCTTCAGACTATTTACAAATGGAAAGTGTGAAGTTAGAGAGATGCGATCAACCTCATCTTATGCATAAATGAACTACATGACTACAGGGGATGCCCAAGGCTTCCCCAGCATATGCTCACTTCCAACTGAGAACTCTGCTTAGAAGGAGCAAAAAATAACCATGACCTCTAATTTCTCCAAGCTTAACTATAAATGAGTGAAGGATTTATTTGGGGTCTTGAATTTCTTCTTGAAGATCCAATAATAGAAGGAAGAGTTTTATTGATCAAATTTGAAGCAGATTTAAATTGCTATCCTTGTCTTTTTTTTTCTTTTATTCATATGTGTATACAATGTTTGAGTCATTTCTCCCCCCTTCCCCCCTCCCCGCCTCCTCTCTTACCCCCCCAACCCCTTGCTACCAGGCAAAAACTCTTTTGCCCTTATCTCTAATTTTGTTGAAGACAGAGTATAAGCAATAATAGGAAGGACCAAGGGTTTTTGCTAGTTGAGATGAGGACAGCTATACAGGGAGTTCACTTGCATTGCTTTCTTGTGCATGTGTGTTACCTTCTAAGTTAATTCTTCTTGAACTAACCTTTTCTCTAGTTCCTGGTCCCCTTCTCCTACTGACCTCTGTCACTTTAAAGTATCTGCATTAGTTTCTCTGCATTGAGGGCAACAAATGCTAGCTTTGTCTTGAATCAATTAAATTCTAGCAGTTAGTCTCATTGCTTAGTCTCAGATAAATTATATTTCATAGAATTGCTAAGCAAAATTAAAAGGAAATCAATAAGTAAGGAATTCTTTAACTTGTTTTTGTTTTTTTCTGGTGTTAGGAATCAAATCCAGAGTCTTGCAAATGCTAGGTAAGTGATTTAGCACTGAGCCACACCCCCAGCCCCTAGGGTAGGATTACATTTTGAATCCGTATTTCTAGTATAGAATAATGTCCTGTGTGTTGTACATACTTAGCAGCAACCTGGCCTTTATCTACTAGATTCCAAAATATCTGACACTGCCAAATAGCCTCTAGGGGACAAAACTCCCCTTTAGTGAACAGCCTCCTCTGGTCTGGAGTGTAGCATTCCTTACATAATTTTAATTAATACCAAGCAGATTCTGACTCAATTTAAAGGTGTTTGTTTGGTCTTGGTATTTTCAGACAGGGTCTATGTAGGCCAGGCTGGTCTCCAACTCACCATGTAAACCAGACTGTCCTCAAACTCACAAATCTCCTGCTTCCACCTCCCAATTGCTGAATTAGAGGCAAGAGCCACTAGACCTGGCTTTTAACAGCAAAATCCAAATGCTCATCAACATGTAGTATTTTTCAGGAGAGCATGCTTGGGAAGATGGAAGCAGGATAGCTCTGCATATTCCTGGTGTCTTCTCCCAAGGGAGACCACAGAAGTGTAGTTAACCACAGGGTGAGTATGAAGCCTAATAAGGAAACAAAATCAAGAGCCGTTGTCTCTTCCCTCTACACTGCCCAGGCCTGTGGAATAGTTGCTGAGGAAGAATGAAGAGTAGAACTCATTGTGGAATCCAGCAGCCAGCAGCACTGTTTCCTCCAGTCTGATTAGGTAGGTGCAAGCACCAAAGTGTGGAGGTGGGATCCCTCCCATTGCTACACTTCATAACTCAATTAGGAAACTTTAGATGTCTGTCCCCCAGCCTTGAGATTGGTTATTTGAAGGGTTTACTAACCAAGAGAAGAATGACACCAGTGAGGAAGGTAGTCCTGTTCCATTTAATAGAAACTGAGATGATACTAACCCTGTCACTAGACCAAGAGGTACAGAAGGTTCACTATCAGAGAGGCTAATACTTACTGCCGTGCAAATCTGGGGGGTATTTCTCCTACACCTGCCCTAACTTGAAGCAAATTTCTTAACCACAGCCATGTTCCTGACCTCCCTAACTCTACTACTTCATTCCCTTTGCCATTTCCATTCCAGCTTCCCACAAATACTAGTACCTTCCTCTGCTCAAAATCCCAACTCAGAGCAAAAGCCAAAGCTATTGTGATAAGCAGAAAAGACCTAACTTGTCATATGTCTGCCATGAATACTTGCCCTGTGATACTTCTGACCTGAAGAGAGCTCATCAGTGTTCTCAGACATATCAGAAATCCTCTGTCCATGAGTGTCAGCATTTACTCTTAGCTCTGCCTGCCATGTTTGTCCCAGACACTGGGATTTGCACCAGTATAATCCAGTAGAGAAGGAAGATAAGAGGGAGGCATTAAGTAGGTGGCATGGATGAAGAAAAGATTCTACAGAAGGTGATAATTACCAAGTCTGAGAACAGTGTGTGTGGCTTCCATCTATTATGCTCCCTACTTTAATAAATTTGTAATTTTCCATAACAAACAGTTTAAAAGAATCAAGGAGTAAAACTCAGGGAGGCACATTTTCAGGAAGCCCCTGATGGGATGCTTGTGTACTGGGTTAAGAACCCTTCTTGGAGCCTGTGAATCTTCCTTATTGCTCTTTAAAGCATGGGTTTGCAGTGTTGGCCATGCACTTTTTCCTCGTTCCCTATCACAAGTCCCTGCCATGTTCTTAGAATCCTTTCCTTTCTGATTACCACTGTAGGTTTTGTTTGTTTGTTTGGTACTGGGAATTGAACCCAGTCCACCTTGAGTCTTTGTTACCTGCTACGTGGAAGCACTTTATCTCCCTAATGAGCTTTAGCGTTTTCCTCAAACCCTTTTGCCAGTACCATTCACCAGGAGCTCAACTGACATTCTGCTCTCACATAATTACAGTGCCGAGGGCAGCAAGATAAACACAGCACATACCCTTCAGGTCTCTGTTCTTCTGCGCTTGTGTACAGTGTGAGTTTACAGAAGAGCTGCTGCTTTTGAGCCTTCTCCTGGAACTTATCCCATTACTCTGTCACAATAAAAGACCCATTTGACCTGAAATTTTTCTCTTCAATTTGCGGATACCTAGGAAGTTAGAGACCCCTGGAAAGCAAGGCAGCTACCATTGGCCTGTCGTTTACAGCAAACAGCTATTAATCTAGTAAGATGTTGGTAATGAAAAACAATTTGTATCAGCTAAGTGTCAGCCAGGCCACCATAAACACACAGACACTCTGGAGCCAAAAATTCCAAACACTGGCACCTCTTCCTCACTTGCCTGCTATTCCCACGTGGACTCTTTCTTTTTCTTTTTCTTTCTCTCCCTCCCTCCCTCTCCCTCTCTCCCTCCCTCCCTCTCCTCTCTCTCTCTCTCTCTCTCTCTCTCTCTCTCTCTCTCTCTCTCTCTCTCTCTCTCCCTGTTTCCCTTTCTTTCCCTTCCTTCCTTCATTTCGTAATGGTACAATTTGCAGTGACAAAAGTAGAGGGCTGTGAGTAGAAGAAGGCTCTGAGAACATTCATGTGAATAATGTCTGCTAAATTGTTTAAACTTCAGTTCTTTCATTTACAATATTAGGGGTTAGAATATGGGCCTTGCTACTCACGGTGTGGTCCACAGTCCAACAGCACTGGTATGACTTCAGAGCCTGTAAGAAATGTAGACTGAAATGATTGAATCCGATCAGCATTTTAAATAGACCGCCAATGATTCCTTTCATACCATATTAATTTTCTATTGCTTCTAGAACAAATTTAGTGAGTTAAAGAAAAATAAATTATTTCTTATGATATAAGGTCAGAAGTGCTACAGAGCTCTCATTGGACTAAAATGAAGGTGTCCATAAGACTGCATTCCTTTCTGGACACTCTAGGAGAGAATCTCTTTTCTTGCCTTCTCTAGGTTCTAGAAACTGTCCAGATTCCTTGTTTCCTGGCTCCTTTTCTCCATCTCCAAAGCCAACAGTGTTGTAATTCTGTGACCAATCTTCCATTATCACATCTTCTTCTGACCCTGAACTTAGCCAGAAAAGGCCAAGCCCATTTTTAAGGACCAATGTGACAGATTGGGCCCAGTAATAATTTCACGATATCGAAATCCTCACCTATTTCACATCTGAGAGTTTTTTTGCCATGTAAGGTAACATATTCACAGGATCTGGGGATTAGGGTGTGATCTTTCAGGGTCATTATTCTGCCTACTAGACAGTGAAATTTGAGAAGGTCTACTCCCACACCATTAAAAACTAAAGAAGGGGACTTCTTTTATTTGTCTGCTGTTGACTGCATTCTTCCTGTTATGGGCTGAATTTTGTTCCCTAGCAAAATTAGTCTTAACCTCTAATACCTCAGAATATGACTATATTTGGAGATAGGTCTTTTAGAGGTAATTATGGTAAAATGAGGCCATATGGATGGGCCCTAATTTGCAATGACTTGTGTCCTTCAAAGAAGAGATGAGGCCAGGCGCCGGTGGCACATGCCTACAATCCTAGCTAATCAGGAGGATGGCAGTTTGAAGCCAGCCCAGGCAAATAGTTCATGAGACCCTATTTTGAAAAAAGCCATCACAAAAAAGAGCTGGTGGAGTGGCTCAAGATGTAGGCCCTGAGTTCAAACCCCAGTACCTCAAAAAAAAAAAAAAAGAGATAAGCACACTAACATCCCTGAAGTACCCCATGACCACCATCTGTACACCAACGAGAAACCAAACTTGCCAACACCTAGATCTTGGATGTCTAGTTTTCAGAATTATGAGAAAATAACCATATGTTGTTTTAGCAACCTCCTCTGTGGTGCTGGTGTGTTCTCCCCAGCACCCTGCTATTCATCCCAAAGCATTTCGACATGTTTTGAGACAACCATGACCACACTCCCATTGTTACTGCCTCATCATCGTGCTACTGATGTCCTCCTAACCCCAATTTAGTCATTTTCCTCCCCCTTTTCCTGATCTCCACCTCAGTGTGACACAGAATCATAACCCATTCTGCCTGCCTGTGCCTAGTGACTCAGCCCCTGGAAAACACGTCCAGCTTTTGTAGCACGTCTCACAAACTCGGATCAGTTCTTCACCCAATCCCTGCCCCTTTTCCCAAGAGTATATGCTTTTAATTATCCCCTCTTTCTCTAGCATCAGCAATCTCTTACCGTGAATCTTTCTTCTCTAAGTACAAAAACACTTGGTGTGACCTGTGCAGTCTTGCCGTCCAAGCCCTTCACAACTCATAGTCTGACTTCTCTCTCAAACACTCAGCTAAAATTGCTGCCTCTGATGTCGCTGCTGATATGTGTTGTGATGGCCAAATCTGGTATTCTCATCTCAGGTCTTATTTTCTTTGAGTTGCCTGTAGTTTTTGACACCGAGAACTATACTCTTCTGTGTTGTATTGTTTCCTTTTCTCTCAAACCCCTTATTTGCCTTCTATACTGATTTTATTTCTAAAAATATCAATTGAGGCAGGTGTCCATGGCTCATGCTTGTAATACTGCCAACTCAGGAGGCAGAGATTGGGAGGATCTTGGTTCAAAGCCAATCCCAGCTAAATAGTTCGTGAGACCCTATCTCGACAAAAACCCATCACAAAAAAGGGCTGATGGAGTGGCTCAAGGTGTAGATCCCAAGTTTAAACTCCAGTACCACAATAAATAAACAAATAAAAATATCAATTGAACCCATACCAGGTTTTAGAAAAAGTCTGACTCTAACCCATAAAGATGTTGTCTTTTCTTTTCCCTAACTAAAGTAGATTTAGTTTAGATAAATGCAATTGTTTCCCAAAGATCAATCACCATCATTCTCCTCCTTCTCCTTTCTCTCTCTGTCCTAACCCCCACACACACTTCAGTCTTTTTCATAGCACTATATTTATTACTAAATGCTCTCAACTAGGGCTTCAGTTCAAGTAAAGTGCAAAATGTTTTTTCTCTTCCATAAGTATTACTAAACTTTTCTACCAGCTAGTCATTGTAATATTTCATATTCAAAATGACTAAAACTAAATAACTATTTAATTATTAACAGAGCAAGATTATCAAAATTATGCCTTGAAAAAAGCCAGCCATGGTGGTTCACACCTGCAATTTCAGTACTGAGGAGGCTGGGCAGGAGGATCATGAGTTTGAGGCCAAGTTTGAAAAAAAAAGAAAGAAAGAAAGGAAAAATGAAAACAAGCACAAAACATGCTAAATACATTGGTAGACTTGATCCTTAGATAGAAATTAAGAATATGAATTTTAATATAGGTAAATTCTAAGTCCTACAAACATCTATCACACAGATAGATGTGTGATATATTTGTATATAAGATACCAATTCTTTAAAAGGAATTGATAGGACACTACGAAAAGTCTAGTAAATCTTAGACTCTGTGAAGACAGTACCAGCTCTAGACCAAGAAGGAAAACTATTCCATTAGTCTCTGGGCAAAGACTACTTGAGCCCAATCTTTGAGATAGTTATTGGAGCTTACCACTAGTCAGCCAGCCAGGAAACATCAGTAAAAGCAATCAGGAAGGAAGGAGTCTGAGAATCCTTTCTTATGACAAAACTTTGTTTATAAAAGAGGAGTTACTTTGGGTCAAATAGTTCACATCAAGTCTTTGAAGAACTGCCATGTGAAAATGTAGCTATGAAGTACAAAGTACATGCAACATCCAACTGAAAAATGGGGTGCTGAGGCTGTAGCTCAGTATTAGAGCTCTTGCTTATCCTGCACAAGGCCCTGGGTGCCTCCCTCCACCCACATATATACACACAAAGACTTTTCTAACAAAGATGTTAACTGCACACACACACACACACACACACACACACACACAATATATATACGTGTGTATATATATATATATATATATATATATATATATATATATATGTATGTATATAGGGTTTTTTTTGCCATAGAATAGTCTCCGTATCACCAAAAATATCCAGGCATTAACAGCTGCATTAAAGAAAAGTCATCTAACCTAACAGAAAGACAATGGACTTCATTGGTATTAAATTCTAATATTGGCTTAATGCTACCCAAGTCATCTTGGAGAAGTTACTTACTTCTCTGAGTCTCATCTCTTCATATATAATATTGGATAATATTATTCTGGGTGACTGTGACGATTATACATAATGCATGTGAATCATTTGGCCTTTATTATTATAATTATACCATAAATTATTGTAATTTTTAGAAATGTATAGGGAGAAATTTTGAAAACATTAGCTCTAAGCTCCTCTACAAGTCCAAGATATTGTGATTCCAGATTTGCTAAGAGCCTGGTTGATGTATATAATAATATCGTTTAAATCCCATGGTTTTTCTACATCACAACCTTTATCTCTACAATAGTCAGGGTTCTCCAGAGAAACAGAACTTGTAGGATTTGTGTACCTATCTACAATGCAAAGGGAGAGAAAGAGAGAAAGAGAGAAATAGAGAGAGAGAAGGGGAGAGAGAAAATTTTATTTTAAGAGAATTGATTCATGCAGTTACAGATGCTAGCAAGTATGAAATCTTTAAGGCAGGCCAGCAGGCTTGAAACCCAGAGAAGGGTTGATGTTGTAATCTCAAATCCAAAGACAGTCTGGAGGCAGAATTCCTTCTTTCTCAGGATGTCTCTGTTTTATTTGATTTGGTTCAGTTTGGTTTGGTTTCTCTGATAAGCTTCAACTAAATAGATGAGATTCATCCATATTTGGCAGGTAATCTGCTTTACTTAAATTCTACTAATTTAAATGTTAATTGCATCTTTAAAGATATCTTTACAGTTTGAGATAAAGATATCTTTCTTAATATCTCTTATGTTTTCTCTTCAACAGAATCAGAGAACAAGAAGGTAGAACAGGCTCTGCCCAGAAAGGGGTGAGGGGGAAGTGACCCATATAATGTATATACATATGAGTAAATGTAAAAATGATAAAATTAAAAATATACGTATCTTTACAGCAACATCTAGAATAATGTTTGATGAAACATCTAAGTACCAAAACCTATTCAAAGTTGACAGATATTAACTGTTGACTTCATCATTTCCCCCTTAAGTAAGTGACACTTGTGTCATGTGATGCTATCTCCCCATTGGTATTACATAGTATCTCTACTTCTGTTGGCCAACTGCAAAGATTCCCTCTATAAGTATTGTATTCCAACACTGTCATCGATCAAATAGGACTACAAGGCCTCTGACTACATAAATTTATTCCATATTCCATTCTGTTTTCCGAAGACAGCAATTTGAGTTGTGGTGTATTTTGGAATGATTAAAGCTTTTCTAGAGTTTGGTAGCAAAGTAAACTGTAAACTGTATTTTTTCATTTACCACAATCTCCTGAGATTTTCTTCCCAGGGACATGTGCCACCCCTACCCTCACTAATTAGTATGAATAATCAGAGGAGGTGAATTTGATCAAAGTACATTATATGAATGTATGGAACTACTACAATGAGCCCCCTTTGTACAATTAATTTTCACCAATAAAAAAAAGTGTGAGTGATCAATATGTAGTCTCCCAAAAGACAAATTATGCACAAACTCCACATCTTGACTCTTCCACATCTGTGTTCTTGTACGTGGAGCCCTATAAAAAAATCAAAAAGGAAAGGACTGTTTTACTAGCGTGACCTGGTTTGTTTCTCCGCAATTCAACTGAGCTTCTGGAAAGAACTGAGAGGACTGGCTTATTTCAGGTCCATGTTTTTCTCTAAGTTATAGGCATACTTCCTCTGTGCCAAATGAACTATCTGAAGTGCAGATACTTTAAATACGTCCAACTGTCTTCAAATTGTTCAGTGTGATGTTGGCTATTTTTAAAGAATATATCAGGGGATGCATATTGGAATATCTACTGAGAAAATGGAAAAATGTCCGGGGTAATGGTTGAAACTGGATTATGAGGATGCAGGGATTATTTTATCCTGTTCTCTGTTCTTGTATGTGTTTGATAATTTTATAATAAAAAGTTATAAAAAGATTTCTACATGGTTGATATTTTATTAGCATTTAAAAAGCAAAACTGGAACCGTGTGTGTGGATGTGAGCCTGTAATTCTAGCATTCCGGAGGCTAAGGCAGGAGGATCATATGTTTAAGGCTAACCTAGGGCAAAAGGCAAGAGCTTCTCTTAAAAAACAAATTTTAAAAAAAAGTGAAACAGGTGAAGATGTTTGGCTGGCTACTTGATGCTTCCAATTGCAGTCAGCGCATGTCAGTTTATGTTTCAAGAATTAAGTGATCATAATTATTATGTTGCTTTTGTCTCTAGAGTTGTGCCCACATCTCTTAGTCCACAAGCTGCTTCCTTTGGGAAGGAGGGCAAATATTTTCAATAGAAGCACAAATTTCCTAGCATTTGGAGTTTAACAAATAACTGTATAGAAGAAATTCAATAAATCATGCAATATAATAATTTTCAACACTACTTAAAGCTTAACCACAAGGATTAATGGATTTAGTCATTTGCTAGCATATAATACTCTGAGAGTTGGGAAGGATTGCTGTTCATTACAACTACCATTGTTTTAGCAGTTGCCTCTACCTTCCTCTCACTAACTTTAGCACAGTTCTTCACTGGGAATCTTTGGGAGCATACAGAAGATAAAAAATATCCTTACCTTTTCTTTCCATAGTTAAACTAAAAGAAGAGTGAATTCCCTTTTGTGATTCCTCTATGATCCCTAGGGAAAAATGTCACATAGAACTTTGGGTGGATAAGTATGCAAACTGCCTGACTTCTAAGAAAGATTTGTCTGCAAACAAGTTAATTTAACAGGCTGCTTTCTCAGAGTTTGTACTAAAGTCTCATCATTGTAAATTATTCCTTTACACTGTTCTATCTGATGTAAGTGATAGGTAATAAGCTATTGGATCACTGCAGAAAAATCCATATCTATACTATTATAAAATTCCAAATACTATTTTTCTCTAACGGTTTTCTTAAGTAAGTTATATTTTTAATGTCATGTGCTACATGAACACAATTTCAAGTCTTCTCTTCCCAATATACAGCTCCTGCTGAGCTAATAGTTTTCTATTTTCATCTTGCTATTTATAATTTATTGATGTTTCTTTCCAAGAATTTTTGGTTTAATCCACAAAGCTCAAATTAACCAGCTGAGTGTCCTCTGTCATTGTTGAAGCATTACAGTTTTAATGTCATTATTCGATCTTAAAAATATTTTTAAATAATGGATAAATAAAATCCTTCAAGACTTTTAGATTGCAGCCCATAATCATTTATGTATTTTTAAATGCTCTTGATATGTTGCCAAAGAAGTATGTGTATGTACTATTTATAAAAATCATTCTTAGCCTCATTTTTTTAAATGAGTTGAAAAGGAATAATTTGGAAATTTATTACATTTGTTTTCCTCCCTTTGCTATGTCAACTTCCCTGGCTTCACATTCTTTTTGAGTTACAAAAAAGAATTTGACTGTCTAGACACAAAAAATAAGAATACAAGGCTTACTTTGAGTAAATTACTAACGTGTGTTGGCCAACAATGGATAGATTTTTTCTAACACTTTTGCACCGTTCCATCGAAGGAATCTATGATCTAGGAATTGTATTTGTTTCACATGTTCTCTTCACCCTTTTCATTGCATTAATAAAGATTTCTCCAAAGAGAAACTACCAAAAAATGTAGAGCTTAGCCTGAAATATCTTCCATCAACTACATTTTCATTGGATAAATGTATATACAATACAGGATACAAACTTTGCGAAACAAATCTAGAAACAAGAGATGCCTCCTGTTTCCCTGGCCTGCGTTTTGATAACCTCAGTCCAGATTTTTGTTTAAAAAGTATCATGGCCTATTTAGAGTAGAAAGACTTTGGAGCTACTCCATGACTTCATTTAATGGATGCAAAACCAAGGACTAATGTAAGGAAGAATTTTTTAACTACTCAATGTTCTTTGGGATCTATTGACCTCTCACAGATCTCTTTCCTAAGCAGGAAGCAGTGGTAGGGAGGGCAATCCAAATCTGGCCCATAGATAAAATAATGGAAGACCTTATCTGAAAAATATCTAAAGCAAAAAAGGCTGGGGGCATGGCTCAAGTGGTAGAGCACCTGCCTAGCAAGCATGAGGCCCTGAGTTCAATTCCTAATACTATTTTTAAAAAATCAGGTCTTTATCTGTTCCTTTGGTGAAAATTATGGAATGCATGCAATGTTTGCTGTGTTTAGCCATGGCAGAAAACACATAGCATGTTTTATAATTTCCCTAAAGGGATTTTAAAATACTCATAGAAATTTCTTAAACTGAATAGCTACTACTAATCTTGTGATGCTCTTTGTTTTACTTACTTGCTAATGCAACTGCATTCAGATCCTATTGTATTTAAATCTAGGCATAGCAGGACAGGTTTCTAGCTCTGTGTGCAACAGTGTACTCCTGTATTATCACTGCAAGCAGTTCAGGAGAGTAGTGAGGATTCAGCTCCATAATGTCTCCATAATGTCTACTGGGAATGACAAATTAAGCAATTTTATTTTCTTTTATTAAATCTGTTATAACTTGATACTTTGGTGCAAACTTTGGTGACAAAACTCTGAAGAGGTTTTATGATTTCCTTAATGTGATTTTTTTTTAAGCATCAAAACTAGAAAATGCAAAACTAGAAAATTCTGTAGAATTTTCATGGAAAAAAATCCTACACACACACACACACACACGTCTACCATGCCTGAGATTTATTATCTGACATTTAGTATCTCAAAGCAAAAGAATGAAAGGACATGAGTATTTAGCAGACTTCTTACCTCACCATATTGTTGAGAGTTCATGCCTTAAAATCTTTTATTTTTAAAATTACTCCAAATTTTGCCTTTGACCATATAAAATGTCACCATCTTAATATAAATATTATGTCTCAAACAACTAAAAAAGGACTCAAACTGGTATTATGAAAAGATACATTTCTTGTGGCTTCACATACACAAAAACACAGGTCATGGTAACCTAGTTTGAGAGTCTGAAAGTACAAAATGTACTTGCTAGCAAAATCAAGCTTAGTTTTATAGAATTAGCAAATCTCAATTCCAATTTCACAAGACATCTGTATAATTTAGACAAAATTTAGGTTACCTGAGACCAGGAGATGAGTTGGAGATGCAGTGTCAAGTTTTCCAAAAAAAAGTAGGCAAAAGATGGGGCTCAGGGTAGACAGGCAGGTGGCTGGATATCAGAGAGTCGTTCACTTGTTCATTCAGTCCCTTCTGAAAGATATAACTGTACAGCAACACGAAGATGGATACATGGCAGTGTCTAACCAAAGAAGCTCAGAAGCTAATGGGAAAAAACATGCACCTGAGTTTGAGATAACAAATGGAAGTGAAAAGAGAGACAGACAAAGAGCTTTGGAATGGAGGAAGTGGTAGCAACTTAAGCAGCAGCCTTGAAAGGGCATTCTGTCAATTTTGACTCTTACATTGTCAGAAGAGATTTAAGAATTGGTTTATGTTTCTGAGGCAGTTCTTCAACACCCAGAAAGAAATGTGAAAGATGCGGGTTTATTACTTTCTGCAAACTCAGATGTGGGGAGATAATATCTGGCTTCACATCAATTCTGAAGCCATTCTCAAGAATAACTGACTTTTTCTAGCAGGGTAATAACAGATTGGTTGCTTTTAAAGACTCATCCAGTTTAACCAAGTGCTTTTTCCACAATGGCTGAATCAGACCACAAAGATCTTACTGTAAAGGTTGTGTGGTCTCTGATACAAATTAGATGAAAGCACAAGACCTGAGTGATGAAGGTGGACTCCTACTATGTGTGTGAAGAGAAAAAGATACACAGTCGCCCTCTTGCTTTCCTTTTTTTTTTTGTGGAAGCACTGGCTTTGAACTCACTGTCTCACACTTGCTAGGCAGATGCTCTTTCCACTTGAACCACTCTGTCAGCCTTGTTTTGGGTTCTGTTTTTTTGAGATAGGGTCTCCAAACTATTTGCCCAAGCTGGCTTTGAATAGCTATCCTCCTGTTCTCTGCCTCTCAAGTAACTAGGATTATAGGTGTGAGCCACCTGCGTCTGGCTGACCCCTCACTTTCCATAGGGAATTAGTTCTAGGACTCCCAAGAATACCAACCTCTGGAATGCTCCAGTCTCCAATATAACATGGCACAGTATTTGCATATAACCTATGCATCTCCTCCTGTATACTTTAAATCATCTCTAGATTACTTGTGAGACCTAATACAAAGCAACTGCTATGTAAACAGTTGTTACATTGTATTGTTTAGGGAATAATGACAAGAAAAACAAATCTGCACATATTCAGTACAGATTCAAATTTTTTCTCAAATATTTTCAGTCTGTAGTTTGTTGAACCCACGAATATAAAACCCACATATCTGGAGGGCCAACTAGAGTTATAGTTAAGAAACCTCCATTTAGCCAGGCATGGTGGTTCATGCCTATAAGTCTAGCTACTTGAGAGGCTAAGATCAGAAGGATCAAGGTTCAAGGCAAGCCCAGGAAAAAGATCACAAGATCCCATTTACCCATGGCTGGTGATGTAGCACATACTGTCGTCCCAGCTGCAGCAGGCAGCCTAAAATAGGAGGATCAGTGTCAGCTGTGTGTGTGGAGGGGGGGACCTTATCTCCAAAATAACCACAGCAAATAGGGCTGGAGTGGGGCTGAGGGTGTGGCTCAAGTGGTAGAGCACCTACCTAGAAAGTGTGAAGCCCTGAATTCAAATCCTAAGATTGCAAAAAAAAAAAAGAAGAAGAAGAAGAAGAAGCTCCTGTTTTGCTGACTTGAGCAAATGAGATAGAAAAACAGAGCAAGGAGAAGAATTTTTTGTGGGGATTGGAAAGAGAATTCGTTAACTTCAGGTTTGGACAAGTTGAATTTGACATGGCCTCAGAAGCCAACAAAATGGAGGTATAAATCATTCTATGAGGGTTTATAGGCTTGGATGTGAGGAGTGAGACTTGAACCTGGGATTTTTATTTGGGATTTGTCAGAATTTAAATAATGACAGAAGCTGTGAGAGAGGATAAAGATTACTTAGTTTACATAGTTGCTTATAGAGATTGTTTCATGTTATCCAGGCAGTTCAAACTGTAAACTTCACACCTGCTGTTGAAGGCAATTTTTACTGTCAAGTAAATAAGCTTAGCTAAATAAAACTAATAGATCAACTTAGAAAAATAGGCAGTTACTAGAAAAACAATTTCTCACAGACACTGAGTAGAATGGGAGTAGAAGAGACCAAAGCACTTCCCTGAAGAAGGCAGCCTTTCTGTGGATGGGTTCAGGAGAAACCAGTTAACAAAGAAGTCTGAAAGATAGTTACCTAAGAGTCAAGAGAAAAATCACAAGAGTGCCTTTTCTTTCTGTCAGAGTAGATGGCTTCAGAAGAAAGAAGTGATAAAGTGTCAAATTCTTTCAAGGGTTAAACAAATAAATCAAAGGCTTACCCAAGGGGATGCCATTTGAGGGTTTTTTTGTTCTTTGGGATTTTTTGCAATGGTTTTTGAACTCAGGGTCTTCTGCATCATATTGGATCTTGATGAAAGCAGTTTTAGGGCAATAATTGATAAAGAAACAGAAAGTGAGACTTTGAGAAACTAGCAGGAAGTTTGAAACAGAGACACAAATATGAGTACCTTGTTCAAAAATTTAGGTTTAACTAAACAAAGATATGAGATCCCGGGAGGATCGTTAGTTTGGTATGGTGCTTCTTGTTCTTTTTTATTTTTTTTAATATCACACATTTGAATCCAGTGAGTGAGAAAGAACACGTAAGATGGAAGAGGTTGCAAACTAGAAAGGGAGGAAAATTCTCAGGTCCAGTGCAAGGATGGCGGAATAGACTCAGAGAGGAAGAGGCTGATCTTTTCCATTAAAACTGAAGAAAACAGGGAAGGAGGGCTGGGTCACATAGCAGTGCACAAGTGTGGTGCTGGAAAAGAGAAGGAATTTTTCTCTGAGGGCATTACTTTCCTCATCAGGAGCCACTGCAGACACTGAGATGAAAGGTGGTAGGAAAATGACTGAAGTCAGACGATTGAAGGGAATTAATTAGATTTGAAATCACCATAATGAAGAGTGGAAAGACAAACTTGCTCAGGAAATAAAAATATTGTCTACCAGTATTCAAGTCTCAGTTGAAGTGACCAAGATTAAATTTAACAACTATTAGCCAACCTAGAAATTTTTAATTTTGTCACTTTTTGTTTGTTTTAATTTTCTGTAGCCATTTTTAGAAGTTCAGAAAGAAATGTGAAGAATTCAGGTTCAGTACTTTCTTCAATCTGAGAGACCTAGATGTGAAGAGGTAATGTCTGGCTTATTTCAAGACGACCAGTTCTAAAGCCTTCCTCATGAGTGACTGATTTAATCCAGCAGTGAAAATCTGTTATTGATAGTTTTAAAGATTCCTCTCAATTGAATCATGTTGCTTCTCCCTGAAGGCAAAGTCCGGTCACAGAGGTCTTGCACTAAGGAACAGAGTTATACCCCATGCCCCCAATTTTAAGTCAGCTAAGATTCAACAGAATATGCATATGTGTGAGAGAGATTGCAATTGCCCTCAGTGAAAAAAGAGGGGAACAAGTTCCTAGCACTAATTCAGTCACAAGAATAATTACATATTTTCGCTGTTGTACAAAGTCAAGAGAACAAACAAGGAACTAGGCTAACTTGGTATGACATCCTGGCTAAATTTTCCTACATTCCTACTACTTAAGGGAGATTGGTCTGAGAGGTTGAATTGGGTTTACAGATAGGAATTAAATGGCTTCAAATGTGGATTGAAAGTTTGCAGAGTCAGGCAGATGACAAAACAAGGCTTTGTAACCTTAGAAGAGCTCCCTCCCTCCCTCTATTCCCTAATCACATACCCAGAGCATTTGTGTGGTATCACCAAAATGATGGGTGCTCCGACTAATATATGGGAATTAAAGAAATGCTGTGATCATGAGTGAATATATCATGATGAAATGAAAAGGAAGAATGACAATAAAACCAAAGTAAAAGGTCAGAAGTTCAAGAAATTTTCAAAGAAAAATTTCATACATGAATAAAAACAGAGAACAAGAGCAGAAGGATATAGAAATGCTACTAGTGCATATTCATTTTTCTTAAATATAGTATCAGTATTGACAGCATCTCCCTCCCTTCACCAAATCTATAGTCCCTGTCCCAATTTCATCCTAACTAGGACCAACCTTGGGCTTCCCTCTCTATCCTTGTGAAAGACAATGTGAATAAGACTCCTGCTAAGTCACTTTAGTGAGAACGTTCCACCCTTGGTATCTGAGTACTCTCGACATCTTGTCACCCTAACCTGTCTTCATCAGTGATCCTATCAAGTCAGTTTAGACAGAATCCCTTATCTCAACATTTCCTTTAGTAATTTTCCACCCACTGGTTCCTACCTTGCTCCTTGATTATAAATCCTTACTTGTCCTCCTGGAGTCAGAGTTGGGCTCACTCAGCCTCTTTCTCCTGCTACAAGACCCTGTCTTAAGGCCTTATTCCATGACTCCCTAAGAATAAGCCTGCCTTACTCTGATCTTTAACAAGACTCAGAAATATTTTTTTTTAACAGTATGCACAGTATAATGTAAGAACATGGGCAAAGGAGCATATCTGGGATAGAAGACAAAAGAAAGTGTAAATAGTGACAGTCAAGCACAGTGTTCAACAGGAAGCCATCACAGAACCTAGAAAGAGTCACTAATGTGGAGCAGCGTTAGCATCTGGAAAACCGGTAGGAGTCTACTAGAGGCAAAGGTGAGCAATGAGAAGACGGGGATTCAGAGTATTGGCTCTTAAATACTGGGGGCTCTGCTTTTGTTCTCAAAATGTTTCCTTCCAAAAGCTGCTAAAATTGAGGCTCTGGAGGTAACTCCGTGGTATAGCATGGGCCTTGCATGCATGAGGACCTAGGTTTGATTCCCAGCACTGCAAACAAACAAAAATGCTTAAAGTTTATCAAAACCATTAAATGAAAAAGAAAGAACCATATGTAATTTAGGAACAACAAGAACAAAGCCTGTGAGCTTTAAATAAGTTATTGGCACAATAACTGTTCTGCTACAGCTTTTATTCAATAAAGTTGAAGAAAGTCAAAGCTTTGAATGCACAAATACGCAGTTTTAATATGTTCAAAATACGCATTTTGAACTTTTGATGAAAACAAAAATATGATTTCATCTCCTATACTATTTCAGCTTTGGAAAATGTACTGCTTGGAGAATCTAGACACTTTCAAACTTCATTGTGTCAGGTTACATTTGAGTTGATCAGGGGTCGGCAAACATGTTTTGTAAACACTATTTTAGACATTGCAGGCCTAAATACAGGCCTAAGTACTCTTGCAGAGTATTCATTGCAAGAATTCAAATCCACTCTTGGCAGCTCAAAAATGACTATAGAGCCAGACACTCATGGCTCACGCCTGTAATCCTAGCTACTCAGGAGGCAGAGATCAGGAGGATCATGGTTTGAAGCCAATCCTGCATAAACAGTTCTTAAGACCCTATCTAGGAGAAAACCCATCATGAGAACGGTTGGCAGAGTGGCTCAAGAGGTAAGAGTGCCTGTCTAGCAAGTGTGAGGCCCTGAGTTCAAGCCCACTGCTGCCAAAAATGTAAAATGAGTATAGATAATATGCAAACAAATGGGCATGTGGCTGTATTCCAATGAAACTATTTATAAAAGCAAGTGGTTCATAAACTGAACCCTGGATTACTGTGCGGATTATAAATTGATTGGATGGCTCAGTTTATGTAATCAAGGTTTATTAAGTAAGCAAAAACTTATAGAACATAGTTTAATCTGTATTTATTTTGTTTGGGTATTTAGTAACTCACTGAAACATAAATTTTGAAGGCAAAATCTTTTCTTTGTCTACTATTGTGCTTCTAGCACCTAGAAAAGTCCCCAGCACATAGAAGGCATTCTGCATATATATTTAATAAATGCATAAATGAAACTATTTTTAAATTGGCCATTTCTTCACCAAATGAGTTGACAAAACTTCTTTTCCCATCTATAGCTGAAATTGAATTTTACTAACAAAATCTTTAGAAGTTACCATATTTTTCCTACATATCTAAATAAATATCCTATCTAAACATACCTCCTATGTATCCTAGTGAGAGGACAAATTGTCTATATTTTAAGTCAATAATTATCAATTTTCTTGCCTAAAAAAGTAACATTTCTTTCTCTCTGCATTTCTTTTCTATTACTAACTTGAAACATATCCTCACCCAGGAATTCTATTTCTTTCTCTTTGCATTCCTACTGTGGCAATATTAATTTGAGCCTAGATGGATAATCCTTCCTGAAGAACAGGTCAAAGCAAGAAGGAAAGTTTTAATATGTTCATACCATAAACATTGTTAAAACAGAAAACTTCTCACCACCAGAAAGCCAACCTTCTATTGCTAGTCATTTAGGGTGTTCCCAGTGTTCCTTGGTTCTCGGGAACCACATCTAAGATTAAGACCCAGCCTCAGGTACAGCAAAAAAACTACAGAGTAGGAAGATAAAAACAAGTGATATATTAGAAAGCAGAAATACACCTTGAGGCATAAGGTCCCTGTTGGATAAGGTCCAAATGCTTGGAATTTCATCCAATAGAGTGTGAATGATGAGAAATTGAGGGCTGTCCCCTGTGGCCCTTCCCAGATGGTTTGGCCTGGATGTGGAAAGGCCTAACCTATGCATTTGATCCTCTTTGCCATACTGGAATTAACTCTGATGTGGGGAGTGGGCTCCATAGAAGGCCATTGTCTTGATTGCTGGTCCATGGTGTGGGTCATCTGGTGTTTTTTGTTGTTGTTGCAGTACTGAGGTTTGAACTCAGGACCTTGCACTTTCTGGGCAGGTGCTCGACCACTTGGGATTGTATAATGGAGTCTTATCATTCCAGGTCATTTCTTGCTTAGGCCTACCTAACTGCCTATGACAACACCTCTACCTAATGAGGTATAACCAGACTGTTTGACCTACTATCCTGACTCTTCTGAGCATCAATCTGGGTTCTTTTTCTCCAGAGTCTAGTGCTCCACTTGATGGATTGGATGCATTGCAGGTTTGTGTCAGTGTTCAGGCTATGAAGCTATTTCACCATCCCTGCAGGAATCCAGGATGGCAGTGGGGGATGAAGTGCTCAGAAAAGTCTCAGAGTACACATGAATGACCTTCTGCTCAGGAGTAGGAAGATTGGATATAAGGTCCATGCCCAGACATTGGCTTATGTGGGTTCCCTGTCTATATCCACCAAAGGTATTTCAAACTTGCTGGGTCTACCACAAACTTCTACTTCACAAGCAAGACCTCTACTATACCTCCCTGCCAAAACACACACACTCATGTACACACACACTTTAAGGGCATACTCTACCACCAAATTCTTCCCCAAACTGTTCAGTCCCTTGAAGCAGGGCCAAGGAAGACATCTTCAGCTTCCTCTATTTTGGTCTTGGTGATAGCACAAACAGTGCTTTTCTCTGCTCAGGAAATGGTCAAAAGGAGAAATGGTGAAAGAGAAAAGGACAAATATTCATCTACATAATAAAAGCCAAAGTACTTTCTACAGCCTGAAGGGCCCTGGCAGATCTGTTTTCTTATCTATCGGACCTCATCTCCTGTTACTCTACCTCTCTACTCACTACACTGCCTTCTTCCTTTTCCTCAAAATCTCCAAACACATTCTTACTTCAGGACCTTTGTACTTGGTGTGACCTCTGTTTTGGATTCCTTTCCCACAGATATATGCTACCTTTTTCACTTCTTTACATCTTTACTAAAAAGTCATTTTCTCACCAAAAGCTTCTCTTGACACTGCATCCAAAATTACATACTTTCCTAAATTACATACCATTGTTCTGCCATTTTTTCCACCTAGCTTACATATCCTTTACCAAATATGCATTTTATGTTAATTATGGTTAGTCATCTTTGCCAGAATGTAGTTCCTATGAAGGGCAAGTGCTCTCTGTTTCAGTTTTGTAACCTCAGTGCCTAAAACAGTGCCTAGCTTGTTTATGGCATTCCATAAATATTTACTGAATGAATGAATGCTTGATTTATCTTAAATGAAAGGATAGACAATATGCTCAGTATTACTGTTCACTAAAAGAAAGAGGCAACGATTTAAACGCTGGTGTCTGACACATTGCTCACTTCAACAGATTAAATATGTGGCTAGTTTCATAGTGGAAAGTACACAACATTGCAGCAACAGTAATAATGAAAATACATGGCATTTCCTCATGTTAAAGCCACAAAATCCTGATTATTTCCTTGCACTATAGAAGCCTGTCATTACAAATGACAGCACACCATGCCTGGCAGATATTATTTTGCCCTCCAGAATGAAACTGAAAAGACTGGACACATAACGAAACGCTATAAGATATCCTGACTCATCTCTGGAGTAGGAAGTCACTTAACAAAGAAATCTTATTTTAAAACTGCTATTGTGCATGATTTTTGTTATTCTGATGCTTAATTTCTTTCTAATCAACTAACAACTGTGTCAGGGCTTTGACACAGACATTTGGAATGTAGGGGAATGTTTTGTAATAAACAACTTCTCCAGGACACAGACCCAAATTTCCTGGGGCTTTGCTGTGATGAAATTATGCTTCAAGTTATCAAGGTCATGTCCAGCTGTACACAGCTTCAAGGACTTGAGATCTGCTTTTGGAAATAGTTGCACAGTGTACACTATGATTGTGGAATTTTGGCTATCTCTGTCCTTCTGGCAGAACTGAAACTAACATAAGTACCCTTCAGTTTGAACTTCAACATGATACTGAAATAAATGAATAAAACACAAAAGCAAATTCTGTTGTTGAAATGAACTAGAACCAATACACTAACACTTGAGACAGCCATACAGATCTATGGAGGTCCTACAGCATAATATGTACGTGTTGCAGCTGTATCAACAAATATCCACTGTCTTATTGCTGTCACAGATCCATGTGGCCGCTGTCCTTTACTTACCTTCCTGCCGTGCACAAGCCTTCAGGTGCCCACAACTTTGAAAAGTAGTAAGCCTCCAAATGGAAATAGTCAATTATAAAATAGCTAGCATCAAAATATTGTACAAAGTTTGTTGACCAACCATGGCTAGAGTGCACTGGTAAACTGGACTTAGATGAGGTTCCTGTGTTTCATTAAATTATATTATTTAAAAAAAAATTTTTTTTTTTGCAGTTCTGGAGTTTGAACTCAGGGCCTACACCTTGAGCCACTCCACAAGCCATTGCTTTTGTGTTGGGTATTTTTGAGATAGGGTCTTGGAAACTATTTGCCCTGGCTGGCTTTGAACCTCAAACCTCCTGATCTCTGCCTCTTGAGTAACTAGGATTACTGGAGTGAGCCACTGATGCCCTGCTTATATTGTAAAAATTTAATTTGTGTTTTCAATGTTTTGCTTACTAAACAAATTTGATTTCCAGTATTCTTAGAAAAGAGTTCATCTCTCTCCAGGGGAAGTATTTTGCTCCCAGGTAGCAGTCCTATACTAATTAAAACTAACGTGTCAAAATAAAAACACCTACACATCCACTATGGTCCTAGAACTTGGAAGCCTAAAGCAGTAGTACACAGAAATAAAAGGCATAGATTCAAATTATCCTACATAAAAAACTGCTAACATAGAACTTTGAGAGTATATGAAAACTGTGTGACTAATGTAAATAATAAATCAAAGTTTTGGGTGGAATTCAAAAAGGGAAGACATTTTTCTGAGTAGGGACTCAATGGAGATTTTATAACGGTACCATTATCATTTGTAACATTACTGAAGATTTTCTCAGGAGTTTAAAGAATTTGGAGACAGCCAAGCATTGCATCATACACCTGTGATCCTACCACTTGGAAGGCAGTGGCAGGATGATGTGGGTTCAAGGCCAGCCTGGACTACAAAGCAAAATCCTGTCTCAAAAAACAAAGTAAATAAATAAACAAATAATTTAGAGATAAATGTCTTTATCTGATGAAAGTAAATAGTTGGGTTACTACTAGGTACATAATTATTTGAATAATGATTTTTTTATTTTGGTATTTGATATTTATTTTTAAGCATTACCAAATCAAGTCATAAAGAGATTGCATACTTCAGTAAGTAGGTATTTGAAGTGATGGAGCAATGAAACAATACACATAACATACAATTACTACAGCTCATGGGTTTTTTTCTTTTCTTTTTTTTTTTTTTTACTAAATCACCTTGTATATTCCATCTCTAATCCTTTCAACAATTCTGAAAGATACGATTCTTATCTCCCACTTTCTGAAATGAACAAATTTAAGCTCAGTAATAGCCAGTGACATCTCCAAGACCACACAGCTCATAACTGGTAGGGCATCTTTTATCCTAGTTCAATGGTCCATGCTGCTCTTTGGAGACCGGAGTAGAGCCTGTGAAATCTCTATGGCGTGGGAAAGAATTTTTTTTTTTCGGTACTGGGGTTTGAACTCAGGGCCTCACACTACACTTGGGTTACTCCACCAGCCATTGTTTGTGATGATTTTTATTGAGATAGGGTCTCCCAGACTATTTGCCCTGGGCTGACTTTTTTTTTTTTTTTTTGTAATATTAGTGGTTGTGCTTTTTGTTTAGCAGAATCATTTTTAAACTTATCTTTAAGGAACAGTAGCTATCATTATTTAACATTGTTGGCTCCATGACATATGCAGTTGGTAGGAGAACCTTGCAGTCATCAAAAAGCACAGACTAATGCCTATAATCTTGGTACTTGGGAAGCAAAGCCAAGAGGATGGTGAGTTTGAGGCCAACATGGGCTATATAGTGAGTTAAAGACCAGCTTGGGCAGCAAGGGGAGACCCTATATCAAAAAGCAAAAACAACACGAAACACAAAGCACAGGCCAGCATCCAAAAATACAAAACAATTCATTGTATTTATATGCTAATTTTCCAAATACTATAAAAGGGGCATAAAACTTACTTTAGAGTAATTCATGTTCTCTTTGTTCTATTCTATTTACCATCTTGCAGTTTCTTCAAAATCTCTTTTTTTGCCATCATATGGAAAACTCTCCTACTAGTCCTAAATCTTCATTTGATTGTTCTATTTCATCCCTTCCTCTTGATTCTGTACTCCAAATGTGGTCCCCTGAAATGTGACTGGTAATAACAAACCTGTTTCAGTTTGGAGCCATGCTTCTTGACCCAATTTTCACTGTCTCCCCCAGGAAACATGTTTAGCCTTTGTTTTTTTCTCTAATTGTCCCTGCCATTGAATTTTAATACCATATAAGTGTATCGTGGTACTTTGAAGGATCACAAACCATACCAGCTGAATATCCTTTGGAACCAGAAGTGTTTCAGATTTTGGATATTTTTAACATGGAATGATTACATATATATAATAAGATATGTTGTGAATGGGACCTAAGTCAAAGCACAAAATTAATTTATGTTCATATGTACCTTGTACACATAGCCTGAAGGTGATTTTATACACTAGTTTGAACGATGAAACATGAAACAATTTCATGGCATGGAATTTTCAACTTGTGGCATCATGTTGGAACTCAAAAATTTTCAGATTTTGGAGCATTTGAGGTTTCAGATTTTTAGACTAGTGATTTTCCATTTGCAATAACTGAAAGACCTCACCACTCGTAACCTCAAGAAATAATCTTCACCTTGGTGTGGGCACTATTCCCCAGGTTGATATGCATGGCTTAGAGGATGGTTTCTCAGCCTCAGCAGGATTCACATTTGGAGCCATATAATTCCTTGTTGTAGAGTGCTGTCTTTTACATATTGGAGTATTTTCCCAATTTCTACACAGTGTGGGGTCTACCCAATAAACACAGAGGCATCAAAGTTTGTGACAACCAACAATGAAAGCAAAATGTCCTCAGACATTGTCAAATGTCACGTAGGGAATAAAATCGTGCTTGGTTAGAACCACTAGTTTAGCCAGAAGGAGAGGTGAATGTTCAAGGGTAGGGAGAAAATGTTTGCAGATTTATATTTTTAAAAAGTATTTTTATTTCATCTTATTCTATTATAAAGTGCTATGTACAATACAGTTTGCCAAGTATAGGAGGATACAAGTAGGCTAGGAATGAGGTTTCATGGTAAAGCATGTACGAAGCTCTGGGTTCAACCCCCTGCATTGGGGGAGAGGTATATTTTAAAAGATACAAGTTTCCAACAAGACACAATATCTTCTTTATGAGAATTACAATAGGATAGAAGAGGTGAAAAATCACTTTATCACCAAAAAAAAAAAAAAGTGAAATATTGCAACAGGAATGGAAAGTATTCTCAATTAATGGATTCAACATACATCTTAAAAATTCAGGGACATTATTTGGGTGAGAGTTTAGTGGTCATGGGTTCTAATTTTTTTTTTACTTTTAAGCCTCCATTAAAACTACAATAAAAGGATTTTTTTTAAGGTATAACCACAAAATGATAGAGAAAATGAGAATTTGGGAAAGCTACAAAGCAGGTGAAAAAGTAGTAACTGACTTAACAGACCTGAAAGCCAAATCCATGCCAATTACAGGGAAGAACTGAGAAACAATGCAAGTTGCATGGCAGAATCTTAAATGCTCAGAAATTAGAAGTATGAGCTTATCTGTGGAAAGCGAGTGAAGGGAACAAAACTACAAGGCAGTGAGATCTGTAACTCCCTTGTTATTGTGAGTTGCCCTCCTTTCTCTAACAGGAGAGTGAAGGTTTATTCTCAACAGACAGCAAAACAGAAAGCATCTTGGGGATTTGGAAAGCCTAGGTGAGGCAAGATACTGTCCTAACAAAAATGGTTGTTAAGTGTTGACATACACACTAAGAGATGAATGGTAAGACCACTTCACCTACAATGTTCCAGCAGAGTTTAAAAGAATGACTTAACGGTTCTAGCACATTATCCAGATAAATCATCTTGCTTGTGACGCTGTATCTTGAGTGTAAACTGCACTTGAATTCTCAGTGGCAGACAGCTTTTTAGTCTCCATTCTCAATCAAAAGCAGTCTGCCACAACTCACCAGACATCTGAGAAATGCCTTGAGGAGAGTAAGCAAAAGAAATGACTGGGAAGAGAGACAAATCAGGAAAAGTAACATTTAAAGATTGTCAGAAGAGCTGGGCTTGATGGAGCATGCCTGCAATCTCAGCTATTTGGGAGGCAGATGCAGAAGGATTGCAAGGTTAAGACCAGCCACAATCAAGTTATTGAGACTCTATTTCAGAAACAGAATATAAACAAAAGGGCTCCTGGAGGGGCTCACGTGGTAGAATGCTTGCCTGGGGTGCTTGCCTAGCATGTATAAATCACTAGATTCAATCCCTAGTACCGTATTCTCCCCTCCAAAAAAATTGTCAAAACATAAAATTACAACAAAGTTAGCTTACAGTATTTAATTGACTTTACAGTAAACTGACCTTATTAGTGGATTTAATACATGAGGTTCCAATCAAGAGCAGTGAAAAAATAATAAATTTTAAAAATTGAAAATCTCAAAACCAAAAAATTTAAATTCCTGCACAAAGGGCAGACTAGAAGCTCCAATATGTGAGTGATAGAAATTCTATAGAGAAAAGAAAATATAGAGGACAAATTAGCAATGAATAATTCAAAACATTTCCCAGAACTAAAGCACAGGAATTTCCAGATTCAAAGAACCATCTAAGCCAGGCACCAGTGGCTCACACCTGTCATCCTAGCAAGTCAGGAGGCAGAGATTAGGAGGATCTTGGTTCCAGGTCAGCCCCAGAAATAGTTCTGGAGACCTCATCTCAAAAATACACAACATAAAAAAGGACTTGTGCACTGGCTCAAGTGGAAGAGTACCTGCCTAGCTAGCATGAGACCCTAAATTCAAACCCCAGTACCACTAAAAAAAAGAACCATCATCTAAGTGCTTGCACAATGAATAAATATCACATCATTGCATATTTCGTGAACTTTCTGAACACTACAGGCAAAGTGAAGATTCTACAAATGTTAAGGGAAGGGGTGTTTAGAAACCTATTTTATACATAAAATTTGAAGATTAAGAATAGCATTTCTCAACAGCAACACTAGAAGATATAAGATAGCATGGTAGTACCCTCAATAGTATGGAAAGAAATTATCTCCCAGTTACAACTATATGCTCAGCCAAACTACTAAAAGATATAAAGAAATGGACAGAACCAAAAGTGAGGAGACAAAGTCAAATACTTAGTCTCTCATGCACCAATACTGAGGAAGCCAGCGCATCATGGGATCCATCTAGTTAGAAAGTAAATCAAGAGACCATATAGGAAATAAGAGAACTAATTTAGAACCCAGAGGGGGGTTGCCAGAGTAGTGCTAATGGAATATCCCAGATCCATAGGTGTTCCATAGGCATATGAAGACCCTGAGTTCAAATCCCTGTACCACTAAATTAAATTAATTAATTAGCTAATTGATTAATTAAAAAGGAATAGAAAACTAAATAAACAAATAATAAGACAATGATTAATTCTGGGGAGGAAGTTGTGAATAGCATTTCAATTGTCATAATAATGTAGACATGATCTAACAAACATATTCGTTGAAGCAAAAGTAACATATAATTAAATGAGGAGGGTGAGGAAGCAGGAGGGATGAGAGCTGTGGTGAGGAAGCTCTAGTTGCTAAGACAGCTCAGTCCTTGCTTGATTGTCAGGAGGTGATGTCAGAAGGAAACATTAGGAAGGAGCAGTATAAAATCTCACTTAGAGATATGGAAATCAACAGACAAATGATAGCTAACACACTAAAAATTTTTTCTGGAATGAAGAAAATGGAATGGGGAGAGATATAGGGCAGCTAAAATCTACTCACTTGGGAAAATTTTTAAGTGTTTTATGTGAGCTCTCTACTCCCTTCCTCCTCCACGTCTGCTACTTTTATCCCCTGACATTTAAGTCCTTTTCCCTCCCCTTGCTATCCCCCTTCCCATCCCTAGAAAACATTATTTTATTCTCTATCCTACATTTGATGTATTTTTAGATTGTACAAATAAATGTGATCACGAAAAGGTTTTCTTTCTGTGTCTAATTTCACTTAGCATAATGCCCAGTGAGTTTATCCACACTGTGGCAAATGGGAGGATCTCTCTTAAGGCTCGTTAATATTCTACTGTGTGGAGATACCTCATTTTCTTTATCTGTTTATCTATTGACAGACACTTTGTTTCTGTGCCTTGGTTACTGTGAGTAATACTGCAATGAACACAGGAGTGCTGATGTCTTTATGGGGTGGAGATTTCATTTCCTTTAGGCATTTGATCAGAAGAGGGATTGCTGAGTCCTGTGGCAGTTCTACTTTTAGTATCTTTAGAAACCTTTAGCAGGACCCTGGTGGTTCACACCTATAAGCCTAGCTACTCAGGAACTGAAAGATTGTGGTTTGAAGTCAATCTGGGCAAATAGTTCAAGAGACCCTGTCTCAGAAAAAAAAAAAAAAAAAAAGCAAAGAAAGAAAAAGAAACTTCTATGCTTAAAAACAAAACAAAAAGAAAGAAACCTCTGTGCTGTTCTCCACAATGGCTGCACCAATCAACATTTCCACCAACAGTGTACAGGGCTCCCTGTCTACACACCCTCACTGACATTTCTGTACTATAGTTATGATCTTTTCATACTGACCATACTGAAGTGTTGAGGTGGTGTCTGTAGTGGCCTTGAGTAGCCATTCACTGATCATTAATGATATGGGGCAATTTTTCTTATATTTAGTGCTCATTTTTATGTGTCCTTTGGAGAAATACCTATTTAGGTGAAAAAAAAAAGTATTTTTTAAAAAAGGAAGGAGAAAAGAAAAAAAAATGGAAAAGACATTCCTATTCAGTACAGCACTAGCTAGAGATTATATGAGCCATTAAAAAACCCTATTCCTAATTTCTAAGTATATTTTGGTTTTCATATTTAAAAATTATCAACTATTCTTTACTCAATAACTAACTAAATAATATTTTTCTGAAAAAAAAATTTAAACACCCTGACTTCGGTTTAGGAAAGTATCCAGGGCAAGGAATGTTACTATTTAAAAAATAAATGATACATGGAAATATACATTAACTACATTGAATGAGTCACAGGGCAAACTAAATGTTTACAGTTCACTTTGAACATGCAGAATTTTTACACATGAATGATAATACTGATGATACTTTTTGTTGTTTTGGGGTTTGTGTGTGTATGTGTATGTGTGTGCATATATGTGTAGTGGGACTGGGGTTTGACTCAGGGCTTTACCCTTGAGCCACTCCTCCAGTCCACTTTGCTCTAGTTATTTTGGAGATGGGGTCTCAAGAACTATCTACTCAGGCTGGCCTCAAAGCATGAACCTCCTGATCTCAGACTCCCAAAGGACTAGAATTACAGGCATGAGTCAAATGATACCGTTTTGAAGGTTTCTGAATCCCCACTCATGGGACAATTATATAGCAAAACCAAATACCCACAGACAACATTTGAAACAAAGCTGCAATAAGACATCCTTGAAAACCCCACAGGAAGATGATAGGGACAAAAAACAAGAAAATAACAAGAACAGTCACAAGACTTGCATGCTGCTGGCCTCTGTGGAAAATAGCTGAAAACAACCAGCAGAGAGCAGCAGCAATAGAAAATGTTTGCAAGTGGCACAGTGAGGTCTGAGGTGACTGAAGCAGGCCATTTCCAGGGACTCTCAAAACTCAGCTGTCAGGCCTCTGTTCTAGGACAGGTACCCATGAAATAGCAAAATAGGATGGAAGGGAAAGACCAAAATATTAAGTAGGGCCAGGGCTATGGAGTTTCAGAAATCACATAGCCTTATTTTTAACTACATCAACATACAATAGAATCAAGAGCTCTGTAAAGTTGGCAAAGGTATCTGAGCCATGGCTCCTTCTGAAATTCCAGGAAAATGATTTTCACACAAGAAAAAGCAACAGGAAAAGACTATGTTAGCTTCCTACAGCTACTATGAGAAATTACCACAAACTTGAGAGTTTCAAAACCAGAACAGGAATCTGAAATCAAAATGTTAGCAAGACTTTTGGAGGCTGAGGGAGATGCCATCCTAGCCTTGCTCCTAGCTTCTGGTTATGGCTGGAAGGCCTGAAGAGTTCCTTGGTTGGCTTAGACACATCATTCTAATCGCTGCCTCCATCTTCATGGTGCTTTCTCCTCTGCTCTTCTTACTTTGTCCTCTTCTTATAAGGACACCAACCACAGAGTTAGGACCCACTCTAAACTCAGGATGATTTCAACTAGAGGTTCTTAAGAAAAAAATGTCACTTGATTTATGATAGGGCTACATCCAGATAAAATTACTGTATATGTTGAATAAACATCATAAGTCAAAGATGTGTCGTGTGACCTGACCTGCGGAGCATCGCAGCTTAGCAACACAGTACACTATTGTGTATCAGCTCCTGGTTAGTAACAACCAGCATCACAACAGAGAACTATACCACACATCACTAGCCTAGGACGAGATCAAAACTCAAAATTCAAAGTAAGGTTTCTATTGAATGCATTTTGCTTTCACATCATTAGAAAGAAGAAATTATGGGACCATCTGTTAATTGCAACCTAATTACATTTGCAAAAATAATGTTTCTAAGTAAAATGACATTTTGAGGCATTGGATTAACATGAATTTGGAGCAGAGGACACCATGTAACCAATACAAATGATCAAGGTGAAATTTCATGCAACACTAACAAAAGAAAAAAAGTAAGGAGCAGAATAATGTATCTACAGAAAATGGAAGCTCCCAGAAAAGACGTGCCCATGAAATGTATCAAAACCATAACTTTCTATTTCAAAACAAACTAAAGACATTAAGGGAATTATGACTTCAAAAAAATAACATTCTTATTTAAATTAGAAAAATCAGAAATGAGGTGACAGAACTTAGGAATTAATTGAAAACAAACAAACAAAAAAAACCCAGAAATGAAACTTATACAACAAAAAAGAGTGCCTACTACAGATAAAACCTTTTAGAAGGAGCAAAATATTAAAAATAAATGAAGGAAAACAGAGAAATAGCAAATACTGAAGATAGACAAGGAAGATCTGATATACAAAACAATAGGTGCCTCTAGTTAGGAAAACAAGAAGAGGGAAAAAAATAAAGCTATAATTTAAGAAACGTTCAGAATAAAAAAATGAAACTGAATTTAAAGATCATTTTTCATATCTAAAAATATCTATCTAGAATAATCAATATTAAGGTATATTCTAGTAAAATTACCAGACTTGAAAAACCTTTGGGAATGTAGGAGAAAGAAACAACTTAAAACAGAAAGAAAAGTAAGCTCTCAGCAGACATTTCAGCAAATTTTAATGCAGCAAGAAAAGAGTGCTAAGATATTCATGAGAAGCAAAGGAGGCAAGGATTTTATATCCTACAAAACTGACTCCAAGTATGAAGAAGCCAGACAAGCTGTTATCAACATGCAGGAACTCAGAGAATAGTGCTCCCCTGAGACCTTCTGGATGAATCTATTAAAGAACGACATTCAGGAAACCAAATGACAGGATGGAATCAATGCTGTAAGACTAAAGACAGGACAAAAGGGACAGGTTATAATTGGTAACACTAAGTAAGTTGGTAATGCTAACAATGTAGATGTACTATCTAATATATTTTAATACATAATGGAGGTAGAAAATGCAAAAATAATTTATTTCAATATCTATTGGAGGTGACAGCAATTCTAATATACCTTTGATTTGGATTTCCCAATTGCTGTTTTTATAGAATGCGAAACATACAAATATTTTTAATTCTTCATAAAAATAAACAGTTAAGAGATTATCACACACAAAGCTCCACACTGTTCTCCAATATACAACATTGCTCAAAACATATCAGCTCTGGTTCTTGGGCAATCTAATATAAAAAGAGGTCTACATTTAAAATGGTTGATTTTTTTCTATGAAATAATTTAAAAGAATGTTTTTCATTAAAAATGCTGGTGACTACAATAGCTTAAATTAAGTTTTAATAAGCATCAAAGATTGTTTTATGCCAAAAAAAATCCAATAAAATTTCTAAAGTATGTTTTCATAAAACAGCATTTTGATTCTGTTTGCAATATTGACAAATGAGAAGCTGTTTAAGTTGCTGGCATACTGACCATTCATTTCTTTGTTTTATTAAGCCTGTTAATTTTCTTACTAATGTAGATAATAGTTTCTAGTGTATGTAAAAGCAAATGTGCACCGTCCATCCCACCCCTGCACTCTTCGCTTCTCTGAGTCAGCCTTGTCTGAGGCGAGTGGTTAGCCTCTGTGACTTCAGTAGATGCGTGCCTCAAGACATGTTCACAGCCTGGTTAGCGTTACTCGAGAAAATGAATCACACAAATTCAAATTTTGGGCTCTTTAAATCTTGTTGAGCTTGTTTTCTGTGGAGTCCAAATTTCCTCTCCTACATAGACATTAAATAGGCAAAAGGTAAAGCTGTTGTTCTGTGTAGCATTGGATTGAAATTCTGATCCATGTGTGTTGCTTTGACTTCTACCGTAAACTCGTTTAGCCAACTTATTTCTTCACATCCTAATTTAATATTCATCTTCAGCAATTTTTAAACAACCTCAAGGGGAAAACATGTATGTCTTCAATACAGATCCATTTTAGAGGATCTGTACTCACTGCAGAGGGAAGGTCTCCTGTAAGGAATTCACTCTTCACCTGATGGCTTTCTATACTAAGGGTTTGAAAAATTATGTGTAAGGATGTCAGTTTCCCAATCTGAAGATTACATCCTAACATCTTCATGCAGATGTGTATCCATTAAAGGTAGAATTTATGGGTATATGGTATTTCTAAGATTACTGGAAATCTTGATTGATAATTTGAATTGTTTATTCTATGGAAAAAGTGGAATCTATCTTAACTGGTTAGGAAATAAAAAAGGAAAGCAAATATGCTCAGAGCTACAATAAGCAAATTTCTCATCACAACCTGGTATGATCAAGATATAAGAGATGAAAGGTACTTTAAAAGAAAACTTGGTATGAAATAGATTATACATAAAACCTCTATGTATATATAACAGAGAGATCCCCTCCAATGAAGGCTAAAAACTGAAACAGATGATACGTCTCAATTAAGTTATAGGAAATATTTTTCTTGAATAATGCAAAAAAGAAACAGTCACTGCCAAATTATGTAAGAGGGTAAGAAAATAGCACTATCTTTTTAATTCATTTAAAGAAAAATAAAAACAGATCCTTATAGGATAAATATAGCATATTGTAGAGGCAAAGTAAGATTTTAGCTAACCTAGCAATTTAACTCACTCTTTTCTCTTCAAATGTTGTAATTTTCAGTAGTCATAAGCCAAAAAAGCTTTTCTATTTTTAGCGTTAGTGTTCCATATAAAAATATTTTCTGTGCTTTGGAGAGGAATTTGGACCTGATATTGCACTCACCTGCAAATTCAAATCATTGAGAAACAAGGGGAAATATTCATCTGACTTAAAGGAAAAGAGATCTCTGGGAGAAATTGCAACATGTTCCCATGTTTCATTTGCAATGCTTGCAAATGAAAGCCTGAGGACCAATGCTACAAATGTCTCATCGAGTTGAGAATGAAACAGTGTCTGTAAATTTTTCAATATGCCATCTCATCTCTGATTTTAGAAACTGTTAGAAAAGCAGACTTCATTTGAGCATAGTATAAGCATTTTGGCATTTTATGTGGGCCAGACTTTAAGGGAAACAGTGAGGTTATTATCTCCTCTGTGACACATTTGAGAGGCCACTCCCAAGTAATTCCAGCTTTCAAAAACTGTCGGATTTCCAGCCACAGACAGCAAATGGATTTCACTCACTGATGTTATTCACAGCTATGACTATGTAAAAAACTGACAGCAGTAAATATAGCAGGCATGGCTGCATTTTGCCAGGATTTTTTTTTTTAAGGAATTGCATAGTTCTTTCAAATTGCATATTAGTGAAGAAAACCAGTATGTGCCATTTAAAGAAACTCGTGATGGTCTTATGATAGGTACTCTAAGAAAAAATTTCATAAATGTTGAATCTACTGGTCAAACTTAATTTTTATTTTTATTTTTGCAGGCAGTTTGTTTATATATTCCTTATATACAACATGTTTTGAAATGTATATACATATTCACATGTGAAATGGCTAACTCAAGCTAATTTATATATGCTTTCCTTTTGTGATTAGAATACTTAAAATCTACTCCCTTAGCAAGCCGCCTCCTTCCCCACATCACATATATGTTCCTATGCCATCTTGCTGTCACCTCTCCTGTAGAATTTAGTGAAGCTTTGCATGGAATTAACAAAGGTCTCCCTCTCATCTAGATGGTGAGGGTTTCCCAAGCAACAGCCCATTTTTTATTTGTATTTGGACCACCAACACCAAATGTGTATATATGTCTGTGTGTGTATACTTAAAGAAAACTCTAGTACTTGTTTCATTATGTAAAAATACAGAGAAAAATTAAACCAATTTTCTAGAAACAGTACAAATACTAGTTTCTTAATTATCAGATAATTTAGATTTGATGATGCAATAATTCAATCTGAAACGGATAGAACTATTAGCCATGACAGAGATTTAACATGTTAAAAAAAAAAATTCTCACTCAAACACCAATTAAAGGCTGGTGGAGTGACTCAAATGGTAGAGCACCTGCCTAGTAACTGTGAGGCCTTGAGTTCAAACCCCAGTACTGCCAAAAGAAAATCCCAAAAAACAGAAAATCACCAATTAAGATTCTCTAATTGCTAAAATTATCATAAGTATCATCAAAAGCAAGTTTAAATTACAGAGGGAAAATAGTGCCAACATAGCTTTAATCCATAACGCAAAAGATTCATGGCTTAGTTAATTCTTCCAACACCTTTGTGGTTTTAGAAGGATTAAAGAGGCATGCTATGATCCAGGTGAAAAATTTCAGTTATCCATTTTAAAAACTTCTTAGAAAAACTTTCTAAAATGAGGTTCCATATATATCCAGAAGCACTGCATTTCCTTAATTGAAAACTTACATCATCTGTGGACGCCCACTCTGAGATACCTCTGAGAACAGCGTAATACCATACCAGGCTAATGAGAATATTTTGCTAATGAGGACAATTGCAAGTATGAAAACTTGGGCTGACAAAAATAACTAGAGCCATCATGACTTAACCATAAATTTTGTTTTTATTTCTTTCCATTTTAGGCAGTAATTAATCATAATTTAATAGGCCACAGATGTGTCAAATAGCTATTTTTCTGAAAACCAACTTTCTTTTTTAAATTGACAAAGTAAGAAGAAAGTACCAGTGAGTTCAAATCTAGAGCTGAAATAATTTAATTTTCTGTACCTACATTCTATATTGAACTTGGTTTAGGACTGTATCATCTTGTTATGATACAGGGAATTTTCATAAGGTTATTTTAGTAGATGACATAATGTAACACTCTAATAAATATGTTGAACCTGACCAAACCTAAAAGTCAAAGAATTAGATATGAGCTAGATTGAATGAAACCCATTCTTTATAAATGGTTGCCAAAATAAAAGGTGTTCATATCTCCTGAAATCTCTTTAAGTCTGAAGTCATCTGACTTGCATAACAAGATCCTGTTTAGAAAAACAAACAAACAAAATATCTGTCAAGGTATATATCAGTGAGAGAAGAGAAAAGAGAGAAACTAGAATGATAGATGAGCAAGGTGTGCATAAACTCAGGATATGACATAACAGCATAGTGGGAAATTGGGAGCACAAATGACTTTTCTTCAATATAGAAAGTGATAACGATTTTAAAAGCAGGGAATTAACTGGGGACAAAAAGCTGCCTTGTGCTGATATCTGCTATTCCACCAATGTGAAAATCATAGCATATGTCCACTTTTCTTTCCCACATCATTGAATCGCCTGTTTCATAGAATCTACAAGTGATTTTCTTGGTTATGGACGTTATTGCTAATAGAGTGGGTATGACTCATTTTTTTAAGGAGGATTACAGAAGGAAATGCCACAGAATCTACCAAAAAAGTCAAATACTGCCAACATCTGAGGAAAAAGTTGATATATTTTATTTCATACACTGGATGCCTTTAAACTTCATACCAAGTGAAAGAAGTTTGTTTAGGATGTTTTTTAAAGACCAGGAAAATACCTAAGCTAGATAAAATAAATAGATTGGATTTTTATTGGGGTTATTTGCACATACTGATTCATTGACTCTAAATACTCTTTAAAAATAATGAGTATTCAACTGGCATTGCTGTTTTTTATCTCTGGCTGTCATGAACCTCACCATCCACTCTCAATTTATGACAATGATGATACTGTTTACTGCGGTGTGATGACGTACAACGACACCTGCTTAAAATGCATGCATGCAGACTCATGCACACATTTAACTGGACAGTAAAAACTCAAACAAAAAATTAGTTCCCAGTAAGTAATATTCTCTTCCTAAGCATGTTAGCAGTTACATTTAGCATCCTTAGAGACCAAACCTTCAGAAAATAAAGCAAACTATTTTCTTGATACAAATCCTCCATTTAAATGCCTTTCTTCAAGATGTGATCAAGAGCTCTCTTGGCTTCTGGCTTCTACCTGGGCCCCACCATGCTTCCCTTTGTATTTTCCTTTCCTAACTTTTAAGAACTCCATTTTCACTACTCCCCCTCCCAAAAAAAAAGATGTGATCAAGAGAAAACATAGAGTCATCTTTCTAGGAATTAGTCTTTCCATGCCAACTCTTGCCATATGGCATATTAGAATTCATCCTGAATAAAGAGTCCACGACATGGGGTGTTTTTCTTAGCTCTGCCACTCAAAACTAGAAGTTTCTTCATAAACAGATGAAGCACTAGAGTAAGTGATCTATAGTGTATCTTCTAATTTCAAAATTCAGTGCTGTACTTATTGTTACCTGTGCCTTCTTTTCTTATTTAAGGTGCAAACATCAAAATAATTTAGAGTGTTTGATACCTAATGAAATGCAGGATTAAGTAAACCTATAAATAACACAGGTACAAAAAAAAAAATAACACAGATACAATTTAAAATTTTTTCCCTTAGGGTTGGAGCTGTAGCTCAGTGGTAGAATTGCTTCCCTAACATTTGTAAGGCCCTGGATTCTATCTCCAGCACCACAAAAATGTTTTTATTTTTTAAGATTTTTCATTTGTTTTGAATTTGTAAAAACAAAATCAGTCTCTAATGGTTCTTAGCAACCATATCCCAATAGTACACAACTCAGAGATTTTTTAAATCAATAAAATATGAACATAGTACAATAACCAAAAAAACACAAAGTTGTAGAAAGAAAAATTGGTCTCTTTTTCATATTGCTATCAACTCCCCTCCCAAATACAATCATATTGCCTCTGTGTATGTGTGTGTGTGTGTGTGTGTGTGTGTGTCCTCTTTTAAAGATAATCTATAGGGCTGGTGGAGTGGCTCAAGTGGTAGAGCACCTGCCAGGCAAGCATGAGGCCCTGAGTTCAAACCCTAGTGCCAAAAATAAAGTATATTAAAGATAATATGTAAAAGACACACACGTATTATGGAGAGTTACAGTTAGAAAAGTTGTGTAGAAATGCCTCATTCTGCTTCCTAAAGGAGCAAAACACACAACAAATACATACACACACACAGACACACACACAAGTGTGAGTGAAGTTGTAGGAAAAAGGGGATTCAAAAATTGATAATGAATGATGCAGGTATAACAGAAAATAAAAAGATAAAGACTGCATTTGTGTGAGCAAAACCAAACCTTGGGAGGAAAGCTAACATGCCTTTACAGTGTGCTGTAGAGGAAATTACATTGACCTCATTGTCAGACAGATCTGGATTTAGATTCCGTAATGCCCTTTATTAATGGCTTGGGCAAAATAACTAGTTCTCTGGGTCCAGGTCCAACTTCAAAAGTGGAATGATAAGTTTACACCTCATAATGTAGTCCTAAGGATAGTATGAAAAACTATTTAGATGATTTGTCTTATACAGAGTCCTGTTTTTCAGTTTGAAGATCATTAACATTTCCCATGGCCGGTTTAATAAAGAGAAATGAACACAAAACAGCACAAACAACAAAAACAACAAAATTCGAGTAGAGTAAAACTTCATGATGACATTCCCCCAGTAATGCAAAATCCATGTAAAACGCGATTGGGAGTCACCTCCGAGCTCCTGGGACTCCCAGCTAGCAGCTGCGAGGCCCACCATTGTGATTTCATTTTCTTTGCAAGAAGGAAAAGAAAGGAAGACCTGAGTCTTCCCTTTTCTGATTGATTTTTTAAATTTCACTTATAGCCATATGTTTGGGTTCTCCTATATAAGAAAAATAAGACAAATTTTCTCCTCAGAATAAAAGAAACTTATACCTTCAATTAAAAAGTAAATTACCTTCGATATACCTTGCTTTGCCAAAGCAGATGCAGTTAAGATATATTTTTAGAACTATGATCTTTTGAAACAAAAGTTTTCTAATGACTATCTTGGAAATATACACAATAAGATGTTTCTTCATTTTGCCCAGAGATTGCAGGTTTGTTGGACATGAGGAAGTCCTGCTGGAAAAGTGGGCTGTTAGTGAACATGTGTATTTAACTTGGCCTTGAGTTCATCAGTGTTTCAACCTGGAGGCCCTTTGGACTTGCTTATAAGCCACACCCTCATTTCTAATCTACCCCAATTATCTTATCTCATCGAAAAGTATTGCATCATTCCCTTGATACTGATTTTTCATGGATATTTAATCCTCTCAATGTAAAGTTATTAAACAAAAAAAGAACAAAGAATCAAATAAATGCAGAAAACCTATGTTGTCATTGGTAACAAGAATTTATTGAAAATTTTCTTCTTTCTTTCACTTGTCTTAACAGAAGATAGGCAGGGAGGAAAGCAGTGACAAGGCCAGGCTTTGGATGAAGCTGCAGATATTCCCAGATACCCTTGAAATAAAAAGAAAGTTGAGTGATTCTGGCAGGGCCCCAGGAACACATCAGTTAGATTGTTTTCAGAAATTCTGCAGAGTTGTGGCAGTGTCTATATTCACGTAGAAACAGGGGCAAAGAAAGTTGTCATTTTCAAAAATTATTCATCAGTGGTAAGAAGAAGGTCATGGTAAACTGTGTTTGGTCACAATTACACACACATCTGGTCAGAGTCAAGAAGCATAAATGTTCTGCAAAATGCAGCCTGTCCTTTCCATGAATTTGTTGATTGCTAGAAATACACCCTTGAACACCAATATGTTCTTAGAAATGACAAGGAAAAAGATTAGAAGAAAACATGATTTAAGGGAATACTTTAGAGGGAAGATTTTAAAATACATTTTAAGATGTTGAGTAACTAGCCAAGCATGGTGGTACATAGTTATAATCCCAGCTACTTGGGAGGCAGAGGAAGGAGGATTGAGAATTTGAGGCCAGTACCAGCAAAGTTAGCAAAACTGTATCTCAAATACAAAATAAAAACAAAAGGACTGTGAGTGTATCTTAAGTGGTAGAGCATTTACCTAGGGAAATGACTTCAAAATGAAATTTCTGATATCTAAACACATTTTAATAAAAGTTAGCCAGGTATAGGGGTACACACTTGTAATCTCAGTACCCTGGAGGCTTGAGGCAGAAAGATGGTGAGTTCAGGGACAGCCTAGGCTACATGGTGAAATCCAGTTTAAAAAAAAAAAAAAGAAAGGGCTCAAGTAAAAATGAAAAATGCTTTTAAATCCCTAGATATCTTAATTTTAAAAGACTTAAAATATGTCCTCTGATATGATCATGTTACACTAGAATAAAAATTCTCATTATTAACATTAATTCACTTTGATTTCATAGATTTTTCTTAGTCATCTGCTGGTTAATAATACCACCTAAAATGTATTGCATGTCAATAGGCCGACGCACATTTAATCTTTATGACTATCTTACGAGACAGCTATTAAGATTCTTTATTAAGCAGGTAAAGAAAAACAGAGTTCAGAAAACTTAAGGACTTATCCAAGAGTCTCACAACTGAGAGTGCCTTGGATCAGAATGCTGGCCTAGTTAGCCCATGTTTCTTCAATTAATAATCATTCTTTTCTCCCAGCCTTGACCAGGAGTTGAGAAAAACATAGTGGTAATTTCCTATAAAGAAACAACAATGCTGATGGTTTACGTAGGATTTTTCTTTGATTTTAAATAATTTAGATTTTATAATATCTGTAAAGTATCCTGTATCTTACAAAGTAGAAGCCAGTGTCTGGGCATGGTAATACACTCCAGGATCCTCAGCTCCTCAGAAAGCTGAGGCAGAAAGACTGCCTGAGAACAGAATTATGAAGCCAGCCTGGGTAACAGAGTGAGAACCCATCTCAAAAAAAAAAAAAAGTGATAGTAAAGTTAGTAGGGATCATTACCTGTATATTAAGTAAATTCAAAATAGAATTGTGAATTCATTGTATTACTTGCAGGAGATTTAAAGAACTAAATTTGTTGTGTGATATGCAAATCCACTCATTTCTTAAGAGAATTTGAAATGGGACTAAAAGATTGAGTAAAAGCCATTCTAGCTGACAAAGTATCTTTTATGTTTGAATAACTTTGTTTTGTTGTTTGTCAGGAACTTGGTTTTTTTGGCGGGACTGGGGTTTGAACTCAGGCTTTGGGGTTGCAAGGCAGGAGCTCTGCCACTAGAGTCACTCCTCTATTCCCAAAATATCACTTATAACCTAGCCAGGCATGACGGTGCATACCTGTAATTCCTGAATGTGGGAGGTGAAGGTAGGAGTATCACAAGGTTTGAGACCAGCCTGGGCTACCTAATATAATTCTGTCAAAAAAAAAGTCATTTTTATAGTCATATACAATTTTGTCCTAATCTTGGACAGTGATAGTTTAAATTAATGATACTCATTATAAACATGAAAATAAACAGATCGAAATTAGATAAAATTTAATAAATTTTATTTAAACTGGAATTATACAAGTAAATTTTATAGGAAGTTTAGCTATTTTGATTAATGTCATGTGTTTGACAAAGCCCCTGAATACTATTTGTTGCGAGCTGTTTACTGTCGACCTCTGCCTGTTACAATGTGTAAGAATGGGGGGCTCCATAGGCCTGGTTCTTCAGGGGCAACCATAGGCCCAAGAAACATTTGCCTGGGCAGGAGAGAAGCTACGCTTGCAGTTTTTGGTCACTGTCCCACTGCTCTTCAGACATTCATTTCTTGTCCATCATCACCATTACCTGCTTCTGCTGAGCACTGCTTGTCTCCACCTCATGGTCTCTCTGCTTTTCCCCTTTCCTTTTTCTTTTGCTCTTCTGTCTTCAAAGTTTCTCCTGCTCTTCTTGGCTTTCACCCCACAAATGTAGCATTTTGTCAACCTCACCAGCCCATCATCGAATCATAGGAATTTTTCCTTTTCCTTTTTTTTTTTGCAGTAAAGGGGCTTGAACTCAGATCCTACAACTTGAGCCACCAGCCCTCTTTTGTAATGGTTTTTTTCAAGACAGAGTATTGGGAACTATTTGCCTGGGCTGACTTCAAACCACGATCCTCCTGATCTCTGCCTCCTGAGTAGCTAGGATTACAGGTGTGAGCCACTTGCTCCTGGCTTCTTTTCTTTTTCTTAATTGATAAAACAAATGGGAAGAAATCCGTGTTTGAACTTTCTACTTTTTGCAGACACTTTCATTGGTCTAGGAATTCAGGGGAGATTTCTTGCCCTGAGAAGCCTTTGTTGTGCCTAGGATCAAAGCCATCCTGATGTGATGTGATTAGTTTGACTTGAGCCAACTTATCGAAACTGAAACTACATTTCCCAGCATTTCTTTCTCTGCACCTTCTTAGCATCGCCCACAGGAAGTCAAAAATGAAGACTAACCCTATTGCTTTATACTCGGGAAGTTAAGGCAGGGCCTGATGCATCTTAGGCACAGCTGTGCTTATTTATGACCTACTGATGACAGAGGACAACAGCCAGAGCAACAGTATCTCCAGCTCCTGCTGGAACTCTTGCTTCAGTGTCACTAAATCCTGGGCCAGGCAAATGTTGAAGGCCCCAGGATGTCCAATATATTATTAGAAGTTGAAAGCTTAGAGGTAGTGGCAGGATCAGCAGTACAATTTCACTTTCCTAACTTGGGGCATCCCTTTTCCAGATGGATGTTAGGAACCTTGATCATTTACCATTTCAATCAAGTCCATTGCATTTAATGGCATCATACTGACAGGACTTACCTGAGCAGGAAGTAGTGATGACACCAGACACAGAGGTAAGACAATTGTGTGTCAGCAGATAAAAAAATCCTATAAAAATTCAGTTAGATTGCTAGTCGGTCAGTGGCTTGAGGCATATCCCTTCCAAGATGAATTTCAGGTTTGCTGCTTCTGGCTTCTCCTACCATTAAGAAAGATGCATGATGAACCAAGTATTGGTGGTTTGTAATCCTAGCTATTTGGGAGGCTCAGATAGGGAGAATCATGGTCTGAGACCATCCCAGCAAATAATTCATAAGACACACTCATCTCCAATAATAATAATAATAATAATAACCAGAGCAAAATGGATTGGAGGTGTAGTTTAAATAGTAGAGCACCTGCTTTGCAAGCATGAAAGCCCGGCATTCAAACCCCCATAACACCAAAAAAAAAAAAAACACAATACCATATTGGGCCTCTGTGAGGTTTGAAAGCAACATGTACCCTTGGGGATACAAATCCTACCCATTTACAGAGCAACCTGAAAATTTCAGTTTTTAAAGGGGCCAGAAAAAAGCAGGTTTGCAACAGGCGCAGGCTGCTATGGAAGCTTGTGGGCTAGTTGGACTACATTATCCTACAGACTTGAAGGCTCTGAAAACATCAGAAAGAGATGTTTCATGGGGCCTCTGATTATACCCTATAACTGAATCATAGCCCAAACTATTAGGATTTGAGAGCAAAATTCTGCCATCTTCAATAGAAACAAATGCTACTGTTTCCCTTTTTTAGAAAAACAAAGTTCTTACTTGCTACTGAACCACAGTAGAGGCTGAATCCTTAAACATGTCACCTGAGTGCTTCTCATGGCCTTTATAGACCACTAAGCCACAAATGTAGGTGTGCATAGCTGTACTTCATCAAATGAAAGTGGTACATACAAGAACTGACTTGATCAGGTCCTAGAGCCACAAGGAAGTTACACGAGCAAGATGAGCAAGGATGCATCATGTATCATGACCCATTTTCTGCCACACAGCCTCCTCCCTCTCCACTTGCATCTCAGCCCTAAGAGGAGTTTCCTATGGCCAGCTAATTAGGGTCTGGGTTACAGATGACTCTGCATAATAGGTTGAATTCACATGAAAGCAGGCAAGTACAACATTGTAGCTACAATCTGATTAAGACCTCCAGACCCAAAGATGGCAAAGTAATAGGATTTGACCAAAAGGTTCATGAAAGTGTACTTACAGCAGCAGAGATGGAGATTACAGATGGTTCAACAATGTGGGCTTCCACTCACTAAGGCTGATCTGGCTACAGCCACTGCTAAGTGCTCAGTTTGGTAGGAGCAGAAAATGACATTGAATCCCTAATATGACACCATTTGTGGAGTGGAGGGGAATCAGCCAGTGCTGACAGATGAATTACATAAAACTCATAGGATGGAAAGGGCAATATTTTGTTCTTACTGGAATAAATACACCAGAAATGAGTTTGCTTTGCTTCTTCATAATGCTTCTGCCAAAACCATCATCCTTGGATACACAAAGTGCCTATTCTCGGTATTAGTTCTGAGCATGAGACTCATGTTATATCCTATGAAGTGTGACAGTAAGCTTATACTCATGGAATTCACTGATTTTACCATATTTCCTGCTACCCTGTGGGAGTTGGCTACACACGCACAGTGGAATGGACTTTTGAGGACCTGATTATGATCCCAGCTAAGTAACAACATCTTGCAGGACTGTAATGACCATAAGAATGACCTGTATTAGGAAAGCAATGTGAGTCAACTCCTTGAATAGCTATCCTTACCTCAACTAGCAAAAACCCTCAGTCCTTCTTATTACTGCTTATATTCTCTCTTCAACAAAATTAGAGACAAGGGCAAAATAGTTTCTGCCTTGTAGTGAGGGGGTGGGGGGAAGAAGGAAGGGGCAGGGTAGGTAGGGAGGGGGCGGGGGGAAGAAATGACCCAAACATTGTATGCACATATGAATAAAAGAAAAAAAAAGAAAAAAGAATGACCTGTATTCTTATATGGGTGCTGGTGGCTCATGCCTGTAATCTGAGCTACTTGGGAGGCAGAGATCAGGAGGATCAAGTCTCAAAGTAAGCCTGGGCAAATAGGGCTAGTGGAGTGAAAAAAGACCCATATTCTCTGTATTCTCTCAATCACAAGTAAGTATATGAATCTGTTTCTCCCCTTCCCGGTATTCAGGGGTCTGGGAATCAAGGAGTATACATGAGAGTGGCTTCTCTGAAGATTACCACTAGTGATTCACCAATGAAATTTTTCTTCCTCTCTGCACTTTGATCTCTTTTGTTCTAGAGGTGTTTGCTACTGAGAAAAGATGGCTGCTACCAATGGGATACCATGATGATTCTCTTACACTGGAAATCAGATTTTACCAAATATCCTTAGCCTTCTCACACAACTGAATCAGCAGGTACTGGTTGAGATGATTGACCCAAATATCAAGGGGAAAATGAGTTACTACTATACTATGTCTGGGATGTTGAAGACCCCAGTGGTGTCCCCTAGAGCTTCCAAGGCAATAAAAAACAATCCAAGATAGGCAGGATTGTTAGGATCCAGAACCTTTGGGGGAATGAACAATGTTTAACAATTTAGCTCAGTAATTAAGTTATTCTATATCAAATGGGAAATATAATTCAGCTAGAAGAGGAATGAAAATCACCAAAAAATAAAGGGATTTTATACCTTTACAAGGGAAGTATCATTGTGTTTCTATGTGTACAGGAGAATTGTGATATTAGATGAAGGCAAAATTTTCCTTTTGTCTTTATTTGGAAATTAAGTATTATTAAAAAATGTGTGTTTGGATGCCAAGTGGACAAAAGGTTAGACTGCAATGGAGTTGTAATATGTCAGTTTAACTAAGTTGGAATTTCAATTTTTAGCCTTCCCTTCCCTACATAGTAGAGATTTATTTTTAAAAATATTTTGTACAAGATTTGGAACATGGACATGAAAGAGTAAACATATTCCTAGAGAACAGGACACCATCACCTCAGACATTCCTGCTTACCATCAAGGGCTGACTCTGACGGGGTGGTCCAGCAGCTGGGCCCTCAGCATTTCAGTACTTCAGTTCCTTCTTGGTCTTATGATTCAGTTTCTCTGGCTTCTTGGTCAAGTTCATGTTTTGCTTTCAGACAAATGGCCCCATTTCTCCCTTGCACAATGTCCCCATCCTAGAAGTTAGAGACTTGGAGGCAGATAGCTCTGGTCCTTCCTTGTGGTTTCCAGCTTAGTTTCACAGAATCCTGATTTTCCCTCCTCCTATTTCATGTCCATCTGACTCCCCGCAACTGCTTCCCATGCAAACTGCAGACTCCAGCACCACACACAGAAACAATAGCTCCCACAACTTTTTTTTTTTTTTGAGGATTCAAACTCAGGGTCTTACACATATAAGCAAGCACTGTACCACTGAACTACATCCCCAGTCCTTGTTTGTGGTTGTTGTTGTTTTTTGGGGGGAGCAGATTCTTCCTACGTAACTAAGGCTGCCTAGGAACTCATAATCCTTCTGCCATCACCTCTCAGGTTCTGGGATTACAGGTGTGTAGCACCACACCTGGTTTTACCACAATTGTTTTATGTGATCAAATCCCTTCAATAAATCCCTTATTTTATGTGTTTGTGCTTTCCAGTGTCCACTTTCTCTGGTGCTCCAGAATGAGAAATATCTGGTTGCCAGACAATCAGAATGTTTCCTTATAATGCACACAGTTCTCTGAAAGGCTTTAAGAAAGATGGGGGATAATGTGAAACACAGTTCCTGCCTTCAAACTTCTGACAAAAGACTTTAAAAGCATACTTTTCCTAATGATTCTTGACTTTAAACAATGTCATTTTGCCAAATGTCAACAATCTCTTGTAATAATTTGAATGCAGATTTCTTAGCTGAAGTAGGCGGCTGGGATCTGTAAATAACCCCAGAATGTCTTAAAAATTACCTTTTCAGGTATATTCACCACTTGAGATTGTTTTGCCATTATATGCTTTTGTTCTTTAAAAATTAAGTACAGAAAAATAGAGTCAAGTAGTTCTAGGAACTTAGCAATTTTTTTTCCAAGAATTGAGAGCTGCCTTACCATGGCATACTTTTAAGCCTATTGCAGAAATGAAATACTTTAAAGTAATCAGAGATGGACTGAAAATTAAATTTCAAGTTATGTTTAGGCTAATAAAAACAACTTGGCAAGAATAAAGCAATAGTTCCATGGGAAGGAGAGCATTTCTCCATTAAAATGTCGATCTCTATGTCCGCCATGCCAGCACAGATTTTCATGTGTAATTGGACAACACTCCTCAGGCTTTTTCAGTGACACTCCTGGCTGTCATGCTGGCTATGTGTCATCCAAAGAAAACTTCAATGAAGTCCATCTGCCTATTCCCTTATTCATGTGTATTGTTGTGCCTATTATCATTTTTAATTCTGAAAAGAAAAATCTGTTGAATTCTGTATGCAGTTCATCATATGTTTGCCAAGCTTGAATTTAATTAAAATTTGAATTGCATTCCCTTAAAATAATGTCAATCTACTCCAACAAATTAAATCAGTTTAATAGCCCCACTGAAAATTTTCACCCAAGTAAAACCATACAAGTTTTAGATGATTGCAAAATTATTGTGATAATGCACAGTATCATGAGTTTTAGTTTTAGAAGCAAAAAATCAATAAAGATTTACTCCATATATTTTCATTTTCCTTCTCTAAGGAATTAAGTTATTCTCAGCAGGTCATGTATTTCTGGTTATGGCAATCAGTTCTCTCTGCTTTCAAGGTTTATTTGAATAACTACAAATTATCCAGAGATGCTGTTTCCATGTGTACACAATCAACAGTTATGAATACGATGTTTTCTTCCAAGACAGATGCCAAGATTATGGTATGTCTTCCAGTTCATAGTACTATATGAACTATATGTTGTTTTGGGGCTATTCTTCTCAGGAACATGCATTACTGCCAAGCAAGGCAATAAGCTGATTTAAGTAGAAGAGGAGGAGAGAAGGAAGGAAGAAGAGTGCATTCAGGGTCACATTATGACTAAGACCCAAGAAAGAGAAAGCAAAGTGTAAGGTCATAGATCCCTACTCACTTTCTGTTTTACTCAGCTGAAGGTCATGATCACGCACACAGCCTCTAAGCATATGAACACCACTTGAGTCTAGAGTCTGTTGCTAAGAAATGCCCAGAGAAAAACCCTTCTCAGTCTGCCACAGAGATTTCTCTCTGTTCCATAGATCTTTGAAAAGTACAGCCTCCCTAAATACAGTCCCGAGTAAAGTACTTGTGTTACTATAACTGTGTAGTAACAACCAGTTTATAAATTATTTGCATTTGCATTATCTTATTTTTATTTACAAGGGTCCTTTCAGGGAGTCACAGGAGATTTATTTTTTTCTGTTTCTAAATGTAAGAACAAACTAGTGATAGCTATAGACACAATTAAAACCTAGCCAGGTCTTCTGATTTTTATTTCAAGGCTCTTTCTGATACCATGTTGCTCTTAACAGAAATGTTCTTGAACCATCTTCCATAAATAATAATCAAACCAGGGTTTCTGTAAGCAAACACAGACAATGAACACAGCATGAGACTTCAGCACTATGGAACTCAGTGCAACCTACTTAAACTCAGAACCTCTAAGTATTTTTACAAACAGTAAATCCAGGAAGCCTCACTGAGACAGGAGTTTTAGCTAATTTCTATTTTATGGGGGGAAAAAAGTGATATTTTAAAATGGTATAATGAGTTCCAGGAAATCAAACAGGAAAGAAATAAGCCCAATAATTCTTCTTTACTGGGTACTGTCACTAGGTCAGGGTTAATCAGTGTACTGTCTGTGATCTACCTACATCACAACCACTTTGGGTGTAGGTAAAAACAGTTCCCAGATCCTGACAAACACCCACAGAGTCAGTGTGGAGGCTCTAGAGTCAGCATTCAGATCAACTCCTCAGGCTAATTTTATGCACACTACTGTTTGAGAATAACTGCACTGACCAAGTTTCACTCCCATGGGATCAAAAAAGAAGCTACTAAGTGCCATGAGTATAAAAAATGTATTACTAGGATGTAATGTGAACTACATACACCTAAAGTGAAATAGCTAGCACCAACAGTTTATGCCTGAATTAGTTGTATTCACATGATACCATTTGACTCAGTGGCATCTTGTTTTATTCTTCTATAAAGTGCAAATAACACTTGAGCATTCTTGAAATGTGAGGATTAAGTCAATGACAGTAATAAATGTGTTGATGATACATGCAACTGGAGGGTAATAAAAGACAGGATTACAGGGGAAAGCTAGAGTGTATCATTTCCCATCTCTGAGAAGGCTGTTACCTGTATTTCAATTAAAAGCAGTTATTCAAACAAAGAAATAATAGCACTGACTCTCACAATTGGCACCAAGTTAGAATAAGTCAGCATATTCAATGATAAATAGGTCACATGGTCTACAAAACTTTTACTCTGGGAACCCCACAGCAGGAGCTGCCTTGACCTGCCTGGTTAAAACCAACTCTTTGTCCCCGTGATTAGATAATTAGTGAGAACATTGCAACTATGTGAGAACTACAGTTTCACCAGCTGATCTATGCAGGGGAAAAAATATGTTATTACCTCTCTTTTAATAGTAGCTGTGATTAACTATAATAAAATATATGGCTGGTAATTTCAACAGTGCACGAATCCCTGAAATTATTTCTTGCTAGGACTAAAAGAGTTTTAGATTAAGAGCTCTTCTCTTAAACTTGTAATTTGGGTTTCATCTATTCATTATAAAAATCAAGCCAAAGCTGAAAGAAACAATCCAGGGTCTAGAGAAAACAGACCCCTCTTTCACAAAGAATTATTTTTTTCCTCAAGTGAGAAACCACTTTAGTCCCTGCACTTTGTCTCAGATGTATGAAAACAAATACCTCCATCCAGCTCCCAACAGTAATTTTAAAAATCACCACATTTGTGAAACATAAATTCAACTTTTTGAAGTTGAAAAGTTCCTTTCGAAAAGAATGAACATATTTTCCTTTTTTTAAAACCTGGATCCCACTACATTAAATGAGTCGGCTTACTCCTTTAACATGTTTATGTTATTAAAATCTATCTGTTTCTTTTTTCCCTGGCACTAATGATCTGAACTAGTAGAATCATTCTTTATGGAACAAGTTCTCCAGAAATACAGCTCCTGCCCAGAACAGAGATGAGACTAGAGTTCAGCTTTTGTTCTTGACTTCTACTAATCTGCTGGGTTGGCTTGGAACCTAAGGAATAGACATCTGTTATTCTAGCATTTTATGTCAGGAGACAACACATGCTGTTAGAATCTTCAGCTATAAAAGTGTTGGGGAATAGCCACTCCTCTGAAACAGGTCATTCCATGTATCTATACTCTTCTGAAAAAATCAGAGACGCTTTGAAAATATCTCTGGAAAAGACAAAATCTTAGATTCCATACCTGTTTTTTTTTTTATGTTGCTTTATGGAATATACAATAATAAATGTGTTTATTGTACCTTGGACTTCTCTTTTTCTTTTTATTCTATTTTATGGTAACATGATAAACATTTCTAGACAAAAAGTTGCAGTGAATATAAGTGGAACCTGGCATAGACTCAGGTTTTAACAAAAGCCCATGAACTACCTGGATGATCAGATGAATCAAGAAAACCCTGTTTGTTGAGTATTTCAAACAAGGGCTTTAACAGAATGAGTTCTGATCTGCTGCTGCTTTTTGACAACAGCCGTGAATCACTGATAGAAACCCATGAGAACCCAGCCAGCAGACTTAATTATATATCATTACCCAAGATAATGGCAACATTTTAGGTATGAATTAAACATTCTGTGGTGGAGACTTGCATCATTCTGGAGTGTTGTCAGTCCAGTGATTTTAAAAATCCATAGACAAAACACGCAAGATTTATTGTTCATTTAAGAGGAGTTACAACATTTCTTCGTATTCATTATTTAAGACTCAGGTGGGGGGAGAAAGGCTACTTCCTTTGTGAAGACAGAGGAGCAGCTTTTATCAAATGTAGGAGGTAATATTCACATTGAGGGAGAATCAAGCATATAAGTAGAAACCACTCCAAACCATGCAATCATAGCTTGGAATCAGACCCCAGGAACCATCTGATCTGACCTCCTGACTGCAGGAAGGACTATAGCCAGGCATTTTCTAAGGGAGGACCAAATTATTCCAAGTCAGGACCCCAATTACTCCCTTCACGTTTCCTGCTCTGATGCTGGAGCATGGTGCAGATGTGAAGGAAAACCAGCTCAGCTCCAGCTGCTTTTCTCTTCCTTTAGTTCCCCAGCAAAATTCAATGTGCAAAAGTGAAACACTTGGTGCTGAAGACTTGGGAAGATATGAAAAACTGTAGAAAAGTCACTGATTGTGGAAAAATATCTGGTTGGAAGGTCCTAAGAAGAACTATGCACTCCCTTTAAACAGAAATCAGTCTAAACCAGAAATCACAATGGGCACCCTCATAAATGAGACTTGGGTCCAGCAAACATCATTTGTTCAACCCACATTGTTTTTATTTTAATGTGAATTTTTTTGAAAGTTAGATTTCAAATAAAAATTATGATTTGAGCTGGGCACCAACGGCTCACGCCTGCAATCCTAGCTACTCAAGAGACAGAGATCAGAAGGATCACAGTTGGAACCCAACCCAGGCAAATAGTTTTGTGAGACTCTATCTCAAGAAACCCTTCACAAAAATAGGGCTGGTGGAGTGGCTCAAGGTGAATCTGTGCTCAACCCCTGATACCGCAAAAAAAAAAAATTATGATTTGAGGCTTTAGGTTCCAGGTTTTGGAGATCAGGGCCAATGGCCAATGGCCCTTCAGAGCCCTAAACCAGGTACAGAATAGCATCCACCAGTCCCTGGAAAATAGACAGCGACTCTCCAGCCAGTGCCTTAAACTCAGATCTCCTTAGAGCATTGGCATTACTCAGCGTGTTACACAAATTTGTGAGGACTTGAGTATATGAGAACTCATTTAAACCATCTTAAGTATATTTTTCTTTGATTTTTTTTTTTTTTGATGGGACTGTGGTTTGAACTCAGGGCTTCATGCATGCAACAGGTACTCTACCATTTGAGCAATGTCTCCAATCCATTTGCTCTGGTTATTTTGGTGATGGGGGTCTTGCAAACTATATGCCCATGCTGGCTTCAAACAGCTATCCTCCCAATCTCAGCCTCCCAAGTAAGTAGGATTACAGGTGTAAACCACCTGCACCCAGCTGATCTTTCTTTGGTTTCAATCATTAACATTTTAATCTGTTGAAAAACAGATTTTGTACTGTCTTATACCCATTTTCTCACAATCCTTTACTATAAATAGCTCTCACCTGGGTTTAACACTGCTTCTTGGCAAATTCTGTCCCTCATGTGTGGAAAGAGACTAGCCATTACCAACTTTTTTTGTTTTTTGAGGCACGGTCTTGCTATGTAGCCTTTGAACTCATAATCCTCCTGCCATCAGTTGATTTCATTGTTTTGTTAGTCAATTTTAAAGTAAGGTCCCTTCTTCTTTTGTGGTTTTTTTTTTGTTTTGTTTTGTTTTTTGTACCAGAGTTTGAACTTAGACTTTCACACTTCCTAGCAGGTACTTTACCACTGGAGCTATTCCTCTCAGCAGAGCTCTTCCTCTTTAGAAACCTCTTGTTTCTCAACAGGAGCCAGAACCTCCTGCAGTTGAGAAAAAAGGCCAATGAGGAACAGAGAGCATTTAGTAATATTAAGACCACTCTACTGTCCTGGTGAACAGTGGCCAGGCCATGCTCCATTCCTCCCAGGCCTGACATAAATGGAGAAACCATATGGCTGGAATTGTAACTTATCATCACTGATGAGTTACACTGATAAGTTGCACAAGTTGAATCTCTCACTAAAGTTCAGATGGAGTCATTCACTTCCCCACCAACTCCATGTTTCCACCATTAAGGAAAAGTTGGAGCTTAAAATCCTTAAGTCATTCTGTCTAAATGAAATGTTTCTGAACTTTGTATAGACTTTTTCATTATTTGTATCTTTGCAGTGTTGTGACTAGTAGGGAGGAGAAATGGAAACAAAGAGTTGTCTTCTGATCTATTTAGTCCAGTGAAACAAAGTGCAGCTCTCTCTCCTCCAGCAAGAGGGCATTGTTATTTTAGCCTTTTCTCCCAGGACGACTTCCCATCTCTAATTATTCTAATTTGCTTCTCCAGTGACTCGCAACTCTCTCTCTCACACTCCTCGCCCTATGTAAGCTCAGGTTTCTTCTTTCTCTATTCCTATTATGTTAAGGAAAACAAATTGTATTTTCTAACAATTAATACATGCCTGCCTATTATGTTTCCTTTCTCCTTCTCCAGCATAAATAACTACAATTCCTATAAGTATTCCTGATCAAATAGATTTTTCTCTATTTGAATGTATTTGTTCTCTCTTTGTATCTTATTCAAGTTCTCTAAATTTCACTTAAATTGTTATCTCCAAAACCATTTATTATTTTATATAATAAATATATAATTGAGGCCTAACTCTAATATGAAATGAGTGCTTACCTTTTGTTTTCTAATAGTTCTCTTTCTGTTTTTATTCCTGAACCGTAATATTTTTTACAATAGTGGCTAGCACATGGAGGATTCTCATAATATACACTTCCTCTTTCGTTCGTTCTTTCTTTTTTGGAGGCACTCAGCTTTGAACTCAGCCTTTATGCTTACTAAGCAGTCACTCTTACCACTTGAGTCACTCCACCAGCCCCACTTCCTCTTTCCTCACCTTGATGATGTAATATTGATTATTACACCTTAGCTGGTTGTGCAATTATAAATCGTCAGCTTGCCCTATGTCCCAACAAATTTTCACCGTGTGTGTATATATGTATATAATTTCTCTATTGTAGTTTGTTAGTCTTACTTCATTAGTCCTGAGAATTGTATTTATTCTTAGATACTACCTATGTCTTATGTCTATTTATCTGCAAGAGGAAAAACACACAAAAAAAATTGAGAGTGAATAGAGGCAATGAGAAAAGAAGGAAATCATGAAAATAGTGAAATTTTTGATCCCACCAAAATCGGAGAGTGTTTACTAAAATGTTACAAAAAGAGAAATGTATTTATAATTTGTTTGTTAATTTATTTATTTAGGAGGGATTGGGTTTGAACTCAGGGCTTTGCACTTGCTAGGCATATGCTCTACCACTTGAGCCACACCCCCAGCCCTTATTCATAATTTTATAAAGAGAGAAGGCTATGCAAACAAAGCTATTAGTAGACTAAAGTAATCTTGGGCCAGAATTTTGCTAAAAACAAATATTACTCTAGCTTCCCTGCATATTGACAACTTGCCTTCAAAAGTCAATTCCAAATTGGGCATGATGGCTCACATCTATAATCCCAGCACTGAGGAGGCTGAGGCAGGAGAATTGCAACTTCAAGGCCAGCTTGGGCTACACAGTGAGACCTTGTCTCCAAAAAAAAGAAAAAAAACCAGTCGGGGATGGAGCATGTCTCAAGTGGTAGAACACCTACCTAGCAAGCACAAAGCCTTGAGTTCAAACCCCAGTACTGTCAAAAAAAAAAAAAGTCAATTATAAATACCAAAGTTTTTTTTTTTCTTTGCTATTTCACTCATCCAAGAAAACAAATGAAGCTGGACCCTGGTGGTTTACACCTATAATCCTACCTATTTAGCAGGCTGAGCCCAGGCAAATAGTTGGTGAGACTCCATCTCCAAAATAGCTAAAAAAGCAAAATGGACTGCATATGTGGCTCAAGTGATTGAGTGCCTCTTTGCAAATGAGAAGTCCTGAGTTCAAATCCCAGTCCCAACCAAAAATATAAAAGAAACAACTGTCAAGTAGTATTATTGAAAACTCATCTCGTTTATGGCTTGTCATGTTAAGTGATTGCAAATTAATAAAACTGTAATGACAGCTAATCCTACTGTCTAAAGCAGTCTTAAGAAACAGTTGTCTCAAAAAGTGGATCTTTGCAAGAGGACTGACCACATTATTCCTCTAAATAAGGCTTTTTAAATACTGAGATTGTAATTTTATTTCTCAGAGGGAGCTTTATTGATAGTTTTCAGGAACTCACATATATATGGTAAAATTGGCATTATCTCCTTATTTTGTTACAGATTAATTCTAAATAAAAGATTGGACTTTAAATTTATGTGACAAACTTGCAGAGAGACCCACAAAATTTATTCTACAACTTGCTATAATTTACAATATTTGTAAATGGATATATTTACTTTTTTTAGATTTAGAACCTTCTGAGAAGCAATCCTAAACTACTCACTTTTTAAAAGATGTCTAGTCAGGTAGGGGCAACTTAAATAAAAGTCACGTTCAAGTGCAAAATACACTAGATGGCCGTGAAAATAAGCCATTGAGGTTGTCTGCTCATAAAATGAGTCTTATATACCCAGGAACATTAAATCAGCTTTAGAACAACTACATGTAAAGTGATTGCTCTTTTGTGTTAAGGCTTTGTTTTATTAATTTCCAGATTTATGTAGCAACTGTTAGGTATAAATGTCCAAGAAGCTAGCAATAAAATAATGTTTGAATAAAGATCTAATTCTCAGTAGATGCTTGGCACTTCGTTGCATCTCCCATGCATACCTTTATGAAATATCCCATTCACAAGCATCAGGGTGTGAACTACAAGCCATTAAAAATGATATTATGAGATTTCAAGTTGGTTAGTGAAGAGAGGATTTTCCAAAAATTAGGTTCTGCTTCTACTCTGAGGTTTTAGAAATATTTGCCAGAATAAGATAAACTTAAATATTCTTTAAGCTGGTTAGGTTTCTAGAGGCAACTGATACATTTTGATTTGTTTAAAATTTAGGAATTACAATGTGGTAATAGCACTATGACCTAAAGTTTATTTCTCATGGTAATCTGGTAAATGTGATCAATCGAGGTAGGGGGACATTCACTTTAGAATGGACCACAATTCAAAGATACTTTACACACTCTGTAGAAATTTCATTTAAGGTCTTACTCATTACAAGCTTTGTTTTATAAAATATTCCTTCATATCTGCCAAACCTTAGAATAACCCTTGTAAAAACCATAAATATGGCACAGATAAACAGTGGCAGTCTTACATAATGAGGTGTCCTTGCCAAATGAGAGGAAAAGAATACATGGAGCCTGCCTCCCACTAAGCAACATGTTCCAGGCCTAGCAAGCCTGAAGCACCATCATTCATGGAATGAACTTCTGGCTCCCAGCAGAAGTTAAGGTTCATGCTGGGCTACTGAAAGGGAGAGTTCTGCAGAGCCTTTCACAGCACAGAAGCTAGCTCCCTTCTTCCTGCCACTATCTTCCGTTAACCTGAGAGTGATACAGGCAAAGATTCTGTTATCATTACCATGAACACAGCGCATCCCATCTTGTAGTTCTTGATAAATGTTAGGTGAACTGAATGACTTTTTAATTTCCAGATGAGGGGTTTACAGTGTTATTTGTTCCATAAATAGAATGAACACTGCATGATGAAAGTTACCCAGAAGCCAGTTGTAGCAGTGCACATTTACAATACCAGCGCACAGGGAGCTAGGGCAGGAGGACCTTGAATTCAAGGCCAGCTTGGGTTACATAGCTAGATCCTGTCCAAAAAAGCAGAGGAAGGGAGGAAAGGGGGAAGGAAGGGAGAGAGAGAGAGGGAGGAAAAGCACTTTCTCCTAGAAAGTGTCCATTTCACTTGATACACATCAAGAAAGGATAAAGAAGAAAGCCACTACAATAAAAGTTATGATTAATAATAATTGTGTTTTTGTGTCTCAGGGAATGAGGTAAGTGTGGATAGAGAGAAATCATGGTAATCAGATACAATGAGCTAGAGAAGCCATCAGCTTCTGTTGAGTACACTTCTCAAAGGAGAGGCTTAATAAGGCAAAAACAAAAAAAAAGCTATTGATACCCCATTTTCTAGCACCATCCCTTTCTAGACATACAATCCTCAGTAAGTTATATAATTTCTCCATGCATCAGTTTCTTCTAAAATTTAAATCATGATACTACCTATCTTGTATAGTTGTTATTAGGTATTAAATGCGTGAATTTTGTAAAAAGCTTAGAACAGTGCCTGGGCCTCACATGAAGAGCTATGTAAGTATTTGTTAAATAAGTAGACAAAATGTGCCCAGATCCCATGAACATATCATCAATGTATTATACCAAAAAGGCTGGAGGATGAAGTTGGAACCACAAAGACAAAAGATATCCACCCTGATCTTTTATAGTTATTTTTTTCCTAAAAACATAACTCTGTTTTGCATTTACAACAGTATTTATTTACTATTTGAATAGTCATGTTCAGTATGTTGAATTTCATTTTTCTATCTACTTTCAACAGTTAAGAATTATTAAGGAGGCCAGGCACCAGTAGCTCTCGCCTATAATCCTAGCTACTCAAGAGGCAGAGATCAGGAGGATTGTGATTCGAAGCCAGACCGGGCAAATAATTTGCAAGACTCTTATCTCGAAAAACTCTTCACAAAAATAGGGCTGGTGGAGTGGCTCAAGGTGAAGGCCCTGAGTTCAAGCTCCAGTACCACAAAAAAAAAAAAAAAAGCAGAATTATTAAGGAAGTCAATAAAAGTTTTTCAGAAAAACAAATTAGAAAAGATATGAGAATGAAAGCTATACATTGATGATTAATGATTGATTTCTTTTGAGCTATCTTTTTTTCCTACTAAATTTGACCTAAATTTGCTAGGAACCCCCTGACCATAACCATCAGATCTGATTGTAGTCTATGGCCTCTCTAAAGAGTCAAAGATAACTAGCACTTATACGCCTTTTCATTTTTTAGTTTCATATGCAGAACACCAGTTACCATAGAGATAGTACTGAGATAGCATAGTTTCTACTTACCAATTTATAAAATGTGAAGGAAATATGTTGAAAACTGTTAACCCAGGATGAGGGAAAAGGGCAAGGAAGTGCAGTGGGGGGGGGGGAGTACGTTTTCATAAGCACAATGCATATACAGGTAAAATACCAAGGTAAAAATCCCACTGAACAATGAACAGACACCTAAACAACGAAGGACAAGAATGAAAAACAGGGCATGCTAAGGGGAGGGCATAAACAGAAGAGGGAGGTTGATATAAGGAAATAAAGAAAGTGAATATGGGGTGAGGTACTTTCTATACAAGAATGAGTATAGAATTTTTAAACCTGTTGAAGTTACCATAAGAGGACTTAGACAGAAAAAAAAATACACACACATATAAACACACATGAAAATGTCATAATGAAACTCTCTGTATAGATACTTCAAACAAACAAAAATATCTTTTATCAAAAATGGAGAACAGGTAGATAAAACAGGTCTTGTATGGGGTTTAGTGCCAGTGGGAAGGGAGAGGGTATAAGGAAGGGATGTAGGAGAGTAAATATGGTGGAAATATTACGTACTCATGTATGAAAATGGAAAAGTGAGACCTGTTGAAACTATTCCAAGAATGGGGAAAGAAAAGATAAAGGAGAATGATGGAAGGGGTGAATTTAACTAAAATATTTTATGAATACTTATGTAAATGTCACAATGTACCTATAGTACAACGATAATATGACAATAAAAAAATTAAGTGGGAAAAAAATTTTATAATGTGAAACTAAAAACATTTGAAGACATCTAGATAAACCTCAACTCTTGGGGTTTTGTACACATTCTTAAGGAGGATATTTGGATCCTGTTTCTAATATACATTTGATCCTCTGTCACTAATCTTTTTGAAACATTTATTTCTCCTTTCTCTATTTTAGTTTTCATAGCTAAATATGAGAGGAAAAGGGCCTTTTAAAAAATTCTGTAAAAATCAGATGAGAAAATCCAAATTAGGAATAGTGAACAGTACTATGTAACTACAACTGGCTATTATTTTAAATATTTGAGATGTTTTTAAATGCTATACAATTCAGGTAATGAAATTCAAATGTGAATTTAATTTGACAACTACCTATTGAACACTTACTGGGTTAAGCACAATAAAAAGATACTGAGGAATATTGTAAAGTCATCCACTCTCAAAGAACCTGCAATCTGGTGGGAGGAGGTAACATACAAACATCTAACTATAAAAAAATTGTAGCTAGGTCCCAGTGGTTCACATCTATAATCCTAGCTACTCAGGAGGAAGAGATCAGGAGGATCACAGTTCAAAGCAACCATGTGCAAATAGTTCAGGAGATCATATCTTGAAAATACCCATTATTTAAAAAAAGGGCTGGCAGAGTGGCTCAAGTGGTAGAGCACCTGCCTGCTTAGTACAAGCCCCAGTACCACCACCAAAAAAAAAAAAAAATTTGAAGAAGAAGAAAGGAAGGAAGGAGAAAGGAAGACATGGAGAAAGGAAGGCAGGAAGGAAAAAAGAAAGAGAAAGAGGAAAGGGTAGGGAAGGGAAAGAAAGGGAACGGAAGGGAAGGGAAGGGAAGGGGAAAAGGAAAAAGGAAAAGGTCTAAGAGTATATGGTATTGTAGCTCAATGGTAGAATATGTACTTAGTTAGAATGATCAAGGCCCTGAGTTCAATTCCCAGAAACCCACCCCCCCAAAAAAATTAAATAAATAAAACATGAATGGAAGCACTCAGCAAGAAAGGTAGTGGCTCAAAGCGAGAAGACAGGGGCCATATAAAAAAAGGGCATCACTAAATCTGGTCTGGAAGGACGAGACTAAAATTGTGTAGTGTTCAACATGAATTATATTGTACAAAAAAAGAAAATTGTTCACACAGTCAAGTGCCATCTGAAACATGGCTTAGAGAAGATCAGCACATTAGCTGCTGCCAGCAGGCACTGTTAAGAGCAATGGAAGTAGAACAATTGTTTCCTGTTGAGATCTATATTTGTCAGGTTGGTCATCTCCACAGAAATCACCATTTATTTTCTTTTCAGAACTCTTCTCTTTCTCTATCAGAAAATGCAGGTTAGATTAGTCTCCATCTTTCCAAATTAATGGAAATATGAAAACCTGTACCATCTTTCAGTGAAATGTTCCCTATACAAATTGCTTAGGTTTTCACTTCAGTGAGTAAAAACTGGTCTGGGAAATGGGTACCTCAATCCTTTGTAATTTGTTGAAAACTTGCCACTTCTGCTATGTCTGGGTGTAACTAATTCTGAGTAAAGTCAAGAAATGGTATGTCAGGTGGTCTTTCTGTCCCTTCTGCCATTGTGTGACCATCATGTTTGTTTCCTTCTTGCATGGCTCGCCTTCCAGTGTCATACAAATTCCCCCCAACGATGCTCCCTCTGGGCGCTTATGGTTTTGTGTATTTTAATTTGTGAATTTTACAGGTCAACATGCCTTCAAGAAACAAATAGGTCTCTGATTTGGGGTTAGCATGAAAAATACTAGTCATTGCATGTTTCGATCAACACCAGCTGAAATTTCATGGGACCAGGTGTCAGAGGAAGCTTGTGTTCCCATTCCTGTGTCTTTGTCTCCCTCCCTTTGTTTTATTACAACTTTGCTATCCAACAATACATAGGATATAAAAAATGTTGTGATTTGCATCCTACAAAGGGGCATGGCCTGTGGCGAAAGCCATTAGCTGGTTCTGAGTCTCCAGCTTGCTTCCTCTTCAAATCCAGCCTCCTCAGCAAGCCCTTCTTTCAGGGGACTCTGCTGGATCCCTTCTCTGTCTCTAAATACAGCACAAATCTCAGAGCAAAATGTTGGCTAGCAAAGAAAAAACAGTGAGAAACAACTCTAGTTATAAGCAGGAATATTTCTTAGTTTTTTCCTAAGTACCTTCCCACCTTGTGTGTTTCACTAACTAAAAGGGGAGCTTAAGAAGCCCCTGGGGAGAAGGCGCTCTGCTGGGTGTGCACCGTGGGAGGGAAGATCATGATGCGACAAGCCCCTTCCTTCATTTCATAAGCCTGCAGCCTTAGCAATGCTAGCTTGGACGTGCTTGCCTCTGACATCCCTCTCGTTGTTAACTTAGGAAAATATTATGGGTTGCAAGGAACACACCCCAGTCTTCTATAGTCACCTCAGCCATCTTTCTTCCAGAAACCAGCAATTAAATAAAAAAAAAAAATCATTGTTAGATATTTTAGCTGAGAAAATTAACAGTGTGTGTGTGATTTACTTAATGGATGATTTTTACTCTCCACAGTCAGGATAAAAGACATTTTTATAAGAACTGGTTTATGTTGCTTTGAAAATGTCTTATTTAAAAAAAAAAAAAAAGCTGGGCAAAATGTTCAACTTTTTAATTCTGGGAAAGGAAAATCTTTACTTTGTTTCTGACCAAACTGTCATTCATGTCACATCTATGTGGAGGATGTGAGGCCAGGAGGTGGCTCCGCGCCTTTGCGTGGCTCTGTGCCTTTGGGCGGCTCCGTGTCTTTGCGCGGCTCCGTGCCTTTGCGCGGCTCTGCGCCTTTGCGCGGCTCCACAGAAATATCCCTGTGGCCAAGCAGCTACAAACTGTCTAGAAAAACCCACAACATTTTAAGAAAAATTTTTTCTTAAACTTAGAATACACTTGGCACTCCCAAGGCCATATCCTTACTGCCTTGCAACTTCTCAGCAAGACATAAAGGAAGATACAACTGCTCAAACACAGCAAACCAGAACGCTTCCTCTCAAAGGCACCTTCCTAAAACTGGGTAGTTTTCAGAAGCTAGTGTTCCTCATTGACTTTTGGGCTCAGGAAGCCTGTAATTCCTGCACAGTGCTCCAGAGAGGTCATCTTTCCTTTTATGACTTTGTTTTGAATTTTTCTGGGTGGCACTGCAAATGTTTGGAGCATCATTTTGTTTCCATCATGGTTTTGCTTGTTTTCTTCTGCTATCTCTGAGACTGAATTTTGGCCATGCTGTAACCCAATCTGAACCAACGACCTGGACTCTGAGAGAACTTCAGGCTCGCTTACTTCCATGTGGCAGTCAGGTTGCTATCTCTCTTGCTGACTCATCTGGGCTAGTTGGAAGGACACAGGAGAAGTGCCCTAGAGAACACGGGGCAGGGAGCTCGCTTTTAAATCCCAGCTTTGTCGAAGCTAACCCAAGCCTGAGGGATGCCATTGGACTGTCTCATCAGTTTCTTCATCAGCAAAATGGGAATTGTCCTCGTATTATGGTACTTAATTTTGTTGTCTTTGATGAAGTGCTTTGAAGATGAAAAGAGTTGCATTTATTTTGCTTAGCAATCTAAATTAATGGGGTCAGAAATATGACACATCATGAGTTTGGTGGAACTTCCTTGATTTTCTTGTTCTACCTCATCCATTGCTTATATATATATCCTAATTCATTTCACCCTTTCATTGGTAACTATCTCCAATTCACTTTGAGTATTTAAACTCAAAACTTTTATTATTGAAAAAATAAGAAATTTGTTCTAAGTCATCTGCCACAAGGCATATTGTATTTTCAGTCACCCAGGAAATTTGGTTGTATGCCTAACAATTCCATCCAACTATCAGAAGTCAATTTAAAAAGCTCCATGAATGATCAAGTTTAAAAGTCAGAAAATCAAAATAGCAAAGCTTTTTCAATATTAATTAGAAGAGTCACTAGAATTCAGCCAACTCCTGGAATGTTTCATCTTTTATCAAGGGTAAAGATAATATCCTTATGAAGTAAAGCATAAAAGTATTTTCACTTAGTCTCAATGGTCACTTGAATTCAACTTTAGACATAATCATATATTATGTATGTTGAAAATATATATAATATATTTAATCCAAATTAATTCTTTTGAATGGGATGAATATATGAATTGAAACGTGTATGTTTTATCTTGACACACTTTTACCAGGTTCATAATATCTCAACTAAGAGTCAGAGCAAATAATTTTAGCTGCAAAATGTAATTGAAGAAAACACATGTTAGAGGAGTGGGGGCAGGGGGAGGTAGCACAAACAGTGTATACACATGTAAGTAAATGTAAAACAATAAAATAAAAGGAGAAAAGAAAAAAATGAAATTTGGTTAAATTTTAATAATGGAAAAAGTAGAAAATTCAAAAAGGAAGCAAGTTAGCAGAGTTGCATATTTTTGTTTGACTTATCTCATTTAGCTTTGCTACCAATCATTTTTTTACTTCATTTTCCTGTGTTTTACTCAAATTACTCTATTTTGCTCCTCCTAGAATCCTTTTCATCATACTATAAACATATTGGATAGTAGTTAAAGGATCCAGTGCATACTTTTGGTCTATATAACATATTTTTGTCATGTTTTCTTTTGTATTTAGTTAATAAATTTTGAGAAATGCAATGCATCTAATATTGATAGCCATCTACCAGTATCCTTCTATAAGTGAAATACTTGAAACTCCAAATCTGCAAGGAGTGTTTCTTATTCATGTTTGCTAAAAATAGCAATCTTGTCATGTAAACTAATTACAAATATGTTACTCAAAAAAAAAAAAAAAAGAAAGAAAGACAATACATGTTCGATAAATTACCCCAAGTAGAATTCAGAAGTAGAGGGGCAATAATAATTTGGATTATGTTAACTTTTCAGCTTAAATATTACATTCATTTTTGACTGACTTAAAATTTATCACATAAACATATTCTGTAATTTGGTAGAAAGTGTTTTATTAATTCTATAGTCCAAATGTTCTTTTCATAGAGCTGACAGAGTAGCTCAAGTGATAGAGTGCCTGCCTAGCAAGCATGAAGCCCTGAGTTCAAACCCCACCTCCACCAAGAAAAAAGAAACAATTATTTTTTTTGAGAATATCCTGCTTTGATGGTTGTTTTTCGATGCCAATTCCACTAGGTTAGCATACCTAAATGCTTGGGTCAAATACCAAACTAGCAGGGCACCAGTGGCTCATGCCTGTAATCTTAGCTACTTGGGAGGCAAAGATCAGGAGGATCATGATTCAAAGCCAGTTTGTGTAAATAATTCAAGAGACCCTATCTCTTAACCTAGAAGGTAACACCCATGCACAGGAAATCAATGTGAGTCAATGCCCTGTATAGCTATCCTTATCTCAACCAGCAAAACCCCTTGTTCCTTCCTATTATTGCTTATACTCTCTCTACAACAAAATTAGAGATAAGGGCAAAATAGTTTCTGCTGGGTATTGAGGGGGGGAGCGGGAGGGGGTGGAGTGGGTGGTAAGGGAGGGGGTGGGGGCAGGGGGGAGAAATGAACCAAGCCTTGTGTGCACATATGAATAATAAAAGAAAAATGAAAAAAAAAAAAAAAAAAAAGAGACCCTATCTCAAAAATACCCAACACCAAAAAAGGCTGGTGGAGTTGCTCAAGCAGTAGAGCCCCTGTTAGCAAGTTCAAACCCCAGTACCTCCCCCGCCCCACCAAAAAAGTGTAGATGCTACTATAAAGTATTGTTTTTTAGATGTGGTTAATGCTTAAATTAACAAACTTTGAATGAAGCAGATCACCCTTCATAATAGAAATAAGCTTCATTCAGCCGGCCAAGAAGTTTAAAAGATAATTAAAGTCCCCTGAGAATGAAGGCATTCTGCCTCTAGACTGCCTTCAGTCTCACAACTGCCACCTCATTTCTCTGGTTCCTGGACTGCTGGCCTAGTCTGTGGATTTCAGATTTGCTAGTCCACAAAATGGAATGAGCAAATTTCTGAAAATAAATCTTGCTTTCTTTTTCTTTTTCTTTCTTTCTCTCTCTCTTTCTTTCTTTTTCTTCCTTCCTTCCTCCCTCCCTCCCCTTTCTCCCTCCCCTCCCTCTTTCCCCCCTTCCTCAGTTTTTTTTCTGGAGAACACTGACTAATACACATGGCTTTATTTGTTTATTTATTTATTTAGCTTGAGTTTTTCCCCTGGCCTTTACTTCCTAAATCCCTCTCCCTCTACACACCTTCTGGGGTGATGCTGACTGAATCTATCAGTAGTTAAGGAATCTAGACACAGGAGATCGAGATGGAACAACAACACAGAGTTAAGGAAATGAAGTTGAATTCTGTTCATGCCCTAGCTATGTTTATGCCAGGGCATTCCATGCACCACCATCCAAAAAGGAAAGGAAAAAGTGAATTCAACATACTTAGGCAGTGAGGTCTGAGCAATTAAGAACAAAGTCGTGCTGAATGTAGAAAAGAAACCATTGAAGCTCATGGAAATATGTGAGCTTTTTAAAAAATTCTTTTAGTTATAGAGTTTTTTTGAAGTTACAATGTGCTCTCAAATCACAAACATCATTTATTTCCTGATTAGCCAATGCCAAATACATTTTGAGCCTCCTGAAAGAAAGTTTAGATATCAGCAGTCTATCAGGTTGACATGGCCCAACTCCTAAAGCACTCCAAACCTTCTCTTCTGACTAATAAGAAAAATTTCACACAAGGGAGCATATAGCTCTCAGGAGACCAGAGCCTCACTGCTTATCTTGGTGAAAACTGTAGTAGGAAAGTAATGTCTACCATATAGGCATTCTTTTGTAGTTACTCTGGTCAGCTGTGCTGAGACTAAATTTTACAGACAGCCACACAGGACTGAGGATGAACTGGATGTTAGAATTCAAAGACCTAAAACATTATAGCTCTCACAATCACTAAAATAGTCCGGAGAGTATTGAATGAGCATTGTGTCTGGATACTGCAAAAATTCCCTCCATTATTCAGATGATTTCAATCTAGTATAGCAGGTCAAAAAACAACTGGTCAATGCCATCCAAATTAAGTAACAAAGTCTGACTAAGTGACAGTCTTTATAGCAATATACATATTTGTATAAACTAGCAATAAAACGAACTCTGCTTTTTAGCATAAGAGGGGTCTGGTATTGAGCTGAGGCTTGAGGTGGAGTGCTAGAGAAAGAGTCAATGATACTTCTAAACATCCTTAAAATGCATGTTGAAAACATGTCTTTGCATAAATAGAAAGAAAAGAGTATTTAGCTCATGCTATCAAATTCACATTCAGAGTTGCCATGTGTGAGTCTCCAAAAAAATCAAAATGAAGGATTTGTCTCTATGGAGAATTCAAAAGCAAAACATAATAGAGCCTACATCATTCTAAGAAGAAAGGAAGAATTGTTGGCTAGTACTTTTGAGCATTTGCTACATACAAGTTACTTTTCTGTAATCTGTTTATTCTCACAATTTTTTATTGAATTGCATTTATTTGAATTTTGAAGGTGACCAATACAAAGTCCACAGAGTTTTTGGAATGTGTCTACTCCATAAAATAAAGAAGTTGACATGGTCAAGAGGCTGTTCCTTTCTATAAATCCAAACAGGAAAAAAGTATAAACTAATTTCTCAAAATCGTGGATTTTTTTGTAAATGATTTAGATATTAGATTATGGTTCACAATAGGCAAAGCATATTGATTTCAATTGAATTTTTTTCTTTCCACAAAAATAGAATCTATTCTTACATGTTGTGAGCAAAATTGAAATGAACATAACAGTTTTGGGTAGGATAAAATGTAGCATATTTTAAGAAGAGTACACATTTGTTCCAAATGTTTCCTGAGACCTGCAGTACTGTTAACTGATATACATGATGACAGAAGCACCATTTGGGGGAAATGATTTATTAGCACACTGGAGTCACATGCATGTATGAACATCCCACTCATCATATCTAACCCACTGGCAGCAGTCTGAGAGCTCTGGCCATTTTTCCTAACATGGAAATGGAGATGCTGTTGCTTTGAATCAATTAACTTTTTTACTTGTGGTGATCAATAGAAAATATTTAAATATACTTGATAGGATTCATTTTCTCTAATGAATACTAATGATTCACTAAGAGGAATATCTATCACTTCAATAACATTCATAGCAGTAGTTATTATGATGATGATCCTACTTTGCAAAGATCACACTAAAATGGGAGAAAACGAATTCTAACTCAAGTCTGTCATACCAGAACCTAGGCTGATTACCAGTCTACAACTCTCAAATTCATACTTTTTAAACTGAATATGCAGTGAAATTATATACTAGGAATCAGGCCATTTTCACAACACTGAAATCTGAAAATGATGTGTACACATGTCAAACGAAGACAGCAATATACTTTACCATGTTCCATTAATTATAGGATGCACTTTTTTTCAACCTAGCTTTGTGTCCTAGATTAATTCATACTATATTTTTTCCTTACAGAGGCACATAAAATAATGATAAATTTATGGAAGCTTAGATATCCTTTAGTGTAGTGAATTAAAACCCAATTATGTTTATTTCATAGACTATAAGACTATGAATCAATTAACATATACATTTAACATATTTTATCACTGAAAACTTTTATGATATATTATTATGTATATTTCAAATACATTTAATAAATATACCTCATTAAATTATTCTGTAATTTTTCATGAATGAAAAAAATTGAGTCTCAGACAGCTAAGTGATAGGCCTAAAGTTTTACAATTAGTGATCATGGCGTTATGCTGAAATCAAAAACACTCTTTGACTCCAAGCTCAGGGGTGCCTTTCTCAAGTAACCCACTACACTTTTATAATCTAGCAAGTTAATTCAAACTTACAAATTTATAAGAAAATTTTATAGGAATTGAAAGGTCTACACACTAAGCTCAAAACTCCTCCAGTACCATTATTATTCTTTTAAGGGAAGTACAATGGCCCTGACCCAGTTAGTAGTTATACTGATATTTCTTCCCAGGAATTGGGGAGGTTTACAATTTTTGAAATACAAACCCAAGGGAAAGGATCTTGTGTAATGAAATTAGTTATAAGTCTTCTTATCCCTCAGTGAAATTGGTCACTGACTAATATTAGTATTAATTCTTTTCCTAAATTTGGTGATTGGTCCTGGCTGCTAGGATTTGAAAATTAAGCAAGCCATGATTTCTTATCAGGAGCATGTGGCCAACTCAGTTATCTAACTTAAGAATCAAAGCCCTTTCTCCATTTGAATCTGTAGACATAGAAAAAAATATATTTATCTGCTCTCTCAAGCCCAAATGGACTTTATAAGGAAATACAATGACATATGTCAAATGGTTTTAACTCTCAAGAACTCACAAGAATAAATCAATTCCCCAATTCTCTCCACTTTTCTATAAAGAGCCTAGTAATGTTTTCAAGGGCCATTCAATATAAATATAACATTGTTCTTTATTTTCTCTGGGAAACACACACTCCAGATTGTCTGTGGTATTATTTCACCATGCTTTCTTTTCCTTGTGGGTTATCATTTCCCATCTCTTAGAGTTTGCCCTTTTATTTTCCAAAACCAAGCTCTGCCAGACAATTTTGAAAGACCTGACATTGTGTTTGAGGCATATTATAGCTTGAAGCTAAATACTAACTAAATTCTTTTCATTTGACCAAAATAAGAGTCAGGCCTATGTCAGAATGAAGGAAGAGACAGAGCCCAGGCAGCCATTCTGACACATCTATATAAACTTATACAAGAAGCTGCATAAATAAGGCAGTTTTATTTGATTTCATATAAAATAGGGCTATTCTGATATTCAAGAAAAATTTTAAACAAATTAAATCTAAGTATGAGAAATATTTTTTTTCTCCTCAATGATGAAGATATTCAATGTAAATAAAGACGGTGGATTTAGAAATGTAACAATGTACCAAGGTGTGGTGGTGAATATCTATCTGGAGACGGAGGAAGGAGGATCACAAGCTCAAGACCAGCCTGAGCTACATAGTGAGACCTGTCTCAAAAACAAATAAATAAATAATCAAAAAAGGAAGGAAGGAGAGGAGAAGTAAGGAAAGAAGGGAGGGAGGGAGGAGGAGAAGAAAGAGAAAGGAAGGAAGCAAGGGAGGGAGGGAGGGAAAAGAAAAGAAAAATGAAGAAATATGACAATGTAAGTACTCTTTTCTGATTTGCCCAGTATAGGTAACAGGCAAAGCACTTAACAAACATCGTATCATTTGACCATCACAGTGGTCCACTGTATAAGAAAGCCATAGCTCAGAATGGTCATGGAGCTACCAAGAAGACAAGAGACAAGTCCGTATTCAAACTCAGCCTTCCACTGTTATGGTTTGTGTATAAGTTTCTGAAGTGTCTTTCCCAAGGCTCATTTGTTGAAGGTTTGGTCCCAAGATGGCGAATCCAGTCATTGAGAGGTGACTGATTAATGATGGTACTAACCTCATCAATGAGTTAATCCACTGATGAGTTCATATTGAATGGTTTATGCTGGGGGGGGTGCCTGGATGGGGAATGTAGGTCACTGGGATATGTCTTTCCCTGATCCCTTCCGGTAGGTCTCACTCTCAGCTTCCTGGATGCCATGAGGTGAGCAGCTTTTCTGTGCCATGCCCTTCTGTCATCAGGTTTCTGCCTTGCCACAGGCCTAAAAGCAATGGCGCCAGCTGACCACAGACTGAAACTTCTGAAGCCATGAGCCAAAATAAATCTCTTCTCACTTAAAACTGTTTCTCTCAACTTTGTTACAGCAACAAAAGTCTGACTCATATAACCACCAATGCACTCTCACATATGCAGTCAGGCTATTCTATTCCTGCTTGATCAGTCATCTGTTCTTTATTTTTTTTTTTTTCTGGTATTGGGGATTGAACCCAGGGCCTCCAAGCATGAGTGCCTTACCACTTGAGCCATGGGCCAACCAGATCAGTCACCCTTTTGACATACAAGTTAACTCTACTTTTCTTTTCTTTAAATACAGCTTAGTTTTGAAAACCAGCACACATTTTGGCAACAGAACAGTCTCTTTATATGGCATTACATCTGAAGGATGCAACCAAGTCACTTTCTCACAGCTAGGCTTTCTCAATGCAGAAATGTAGATTCCCACAGGACAGAGTCATTCATTTGCTTCTCTGGTGTAAACCTGAATATCTAGAATAGTGCTAGGCTTGCTTTCAAGCATCCACCGCCTTTCTTCTCCTCACATTAAAATCAAGATCTCCTGAGGACACAGGCTTTTCAGAGACATCTACAGGTTTCATATTTTTATCCCAAATCATTTGATGTGAACAGCTGCCAGAGCACCTATCTTAAAAGTTTGCAATTTGTATAGGAATAAAAGAATATTATAGTTACTTTAAATTCAACACTTGTCCTTCAAAACATGCTAAACAAAATTTATATACAGTACCTGAATTCTGAAATAATGGTAATGAAGGAGAAATTAAGTAGTGATGGTTTTCTCTACTTGACAATAAGGACTCTTCTGTAATCCCAGCACTCAGGAGACTAAGGCAAGAGGGTCACAGTTCAAAGCAGTCTGGACTACAGGGCAAGATGGACTTAACATACACCTTCATGCAAAAAACAAAAATGAGGGGATTCTGACTAGAAGGCAAGTTTTACTTGAGTTAATCACAAAATTGAAATTTTACTCTAGGCTAATTTATATTATACCTCTTTATGATTATTTGTTGTATATTTATAAGTAGTCCATTGCTGATATATGATGAAGCTGTGTACTTATAATTTTGTAAGATCAAAACTTCTAGAAGATTTGAGGTGAAATTGTGTGGATGAATACAAAGAGACCATGTATGTTACCTGACTCCCCTGAAGGCACAGCATTTCTATGACACAACACTGCTTTCCCACATTGCTTAAGCTAATTTACATATTTTATTTCCTCACCACAATGATAACTCAAAAGCAAACCTATAGTCTCCTTATTCAGTTTGACTCCTTCACCAAATACTTGTGCACCTCTTACTAAGGGTAGAGTTTTAAATCAGTCTGGCATACACTAGATTTGACTCAGTCTGGAAATACTCTTTTTTTTTTTTTTTAAGTTTTAGCGTGGATTTATTTTAGTATAGCAAGATAAAGAAGGGAGAAATGTGGGGAAAGGGAGAAACATATCCTGATCCCCACTAAGGAAATGGAAGCAAAGACTTCTTAGTCTGGAAATATGGGTGCCAGTGGCACACACCTATAATCCTAGCTACTCCCAGGAGGCAGAGAGCAGCAGGATCATGGTTTGAAGCCAGCCTGGGCAAGTAGTTCTCAAGATCCTATCTCAAGAAAACCCAACACAAAAAAATAGTGGGGGTTATTGCGGCACTATTCACAATAGCCAAGTTATGGAAACAGCCAAGATGCCCCACCACTGACGAATGGATTAAGAAAATGTGGTATCTATACACAATGGAATTTTATGCAGCCATGAAGAAGAACGAAATGTTATCATTCGCTGGTAAATGGATGGAATTGGAGAACATCATTCTGAGTGAAGTTAGCCTGGCCCAAAAGACCAAAAATCATATGTTCTCCCTCATATGTGGACATTAAATCAAGGACAAACACAACAATGGGATTGGACTTTGAGCACGTGATAAAAGCGAGAGCAAGCAAGGGAGGGGTGAGGATAGGTAAGACACCTAAAAAATTAGCTAGCATTTGTTGCCCTTAACGCAGAGAAACTAAAGCAGATACCTTAAAAGCAACTGAGGCCAATAGGAAAAGGGGACCAGGAACTAGAGAAAAGGTTAGATCAAAAAGAATTAACCTAGAAGGTAACACACATGCACAGGAAATTAATGTGACTCAACTCCCTGTATAGCTATCCTTATCTCAACCAGCAAAAACCCTTGTTCCTTCCTATTATTGCTTATACTCTCTCTACAACAAAATTAGAGATAAGGGCAAAATAGTTTCTGCCAGGTATTGAGGGGGTGGGGGTTAGAGGGAGAGGGCGGAGTGGGTGGTAAGGGAGGGGGTGGGGGCAGGGGGGAGAAATGACCCAAGCCTTGTATGCACATATGAATAATAAAACAATAATAATAAAAATAAAAAAAATAGGGGGCTGACAGAATGGCTGAAGTGGTAGAGTATCTGCCTAGCAAGTGTGAGGCCCTGAGTTCAAATCCCAGTACCACAAAAGAAAAACATATGTATATGAGATATATTCTCAATGTCCTTAAAACAGTAGGTATTATTTTAGGAGCAAACTTCACTCCAGGCAAAGCAATCTGATGTAACATGCAAACAGCAACACACGGTTGTCAGTAGTTCCCATGACCCAGTTCTTTAGCTAGTGGAAGAACTATTTCTAAAAGGCTCTTTTTGGTGTGTGTGGGGGGGGGTGTTGGTAAGATTGACCAGTCATACTTTTAAACAGTCTTGGTGTCCAGAAAGATGCTCTTTAGTTTCATGTTTTCCTAAATTCCTTGAATAATTCTCTTTTTTGTTGTTATTTAGTTTTGTTTTTGTTTTGTGGTGTGGGGATTTGAGAACTATATCCCCAGCCCCAGACTTTCTTTCCTCTTCTTTTTTTTTTCTTTTTTGTTTGTTTTGTTTTGAGACAGGATTTCACTATGCAGGACAAGCTGGCTTAGAACTCACCATTGTCCTGCCTCAGCCTCCCAAGTGCTGGGATTATAGAAGTATAATACCACACCCAGACCCTCAGTCTTAATTTAGCCATTTTCCATCTTACTATGGAGTCATACTGAATCTTATCTATGAGTGTTTATTTTATCTTAATAATATTCTACATACTTAGTTTAGTATCATTTTAGATTTATAGAAAAATTAAGCAGGTAACAAAGAGAATTACATATACCCACCCCACTCACCCTCTCCACAGACATAATGAACCAATTTTTTTATTAATCATAATCTATATTTTATTAATTCTAATCTATATTTTTTCTTTGTTGTTATTCTAACAAATGTTATCAATTATATGCAGCCCTTCTCACTGGACACCAGTCATTGTGGTAGATAGAATAAAATGGTGATCAAAAAGCAGCCTTCTGTTTCTTAGAATCTAACCAGGTAAATATTACAGAAATAAAGACACAGCAAACAGCTACTAACAGTCAAACCCAGTTCTAAGCATTCTATGATTACCCATTTATCCTCACAGTAACTTTCACTTCACAGGTTATCCTGGTTTCTTTGGTAAGAAACTGAGACACACAGAGATATTAAGATATTTGCCTAAGATCACAGAGTTAGGAAGGAGTGAAGCAATGCTGCCTTATGGAACAATAAGTCCTACAGATGAGAAATGCTGGCACTTATGAGCATACACAGCAGCCCATGTGTTCTCTATTTAACTCATATTTCATAATGATTTTGTTTGTAATAGCACAGCATTATATCATTATTATAGCTAAGTACTTAAACCTCAGAAAACAGCTAAGTGCATAGCTCCGTTTTGAAACACTGGGTATTTGAACTGGTCTGTTTTTATTTCTACTTTTATTTTTGTTTGAACTCCATTGGGATTTCAGATGTAGTTAGGCTTCTGTCACTTACAACATTTATTTAAAGGAGTCAATATTTAGAAAAAGGCCAGCCAACTCTGTGTGCTCATGACCCAAGATGCAGTAAGAGGTTCAGAAGCTCAAATATGATAGAGATTTGTCTATTTCCAACAGCCACCTTGGATTTAGGCATATGTACATAAGTGATGCATAAAACCACACATCTGCTATAGTTGTGATTCCTAGAAACCCTGCCACACTACCAAAGCCACAAAGCATCTTTGTCAAAGTAACTAGGCGAAGTTGAGAACAATGGATAATTTTATCTAATGTTATCTCAAAAGATAACTAAACTAAAATGTCTCCATGTTGTAAGCTTTTAGCCATCCTGTTGAATCTTTTCCCCAAGGGAAGTAATAGAAGGCCATTCACTTAAACTATTAAAATACTGACTTTCAGGTAATCTATTCCAGAAATAGGAGGATGGGTAATAAAGGAGAATGATGGAGGGGGTAAATTCAACTATGATATATTGCAAGAACTTTTGTAAATGTCACAATGTATCCCCAGTACAGCAATAATATGATAAATAAAAAAATTTTTTAAAGACAACCTAAATCATATTGGAAGAGGTGAAAAAGATGTTTTAAAAGCTCATGTTCTACCTTCTCCAAATTACAAAGCTAAGAAAAATATTGGAAAAAAAAAAAACCAAAACAGTCTTCATCCTGATCAAAACTAGAATAACCCTGTGGTTTATTAGGTGCCTGAGCCCACATTGCTACTTTCCTTCCTTCATTGCTTAAGCACCTTTACATATTATTTCCTCACCATAATAATAACTCAAAAACAAACCGTAAACATTAAATTGGTTGCCTATCACAGAATTGCACTGTATGGTCATAATGAAATGGTCTGTTAGCAGACCCATGTGGAATACCTCTCCCACTTTTTCCAGAACTTCTCTTACAATCATGCACACCAGTCCCTTCTCTGCCTAATTAAGAGGGTCTCTGTCCACTGATACAGGACTCACATAAAGGTCAGGGCTTTTACAGCTAGTCTTTAACAGAACTACAATTCTTTACAGTTGTTATAGAGCAACTTTAAGAAAAACTGCCAACTTTGGATAAATGGATATTTTATAGATCACTTAGCAGGTGCAAGTACCAAGTATACCATTTCTCTGTAACTACGCTGAGGGAAATTCCACAACTTACACATTACAGAAAAAGGAAGCTGATGCTTAGCAAAACAAAATGGTTGGTCTACTGATTAATATGAACAAGCGTTCAGCTCAGACCTCCAAACAACACTCTGCCATACTCTTCCTGCTCTCCCTCAAATGCCTCAATTCAGTTGGTATTAAATTTTTTTAAATATTTCTGAGGCTTTGGTATAGCTCAGTGGAAGAGTCCTCCGTGTCCAGCATGTGCGAATCCCTAGGTTCAATCCCCTATCCCCTTCAAATAGTTTTTCTGTGAAAATCATGGAATTCCATAACTTTGCAGTCCCAAGATCACTCTTTATTCCTGGGCTAACAATCTCTTGTGTCCCTTACTTCTGTCTTTTGGTTGTAGTGTCACTTGCACTGCACTATAGCACTCCTTTGTCTTTTTTTTTTTACTCCTTTGTCTCTGATCATGGCTGCAGAGAGGAACCACACTGCCATTCACCACTTCAGCCTGGGTAGGTATGGCTGCCCTTGAACATAGCACAAAGGCCCTTTTCATCTTAAAGGAAAAGTTGTTGTCACTGTGGGAAAACTAGAGCAATATTTGAACACTGGCAAGTTATAATTTGTAATTTGTAAGAGGGGTGGCATTATAGACTTCCATGAGATAAATACTGGTTGTAATTCTTGAGGTAGAGCTCCATTATTATTTCATCCCCATTGTCACTTTATGCCCTGTGGAATGAAAGAACAAATTAGAATTTAAAACATCATCCAAGCAAGTCAAAAGGTAACTTATCCTACTTCCAGTTTGACAGTTTATCTCTTTAAGAATCTTCACCTGGTTGTGGTAGCATGGCCTGTACTCCTAACACTTGGGAGGCCAAAGCAGAAGGATTATCAGTTTAAGGCCAGCCTGTACTACATAGTGAATCACTGTGTCAAAAAACAAACAAAACAAACAAAAAAACTTCAACTACTTAGGGAAAATAAATACATTAAATAAAATGAACTCATATTTTCCTTATAATAACTGAAAGTGGCCAGGCATGGTGGTACATTCCTATAATCCCATCACGCAGGTGGCTGAGGCAGGAGGATCAAAAGTTTGAGGCCAACCTAGGCTGCATAGCAAGACTCTGTCTCAAAACAACAATTAAAATAAAAAGCTGAAAGAAAAAAATAAAGCATGTTCAACTGAGTTCTATTTGTTTGGCCTAGCAATGCTCCTCTATGGCTATTTCCTTGCAACTTAATAAAGAAGAAGAAGAAAATCAACTGTACAAAATAATTTATTCTAACACAGCAACCTGTTTGGAATGCAAAGAAACAAATATTCTCTTTAGCTATTTAAAAGAATTTGCAGTTCTTCCTCGAAAAGCCAACTCTCATTGCACACTCCTGGACTAGCAGATCTACTTCTGGAAAAAAATACAGGGAATACTCCAAAATAAAATATAAAAACCTTTGCCTAAAACAACAAACTCAAGTTTAGTTGGTTTATGTTTACAAATTATAACTATTTTAACTAGCAAAGAATTCAAGACCGCATTGTTTTATCTGTCATTATCTTTATAAAAGGTCAACCACAGATTATATCCTGACTTTTACTGGTAGTGATTTCTGGCCACTTCATGGTAAACTACCCAGTGAATTGAGAACAAACTCTATGGATCAGTAAGTAACTACAGCTCCTTTTTATGGCTTAGCCCTCAGAGGTCTCCCACATTGCTCATTTAATTAAGCCATTGCCCGCCATCTTCATCAAGTTTCAAAGACCTCTACAATATAATAAAAGGGAATACTAAGGAGAGTGTATAAAGTGTAGTAGAGTATGTGGCAATGCAAAACTATGTAACATATTCTTAAAAGTTAAAGTAAATAATACTCGATGCAACAAATTTAGGTCCTTTTTGAGGTATAAAATGATTCTTGATTTTGTCAACTAAAAAAATAACTTAAGGCAAGTTGCTTCCTATCTCTAGGATGACTTTTCCTCACCTTAAAATGGGCCAAGTATACATTTCAACACAAGAGTCAGTGGTCAACCCTCCATCCCAGTCTTTCTTGCCCTACCAGCAACAGTTCAGCTGGTGAGTGACTTCCTCCTTTCTAGAAAGTTTTGGTTAGTTTTATTTTGTGTCATCTGACTTTCATGACCCATACTCTGGAATTGTCTTTCTCTCTCTTCATTTCCATTATTGGTTGCTCCTCTTCTCCCCAACCTCTTCTCTTTTGGTGGTCTCTTCCCATGTCATGACTTAAATTCACATAGCAATGATTTCCTACTCATGTGGCCACTAGGTTATCCATTAGACCTCTCAAATAAAACAAACACAGCAGACTACATATCCACTCAGCACCACCACCCCCAAACCAGAAAAACATAAAAAAAAACAAACAAGCAAACAAAAAAAACCCAGAAAGTTGAACTAGATGATCAAAAATGTCCTATGTTCTAATGCAGCAATTCTTTGATTTCATGGTGATTTTATTCAACTCTTTGATTTGAAGGTAGATATGCACTCTATCACTTGAGCCATACCTCCAGCCCACGAGTTTATCTTAAAGGACAATTGGCATGCATACTACATCCAGAAAACAAACTTGTCATTCTTGTGCTATTCTGTCACAAACATTGAACTATGAGAAGTTAACTTGTGGTATCAAATAATACATGAGTGTATCGCTAATCTTTCCAATTCTTGAAGGATTAACAGTTTTGTACTTCTGGTCTAGTTAACTGTTTTATTTGTGCTTCTACATCCCGAACACTCCTGTTCTGGACACAAATGGGAAGTTGTTCTCCACCTACCATCCTAGAGCAGCCACAGATTTACACCATGTGATCTTCTGAACTCTAAAAATCTTGTGTCTTGAGAAGACCAAATATACTATTTGGAATGGATCCAAAGTCTGATGCGACCTGCATTCAATAAGAATCTTGACTGGCAAAAATGAAGTCCTGTAGGATTTATCTTTTAGGCAAAGCATCATGATTTATTGTCAAATAACTTTTGTTTTATCTGTAAGGGAACAAAAATGAAGTTTATTTTCAAAAATTATTGTTCTGCATGAACTAATTTAGCATTTTACTACAAATAGATGAATTGATTTCAAAAGAAGCTTCCACTGACAACTCCAGAATCAGATCAGTTCTGGAAAAAGTCAAGGGTGTTCCTTAAATTGAGGAAAAATACTGTGTAGGGGACTAAGTCTAAAAACTTATTTGTCATTGATTTGTGAAGTACTGAGTAAATTTCGGCTCCAAGTTATTATTCTTTCTAAAGTAGTCTGGTCTTTATCAGTGATTTGAGACTTCCCAGATGCAAAAGCATACTAGTTTTGTAAGTAACTGCAGGTGCTTATACCCTATTAGTTTAGTATTACTAAAGGAGATCATGCATAACAATATTTTTTAATATATCTACTTACATTTCTTTGTATATTAATTTGGATTTTTCAGGGTTTAAACTTGATGCATCCAAAGTAATTGGAAGATAGTACTGAAAAAGGAAGTACTGCCAAAATTGTTGAATTTATTATACATGAACAGGAATAAAATGAAAGATAGCACCAAATTAATTCATATCTTAAGACTGAACAGTTGTCAGTATTCTGGACCGTGTTGGGGAGGTTTGGAGGGGGGTAGAACTAAAGGTACGAAAAGTTAGGAATGATTATTGGGGAGGCAATTGGTAGTATAGACCTAATAATGTCTATAAGTGCTACACTTCTCATCTTCACAGCAAGATATATTCATTTGGGATATTTATTCACTCAGTCATTCAGTCAATAGAAACCTCCTGAGTGCTAATATAGCAGCAGCACCAGACTCACTGTCCTGTAACCTGCAGAACTCCACAGGGCTGTGTCGCCAGAAGGGCTGTGTCGCCAGAAGGGCAGTGTCGCCAGAAGGGCTGTGAGCTTGTTTGTGCATCTTGGTATTCCTAATAATTTTTTAGTAAGAGTTCCCATACTTTAAATTTGTACTGGGCCCCACGAACTAAGTACCAAATATTGGGAATATAACAGAAAACAAGGACATGATTTCCTTCCTCAGATTATTTATAAAGAAAATTTAAAAAATAAAATATTCACTATGTATGATTAATTGATAATTTAATAAGAAGTATCATAAGGAATTCAGTGAACATCTATAGCACTCAGATTTCTTATGATATTCAAAAATCAAGTGAAACAAAAGCTACCGCCAAAATAATAATGGGCATATACTTCTATTTTCCCTCATTGCTTCAGTCTGGCCATGATGAGAGTTGAAATCCAACAATTTTGTGGTTCATCTCTTCAATTCTGCTGACCTTTATCTTGCAATAGTTAATATACTTAAGGGAAATTTAGGACATCACAAGCCAGAACCATATCTGTGGCTTTTTCAGTCCTTGCCTCTGCACTTTTTATTCACAGTGCTTGAATTTGTGGTAAAATAAGGTTGTAATCTGAGGTTATAGTTTTGGTAATGTCTAAAAGATGAGTCAAGGAAGAGCACTGTCATTAGGCCTTGTCATGTGAAGTTAAAAAATACCTATCCTGCCATAGCTCAGGGGAAATTCTGAGCATATCTGCATTCAGCACTTTAAGCAATCAGTTGGATTTTTTAATAGTGTGTCCAGTCTTTCCAAGTTGTTAAGGAAAAAGGGATATTCTCAACTTGATACAGGCCATGAGTGTTTGCTGTAGGAATAAACAAGAAAGGCAGCACAGGAAATCTCCAACCTTTGGTCTCCTGGAGTCCTGGAGCAGCACAATACTACACACAGAGAATGCCAGTCTTGTGATTCAATGCCTCTCGGCATCTCTCTCCAGAGCAACTTAACTACATTTATGGTTCTGACAGATTTGAGTTCCTGGGACTTTCTTTGTGTTTCAGTGCCTCTATTCCCCACGAGGATTTTTATGTACCTTCCATACAGATGCACCCAGAGAATGAATGTAATTAGAAAAGATTTATTTCTTTGGTTACTTCCTCACTGTCTGGTGTGAGCACAGCTTCTGTGGGATTTTCTAAAAGAAATCCCATACCAAGTCATTTTCTACCGTCCCACATAGAGATGGCTGCTCTTCGCTTAAATTCATCCTATGTGAATTCTGTTGTTTGGATATAAATGAGATGTGGGGAGTCAGTGGGAGAAAGGCTCAAGAACAAGAATGGTGTAGAAAAATCAAAATATTCTCTCAAATCTACAAACTTACACAATATCTTTCATTGTTTCTAGATATATTTAAGTCTTCTGATCTACTGATATGGGAATCAAACTATTTATGTTATAATATGCACTTCTAGGTTTGAAAATAAAAGGATTAGCAACAGAGGACACATTACATGGACAACCCAAGGATCAATGACAATGGTGGCTGTTGCACTTGTGAGGAGCAGGATTTCAAAGCACCTGATAAAATGTTATGGCCCAACTGGGTCAGCGCTATTTATGCCTATGATACCGAATAAAACATGTGAAATAAAGAAACTTTTAAAAATGCTTTTCATGTTTGAAAGTTTGAAGATCAGGAAGTAGTTGGAATCTCCAGTCAGCTGGAGATTCTTGAGGTCAAAAGAGGTCAGGTACAAGATATTTCACTACCCACAACCATCTCTTAATAGCTGTACACAGCCTCCGACTTCAGGGGCTACCACAGCTCCAGCTACTTTTCAATACGCTTTATTAAACTAAATTGTCTTAGATACATAGTCTGTCATGACTTAGACACCAGATGTAACCTGACGAAGGTGGGAGGGATAAATGTCCGTCTGGTATGGTGACATATTTGACTCCCTTTCTATATCAGCTTTTGAAGCATGTTTCCATAAAATAAAGGCAGGCTTCTGGACTTATAATTTGTTGGAAAATAATCCATTGCGAATAAGAAATTTTAAAAGGAATGTGAATTTAGACATCACGTTTGGGAAAATAAATAAATGTTATTGGAAATTTATTCTCTGTCTTGAAAGACAGCTGTAAATCTACACCATTTTACCTACCAAAAAACTGCAAGCCATTGAGTATGTAGCTACAAAACAGTATTTAAGCTAAAACTTTGAACTTCTATGATAATTGTTTAGCTTCTTTAAGTTTCACTTTCTTCATCTATAAAACATCTTAAACTAGATTTTAATAATTCCTTCCAGATCAATGATTCTATATCTCACTGTGTACAAAACCTATCTTAATTCTAGTACAAGATTTGTTTCCAAACAGAATTCATTGATAAAGTTTCTAGGAATCAACTTCAGTCCCTAATTATCTTTGTGAACTTTTGTACTTTCCGGTTGGGAACTCCAAACACATTCCCAGAAGTAGAATTAGTAAATGCCTCATTCTCTTTAGACTTGAAGACGTGGGAAGGGCAAACAAAATAAATACTGGAGATTTGGCACCTGATCTCCACAAGGATAAGTAAGACCTGACCTAAACCACTGCATTTGCATGTCCCCTTACACCACAGTGACATCACTTCCTCTTTCCACCCCAAAGGCTCTGAATCATGGTGTGGGGTTAGGCCAACTCTGAATCGGGTGAGGAAGTACTTTCAATTGTTTCTAGTGGTAGAATTTTTATCAGAGAAAAGTTGCAAAGCATGAAGTGATTTGTCCCAATGGCCTTCCTGAAATCTGAAGTATGTAAATGAAGGAATCGCATATTAATTCAATAGTAAAAAAAAGAATCATCCCTCATATACTTCTGAGCAGAAACTAAGGCTATAGTAGGGATCTCTCTCCCCCTCTCTTTCTTGCTGTCTAATATGTTAAGATGGGTATGGTGATGCACAGCTATAAACCCAGCTCTTGGGATGCTAAAGTAGGAGGATCATGAGTTGAAGACCAGCCTGGGCTACATAATGAGACCCTGTCTCCAAAAACTGAAAGCCAAAAGAAAAAGAAAGAAAAAAAGCTATATAAACGAATCCATACATAACAAGATACAAAGTTGAGGCAACATCTGAGTCATTCAATTTAGCAAATATCACTTTTTTCTCAAAGAGCAGTGCTAAGAAAGAAAGCAGATGTCGTTGTTTTGGAATTGTCCTGGGCCTCCGCTCTGTCCCCACCTCACTTGGGTTATGCAGCCTTCCTCTCATTTCTTTCAGAGCCTGTCTGTTTCTTCTAAACAAAATCATCATCTAAGTTTTAAGGATAAAGTTCCTGGCAAACAGCCTGAACTTTTAACCACACAGACAGAATTTCCACCCTAACCATAACTTTATCAGTTAAATTAAAATATGGTGACAATGTTATTTAAATAAAAGTTCCAGAGTTTTGTCTCAAATGTCAACAAATCGAGCATCAAGCTAGAACGATATCCTGTTGTCAGACTTTGTCTCTGTTAGATAAACTATGACTCTTCAGCTTGTTCATGGAACAGTGGATTTAAATAGACAGTTGACACAGAAGAAGCGCAGCGCAAGTGAAAGAACATATTTTTCATTCAGCAGGATCTTCTAGGCGTTGGGGAAAATCAGGAACCACCCATTCCTTTCTCTACTGCCTCACTTGTATCCCCACTATCAGACTCACTCCCATGGTATTAATGCCTAGGCCTCCCTCTGAGGCATATTTAACCCTGGGGTGGAGGTGGGAGGACAGCATTGTACAAACATAGAAAATTGGTCACCTGCCTTATATGGGATCAGGTGAGATGCCTGACTGCAGCTGCGCACACCAAGACACAGCTACAGCTTTTGGATGTCCTTAGCTAACAGCTGGACAGAACTGAGGACACCTGGGAGCCAGCACAGTTAGCACCTGGGAGGCTGCTGACTGTGAATCAGACATTTTCTACTTGAGCTTCGTGCAATCGTGGTAAAACCTACATTCTAGAAATGGCTTGGAATAAGAGGTATTTTCTGCCTTTACACTTACACAAATTTCATGGTTTTGGATAAAGAGCTACTAAAGGAGAATCAGGTGAAGCACTCCAAAGTCACACACAGGATAAGAAGTACTTTTCAAAAGCTTTAGGAAATGTGCTGGGTGCTGGTGGCTCACACCTGTAATCCTAGCTACTCGGGAGGCAGCGATCAGGAGAATGGAGGTTCGAAACCAGTCCTGGGCAAATAGTTTGCAAGAACCTATCTTGAAAATATCCAATACAAAACAGAACTGACAGGATGGCTCAGGTGGTAAAGTGCCTGTCTAATAAGCTTACAGCCCTGAGTTCAAACCCCAGTACTGTTAAAAAAAAAAAAAAAAAAAAACTTTAGGAAATATCAAAGTCAACATGGATCTATTTGTGTTTCTATATCCTACTACAAAATCACGTTTTAAGCTATTTATTTATTTTTAGTGGTACTGGGGTTTGAACTCAGGGCCTTGCACTGCTAGGCAGGTCCTCTACAACTTGAGCCATGTTCCCATCCTTTTTTCTTTAGGTATTTTTCAAATAAGATCTCTCATTTATACCTAATCAGGTCTGAATGTCAATCCTCTTACTTAACACTTCCCACAGGTACCATCACACCCAGCTTTTATTGATTTAGATAGGGTTTTGAGAACTTTTTGCCCCAGTTGGCCTTGAACTGTGATTCTAGCTCTGCCATCTGAGTAACTAGGATCACAGGCATGAGCTGCTCCACCTGACCTCCCCTAGGTCCTTTATACAAATCTACTTGTATATTATTTTCTCCCTGCCTCCTTAGAGCAAACAGAAGCACCTTGTGTAAAGTATTCTATTCCTTGCTTTTTTCACTTAATATAGCCAAGAGATATTTTTTATAACAGAGTACAACAACCTTACCCATGTTTGGGCTGCATTGCATTTCTTTGCAGGGAAATATGATACTGAATTTAGTCAATTCTCTATTTTGAATATTTAGACTACTCCCAATCTTATGCCACTATATTGAATCATATGATATGCTCTCTTTTACACATGATCATTTCACAGATAGATGTCTAAGAATAACCATATGATAAACCCCTAGAAGTTGAATTGTTAGCATAAAGGAGTTTTTATCTGGAAATTTTTCAGGTCATTACAATTTATAAAGAAACCACCTCTAGCCAACTATGTCATCAAGTTGGCTGGTCTTTGTAAATCTGATAGGTAGAAAATTGTGTCTTAGAGCCAGGAGTGATGGCACATTGCTGTAATCCCAGCTACTTGAGAGGCTGAGGCAGGAGGATCTCTAGTTTTAGGCCAACTTAGGTATCTGTTTTGTTTTGTTTTTTTCTTGAAACTCTGTTTCAAAAAAACCAAAATCATATCTCAGTATAATTTTGTCTGCATTTATATTGTAAGGAGTGAATCTGATTACTTATGCATAAGGGACTTTTTCTTTTGTCAGTTTGTAATGTTACTAGTTTTAGAGTATCCACATTTTGATATAGCTTTAAAGTCACTAAACAAATGAAATTACTTACTAAATCTTCGTCAATACATATAGTGTTTAGCTTACTTTTTACACAATAATCAAATACCTAAGAAAAGCTTAATAATGTTTTTATTAAAAGCTGGGCATTGTGGTACACACCAGCACTCAGAAGACTGAGGCAAGAGAATTGCAAGGTCAAGGCCAGCCTGGGCTACATAGTGAGGCCTTGTCTCAAAAAACCAACTAAGTGGTAGAGCACCTGCCTAGACAGTTCAAGGAGACCCTGAATTCAAATTCCAGTACTGCAACACAAACAAACAAACAAACAAAAACAGCTGTGGGCATGGCTCATGTGGTAGAACACCTGCCTCACAAGCTCTAGCCCTGATTTCAAGATATATATATCAACCTAAGAGATTGCAAAATTATGGACCTGAAACACAGTCATTATTTCATGAGGTACATGAAACAGTAATTTACAGGGTCCTCAGGGGATCTCATTCTGCTACTGTAGAGTGGCTAAGTGCCCTTTCAACTTTTCTGACTGGCAGTGAAGTTGGCAGTCTTGTGGAAAAAGTGTAGAAAGGTAAAGGCTGCAGTGAGTGCACAAAAGGTAACTGGAAGAACTCAGAGAAAGAAGGGGAAAATCCGGAACATGCTTACAGGAGTGGATTTCTATGACTGGACCAACATTTCAACAAATCTAAACCTAATGAAGAAGTTACAGAACATACTTAGCTTTGCCAGTCTATGGTTTACTATAGTTCCAAAAGAAATAATCAGTTTACCTTGTTAGTAAACTCATTGGCATAGTTAGTCAAATTATAAGTGATCACCGTGGCACGCTTTGTTCCAGGCTTTTCAGAAACAGAGTGGGATAGCAAAGAGAAATTTCCTGTCACCCGGTGCCTGTGGTTTGCACCTACAATCCTAGCTATTTAGGATGCAGAAATCAGGAGGATCATAGTTTGAAACTAGCTCTAGAAAATACCCAAAACAAAAAAGGACTGGTGGAGTGGCTCAAGCGGTAGACCATCTGCTTAGCAAACGTTGAGGCCCTGAGTTCAAACCCCAGTAGCACCAAAAAAGAAAAAAATTTACATCCTGTGAGATCAGATACATAATAAATATGAAAAACAAGTACCATATAAAAGAAATAGAGACAAAGAAGATGGGGTTAGAATTAACAACTGACAAAACAAGGTATTATATATTGACTTTTTTTTGGGTGGGACTGGGATTTGAACTCAGGGCTTCATATTTGCAAAGCAAGTGCTCTACTATTTGAGCTATACCTCCAATCCACTTCACTCTGGTTGTTTTGGAGTTGGGGGTCTCTCAAATTATTTGTCCAGGCTGTGAACTAAGTGGCTGGGATTACAGTTATGAGCCACCAGGACATTTACTCTTATTCCTGAAGCTTATTGGCCTTATTGTCAAAAACCACCTTTCCATGTGTCCTAAATGTATCATTAGATATGATGTTAGCAAAGTAAATTACCCACTGGAAACAGCCTATGAAGTATAACCTATGAAATTTTGATCCTTTGTGATTTATTTGATCCTTGGTGGTAGATCCTTCCACAAATCTATTGTAACATATACCTGTAAGAAGTTCATGAAAAAGTGTGCTTGAAAATGCTTGATAAGAAGCCTGCTTTGGTCATGAAAGAAATTAAATGATCTGGTGCCACCAGCTTCCACTAACTTGAGAAGCGGGCCAAATTGGACTGATAAGACACAAGTTATATAAAATAGAAGCTCCAAAAAGTACAGAAGTAAAATTTAAATAATTATGAGGAGGGAGAAAAAAGGATGGAAGACTTAGAAAAACTTCCAAGGGCATGGATTTGGCAATGCTTTAATTGTAAAATATGATTAATGAATATGACAGAATTTGGAGAACTTAAAAGTACAAATTGTTTACAGTCCCGATCCAGGCGTAACTGCTGGCTAAAGCTGTAACTGTTGAAAATTTCTCCACTGTTTTCTTACTTAATCTCCAGCCAAGTATCCATTTCCTTTTACTCTTAAAGCCAGATTAATGACATTTTAATTTTTACATTATCTCTTTTTTTCTCTTACCTACAGTTTTAGGGGCAGATTTATCTAGCCATCAAATTTAAACTGAAATTAGTCTGGGGAAAAGATTGTTCAACCAAGGAAAAAGATTCTCAATTTTACATCAGCTGCACATAGCTTGTTGAGTATCTAAACCAGTTCTGCTCATCAATTTGTCTACTTATTTATCCTTTTCCTCCCCCACTAGAATGTAAGCTCCATGCGCATATAGCAAGTATCCATTAAATATTGGTTCAGTGAGCAAGCCCCCAAATCATCTCACTGATACACTTAAATGTTAACCTAAAAATCCTTCTCTGCTACAGCTTGAAATTATATTCTCTTACCTAACCTCCACTTGAGAAACAGTTTATCACAATAAATAATTTCTTACTATTTCAAAAATTGACTTAAACAAATGGATGGGTGACTATTTGGTTTTAGCTCACTGTTATTAACTCAACATAGAAATTGTGAATGACTAAATCTTTTTGAGAACAATATATCTCACAATGGCTGGGGGGGGCTCTCTATTTGCTTTATTATACAATATTTTTGTTTGATTTGTTTAGTTTGTTTTTTGTGGTGCTGAGGATCTAGTTCAAGATATTTCATTTATAGGCAGTCTTCTACCACTGAGCGATAGCCCTATTTTTTATTTCTATCCCTAGATGTTTAGAAAATATTTAAGGCAGCTTTATTGGTCCACTGGAATGTTTGTTCTAATTACAGTTAGTAAATTCTTAAATTGGGGCCAGTGGAGCGGTTCAAGGTTAGAGTACCTCCTAGTAAGTACGAGGCCCTGAGTTCAAGCCCTAGTACTGCCAAAAAAAAGAAAAGAAAAGAAAGAAAGAAATTCTCCAATTGCATAACTTTTTTTGTAGGTATTTAAAAGATTATTAATACATTGATAAGTTTAAATAGTTTACTTGTACATTACCTAACCTATTTAATGAGACGTGAAAAATAGTGAAATCAACTTGTAGGGTTTAGTTTTTCTGCTGTGATGTCTATGTTTTGTTGCCTATGTTGGCTTTGTTTTCCAAACTCTCTTGTGCATAAGTCACTCAAAAATCAGCAACTTTTTATGGGGTTCTGTCTTGCCATCAGGCACTGGATGAGGCCAACTCATCCAGTTGCATCATTTCTAAAATTCTGAAAGAGAGATTATACTTTGTGAGGCACAGAATGTCCAACTTCAGAGTGACTTGGTCATTTTGGGCTCACCAAGTATCTCATATCTATGATTTGAGGTTTACATTGTTTGCAAAAACATAACTTCAAGGAGCTTTCATGAATTGCTTATTGTCTATATTGCAATTTTTCCAGGCTTGTTTAACTCAGAAACTTGCAAACAAATGTTATATTTATAATGATGTTACAAAGAAATCAATGTAACCTTTAGATACATAGATCAATCTTTGGGTGAAAATCTGAGAAAATGATGATGATATGAAATATTACAGAGAAAAATGATTTAAAAACACAGCACTCATGTGGCAGTCATAAAAAAGGAACAAAGGAATTTTCCAATTAAACCTGTATTTTAAAGATATAGACACTCAGGGTATCAAAACAAACCATTGGTGTTATGTCTCTTGTGACTATTCAAAATGAGAAGCTCAAGGAAATTCACCAGGTATTTTAAATAAACACTGCTGGTTAATGTCCTTATACCAGAATTAGCAAACGCTCAAGAGACTCTGCTCCTCGTAGGTAAAAATGCTCTTTAAATCCAAAAAAATAAACTCTCTTACATAAATTACAAATTTTCTCATTAAAATAGCTGAGTTAACAAAAGAAAAAACACTCAGAATGTACAATTTATGTCTATTTAAAAGAAATTATCTCTTTGTGCAAAGGTACCATAAATTATATAATGCTTTAAAAGAACAAGGAATGAGGAGGATCAAGCCACAGCTCCACGCTCCTGTAGCTCTATTCTGAATGAGGATGGGAAGATGTCTTTGATAATGGTACCTTGTCCTTGCAAACCCATGTTTATTGCAGCAGTAGTCACAATAGTTAAGCAATGGAATCAGCATAGGTGCTCTTCAACTGATGAATGTGTAAAGAAAATGTGCCAGTACCACCACCACCACCACCAACAACAACAACAAGAAAATGGGGGGAGACAGGAGGAGTGGGGAGGTGGCCCAAACAATGTATACACATGTAAGTAAATGTAAAAATGGCAAAATAAAAGAAAGAAAATGTGGTACATACATTATGGAATATTATTTGGCCATAAAGAAGAATGAAATTATGTCATTTGCAAGAAAATGAAACTAGAGTTCATTTAAGTTCAGAAGGCCAAATGTTTTCTCTCATATGTGAAATTTAGACCTAATATGTATTATATACATATGAACATACACACACACATACATATATATATAAACATGATTGTAATTGTGGGACTATTTGGGGAGACAAATGGGGAAAGAAGGAAAGAAAATGATGGGAGTGAATGTTATCAAAATACATCATGAATATGTACAAAGATACCAGAAGGAAACCCACAGAAAACTATTAAAAAATAGGGAAACAGCCACAGAGTGGGTTAATCTGTTCAAAGCACAATTATGCATGCATGAAATACCACAGTGAAACCAATTCATACAATTAATATACATGAATAACAAAATGGGAAAAGTATATCATATCCTTATGAATGTCAGGCATGCTGGGGACTGTATGAATATCATTTCATTACACATTATAGCAGCCACACAAAGATCATTCCCATTTTAGATCAAGAAATTGAGGCTGAGCAGGGCATCAGTGGCTCACTCCTGCAATCCTAGCTACTCAGGAGGCAGAGATCATGAGACTCATGGTTCAAAGCCAGCCCAGGGAAATAGTTTGTGAAATCCTATGTCGATAAAAACTCATCATAAAAAAAAAAGGCTGGTGTAGTGGCTCGAGGTGTAGACCCTGAGTTCAAACCCAGAACTGCAAAAAAAAAAAAAAATCTGGAGGTATGGCTCAAGTGGTAGAGTGTCTGCCTCGTAAGCAAGCACAAAGCCCTGAGTTTAAACCCCAGTACTGCCAAAAAAAAAAAAAGAAATTGAGGCTGAAGACATCAACCACACAGGCAGTTAAGAAGTGAGTTAAGATTTGAACTAAGTGTCATCACACCCAGAAGGCACGCTTTTATCTCTGTGTCCTACTAATCCCTGGTGGCAGGGAGAGATAGTGACTAGGCTCCCAACACACCTTGTACACCACTTGTTATAGTTCATCACCTTTTGATCTCCCCTTCTAAAAATGGAGTTTCTGAGGACAGATTTTGTGTCTGATTTACCCTAGTGTAATTTACAAACTTGACTTTTTTTTTTTCCAGTACTGGGAATTGAACTCAGGGCCACTTGAGCCATGGCCCCCAGCTGTTTTTCTTTAGCTTGTTTCAGAAAGGGTCTTGTAATTTTACCTGGGGAGAGGGGGTGGTTTCAAACCACAATTGTCCTACCTCTGCCACCCTAGTAGCTGGGACCCTAGGCATGCACCACCACATCTGGCCTTAGACTTGACCTTTTAGAAGCAGGAACTCAGTGATAACTGAATGATCTGAGGCCCAGCAAGAATTTGCTAGGTCTGAAACTGACCCCAGACAATGCTTTGCTCAAATGTAGCTTTTACATTATAGTCTTTAAAGTTAAAGAAAGAATTTGCAGTTCAAAAATAACAAAACAGGTAGGTGGAGTGGCTCAAGTGGTAAAGCGCCTGCCTAGAAAGCATGAGTTCCTGAGTTCAAGCCCCAGTAACAGCACACAAAAAAAAAAAGAAAATCAAAAGTAACAAAATAAGGACAAGTGAAAAATGTAAACACACACCCTGACAAGAATCTTTTGTTTTGATAAAAATGCAATGTTCTTTTTTAGTCCCTAATTTCATAAAATCGTTTTCCCTAAATGGTACAATTTAAGGCGGGACTGTAATATTTTGATAGATACATAGTTATGTAGCAAAGGTTACCACGTTGTACTTTATGCCTAGGAAGCTGTTGCTTTCAGGTACAAATACCCTGAAGAAAAATAATATCCATGAAGGTGAACTTGGCCACTCCTGGTTGTAAAAACTGGTAGCCCCTTCTGAAGCAGTGATTATCCATCCAAAGAATCACATCTCTTAAAATTTAAGTCAGTGTTTCTAAGTGTGGTCCCTCAACTAGCTGGTTTGCTCATTAGATAGGCTAACTCTTGGGCTCTGCCATAGCCCTGGTGAACCACAATCTTCAGAGATTAAGTTCAAAGATGTATATATACATCAGGGCTGAGGGCATGACTCAAGCGGTAGAGTGCCTGCCTAGCAAGTCTGAGGCCCTGAGTTCAAACCTCAGTACCACAAAAAAAAAAAAATGTTCATTTGACGAGCACCTTTCGTTCTCATGTGCAGCGTAATCTGAGAATCACTGTCATCTAACTTGATCAAATAGCTTCCTCCAACTAGCACCCATGATTCCTGGGGCCCACCTCTCCAGCTTGCTGCAAACACCTCAAATTTAACCTCCTAAATGTCATTTCAAATTACAACCTAAATGTAGGCTTTCAAATCACTGCAGGCTGCTATTTCCATTGGAATGATTTCATCCATGAAGCAAATTTAATACCAACCCCAGAAAGCTGAGTAAAATGCCTACAGAATAACTTTCTCCTAACACTTTCTCTGGAACCTGGAGCAAATCCTACCAACTTCTATTTGTCTCCCGAGAATACCCGGAATCTCAATCTGTACTTGCCCCAAACTGAAGGTACAGGGCCCCATCATTCTGAATCACCAAATCCTGGCCTCACCGTGTCACTTCTTTTTTTTTTTAATGTGTCTGTACTGACTGTGTACAGACTTTTTTTTGTGGCAGCACTAGTATTTGAACTCAGGGCCTCACACTTGCTAGGCAGGCACTCTGCCACTTGAGCCATTCCACCAGCCCACGGTGCCACTTCTTGTCCTCTGACCTCACTGCTAATGCCGTTTCCACTGACCTTGGAATCACAGATCCTTTCTGCCACCTTCCTGCCTTGCTGGCTTGTTTCTCTTCCACCTCTGGCTAGCTGGAGCATGGTCACTCATTGTCACATCACTATCTATCTACAGCTCCTATTGCTAACGGCACCAGTGCAATCTGTGATGCGAAGACCACCAAATTCTTTGTCCCGTGTGGAAGAATCCTTGGCAGTACACGTGGGTGTAAATGAAGTTTATTAAAAGTTAGGGAAAGGAAATGCAAAAGGGAGCATGGTGAGCACAGGTGGAATCTGCAGGCAGAGAGCATGCTTCTCTTCTCCAGGTGCTTTTAAAACTTATGCTGACCTATGGGAAGGGAGGAACCAGGTGATATCCATCCAATAATCAATGAGTGGGGAGGGGCATGGGTTGTTCCTGGCCAGGTGAGAGTGGTTCTGAGCCAGAGCTTGGTCAATTTGAAATGTAATATTTTTCAATAAGTCCTCAACTTTCCCTAATTTTAGCCTGCCGCACTATCAGCTCTTTATAGAGCCAATCAGCCTTCCTTGACTTCTCTATTCTTGCATGTTCATGTTATCTGGCTTATGAACATTTTGCCCTCCAAATATCTCTTTACAGACTGGCACTGGTGGCTCATGCCTGTAATCCTAGTTCCTCAGGAGACAGAGATTAGGAGGATAAAGATTAGAGATGAACCAGGGCAGAAAAAGCAAGACCCTATCTCAAAACATATATTCAACACAAAAAAGGACTAGCAGAGTGGCTCAAGTGGTAGAGCAAATCATTTCTTTGTTCATTCAATAAAATATATTAAGTATTTATATGTGCTAGGTGTAGGGAATAAAAGATGACCAAAAGCTAGCAAAACAGATTGTAAGTAATTCATCATATTGTATTATGTCTATTACAATAAGACAATATATAGAGGAAATAATTGCTTGCATGTATTCAATTAGCACCTTAGAATTCCAAATCCTACCCTCAGTTCAGTCCTCTCTTCTGACTTGCTTTGATTTTTTTTTTTAATTTCTCTGGAAGTAGTGGCATTTGAACTCAGGGCCTTGTGTTTCCAAAGCAGGCACTCTACCACTTGAGCCACACCACCAGTACTCTCCAAATTTCTGATAAGAATCACCAGTTCTTCTGAAACAGCTGAAACCAAAGGTGTTAGTATGTTCCTCTTTGCTGCTTTGCCTGTCTTCCCTACCCCAATCATCACCAGTCATGAAATTCCCTAACCTAGACACCATACAACAAGGATAGAAAATGCAAGTGCTTATAGGTGTCAAAGGACAAAATTATAATAGCTTTGTTCAATTTTTTTTTTTTGAAACAGTCTGTCTGTATTGCCCAGGCTGCCTCAAACTCATGATCCTCTCCTGAGCAGGTGTTATTATAGTTACAGGTGTGCAACACCAAGCCCAGCCAGTTTAATGAGTTTCTTTTTTTTTTTTTTTTTTTGGCTATACTGGGTTTGAACTCAGGGCTTCAAATTCAGGGATTCATGCGCTTGCCAGGCAAACACTCTGCCACTTAAGCTGTACCATCAGCCCTTTTTAGTGTTGGTTATTTTTGAGATAGAGTCTCTCAAACTATTTTGCCCTGACTGGTTTTGAACCACTAGCCTCCTGAGCAGCTAGGATTACAGGTGTGAGGCACCAGCGACCAGATCAATTTAATGATCTTAGTGAACTCTATTTTTTTTTTTTTACTCTATCACTAACATTTCACTCCATAAAATAGAAGTGTTCTGATAACGAAAGGTTGGTTTTCTAGAATAAAAGGGCCAAATAAAACAAAAACAACCGTTAAAAAAAAAATCAAGTTGGTCATTTCAAAGTTACTCTCTTTGTAAACCAGAGACAGACAAGGAAACAGAATAGAAAAATAACTGATTGATTAACAACAGGTTATTGTTGGTTACCTTTTCTGTGTAAGGATTAAGACAGAAGGAAGGAACTTCATTACCTTAACAACTGAAAATGATCAGTTTGGGTAGTTTGTTATCTCTTTAATACTGATTTCTTTGAAGGTCAGAAAAACAGCTTAATTCAGTCTGGTGACAAGAAACTTTAATGGGAGTGACTCCATTTTGGTTTTTAGCCAGGTCTGTTGGAGCCTAGTGAATGAGCTTGATCCAAAACAATGGCTTCCTGAGGAGCTGGGGGTGTGGAGCTCTTGCCTAGCACATGTGAGGCCCTGGTTTGAGCCCCAGTACTGCAAAACAAATTAAAACAAAAAAATCAATGGCTTTCTGTAACTTAACAAAAGGGAGAGAGAGACTCCATAAACCAGTGAATCAGGGCAGCAATAAACACCAGGGAATGGTGGAAATGGGCAAACTGAAAGCTCACAGCCAGTTTTAGGGGACAGCCACTGTTTAGGTCCTAGTAGTTGTTCAACTCAGTTACACAAGTCCAATGTTACCATGTTTCCCAGGTTTTAGCAAAAACTTGGGCATCCAGAAAGGCCAGTGTGCTAAATCCATTGTGGGAAAGGTTATTAGGAAGTAGTGTAGACATAACATTTAAAGTATCATCCCACAGATTACTAATCAATTACAAAAGGGGAAAGGCACCTTTACAACAGGGAAGTCTGGCATATACCTCTTGAGCAAATGATCAAAGTTAACATGACTAATAATAATAACAGGAGACACTGACATTATATTTCCTTGCTTTAATTCACTGCAGTCTCGAATGTTTAACCTGAATCTTATCTTGAGGAAACAACCAGACAAATCAAAACTAAAGGCCATTTTACAAAACCTGAACTCACCATAAATGTCATAAAATAATAAAAATAAAGGTGAGACACCATTTTAAATTAAAAGAGACAAAAGACACTTAAGAACTAAAGGCAATGTATGATCCTCAAATGAATTTTTGATTTAATACACTCATGTGCTCACAATCCACGTTATTGGGTCAACAAAGTTAGAGAAGTAATATTGTGTCATATTAAACTTCATGAATTTGATAAAGATATGGAGATGAGGAGAATATCCTTTTTTTTTCTGAAACATTCATGCTGTAATATTTAGGACGAAGATGATCTGATGTTAGAAACTTGCTTTCTGTTCAGACAGAGAGCGAGAAAGTGAAAAATAAATGTATAATGTTAACAATAGATGACTCTAAGCTATGTATGGGTGTCCTTAAACAATTGTGTACTTGTATAATTTTTTTTGTTGTTCAAAATAACAAGTATCCAGGATCAGAAGAGGGAAAAAAACTTGTTATAAAAATTGGATTACTGATGCCCCTAGCAAAAAATAGCAAACACAAAAACACCCTGCAAACCTATAAACCTGTGAATCAGGCAGGTTCACCTATAGGCCAACACTGGTCTGCACTTGATTCCAGGGACCCCTTCACCTTTTCACTTAAATCTTGGACCCATAGTCCTGCTAAAACTTCTCTGTTACCTGCTCTCTCTTCCAACCTTCTAACTACCATTTCCCAGCCCAGTCTGACTTGTTCTGTAACCACCACTACCCAGCCTCCTGCCTCTTTCTGCCAATCCAAGCTACATAACCACGTCTTTTTCTAAAATACACTGTGCTTAATAATTTGTTGCTCTCTAGTGCTCAGAAAAAAAGTTCAACCTTATTAGTGTGCAAGTCAAATGACCTTCCCCACCTGTCTCTGTACTACCTGCCTCCCTCACTCTGTTTTCCACACTATTTTCTATGCATGACTCTTCAGTGCTTGCTGGTCCCCAAACATACCATATCATTTTATTCTCTTGCTCAGGTTGTTCCCTCTGCTGACAACAACTTTCCTTCTCTTATTATTTTAGCAATATTTAGAATTCGAAATCATTGTCGAAAAATCAAATTCCCCTGGCTAGCAATCCAAGCTTCTTGGGAGACAGAGATCAGGAGGATCGTGGTTCGAAGCTAGCCTTGGAAAATACTTGTGGAAATCTTATCTTGAAAAATAACCAATACAAAAAAGGGCTAGTGGAGTGGTTCAAGTGGTAGAGTGCCTGTCTAGCAAGTGCAAAGTCCTGAATTCAAAGCCCCAGTGCCACCAAATCAACTCCCAGGAGCATTACCCTTCTCTTCTAGAGAATGGCTGTCACCCGGGTTTGTTACACTGTGGCTTCTGTCTGTCTCTCCCACTCTCTCAAATTGTACGCTCTGTGAGAGCAGGGGCTCAGGTCTAGTACAATGTCTAATGCTTGGGAAACTGGACTTTTTTTTTTTTTTCATTTCTTTAGTCTGCCTACTTCAGTACTTCCTCTGGAAAGTTCACACTTAGAGCCTGAGGAAGGAGGATTGTGAATTGTGGGCTGCTATACACCAAGACCCTATCAGAAAGCAAGGGTAGGGGGGTGGAGAGAGAGAGAGAGAGAGAGAGAGAGAGAGAGAGAGAGAGAGAGAGAGAGAGAGAGATGTAGGGAGGGAGGGAGAGAGAAGGAGGAAAGAAAAGAAAATTAAAAAGAAAAAAGAAAGCAAAGCAAAGCTCACAGAACTAGATAAGCTATGACAGGTACTAAGCATTGGAAGAAAGATAATTGAAAACAAATTGACCAAGTATTATAGAGAACTACTCACTTCAAAAACAAAATTAAATTTCTGGACCTATCTTGGATGAGGAGAAAATAAATCTCAGAGCCAAGGCCTTCAAAGCAGGGCAGAGTTTTGCTTCTGGGAGGTGTTAAGGGCTTAACTTTCCTTCCAAATGTCTGTGCTCCCAAGATTTCTTTCTGTTTCTTGGGAAATTCTAAACACATTACCATGGCCTTTTCAATGCAAGGGTCTGTTTCCTGTAACTCCATGCCTCCTTTCAATTAAGATCAAACGGAATTTAACATTAAGCGGAGCCATGACTCTTTCTCAAGTTAATGTTAATTATAACTTTGGTGGATGCGTTGCAGCTTGTTCTCAGCTATCTGATTTTATGAACAGACAGGGGCAAAGCTTCAAGGAGACTGAGCATTCTGCCTCTATTATTATGGTGTTTGCCTGGAATAATAAATGGGCATTTCTTTTTCCAAGAAAATCTTCGTCTAAGTATTTATTATATTAAAAACATTAATCTTTACTAAAAGTCAATGATAAAATTGTCTCTATTCAACTTTTGGTATACTCTTTAAGTAATTAAAGAAAACCTAGATTTTTTGTTCTTACATACTAATGTGGAATTGGCTACCCTAAAATATTAAATTCAAAGAATATACTATTATGTAAAAGGAGGGCAACTATTTCTGAATTAAAGCCTTCAGAATAACATTGTGAGGCCCTCTGAGATGGAAACAATCTATAGGACTCAACATACCTACTGTTTCTTTAAGGTAAAGTTTGCAAAGAGGTAGGTGACTTAGTTTCCTTTGTAACCAAATTCAAGTTTAACATTTTGTCTTTTTCTTGTTGGCAGTACTGGGGTTTGAACTCAGAGCCTTGTGCTTATAAGGCAGGCGCTCTACAGCTTGAGCCACATCCCAGCCTGGAGGCTCACATTTTGATTTGCTAGGCTTAAAAACTTTACTTGTATTCTGATCTTATTTATCACTGTTAGGATGTTTTATTTTTCTTGAATAATGGAAGTATCTAACAATATTGGGCTTCCATTCTTGCATTATATCAGCTGGAGTTGAGTGCGTACTATCTGTTTCATAAAGAGTCATCTGATCTTCAGTTGATCTAATATTCGGTGCCCTCCTGATGCCTGAGTCCTACAAGTCGGAGTTTTCCTCCCTGGTCTTGCCCACTTTGTTTACAAACTGTGTAATTGCATACTCCCACCAGCTGTGGCATCCTTATCTTGACCTTGCCCAAATGCAAGTTGAGAAGCAGGTAATTTTGTTAGAGTGGAACATCTGCACTGACATACAATGGGGATAGCATTACACATGCCTTAAAAATACAAGTTATTTCTCAGATATTCTATAGTTTTGTTTTCTTATTCTATCCACCAACTAGTTTGGCCTCAGCCCTAAGCATTTCAGGTGAAATACAGGACCACGTGGGAAAAAATTAATGAATTTTAAATCAGAAAGATAAATACTTCAGTCCCTGCTCTATAACTAAAATAACCATGTGACTTTGGAAGATTATTTAATCTCTCAGCATCTCAGTTATTGTGTCAGGTATTGTGGCCCACACCTGTAATCCCAGCACTTGGGAGGCAGAGGCAGGAGGATCCTGAGTCTGAGGCCAGCCCAGATTACATAATGAGACCCTATCTCGAAACCAATCTATCATCTATCTATCTGTCTATCTCAAAAGAGAGAGAGAGAGAGAGAAAGATTGAGAAAGACTGAGAAAAGAAAGAGTGAGATTGGATGAACAAAATGACTTTGGCTTTAAGTCTTCATTGCTCCTAATAACTGATGATCCCATGAAATTAGCTCATAGTTAAAACTTTCTGAAACTTAGGAACCAGAACATCAACTCCAGGGGCAAATAGTTAAGTAACTTTCCTGTATTACTGTAACATTTCATGACATTGAAAAACGTTTCTCTATTGTCAGACTTGCATAGCATCACTGCCGATTGCTAGGAGACAGTAAATGTTTTTACAAGCAAAAGGTCTTCACTTTTTCCTATTGCTATCTACTGGAGTGAAGGGGGAAAAAAAAGGGGTTTGCACAACTACTGGTTTAAAACATAGGCCTTTTATTGACTCAGAACAATGGATAGAATTTTTAAAGACCTAATTGAATAAAAGGAAAGGCTGCTTCTTATCTAAACTTCAGCACCCCTAGAAAGGAGGGAGAGTGGCTGGGTAAGCAAATGTCACAATGAAAGAATGTCATTGAGATTGGGTGTGGTGGTGCTTGCCTCTAACCCCAGCACTCAGAAGCTGATGCAGGAGAATCACAAGTTTGAGGTCAACCTGGGTTACACAGTAAGTGGGCTGCCTAGTAAGACCCTGTCTCAGACACAACAAAACAAAACAGAAATGTCATTGAAGAGCAATTGCAAGCAGTACTTTGGTTGATTCAGATCTACTAAACACGGGGTGCTTTGAAAAACAGGGAGGTAAAACACTCTTCCAAATCTTGAGACAAGACCACACCTGAATACGCCCACTCTCTCTGCCAGGACTAAGCACCTACCTCATAAAAATCTCTCTTTATGCAAACTATTCCGATTGCAACAACGTTAATTGACATAATTAGCACTTTCTCAATAGATGCACTTATCTCCCCCACTGCTTTTTCTTAGGTTTCTATAATCATAGATCATTGCTTCTCAAAAAGGCCAGCATCATCCCTACCCTATTCCCACGGTTAACTTCCAAACTGAAATTTTTCTGTAGAAAAAAATGAAAGAATGATCCAGACAAAATTGTATTCTGAACAGATAATTAGTTAGCCATGGGACCAGGAAAATTCTTCTAAAGTTTATTAAAATGTGATCTTTAAAAAAAGTACAATAATCCATTTTTATAGTAGGTAATCATGTAGAATTAAAATTAAACTAAGCAATTAAAGGAGGCTAACAGAATTGAAGATAAAAATGTATCAAAATATCTTAAAGAATTTGCAGTGAGAACTTATTCTGCCATTATTTATTTTTCTAAACGTAGCAGAAAATATGACTATCCCAATGATCAAGTTCTTAAAATTAACTATATATGCAACATTATGTATTATTCATATCTCTGGAAAGTTGAGCAAATAGAAATTTGTTATAATACTAATTTAAAAGCAATAGAAAAATGCATTAATAAATGTACACTACTACAAACAATATAAAACTATTCAAAATCAAAGAAATAAATTTAACCTCAATCTATCTCACCTCTCTCTTGTAAGAATTATTCTTCCCTCAAGGAAGAATTATAATAAGCAAATAAAGTGTTTATCTTATCAATAAATAAAGATTCCATGTCAGTGCACTGACATTTCATGGGCAGTGTATAAAACAATCAGTAAATGTTAGCAATAGTTTATATTACACTTAAACACACACACACACACACACACACACACACACACACACACACACATACACACACAGACAGTAGCCCTGGAAATGATGGCTTACAGACATAGCAGAAATATTATCAAGTTTAGAAAACAATGTTGGATCAGGTTAAAGCAACTCAATTAAAATGATAATTTTATGGGGATGCTAGAAGTTCTATATACCAGCAGGATATGGTTGGGTGTGCCTCTAGTTCCAGTTACTCAGAAGCCAGACGGGAGGATCACTTGAGCCCAGAAGTTTGAGTCAGTCTAGACAACAAAGGCCCCTTCTAGAAAGAAAGGAGAGACAGAAAGAGAGAGAGAGAGAGAAAGAGAATAAGAGAAAGAAATGAGAGATGAAAGAAAGGGAGGGGAAGGAGGGAGGAAGAAGAGTTCTATCTATTGTATGTGCTGTAGAAATATGGAGATTCTAATGCAGAAAAGATAGAGCTGAAGAAAATGGCTTTGCATGATGCTCAATAAAGTAAATTTCTGACCCTTTTTATTCCTTTGTGGAGGGAAACAGAATAAGAACTGTAGTTGTTTTGAGATTTATATATGGTCTATTTATATATATTTTTTTCTTATAACAATGCTTGGCACAGAACAAAACAAATTTTAGTTTGTGGGAGAACATGAGAACATGGCAGAAAGAAAAAGGCAGGTGAAACTTTTTTTCAGGTGATTTCACAAAATCAAGAGATTTTCTACATTATATGGGACTCATGTTGCTTTTTTTATTGTTTATTCATTTATTCATATTAATGTGGCCTTTTGAATTACTTAACTATAGTTCCAAATTCTGAACTTTTTAAAGGATGATGTGCAAAATAGGAGACAAAATCTGAGTAGAGTCCTCAAGGATAAAACACCAGGAGACTTTCCAATATGGCAAAATTTCAGTCTTTCAAGGGATTGCCCTTGTCTATGTAGGACTTACTCACATACACCATACTATTTTTAGTAATTAAATGCAAGTGTAGAAAAAAACTTCTTTTCATTTAAATAAAAATGCGATTGATATTTGCCCATTTTTAGTGTGCTTGGCGCTGAAAATTAAAAGCACACTGCTTTTCTATCTTTAATGTAGTCTGTTAATTTATAGAAAGCAAAACTGCCATTATGTGTCAAAACAGAGAACAAAATTGCATCTTTCCACAAAGGATCATATTCCTCATGTTGATTATTAAAGATGACTTGGGAGAAAAGTTTACAGGAAAAAAATGTATGCATTACCAGAAGATAAAAAATAGTGAAAACAATAATTTAAACTGACAGGTAAGTTGGAGTTGGGGGTATAAAAAGGAGAATACTTGGTAAAGGTTTTGATAATTATGATTCTGCAAAGCTAAAATAGTTAAGAAGTAAGTCAAAATTTCAGTTTTCTAGCTTTGGAAAATCAATGATAAGATCTATAAAATCAAATATTGAGAAGAGTCAAGAGGCTAGAATCAGAACACAGAATGTGCTCTGAAATGGTGTTTGGGCTTCTTTGTCACACTGTAATTACTGTAGAAGGTAGAGTGGAATGAGATCATCCAGGTAATTCATAATGGTGGGCTGAGAAGAACTGACATAATTCCCATATGAGTAATAAATACCACAAGTGTAAATACAGTTGTAACATAGTAAGAAAATTTTAAGGTGTAAATTAATAAAAGTTACACATGCAACAAAAAAACTAAAAACCAACAAAAAATAAAAAACAAAAGTTAAACATGAAAGCTTCTATTCTTAAAACGGCAAATCAAAGGTAATATTTAATTGCAAATATTTTATTTCTAGAGTTTCCAGCACAATACTGGGCAAAAGTTTATCGATGATACACACACAGGATTTCTCCAGTAAACATGGTCTCTCTGTGAGAAGTTAGACGTTTGTGTTCCACAGTCTAACTCTAAAGATGAATGTAAAATTCAGACTCTTAGATGACTAACTCAAAAGAGACTGAGGTATACAACTTCACTGTTGAATATAAAAGGGGAGATACAAATGTGAAATATTTCATGGCACTAAATTCCCAGAGTCTGAGGCCTACTTCTACAGCAAAGAGATGAATTCCTGCTTCCAGCTGTCACAGATTCACTTGTCATTTTCTACCCGCCACATACAATTTTGTCTTCTGTTTTCTAGCTAAATTTCTTTTTAGTCGGATCCTTCCCTAGATTTTAGAGTTGATCAGGTTTTAGTTTACTAAACTTTCTAAGAAGATACTCAAAATGCTTTGTTAGAATTTTGGATATTTCTAGGGTTTTTGGTTAGAAATTAACCATATTTTGGTTACTCCCACAGATAACAAATCTTATCCAATCTTGTGAGTTTTACTAGTTTTATTCTCAATGACTATCTTATTTCCCTAATATCCATGTGGTTGGAGTAACACATTCTTTTCAGGTACCACTTATAAGCTTTATTTTTGGACACAGAGCAACCTCTCAAGTGGAATAAGATTGAAGAAATTATAAATGTTATCTCATTTAATAAATAAATAATTAAAAATACACAATTTTTTTTGCATTCTGCTCAACAAAATAGTATTATATTATCCATACCATATATGTATATATTGTGAAATAATGAAAATGTGATTTTGTGTATGTGTGTATGACTAGGGTTTGAACTCAGGGCTTCACACTTGCAAAGCAGGAGCTCATAAAACAGGCGCTTGAGCCATACCTCCAGTGCATTTTGGTCTGGTTATTTTGGAGATGAGGTCTCATGAACTATTTGTCCAGACTGGCCCAGAACCCCGATCCTCCTGATCTCAATCTCCCAAGTAGCTAGGCTTACATGAGTCACCACACCAAGCAGGATGAAAATATTAAAGACTACAATGTGTCACCCATTAACTAGCTAGAGGTATCACTTGTGAGTTACAGAACCCCAGCTAAGGAACCATGACTAATTTTATCTCAAACCTGCTACATTTTGCATTCTTAAGAGATATTTTCCAGGAGACAGTTCTGGACCCAACAGAGGCAGTTGTTTACAGTGACATACATTTCCCAAGGATAAAGAGGGGAAAAAAATGTCCCTTGGTTGTGACAGTTTCTGTGTTGTTGATGACCAAGGTGAGAAACCTCCATGCAGCAGAAAGACAAGATTTCAGTGGGTGGAAGGGTAAGTTGGGCATGTTTAAACAAAGGAACATGACTTTCTTGAAGTTTGACTGTGAACATGGAAACAGAGACAGCTAAGTTGTCGCTTGGCAGAGGCTCAGGTGAGAGAGGTTAGTTTTAATTTTGTTTTGTGTTTTTACCGGAGAGACTTGGGCACGTTTAAATGCTGCATGAAAAGAACCTAAAGAAAAAAAGTTGAAAATACTGCAGACATCAATTTAAAATATGAACATTATAAAACAAGTTGATGTATTTTATGCATTACCCAAATTTAAAACAAAATTACTTTTCCCTTTTTTCATTTTCTTGAAGCAGAGACATAGACCCTAAAACAAACCAAAACAAAAAGCAGCAGCATGCCTGACGAACTCAAGAAGGTGGCAAAGCAGACAGGCCGTTATCATCTCTGGGTGTTTTATGATGCCAGAGGCTCTATGAGGTAGAGGCAGGTCCCTGTGTCTTCTCTAGGTGTGGCAGCTGCTTCTTTAAACCTTGGGGCCTCCCCAGTGTGCAGGGAGAGGTGGCCTAGCCATGTGGGCACAGCTACCTGGGGTAGCTATCCCAAGAAGCCTGTGCCTTCACACCTTTGATTTTCTAAAAACAAGCAAACAAATAAATGAATAAATAAAACCTCTACCCATCTCTGAAGCTCAAAATCAAAATCCAGGCATCTGAAGATGTTTAGAGAGAACCAAACTCAAGAAGAGCTAACTCCAAGTTAAAGCATAACTTCAGGAAAAATAATCACTCAAGAATTATTAAAAGAAAAATTTCAAAAAGAGAGTCAGTGCCAGAGTCTGCGTAGCAAACACCAAGCCCTGAGAGAGAGAGAGAGAGAGAAAGTTAATGCATGAAAACTGAAAAGACTTTGTTTTCTTGAGACAGGGTCTTCCTATATGGTCCAGGTTGACCTTGAACTAACAGCCCTGCTTTCCACCTCTGGAGTGCTGAGATTACAGGTATGCATTACCATGCCCTTCATGAAATCAGATTCATTAGAATTAGAATTATAAAGAAAATACAAAAATCTTTTAAAAAACTGTCTCACATGTCTAAACATTAGTACATTATTTAACTATCAGATGATGTTTGCTGTCTAAATTTAATTCTTATAACAGAAAAAATATTTTAAAATATTTTTTTTTCTTTTGGTTTTTTGAGACAAGTCCTCACTCTGTAGCCCAGGCTGGCCTGAAACTAATAATCTTCTTGCCTCAGCTCCAGAGTGCTGGGATTGCTGGTATGTGCCACCACACCCAGCATGAAAATTCTTAATGATTATTTTATTTTATAGTATTTGAAATTTAATTATTTTTCAATAGTGATTTAATCATATATGTTATTAAACACAGTAAAATTTAAACATTTACTCAGTAGTGAGATGATAAGGTTATGATACTAAAATTTGTCTTCAAGCCAGATGCCAGTGGCTCATGCTTGTAATCCTAGTTACTTAGGAGGCTAGAGTGGAGGATCACAATTAGAGGCTATCCCAGGCAAATAGTGAGACCCAATCTCCAAAATAAACAGACCAAAATGAACTGGAGGTGTGACTCAAGTGGTAAAGTGCCTGTTTGGCAAGTGCAAAACCCTAAGTTCAAACCCCAGTGCCACCAAATATATATTTATATATTGTTAAATTGCTCCTGCTAGCCTCAAACTTCTGATCTCCCTGCTTTAGTCTCCTGAGTTGCTGAGATTACAGGCAAGTCCTACTTTGCATGCTCTGTGTTATCTTTGATTTTATTTTAGGTCTTACTTCCAAATGAGAATCAAACCCCAAGATAGGTTCTCCCTATATAGCCCAAGCTGGCCTGGAACTCACAGTTCTCCTGACTCAGCCTCCTGAGTGCTGGGATTACAGGTGTAATCACACCTGGCTCTAAAATTTATTTTGTAAATCATATAAATAAATAAAAAGAAGAAATGACAGAAAATTTGGTGAATGTTAACAGTTGGTTAATTGTGATGAGAACCATACATATAGTCCCAGCACTCAGGAGGCCTGGCAGAAGAATCACTTGAGCCCAGGAGACCAGCCTGGGTAACATTACAAAAAACAAACAAACCCAAACAAATAAAATGTATTTTTAAAAAGTAAAGTCAGGCCAGGCACCCAGTGGCTCATGCCTGGGATGAGTAGCAGGAATCCCAGCTACTTAGGAGGCAGAGGTCAGGAGGATGGCGTTCAAGCCAGCCAGCAAATAGTTCCAGAGACCCTATATCAAAAATACCCAGCACAGCTGGTAGAGTGGCTCAAGTGGTAAAAGCGACTGCTTAGCAAGTGTGAGGCCCTGAGTTCAACCCCCAGTATCAGCAAAAAAAAGAAAGAATAGAAAAGAAAAGAAAATACCCAACTTCCAATGCAAAGAATGGCTTGGCTGAGTGGCTCAAGTGGTAGAGTGCCTTCCTAGCAAGTGCAAAGCCCTGAGTTCAAGCCCCATGCCCTCCTACACCCCTAAAAAAAGTAAAGTCAGGGAGTGGGATATAGCTCAGTAGCAGAGGCATATGTAGCAGGCACAAAGCCCTAGATTCAATTCCTAACCCACCTCTCCAAAAAAAGTAAAGTCAGTAATGGGTGATAAAGCTGAAAAAGTGAGAAGCCATAAAAGTCTATATTGATAAATAAATAACAAATTTGAAAACAAAAAAAAGTCACAAAGAGAAGCAAATTCTTCTGTCCTGGAGAATCTCAACTAATAAATACAAAATGAACAATAGAATTAGAAAATACATATTTTATAACCATTGCTTCAGCAAGAACCATCAAAATATCATACAATTTTAACAAATGGAAATTTGTTGAATAAGATCTACCTCAACTCAAATTACTTGTCACAGACAGCACTTTAACCAAGTGGTTAAGACCACCAGTAATAGTGCAAATGACATCACTAGTGATATGATGCCCTGAAAAGACAAGGTATATCTTTAGGTTGCATTCTAGACTATATTGTACAAACTAAATCTTATGAGAAAATGTAAATTTGAGGATATTCTGCAAAGAAAAAAAAAAAAGAGCTAGTCTGAACCCTGCAAAAATGTCAACATCATGAAAGACGACGAAAGTGGGAGACAACTAAACACAGTGCATAGCCCTGGATAGAATCAGAGCCTGAATGAAATGTTCTAAAGGTATTATTGGGAAATTGCTAAACTGAGTATGACTATACACTATATAATAGTTTGTGTCATACGTTTTCTGATTTAGCTATTTATTCAATTGTATGTAAGAAACACTCCTGTTCTTAGCAAACACATTGATAATTCAGTGGTAAAGAGGTATAATGTTAATTTACTATCACAAGTTCAGAAAAAAATACATAAACACATCACATACATGTGTTTGTATATGTGTATGCACACAAAGAGAAAATGACAAAGTGGGTACAGTGGCTCAAGCCTGTAATCCTAGCCACTTGGAAGGCTGAGATCCAGAGGACTATAGTTAAAGGTCAGAAGGGGCAAAAATTTCGCAAGATCCCATCTCGCCCAATGGGTAGTGGTGTGTGTCTGTCATAGCAGCTAGCCAGGAAAGCACACATAGGAGGATGGCAAACCAGGCTGGCGTAAGCATAAAGTGAGACCCTATTTCAAAAATAACCAAACCAGGGTTTGGTGAAGTAGCTCAAGTGATAGTACACCTGCCTAGCACCCAGTATCAACAAAGAAAAAAAATTTTTTTAAAGGGTTGGGGTAAGGCTCAAGTGGTAGAGCGCCTGCCTAGTGAGTTTGAGGCCTTGAGTTTAAACCCCAGTACTGCCTAAATAAATAAATAAATAAAAAGAGGAAAAGACCGAAAATTTGGTGAAAGTTAACATTTGGCTAATTGTGATGATAAGTATGTTGAAATTCATTGTACTGGCAATTTTTCTGAAATTTTAAATTATTTCAAAATAAAAAAATTAATAAAATTCAAACTGACATTTTTCTATTTTTGGAATAAATATTTCAGCAAATAATTTTCAAGAAAAAAATTTTAATTTAAATAATACCACTAATAAATTGTGAACACTTTATGACTTTTTTTTTTTTTTTGGCATTACTCAGGGCCTGAGCTTGCTAGGCAGGCACTCTACCAATTAAGCCACCACTCCTCCAGCCCCCTATTTTTTTTTTTTATGGTACTGGGGTTTAACTCAGGGCCTACACCTTGAGCTACTCTACCAGCCCTATTTTGTGATGGGTTTTTGCAAGATAGGGTCTCATGAACTATTTGCCCAGGCTGGCTTTGAACTTCAGTCCTCTTGATTTCTGCCTCCTGACCTGGCTATATTGGGTAATTGCAGTTCACTGACAAGTGAAATAAGTGTCATCAATGTTATTAAGAGTGAGATAGAAAATTTGTAAATATGCTGTTATAAGATACCTGAACTATTCATAAAGTTAGTATTATTTGAAGATAGATTTAGATTATTGTAAATTCATATTGCAAACTCTCTGGCAATAACTGAAGATTTATTTTATAGGATTGGATCTTTTGTTATGCTGGGGATAAAACACAAGGCCTTGCATATACTAGACACATGCTCTGCCACTGAGCTATAATCCCAACCCTATAAAGGTTTTAAAGCAAAGTATAATCAATAGGCTAAGAGAATAAAGAAAACAGAATCATATAAAATGCTCAATTAGGACCAGAGGTGTACCTCAGCGATGGCGTGTGTGCTTAGCATACTTGAGGCCCTGGGGTTCTATCCCTAGCACTGTCCAAAACAAAATAAAACAAAAGAAAGAAAAAAACACAGAAGCCAGAAAAGAGAGTGGATGACAAAGATCAAAGGGTAATGACAGAAAACAAGAACAAATACAGTGGATATTTGTCTACCATGTGCTCAGAATCATAGAACTGTCTACACTCGGGAAGTGGAAACAATTCTTAGCTATTTAGCTTAAATCACTTTGGATAGCTCCCTTCCTTCCTTCCTTCCTTCCTTCCTTCCTTCCTTCCTTCCTTCCTTCCTTCCTTCCTTCCTTCCTTCTTTCCTTCCTTCCTTCCTTTTCTTTCTTTCTTCCAATAGGGTCACACTAAGAAGTACAGGCTGGCTTCAGATTTGTGAGGCATCCTTTTGCCCAGGTGCAGGGATTGCAGAAGTATGTCACCATACCTGGCTTGGTTATGTATATCTTAAAGAACTGCCTTGAACTTCTAGCCTTTAATGGAAACTTGAGTAAAATACCCCGCTGTGGTTTGGATGTGGTTTGCATGTGTGCTCCACAGGAACATGTGTTGGAAAGTTGGTCACCAATATGGAGCATTCAGAAGAGGTTGGGCCTTTAAAAAGTGAGGCCCACTGGCAAGAAATAAAGTTCTTGTGGCATCACCTTGGAAGGGATCAGTGCCAGTCTTGAGCAGTGGATTAGTTCCCACAATGGTGAGTTTGAGCCTGACCTCTGAATCCCTCTGGCTTCTTGTCTTTCACATGACCTCTTTCCCATGTGCTGCTACCACCAGGCCCTCAAAAGCAGCTGAGCAGAAGTCAGCCCTCTGCTCTTAGCTTCCAGAACTGTAAGCTAAAGCTCTTTTCTTTATAATGGAAACAGCTTCAGCTATTCTATTATAGCAATAAGAAACCAACTAATCCAAAGCTGTCTAGGATAAAAACATGATTTTATGGAGACCAGACTGAAGGATAATCTGAGTGGCAGACATATTAATTTAGTCAGAATCAGCATTCCTTCCTTCTCTTACAGAGATAATGTCCTAATGAACTCTGTTTTACTTGCAGCCTGGGGAGACACTGTATAATCAGTTATGTCACACAGGAAGTACCCCCAATTTCCCCACTGAGACCTGTGAAGTGCAATCCTTGATAAATTAAAGTATGAGAAAACACAAACATTCATCAATAACTGTCTAAAATGACAGGTTCCAGCTTTCCTTATGTAACTCTATCCAGAGAATTTTTATTCTTTGCTGTGCAAAAACAACTACATAAATGACAGGCATGGTGGTGCACACCTGTAATTGCAGCACTTGGGAGACAGAGGCAGGAGGATGGCAAGATCCAGGCCAGCCTGGACTACATAGCAAGACTCTGACTTAGGAGAAAAAAGTCTAACTCCAGAAATTTTCTGATGATCTGATATTCTGTTAGTTTGGGGAATTTAGATGACCTAACAAGATGCAGAATGGTGTCTAGTAAGAAGAGGGTTATTTGTACTTTTTGAGGCCCATACTTTGGGTTCCACATTTCAGAATGTGCAGAAAATAAGCTAATTTAGCTTTAATTTCTTTTTCACCTTGACACAGTGTCCTGCCCTGTATTGAGAAATCAGCCTGTTACCCCTAAACAGCCTCAGATGTCCAAATCTCTCACACCAAATCTTATAAACAAGTTAAGCAAGTTGCAAAAGCTAGAAATGTCACCCTCACACTATGGGCGGATATCAATGTATCATGATTTAGCATGTCAAGATGGAGCACAAAACTAAAGTCATTGCTCACCCATAGTCCTCTGCAACAGGGTAGGATTTCAAGGAAGTTGTTTTCTCAGGGCACAAATGAAAATGCCCTCACATTTCCTTCCTTTTCTGCTCCTTCTTAATGAAGATTTCTGAATCAATAAAACGTTCTTGAACTCTTACCTTGGTTGCATAAGCATTTTATCTCTAGCTTCCCATCTTCTCACTTTTCCCCTGGAACGCAGCGCAGAGAAATGTCCTCTCTGTTGCTCAAACCACACAAGTTCTTTTTCATTGCACTTCTCTCCTTTTGCATTAGGTCCAAGTGGCTCACTTATAAAATGCTTTTTTCCTTTGAATTAACTTTTGAAACAAAGGAAGGTATTGAGTAGATTTCATTTCCACATTTGTTTTCAGAAACTTTTGATGTGAAGATGGCTTGAAATAATGGATTACTTGAGAAATTGTTTTTCCTAAATTTTTATGTCTGGTGGGAGCCAGTGACTCACCTTTGGATTTAGAAACAGCATTTTTCTTCTTAGAAAGTTAACAGGAACTGAAGTAGCATCTGGAAGAATAAATCAAAGTATTTAATAAAAATAAGTTTTAAAATAATAGTCTTAAAATGTCCTTCTAAGATAAAAAAAAAGCTATTCTGAAAATAGAACAACTTTTATGAAGCTGTTAGAACAATAATACTAAACACAATTCAGTAAAACAGGTTTGATGGACCAAAACTGATTCTCTTTCTCTCTTTCTCTCTCTCTCTCTCTATATATATATAAGTTACCATATATATAGGCAACATCACAAATCGGTGAGAAACAGATCGACAATTCAAAAAATCATGTTGGAAAAAAAAAGATCTGTCAAAGATAGGGTAAGAAGAGACTGTTAATAGACTGAAACACAACAAGATGCAACATGATTTTGTTTGGTCTCAGATAAAAAGAAAATCAATTTAAAAAGATGCTCCTGAGCCAGGCTCATGCAGGTAATGTTAGCTACTCAGGAAGCAGAGATTAGGAGGATCCAGGTTCAAAGTCTGCCCAGGCAAATAGTTTTCAAGACCCTATCTAAAAAACATCCAACATGAAAAAGGTCTGGCTCAAGTGGTAGAGCCCCTGCCTAGCAAATATGAGGCCCTGAGTTCAAATCCCAGTACCACAAAATAAAATTAAATTAAAACAGAAAAGACTGGAGGAGAGAGATGAAATATGAAAGATGAAATGATCATTGGTAAAGTATATTATTATTGCTACTTTCTCATACTTTTGAAAGTTTCTAAAATAAAAAGTTACTTTTACAAACACCGGAATCATTTCTTCAAATAAAGTCTCATATTGGACAGAAAAAAAAGAAGGCAGAGTTTTCATCTGGTAGGAGAGGAGAGGACTAAATTCTAAATCTTCATTCTTTCCCGGGAAAGTCCATGAAATGCTTAAAGGAGTTTTATTTATTTATTTATTTATTTATTTATTTATTTATTTAATTGTAGTGCTGGGTGGGGTACATTGTGGCATTTACAAAAGTTCTTACAATGTATCAAACATACCATACTTTTTACAATTTATTTTTTATTATAAAACTTTTTATTAGGATATATTCATTATGGAGAGGATTCGAAGTGACAATTGCAATCAGATTTACATTGTACATTATTTACATTTCCCCAATCATCTCTCTCTCTCAATCCCCTCCCCAACCCACCCAAGCAATTGCAAGAGGTGTTTTAGTTCTGTTTCATATAGGTATATGAAGTCCATCAACCATTACCATCACCTTAATCTCTTTCCTTCACCCTCCCCCTCCCACAAACGTATCATACTTGAATTCACCCCCTCCACCATTCTCCTTTATCCCCCCCTCCCCTGATTCCTGGAATAGTTTCAACAGGTATTATTGTTGCCTTTATATACATGTGTACACAGTATTTCCTCATATTCACCCTCCTACCCACTTTCCCCACCACTTGTTCCCTCCCACTGGTATCAACCGCACCCCCTGCCCCCACAGAACCTATTTAGCCCTTCTGTTCTCTGATTTTGTAGAAGAAAAAAGTAAAAAGAAAAAGAAGAAAGAAGTGACATTTTTGCTTGTTAAAGATAGCTACACAAGGAAATGTTCCTTGTGACATTTCCATGTATATATGTATTATAACCTTAATTCTCTATTTTTCTTCATTCTTCCTTAGTCCCTTTCTTATGATGCTTGTTATGAAAACATTTTCTGTCTGGGTCAACTCCCTTACATTGACCCTCTCTCCAAGCACCATAGCTCAGAGGTGACCTCATTCCCATCCCACAGGTGATTTTTTTATAGGGGTATCCACTGTACTCACCTCCTGCAAATCCCCTCCCTTCCTCCTCTGCTACGGATCTCTCTCCTTCCTTTATACCACACTGACTTCACCGTTTTCTTGGTCTTGCTTTCTGACACAAGGTAAGCAGGTTACTCACCGTTTGATTAATTGGCCTCCTATGTAGAATATTTCAACACAGAACTAACATGGCTAGTTTCTTCTTCATAAAGAACTGTTGTTGAATATAAAGGAATATTGAGGCAATTGGTTAATATTTGCTTCAAATACACTGAACTCTAAAGATGCAAAGGTAACAAAGTCAAATGTAAAGCAAAAGCAAAAGTATATAATGGAGAGCTGAAATAAAATTATAGTTGAAAGTAAATATAAAATCTGTTGATTATAAAAATTTAAGAAATTTCTTGTCCAAACCAAAAAATGTCTTAAAAGTTTAAGTCACATAATAAGTTAGAAAAAAGACCATAACCAAAAAAAAAAAAAAAGGACACATGGTTAGCTTTTTCATTCTAAAAACACTAAAACCACAAAAAAGTCAAAGGCAAAAGGAGCACAGTCATTTTAAATGAAATGCCATACATATTTATATAGATGTAATTAGTATTACCATTATTAAAGAAATATAAATTAAAATTAAAATGAGTTTTCACTTATCAAAATAGCTATTCAAAAGTGTATCGTATTTAATTCTTGCTAAGTTCAGTCTTTAAAATGTTCAAAACTTTGATTCTAATTCTTAGAATTTATTCTAAAAAACAAATAATAAGTTTTTAAAAGGCAAGCAAAGCTACACAGAATAGCAAAAAAAAGGAAAATAAATACTTGGCAATAGAAAAGTAGTAGCAGAAATACTGATTTTTTTTTTTTTTATAGTACTGGGGTTTGAACTCAGGGCCTCACACTTGCTAGGCAGGTGCTCTAGCTTGAGCTACTATGTCAGCCCTATTTTTCATTGGGTTGTTTTGTGGTAGGGTCTTGTGAACTATTTGCATGGACTAGCTTCAAATCAAGATCTTCCCAATCTTTGCCTCCTGACTAGCAAGGGTTACAGGTGTGAGCCACCAGCCCCAGCTAGAGAGCATTCTTGAAACCCTAAGGTGGATCCCCAGCACTACAAAAACATAAATAAATCAGTAAATAATAAAATATTATTGAGAAAAATACATGCTCTGTGATGTGGACTATTAATGTTTATTAGGAAAGAATAACATAGAAGTTAGGCAATCTAACCGATTTCTCGATCTTTAAGCTGATACTATTTGTCATATTGAAATTTATCTCATCCTTTAATTATAGCTCTTTGTATCAAACAGCCAGCTAGGCAGAAAGTAAAAAGGAATTGCTGAGTGCTGATGAATTAGAAGTCTTTGACAATGTTTTGGTTTTTCCCACAGCAAAGTTCTTGGAGATTGTGAATGATAAGGCTTCATATTATTTTAAACAAAGAACCGCCATTAAAAGACTGATGGCTTTTAGTGACCATGATTTTTCTATTCCGAACATTGGAGATATTCATATGTAGCAGGTCTATCTGTGGATAATTTGATTACTGATAGGGAGAGGGTTTCCAAAGGAGGAAAAAGAAAGTAGAAGAGGAAAGGATGAAGAAGAGGAAGAGATGCAGAAGGAAGGAAGGACAGCAGATAAAGAGAAAGAAGGAAGGAAGGAAGAAAGGGAGGGAGGAAGGGGTGAAGGAAAAAAGGATGGAAAATTTGCAGCCATTACCATTGTAAGGATGTAGGGTCAATCCCTAAAGCTGGTCTAAAGTATCCATACAGTGTATCACACCAAAGTATTATCTTACTAAGATAAGGGACTGGTCTCAATTTTTGCAGCTCATATGTCAATTTACCAAAAGAAGACCTGTTTCTGGAAGATGGACCTAATATAAGGCTAAGAAAACCTTAGTGCATACATTTATAATTAGAAATAGATTGCAGAGAGCTCACTAAAAACAACTACATAAAAACTAGGAAAACCACTGCATACATTTATAATTAGAAATAACCTGGGAGAGCTTCACATTCTTTGTTCTTATCCCTGTATGTTAAGATTGCACATTCTTAAGTGAAAAGACCAGTTGTTGACAAATTGTTTTTCTACTCTTTTTGTTTTGATGGTACTTGGGTTTGAACTCAGGGATTCACACTTGCAAAGCAGGAGTTCTACTGCTTGAGCCACACCTCCAGTCCAGACAAGTTGCTTTTCTATGATAAGGGAGGCCTGCGGATCAACAGCTCTGATCTAATTTATCCAATTTTGCTTGCTTGTTTGTCTGTTTTAGAGACGGACTCTCACTATATTGCCCAGGCTGTCCTTAAACCTCAGGGCTCAATCAACCCTCCTGCCTCAGTCTCCACTGTACACACTCACCACCACATCTGGCCTGACCCTTCTTTACAGTTTGATTTTTATTCATCTAGTTCTGAGTTCTGAAAGTGACTTATTATCTGTGCTTATCTACGATAAGAATGAAATTTATTTAAAGTACTTCTCACCTAAGGTAATATCAGACACTACAGTTTGTTTTCCAATGATTTTGAGATCATGCAAACTGACATAAGTTTGTTTTCCTTGGTTTGTTTATTTGTTGTGGTATTTTGGCTACCCTAGAACTTGAGATCCTTCCTGCCTCAGCTGCCCAAGTGCTGGGATGATACACTGAGCCACCATGCCCAGCCTTGTTAAAACTTTTGTGGAAGTAGAAAACACAGAGGTAATGTTTCGACATTCAGAACGTGACAGTTCACTGGATTTTTTTTTTTTTCCTGGCAGCACAACTTTTCCCTCTGTTCATATCCCTTGACAGAACCTTCTTAAAGTCACCCATTTTATCAAGAACTTACTACATATCTTTGTTCTTTCCCTTGCCTCATTTAATCACCTTAACAACTTTGCATAGTGGATTTTTATTTTTGTTTATAGTTGGAGATTGAGACTCAAAGGTTATGTACCTTGCTAAAGATCATGAGGTGAAAAAATGACAAACACTCTATAGGTAGTCTATGACTTCTGCCAGCTTCAAAAATTCCTAGGATCATAAAGAAAAAAGAAAACCTAAATAAACGCTCAACAAATACATGTTTGACATTATGGACATTGAAAAGCATAAGAGGAAAAGTGTTTTATTTCCCAAACCTCTAGCCCACAAGCAATAAAAATATGAAAAATCTGATTATTGATAAAAAATACATGTTATTTGCTACAAATGGCAAAAAAAAGTTAGAACACCAGTCTAAACCATCCATCCATTCAGCTTTGCTTGGACATATGGCTGTGTTTATTATTGGGGGGCTGGGAGAGAATACAAAAAAGAGGGAGAATAAGAAGAAAGGGCACGAGACTTGTTTAAAGCACCATTTTTTAGAATGAAGTAGTGAATAAGAGTGAACACAAAATCAAGTCTTATTTAATGTGGCAAGAATTGTTTCAGATACCCTTTGCTTATAAATTTCTTTTCAAATACTGACACCATTTTTGTTTGAACCATCCTCTCACCACAGCATCCATTTTTATTGATTTTTCCAGTTTTATGAACACTTTTGAAGAAACAACAGAGTGTATGTCTTACAAATGTTGGAAATTCCCCCAGAAATCCTGGGATTTTTGGAAAATATGAAGAAATTCGTGTTTTTAATTCTTGAAAATATTTGCAGCCTTAATGTAATGTCTTTTAAGACATGTCTTGCTTTTTTAAAGGTCACTTTCCATTTAGTCACAAATTGAGTGGGTTGCTAAAAAAAAACTTTTTAATGACATAAAAAATGCGGACTGACAGATCTTAGGTTATCTTGTCACCATTGTATGGTTAACACAGTATGATTCATGACAAAAAGAAATAATATATTTTCTTTTTCTTTCATTTTTTCCTTTTTTTTTTCTTGTTTTTGTTTTTTTGTGGTGGTGTGGATTGAGTCTAGGGTTTCGTACATGCTAGCCAAGTGCTCTACCACTGAGCTACACCACTGCTCCAAATTCTTTGCTTTTGCAAATTTGTTTCTGAAGTTTGCTGCTGGTAAACAAACAAACAAATAAAAGCTATACATTCTTCTGATTCGATAACTGGGTGACTATACTTTTTTCATCAGAAAGAATTTTTTCTTCTTACAAGTTTAGAGGACTTTGTATGAACAGATTCTGCAATGAGGTTTTTTTCTCTAATTCAGTTACTTATAATACATCATAGCTTCTTTGGCTCCTTTTCTCTCTCATGTGTAAAGCTAACTATGATGAGAATCATCACCTTAGAGGCTGAACTTGACTATAATGCTGACTAAAAATCACTGGTCCAATGCCAAGTGGCACCCTCGTTCCCACATTTGCTGTGTTTAGCATTTTAGATAACTATCACCTACAGTTCTCAGACTCTTTAATTATGAAACACTGCGAGTCCTCCAGACAAGTGAGGACCCGAGGAAAGATAAAAATTAAACAAATTTTTAATGGTTTCCAATGACACTCTTTAATTACAAAGGTTAAACATCTGCTAAATTATTCCAGTGTTACTACTAAAATATTTCACTTGACATTTATTTGTTAAGAGGCAAATATTTAGGGGACTAAGATATAATTACATATATGTATATGGTTTGATACTACAAATGAGCAAACAGAATCTAACCAAAAAAATATGAGTGAGAAAAAGAAGGGAATGAATTTCATAGGTGCTTTATGTCAATTAATCTACTTTAACTTCAATTGTAGATTCAGGATGAGAAACAAATCATATAATTGAAACTTCCGTATGAACAAAATGTGAGCAGAAAGTGTACATTTTTGTAAGCTTTCATAAATCAGAAAATTTATTGCAGTTACACTGAAGAAACTCATGAATGTGGTCTAGAGGTGTGGCTCTAGCGGTAGAGTGCTTTGAGCCAGTAACCTTGAGTTCAAACCCCAGTGCCACCAAAACAATAACAACAAAGTCATGAAATATGATTGAAAGCTCTAAAGTGAAAGAAATCGCCTCAATCATGTTATAATTTATTATATCTGCTGTCTTCTGACTTGAAATTATGAATTATAAAATTATAAATTGAGATATTTCAAATATACAGAATATAACATAAGTTACACCTGCTATACTTTTAACTTACTTTGAATTTTGGATGACAGTATGCTGAATGTAGTTACATTTGACTTCTAACTTACTTCGGTCTGACTCAAATATGAAGCTCATGAGTGTAAGGTGGTTCTCCCAAAGTATTTTAAAATTACCTGTCTCCCAAAATGGAGTCACTGACAAGCATGATCAAAATAAGAAAAATTGTCTCAGAACATACACTGTTTTAGCTAGTTCTTTGATAGTGTCTATCTTTGAAAAAGGGTTTTATTTGGCAAGTATCTTCGATGATTAGAAATGAGTATGGTAGAGAATTACAAAGGTCAATTTAATTTTATTTGCTTTGAGTTGAGAAAATTTTGGGGGGGGAGGGTACAGGGGCTTGAACTCAGGGCCTTCACTTTGAGAGACTCTACCAGCCCAATTTTTTGTGATAGGGTTTTTCGAGATAGGATCTCATGAACTATTTGCCCTGGTTGGCTTCAAACAGCAATCCTCTTGATCTCTGCCTCCTGAGTCGCTAGGATTACAGGCGTGAGCCACCAGGTACCCAGCAAGAAAACCTTGAATGTGAGCTTTGACTACATCAAAGTAATGCCCAAGCAGACTCTGGGACTTTGGCTGGAGTTGAGGCTTCAAGTCCATTTTAACAAATCTGAACATTTTCCTCTTACGTTCTAAAGTTCTTTGAGTTAACTTCAATTATAATCATCTTCTCACAATTTGGGGATAATGTTAGTCTAGATATTTATGGGAATTTTTATAGTTGAAATACCAGTTAACTAGGTTCAGGATTCTTAATACCTGAAATATGTAACTCTGACCTGAATTTTCAAAGCAGAAAGCAGTTTTATACTTCTCTTTATTCTTTTTTTAAAGTAAAATAATCCTATTGATCTTTGCTACCATAGCAGTCAAAGCCTATCTTACTGTCTTTACTAATTCTTATGAGCAGTATTGAAAAGGAAAACTGCCTGACAAAGAATCACAGCACCAAAGACAGGGTAATAAGCTTTGTTTTGTTTCATACAGTGTGTGGTCAGGTGGCGAATACATTAAATAAAACCTGAGCCTAGGATTGGCCCTCTAAAGTGGGCATCTCCTGACACTGTATTCAACAGGAAAGTGTGTGGGCACTGAAATTGCACTACATGTCATAGCTCAAATAAGCATTTGGTCCTCTGAGAGAAACATCTGGAGACCAGACAAAATCATTTTGTCACTTCTGAAGACCAGGATACAAATGTGAAATTTTTCCTTCAAATGAGCTCTTTTCTACAACATAGTCTTCTTAAAACAGTGTTCCTGTGGTGCTTGTTCCATGTCTCTTACTGAGTTCTGAAAATTGCCAGCTGCAAATTCTGACTTGTCAAGGGCTCAGCTATATTTGCCCAACCAAGAAAAGGTAAAAACAGGACTGCAGAGCCAATAGAAATTATAAACATGTTTCTACACTGTTGGTGTGCTACTGTTTATGGAGATAACTCACTTTAAGACTTTAATAAGCCTCCAAACTTCATTATTTTGCTCTCCCTCCAAGTACAAAGCACAGATGTTTTGGCATGTTGGAATTTGAAGTTTGGAATTTTTAGAAGAGGCAAAGTGAGTCAGGAAACTAGCACCCTGGGCAGGTGAAGAAGTTTCAACAATTTTCACAAAGGAAGGCAAAGGAATAGCCCTAGGTCTGGAAGCTTAATCAAAACCTCCAGAGGCTGGACTGAAAATGAGCTAAACAAAATAAGGACACTGGCAGTGAGACCCTGCCTCAGAAAACACACACACACACACACACACACACACCAAGGGCACTGGATTTCATCCTAACATCAAAAGGCATTAGATAATTCTGCCACTTTTGAAAAAAGAAAAGTTTGTATTCTTTTTGTTGTTGTTTTGGAGACCAGGTTTCATTGTATGGCCCAGGCTGGCCTCAAACTAACAAGACCTCAGCTTCCTGAGTAGCTGGTATTGCAGGCCTGAACCACTGCACCCAGCTTTGTATAAAACTCTCAATTAAAAAACACTGGTAATATACAATAGGTGATGGTTTAACAAAAGGCTATGGAATTTCATATAAAGGTAGGAACTTTGGTTAAAATGAAAATTTCCTATCATTTACAAAGTAAGAAATATTGCTAGAATTATGACTGAAAAGGACCTTCCTTTCCCTATTTCTAGTTTTCCAGTATAGTCATCTTCTCCATTTCCAGCATATTAGAGGAAAAATAAATTTTCCTTAGACTCTAGAACTGTGAGCAACCCAGAGCCGCTTGCCAAATGTGGCCATTTAAACTAAAAGAAAACAATTTATTTTCTCAGACTGCCTAGCCACATGTCAAGAAGTTAATAGCTGTGGCTAACATACTGAACAGCATAAAACACTCATCACCATGGAAAAATTCTACTAGACAGCAAGGTTTCTATAAGATTAAAAAATTTCCAACTTTTTGTGGCTGTCAGAGTGGCTCAAATGGTATAGCACCTACCTAAAATTCCAACTTTTTTGACAGATAGGGTCTCCTAATTGTAGCCCATGCTGGCTTCAAACTTGCTATATAGCCCAGGCTGTCATTGAACCCAGTCCTCTTGCTTCCATCCCCCGAGTTCTGGGAATACAGATGTGAACCACCATGCCTAGCTCAAAAATTTCCAACTGTTTAAACATGAAATATTATGCAAAGAATGAGTTTTAAATATTTGTAGATCAAAATTATATAACCTTCTGTTGATTTGACACAGTCTTACTATGTAACCCAAGTTAGCCTTGAACTCACCATTCTTCTGCCTCAGCCTCCTGACTGCTGGAGTTTTTCAATTTTTTTTTTTTCTCTTGGTGGTACTGGGTTTTATGCTTGCTAGACAGGCACTTTATTGCTTCAGCCATGCCTCCAGTTTGCTATTATTATTCTTTTGGCAGTCCTGAGGTTTGAACTCAGGACCTCACACTTTCTAGGCAGGTGCTGTACCACTTGAGCTGCTTACCACCAGCTCTTTTTTGTGTTGGATATTTTCTTTTTTTTGCAGTTTGAACTCAGGGTGTACATCTTGAGCCACTCTACCAGCCCTTTTTTTGTTCAACAGGTTTTTTCCTAGGTAGGGTCTGTTGAACTATTTACCCAGGGTGGCTTCTAACCGTGATCTTCCTGATGCCTGCCTTCCGAGTAGCAAGGATTACAGGCATGACTTGTGTTGAGATAGGATCTCAAGAACTATTTGTTTGAGCTGGTTTGAACACAATTTTCCTGCTTCAGCCTCCCAACTAGCTAGGATTACAGGTGTGAGCCACCAGTGCCTGGCTGCTCACTTAATTTTTTAAGCACAGCTCAATTTAATATTTAGTGGCAAAACCAGGCAGCTAATGAAGCAAAATGGCCAGGCATGGCGATGCATGGCTAAAATCTGACTTACTGAGGAGGCTGAGGCAGGAGGCTCAAGAGTTGAAGACCAACCCATGCAATTTAGCAACACCCCCATCTTAAAATACATAAATAAGCAAAATGAAAAATGGAGCATAATTTTTTCAACTTCTGGAGGAATTCACACTGTGTGCTCCTTGGGGGCAGAAACTGTGGTCATTCCATGAACCTCCACTGCTTAACAAAAGTCTTGATACATGGTTGATGTCTTGAAAAGTCCAAGTGGTTTCTCTGATGTGTTTTGAGGAATATGAAGGCATGTTTAAATTTTCCATTTCATAGACCTCTGTGGTCTCAAACTCTATACATGTATAAACTATATTTATATATGTTATATTTTTATGTGTGTGTATATTTTTATTTTGCAGTACTGGGGATCGAACCTGGCCTGTCATCCCCGCACTAGGAAGACTGAGGCAGGATCACATCTTCAAGTCAATCTGGGTGACATAGTGAGGCCTTGTCTCAAAAAAGGGAAGAAGTCAGGTCCTTTTGATGAATGGCAGAGTACTTGGTATTTATAAATTTCTGTGAAAAATACTTTACTGGTGCCGGGTATGGCTGGTTGACACCTGTAATCCTAGCTACTCAGGAGGCAGAGATCAGAAGCGAGGTTTGAGGACAGTACAGGTAAATACTTCTTGAGACCCTATCACAAAAGAAGCAGAGTGGCTGAAGTGGTAGACTACCTGCCTAGGATGTGTGAGGCCACAAAAATAAATACATCTAAAAAAAAAAACTCCAAAAGCTTCCCTTATTCTTTAGGGAAAAAATTGAATCAAATAAGACCAATTTTATTGTTCAAGAATTTGCTTTATCTATTTATTTACTTGCAGTTCTGGGATTTGAACCCATAGCCTCACACATGCTAGATAAAAGCTCTCCCACTTGAGTCATGCCCCAGCCCTTTTTTGTGTTGGGCACAAACACAAATTCTCCTGATCGCTGCCTCCTAAATAGCTAGGATTACAGGTGTGAGCCACGGGTTCCACCCGATTCTTGATCAGGTAAATAAGAGTTCTTTATGAAATGTTGATACGATATCAAGTAATCCTTTGATGTTAGAAAATATATACCATAACTGGACTAGACAACTTCTAAATTACTAAAAGTTTCAGCTTTAAACTAGTAAATTACTAGTTTATTTTTGTGGTAGATAATATTTATGTAAACAATGCAGTAAATTAGAAACATTCTTCTGTTCTGTTGAAACTGGATCTGGGCTACAAGCCCAGGCCAACCTCGAACTCACAATCATCCTGCCTCAGACTCTCAGTGCTAGAATCAGAGGCGAAGTTAAAAACATTCTTGAAGGGACTGCAAAGCTCTGATAATAATTATATAATTGAAATTACAATAGAGCCAATTGCCCAAATTACTCAATTCCTTTTGAAGGGTTAGGCTTTTCTCAGGGGTTAAGCATTTCTAAAATATTTTGGGGCCAGGCATGGCAGGACACAGCTATAATCCCAGTACCTGGGTGGCTGAGGCAGGATCTCATGTTAAGCCAACTTGGGTTATATACTGAGACCAGGTCCGAAAAATAAATCTTATTTTCTGCATTTTTCAGTTTGTAATAAAATTACCAAGACCTCTTTCATTCTTTCTTTGGTTGTAACTATACCCCAATTTAACATGTTCTTATTCTTTTGTCTCCAAGCAGCTCCACAACTTTAAAATTTCAGAATCCTTAGGTTTTTGCGCTTAATTCTGCTACACAAAATCTACATTAGTCAGTATCACCTTTTTAATTTTGGTGCTAGAGTTTGAACCCAGAGGTCTCAGGCCTTCTAGGCAATCACTCCGCCACTAAGCTAAATTCCCAGCCCTATATTGTGCTATTTTAAACACTATCACACATCTCATTAAAGCTATATCCAGCAGGGGAAGTAGCTTAGTGGTAAGATGCTTAGAATGTATGAGATCCTGTATTCCATTCCTAGCACAGCAAAAAAAAAGTTGTACTCCAAATTTAACACTTGTATACTTTATCTTCTCAGTTGAATAAATACCCAAAAATGTTTACAATCACTGTTCCACAGAACATAGCTAATGTCCTCTTAATGATCCCTAAATATATGTTATTTTCCCCAGTCCTTAGAACCACTGGAAATAACTTTGACAATTTTGAATAGAAGCAATAGGTAAGTTTTTAAAATCACAGAATATACAGGCAATCTTTATACTAAATTAAAACTTTATTGAATAAAGAACACTCTCCAGAGCACATGACCCGATGGACTAGGTCCACATTACATGCAGTGAAGCTGAGCACGACAGTAGTTTAACATGGAATGTCAAACAAATTAGTATTTTTCATTGTACAAAACCGTTTATGTAGCTGACGTGAGAGGAAAAAAGCATGACACTCTACAATTTCACCGATCATCCGTGATGAGTTTTAAAAAAAGCATTTGAAGAAACTGGTAGATGTCTTTAACATATAGTTCAAATAAATTAGTTACATGTGCACTACTGAACCCTCTTTCAACCTCTCTTGCATTCCAAATAAAATCTTAGTGCAAACATCAAAGTTGCTGGTCACACCAAAAGACTGTCAAACTCAAAAGAATACAATTTCTGAACTAATGTGTATTAAGTAGGATAAAACCAAGAATACCAGTTACTGCAAAATTCATTTAGGCACGCTTAATAGTCCACTCTAAGCATTTCTTCTAAGTCTCTCACATTAATGACTAAAGCCTGTTTACAGTACTAAAAATTCTATCATTCAAGCATCAATGATTATATTTCAGAAAAAGGAAATCATTCATTTCAGTAATAGCATTACTGCTACATTCTAAAAAAAAAAGAAGAGAGAGAAAGAAAAAAAATCATAATTAACAAAACCAGTACCCCACAGGATACATGGGAGAAAAAAATTGGGAAAAAAGTGTGCTTTACTGCACAGCAGGAATTATATAATGTAAACACCATATTGGCCCACACCACAAAATCCATGAGAAAATCTTCAATTTGAACAGCATGTGTGCATTGTTTTCCAATTTGTGTTTGTGAGTTTATACTGCATTTGCTTGTACCAATACATGACAAATAGAACACACTCTTCCCCACACACACACACACACATCCAAGTGATTGTTAAATATTGAGCATGGCTTGCTTCCCTGACGCTAACTTAAAAAAATGCTAAGTGACATCCCAACTGTTTTAAAAATGTCTACAGAAACCATTTAGTGAATGTGAAGAGTAGTTGAGGAATGATGAAAACGTGAAGGTAATGGTCTGATGAAAGTGGATACACAGAACTGGCTGACATGCAAATGCTTTACAGATGCATGCAAAATCTTTTTCTGTGGGCCTTGTCAGAACTTTTAATTGATATCAAGGATTAAAAAATATAGTAGCACAAGTCCATTGACACCTGGAGGGTCAGGCCTAGAAAGCTTACCTTCAAAGTGCAAATTTTAACAATGGAATGTTTTGACAGGGACACAAGGACAATCTATTGTTTTTTGTCTTGTTGAAAAGAAATAACATGTTCGGGAAGTAGTTATTCCTGGCCAAAGTTATTTCAGTTTCTTGATAAAACAAAGATGAAAAAAATTTAGCCATAATGATCACCCACTCGTTCACATACAAAGAAGCATTCTTAAGAGTGTGGGGGGGAGCAAAAGCCCTTACCTATGTATCACCTAATGTAACTTTTACTTAGAATTTAAGTTCTTTGAATCCACTACATTAAATACCAACATGTACCTCCCTTATCCCCTCCCTGTCCACCCGCCTATCCCAGATGCCCCCAAAGAACCTAAGTATTCTAATGTCTTCTGTTTTCCAAGCCTCACTTCTAAGGCTGCTGAGTACCACATCCACTGGAACAAAATCAACACCTAAGGTGCACTTTCTATAGCACCCTGGATTTCTCCTCCACAATTGCGTGGAATCTTGATGCTCTCAAGCCTGAATCTAGATCTCCAGGTCATCAGGCCGAGGTCTGCTGCTGGCGCGACTGCTGGCTCGGCTTGCAGGTCGCTGGTCCACGATGGCTAATGGCTGTAGTTCATGTCCAGTAGCAATTTTTTTAGAATTCTGGTTATCATCGGGGAAATCAAAAGGCTGGGCATGGGAGTTAGAGATGGTGCTTCCTGCCTGCCCCATTCGATTCTGCTCTGCACTGTAATTAGCCCAATTTTGCTCACTAGCTTGCTTGTTGTAATTGCGGCAAGAGGAATTGTTTCTGTCACCAGTAACCAGCTTGTACCCAGGAGGGGACATGGGTGAGAGAGGAGCAGTTGGTGAGGAGCAGCCATTGAAATAAGCATATTTTGGGGACCCACAGTCTTTTGAGGGGCTCAGTGGGCCAGTGGTGGCATGGTAAGGATCGCTCCTTCCCTTCACACGATCCTTAACACCCTTAAAGAAGACATAGAAGAGTTCGATGATATTTAAAGCCAGCGACACCAGGGACACCACCAGCATGAAGATGATGAAGATGGTTTTCTCTGTGGGTCGGGAGAGGAAGCAGTCCACCTGGTGTGGGCAGGGGTCTCTTTTGCAAGTGTAGACGGCATTCAGGCTGAAGCCATAGACGTACCACTGGATCAGCAAGAAGGCCACCTCAAAGACAGACTTGAAGAGGATACTGATGATGTAGGTTCGCAGCAGGCCCCCTCGCATCTTCACCTTACCGTGCTCTTCGATGCCATATTTGAACTTCTTGATTTCAATCTGCTTCAAGTGCATCTCCACGTTGGCACCGTCAGTTTGGGCCACTTTGAGCTCCTCCTCTTTCTTGTTCAGTTTTTCTTCCTTCCGCATCACATAGAATACATGAGCCAGGTACAGCAGTGTGGGTACAGACACAAATATGATCTGCAGCACCCAGAAGCGCACATGAGAGATTGGGAAAGACTTGTCATAGCAGACGTTTTCACAGCCAGGCTGTTGAGTGTTACAACGAAAGGCAGACTGCTCGTCACCCCAAGCCGACTCAACTGCTGTCCCCAGTAGCAGGATTCGGAAAATGAAGAGGACTGAGAGCCACACCTTCCCTCCTGCAGTGGAGTAGGCTTGGACCTTGTCTAGAAGTTTCCCTAAGGCACTCCAGTCACCCATGTTGCCTGGGTACCTCCTGAGAAAAAACAAAAAGACAACTCTGTCAATGATTACAGGTTGCAAGTTAGTCATTTAATACATAGTTTCTTCTTTCGGTTGACAGTCAAAATATGGTTCTTCTCTCCTCTCCCTCTGCCTCTCTCTTTTAGATGAAGCTAAGTCTGAGAAGAACACAGACTAAATGCAGAGCATGAATTGAAATCTTAACCTGTGGAAGACTGATTAGCTGCTTGGCCCCAGTCTTGCATGTGACCTGAGAAGCTGCCTGTGCTAAGTGCCTCTGCTTACTTTAGTTGCCTGATGAGGACAGTTCTTGCCTGGTAGGCCTATGTCTGGATTCCTGCCTAAGCAAGATGCTGATGTGTGTTATTCAAAATGTAGTTATCAACTAGCAAAAACCTTGTTCCTTCCTATTATTGCTTATACTCTCTCTTCAACAAAATTAGAGATAAGGGAAAAGTAGTTTCTGCCAGATATTGAGGGAGTGGGGGGAGAGGGAGGGGGTGGAGTGGGTAGTAAGGGAGGGGGTGGGGGCACAGGGGAGAAATGACCCAAGCATTGTAGGCACATATGAATAATAAAACAATAAAAAAATATATATATAGTTATCTAAGAATTAAAGTAAAAACACCAGGAATACACCTCAGCCCAAACTTGGGAAATTAGCCCCAATTTTACTCTGAAATGTTTCTCATCATGTAAGTGTGATTTGTGCTTATCTATAAACTGTTTCTTCTCTCTTGCCTTTTTTTTTTTAAAAGACAGGGTCTCCCTATAAACCCAGACTGGCCTTCAACTCAAAATTTTTTTACTCCATAGCCCTAGGGACCTGGGGTTACAGATTACCCTATCATGCCTGGCCTGTTTTTGATTCTTCTTTTTTCTTTCGACAGTACTGGGGTTTGAACTCATAGCTTCGTACTTGCTAAGTAGGCACTCTACTGCTTGAGTCACACCTCCGGCCTCTTTTTTCTGTTTCTCCTTATCAGTAACTTATATATTTCAAGTATGTCTTCTTCCTAGAGGAAAAAGTATGTTGTACTGGATATACTATTGACACATATCCTATTATATGCAAGAACCTACTTTCAAAAACAAAAACTATATGCACATTACATTTCAACTGAAAAATGAAAAAAGGACATCAGAGTATTTTCTCTAAAAAAAAAAGAAAAAAAGAGAGAGACTAGTTTTGGGGCCTTAACCTATGCATTCAACTTAAATTCTTAAAGCGCCACGTATCTTAAGCATCGTAAGCTAGGATCTCCCCATTATTGGGGATGAGAAAAAGATCTGTAGTCTATAGAACAGACAATGATTCTAAAAATTATTGCATTCAATTTATGCTCCTAATTGCCACTCATCCATTTAAAAGAAAAAGTCAAGACTCTAAAGGAATAAGGAATGCTCGGGTCTCTGTGGAGCCAGCTGATCCTCAGGTCAAGGCTTTCTAGTGCATCACACTGGTTTTAATAAAACTGTAAGTAAAGCTGCATTGAAGTCAGAAGTTAGAAATGGTCCCATGATTCTTTTTTTTTTTTTTTTCTATACTGAGGTTTGAACTCAGGGCCTATACCTTGAGCCACTCTACCAGCCCTTTTTTGGGAGGGTTTTTTTCAAGATAGGGTTTTATGACCCTATCTTGCTGGCTTTGAACCGTGATCCTTCCAGAGTGAGCCTGGTTGGTCTCATGCTTTGATACATACAATCTAACAAGGTTTCAAAACTAGGGAGAAATAAGATAACATGTGGAAGACATAGAAAATAGAGGTTAATTGTCAGCACAGAATACTGGGAGGTTTTGAAAAGGATGAAATAGTAAAAGATTATTTAATAATTAAATATAAGCAAAACAATGACTTTCTGAGAGTTAAGTAATGAATTCCGAATGTATAAGTAAAAGTAGGGTTATGTAGCTTCTCACAAACACATTCACTATTTGAATATACAGGAGTTTCTCACCTGGTGTTAAACTATGTGCCCTATTCTCCTTGTAGGAAGCAAATGAAACCAGGAGTTTTCTTCCTTACCACCCAGCATGACATCTGCCTCATGACATCTTGGAGTATAGAGGCCCTGAAAAATTGAAGTGGAAATCTAACCTAGGATTTTCTGGATGGAAATCTGGTTGATCCATAAAGCTATTCTACGCACTGATAGTGCTTGATGGGTATGTTTGATGACAACCCAAAGACTGGTGGCGCCAAAGAAGAATGGAATAAGTGGGAGGTTTGTGGCCAGGAACAGAAGTAGTCATAAACTTTGCTGCTACTTTTACAGAAGGCTATCTTAGATTCTGAAGTGACAAGTCAGAAAGTGAAACTGATGTATGAAGAGTAGTCAAACAAATCCGGGCATGGTGGCACATGCCTATAAATTCTAGCACTTGGGAGGCTGAGGCCTCCCAAGAAGAGGTGACAAAAAGAACTACCTTCTTATTGGTAGTTCATTTTGCCACGAACCAAAAATTCTACCAATTGGTTGTTCTCCCCCTTCACTAACAGTTTAATATTATTCCAAGTCTTAGTTAAAAAATTACTGTCCCTTTTAAAGGAAAGGGCAAAATTATGATTATAGAAGCCTTGGCATTGGTTTATAGACTATACACTGTGAGACAAGTATATTCCTTATTTGCTACATATGGAAACCCGGCACGTGTCATCTCTGGATTCCCAATTTGGAGCTTTATATGTAGATCATGGTCTACATTAACTACATCTAGAGCAGATACTCAAAGCTACAGGTACCCAGTGTGACCTGTCTGAGGACTTTTATAGTGGCTTCTGAACTGTGTCACAATCACTTCACAGCATTTGCTAAACTTACATCCTGGCCTTCACAAGCTCTGGTGAATCTGAACTTCTGTGTGGCGAAAATCATGTTTTTTATTTTTTGTTACTTGTTTAAATAAATGTCCCAAGTAGTTCTGAAGGTTTTAGGCCAGCAGTAGTTCCTCAGTATCTTTGGTGTTTTTCTGTTCAAAACACTTAGGAACTGCGTCAATGTCAAGAAGAAAGCAGAAAGGGCCAGAGTGTGTGAAAAGTCCAAGGGGCCCAGAATAAGGAGCAGCTGCCCTCTGGGATCTGGGAACTGAGAGGTCACCCCTGGCCCTGTGGCTCCTTGTCACTCACTCCCTGCACTTCTCCCTACCACACTTGAGATAATAGGAATCAACCCCGTTAATTCAATTAAAATCCCTTAAAAATAAATCATCCTGCAGGAGCTACAGCAAGTCTGTCTATATCATTAATATCCTAAATTATTAGAATTAGAAAATATTTTGCTTTTAATTTTAGAGATTTTTCCCAAGAAGAGATAACTATACAGATGAAAGTGGAGAAATACAATTATTTGTAACAAAATAAGATTTGCTATCACATTTTCATGATTGAAATAAACAGGGAAGATGATAGTTATTAATATCTTAAAGAATAAAACCATGCTGTCTAAATACATAAGGAAATGTCTACAGAAATTCTTAATAAAAATCTTTTAACGGTTGGGGGGATTATTATGTGTGTTCTTCTAATGTCTTAAAACAAAAATACTTTTTATGGGGGTGCTCTACTGAGGTTAGAACTCAGGCCTTTGTTTCTACTTGAACCATTCCTCCAGCCCTTTTTGCTCTAGCTATTTTGGAGACAAGGTCTCCCTTTTTAACTAGACCAGCCTGGACCTCAATTCTATTTTATACTTCCCTCCATAGGTGGAATGACAGGCACATACCTATTGGTTAAGATGGAGTCTCTTCAACTTTTTGCCCAGCTGGCCTGGGACCTTGATCCTTTGGATCTCAGTATCTCACATAGCTAGGATTATAGGTGTGAGCCAAGGGCGCCTAGCTACAAAACCACTTTATGCCCAAAAAACTCAAATGCAAATCCTCCTAATGTTTCCCTTTGGCTTTTATAAGAATCCCTGCCCCTTGTACTAAATGTCTGTCTGAATGAAGTCAGATGTTCTTGTTGTTAATATTCATATGCACACATAATCAACTTAACCCACACTCAATCCATCAGACAGGCTTTATCTTCAAAATGTGATCTGACTGGGCTGGCAGAGTGGCTCAAGCTATAGAGCACCTGCCTAGCAAGTGTGAGGCCCTAAGTTCAAACTCCAATACTGTGACTTGTGACAAATTCCTACTACAACCTTACTGTTAAGTCGGGTGTCAGCCATCATCACCTCTTTTTAGCTTTCATGTAACTACCCTGTCACCCTGCTTGCCAACCTATTGTGAATCAGCTCGGCTCCACACCCACTGCTCACTGCTTCATTTGTTCCAGGCCCTTGTTCATTAGCCAACTTTCCTGACCACCAAGTATAAAATAGCAACATCCTTCCAATGGTCCTGTCATTTCCTATTCCCCTTGTTCCATCCTCCCCAGCCCCCCTTTTCTCCTTTTCTTTTTTTTTGGGGGGCATTACTAGAGTTTGAACTCAGGGCTTCATGCTTGCAAGGCAGGCGCTCTGAAACAGCATTGATTATTGAAACAATATACTTCAAATGATTCCTGAGTAGGCAAAAGGACTTCATAAAGAAAAAAGGCATTTCTAGAAAAGAGCTGGCTGAATTTATGAGATGGGTTCCTAGTGATGTTATCCTCCCAGATGTGGGCATTCTCTGTAACACACAATTTTATTGTCTCCAAGGATACTACTGCAGAAGAAACAGCCTGTTCAAAATAGCATTTACTTCAAGAATGACAAGAGCAAAGATAATATTAACCCCAGTGAGTGTAGCATCTCTATGCAGCCTGAGTTCACCCAGGCAAAAAAGGGATTTGAATCCCGTACCACAGCAAACATTTCCAGTTCCGAAAAAAATCAACCTTTGCCTCCTTATGCCTGGAGCGTAAGCCCAGCTATGGCCTATCAGACTATTCTACATAAACATCTATTGTGTTCAGAATTCTGCCACATGGCTCCCTGATTACCCTCAGATTCCTTTGCAAAGAAATGACACACCTTTAAATTCCAGAAGGATTTTGATATGTGGCCACTGCACTGCCAGTTTTTCTTTTTTGGGGGGTGGGGGTGGGGAGGTAACATCAAAAACAACACAAACCAAAACACCACTAAGTCTTTTTTCCCTCTCCTCATCACAAGTCAATCAGCTTCCACAGAATGAGGTGAGATGGGGGGTGAGAGACCCTACCCAGATGGAGGAAGATGATGATCCGGGAGAAAAATCCTTCCCTCATTCAACAGCTGCCATTCAACGACTCCATCAACAGAAGGTTCCACTAAGTGAGAAGCTGCAGACTAAGAGCCTGTGATTTGAATTAACTTCAAAAACTCATTTCTATCAGTTCTTCATGTTTTCTCTGCCTCCACCCTCACTTCCACTTCCAAATTAATGACTTTTACTGAATAATCCTGCTATTTTGTAATCATATAAACAAACACACCCTTAGGATGCTCACAAGTGTGTTGAGAACAGTGTATTTGCTGTTCAGTGATGAGCACTGAATGAGAAAACTCATGCTTGTTATGCTCTTTAGTAAGACCTCCATAAAGTTTAGCTATTGCTCTTTGAAAGACCTTAAGAGATAGCTCATTTATGTTCTAATTTTGTTATCACTTGTTTGGCAAAAATTGAAATAAAATGATTAAAAATATTTTCTAAAATTTGTTAAGGTAGGGAAACTGGGATGTGAAATTTTACAAAGAACTAACCATAGATTGAATTTTGGCAAGACATCTGTACACACACAACTAAACTGTAAATTTAGACAACTAAGGCAAGTGGAGAATTTAAGTGGCCATTCCAAAAATTCAAAAATACTTTTGTTAATCTCTCACAGGGCTTTTTTTTTTTTTTTTTTTTTTTTGAGACAAAGCTTCCCTATGTAGCCCTGGATGGTCTCAAACTCACATTCCTCCAGTCTGAGCCTCCCTATTGCTGGGATTACAGGCATGTACCACCAGGCCTGGTGGGGAATTTTTTTTCTTAACTTGAAGCATCTATACCAAAGATATGAACAATAAACAAGATAATTACTTTTTCTCTTCAGTGCTGAACTGGATATGCTTCAACACATCTATTCAAACAAAGAGAATCTTGAAGGGAAGAGAGAATAACAGGAAAGGTGGAGTCCCAGGTATTAATCACTGCTGACTTTCCTATCATTCTCTTCCCTCTGGGTATGTAGTTTCTAAGGTTCATACCCAACTACACCTCTGGATATTAGTAAAGAATGCAAGGTATGCAGAGCTCGGGTTTCCCAGTGCAGGAACTGGAAGAGGCTCAGCAACCAAGCCATCATCAATAGCTGAAAACACAGCCTCTTAGATGCTTGCTGCTAACTTCTTTGACAGCACGTTTCTCCTGCGGGGTGAACACAGGACGGATCACAACTGTAAACGGGAGGCACTGAGTAGAAGGGACAGCTGTAGTGGTGATAAACCTCAAAAGGTTTTAGAAAAATGTGGAGTATGTTTAAACAATGAAAAAAGTAGGAGCAAACCGCAGTCACGGCATTTCCCAGGCGAAGGGCAGGTGACCACTGTGTCCTGATTCTTGAAATACAGAGTTTTCACCCTTTGGGGAACCACATTCCAGTAATTCAGAATTCCAACACATCATCAGGACAGAATGTGCTTGTTGTGACTGGTATAGTTTTCATTCAATCTAGCCTACCCAGAAGAATTAATTATTCTTCCCCAGAGGTATTTTATATCTTAATTGGTATATTTCATTCTTGGGGGTGGGTTACTTTAATGAGATCTCTGGAGTACTATAGGCTTTTATTTTCATTCATTCCTGTATTACAGTAAAAAAGTTAAGCTTCTTCATAGGACACTTTTGACGGAGTTTAAGTATGCCCAATTTCCAGAAGGCGAGACTCAGCATCTTTCTTGTCATTACTAACTTGGTCGAGAGCGAAGGACATTGAAAACCCACCTCCAAATAAAGCCATGTGTTTCCACATCTCGGCTCTCGTCCTCCCACCCCCACTTCCTACCTCGAGAGGAAGGGAGCGCGCCTTTGGGTGAGGCTGAACCTTTGGGTGAAGCTGCACCGGGTGCGGGTCAAGGAGAGACGACCCTGGCCATTCTCAGAGATGCTCAGAGGATCAGTGGGTGACCCGCTGCGCACAACTCAAGGTTCCGTTTCCCCAACGGATTTGCTTGAGGACACGTCATTAGCTCTGACCCTACTTCGTGTAGGGTCTTCCTTCCTGCCTCTTCTCCCACCCCCGCCCCGCCTCATTCTCGGGAAGTTTCAAGAACTTCCAGGAAGGCTACAAGTGCAGTTCACCAGTGCCATACACCACGGTCCCCAAGGTGTTCTGTTCAGGTTTCCTTCCCAAGGGTTGTACGGAACGACTCAAGTTTAATACGAGAGAGAGAGAGAGAGAGAGAGAGAGAGAGAGACAGGAGGGGGGACAGAGAGAAAAGGAGAGAGAAAGAGGAGGGGGAGAGAGAGAGGAGAGGGAGGGAGAGGGAGAGAGAGAGAGAGAGAGAGAGAGAGGAGAGGGAGGGAGGGAGAGAGACAGAGAGAGAGACAGGAGGGGGGACAGAGAGAAAAGGAGAGAGAAAGAGGAGGGGGAGAGAGAGAGAGGAGAGGGAGAAAGAGAGAGGAGGGGGGGGAGAGAGAGAGAGAGAGAGGAGAGGGAGAAAGAGAGGAGGGAGGGGAGGGGGGAGAGAGAGAGAGGAGGGGGAGGGGAGAGGATGGAGGAGGCGGGAGTGGGGGGAGGTGAGCAGGCTGGGAGGTGAGATTGACAGCTTTAATGAAGTCAATCACTGCCCTCTCACCTCTTGGCACCCGGCCCTCCCCCTCCCCCTCCCCCTCCCGGGCTGGGTTCCGAGGCGGAGCTGGAGCCGCGCTGGGCTGGGCTGGCGGGGACTTGCGGGACCGTCCGAAAACCCCGGAGGCCGAGCAGCCGGGGCGGCCGAGGCTAAGATGGCAGAGGCGCCCCGCCGCGGCCTCCGCCGGCTTTCGTTTCAATTCGCAGATCGCGATTCTCTGCTGAAACCTCCCCGGCGGGACCGACACCGCTCGGAGGACCGACTCCGCGCACTTCACGTCTGCGGAGCCACAGCAGGAAATCCGCACGGGGCACGAAAATGCATGCTTGCATTTCTGGTTAGCAAAGTAAGTGTTCCCAAGAAAACAACTTGAAAAGTGGAACGTTTTGAAGGACACATGCCTGTAATCCTAGCCTAAAGCCAGCACCCGGGCAGCTCCGAGCCGCTGCAGGTTGGGGCAGCGCAAGGGCCGGGGAGGGCAGCTCCCTCCCGGGCGCTCTTTTCTTTTCCCAGGTGTTTCTAGGAGCTTGCGTTTTAGTAGACGACTTTGGAAATGTGTCCTGGCATACACTCTTTTCTGAACTTCTGTTCCCCTCCAAATGCTCCGTAAGTGACCGCCACCCATTCAAGGTCTCTCATCTCCAGAGTTGCCAACGTGGTGGAGTAAAAGCTGGCTGAACCGAGGGTCTCAGATGTTCCCTCAGTGGTCGGCAACACACAATCACTACAGTTGACTTAAAAGCCCCAGTGCTAATGCCCTGCATTATACATTTGCTTGGTTAATGGAGGAAACTCCAGGAAGGGACCACGTGGAAGTCAAGTAGCCACAAGGTTTTAACAAAGCACTTTGTTACAAAAGAAGTTTGCCTTTCAAGACTATAGAAAGAACATCAATCAAGATTTCCACATGAGAAAGCACCAAGTGAACAATAATGCATAGGAAGCAAGCTGAGCAAATGGCACTTTGATTTTTGTCATGCCAGTCAAATCCCCCAAACCCAGGGCCCCCCAACAAGACGCAGCGCACCTACACTGCTAGGGATTACAAAAATAGAAACAAACTTAGGCTCGAAAACGAAGAATCAGAATCCAGTTAAGAGTTCTTCATTCTAATAGGAAAGGTTTGAACTTTTACCTGTTGCATTATCAACAGAAACTTTTTAAACAACCAAAATATAAACGCAGTACAATTTTAACATTAAAACTAGAGGAGTCCTTTCGTGTTCATCATTCCATTAACAGTATCACAAATGAAAGTTACACTGAACACATTTAGAAACTCTAGCAAAGTTTTACCCGTAGAAAAAGAAACTAGTAGGTAAAGTGGGTTTTAAAAAACTTACTCTTTCACTTAAAAGAAGTGAAGTAGGCGCGCCAAGTGGTGGAACTCCTTGGAGGATGAGGTAAAATGAAAAGGCAAGTTCAGGCACTCAGACCTGTCTATTTAAAGTTTAAAAGTCTGCTGCTGTTTGGTACTTTCCTCACGCCTTCCCCCTAATGAAAGAAAAGTGCTGATACCTCGTAAAAAGCTTTTTTCTAACTTGGAGCACAGAGCTTTTAAAAGTTTCAAGCCACTGACTCAACTAGAAGGAGGGGCCAGGAGAAAGGGGAGGGAAGAAGGAGAGGCGGAGAGGAGGTGGGGAGGAGGCTGGTGAGCTGGGGCAAGAAGAGGCGAAGGAGAGTAGCGAGGTCAAGATGAAGTTGTGGCTGAAATCTGCTGACGAGAAAAAAAACAGCATTAGATACATGAACGCCACTCCTTGGAGTTACTCCTTACAGATAAAAACTCTTCATGTTTGTTTCACCAAGACACTAGGGACAATAAAAAATTACTTATTTTATACTATTACATATTCAAAAATGTTAAAAACAGTGCAGTTAAGTATAAATGGGGGAGAAGAGTAGAGTCAGTGCAAACTTGTTTCGTGTTGATCAAGGTGTGTGAAGTTGGAGGTGGGTGTGAGTGACCTATTTGATGATCTAATTCCCTTCCCCTTAAGCAGGAACAATAAACAAAGGAAATGGTGGGGATGGGAAAGACATTTCAAAAACAGACATACAGAGTGGTATGTCTGATCCCCATCCATCCAACAGTTTTTTGACTGCTTTGCATTTTTACTCTTTTCAGTGTAGCAAAAGGAAATAAATATTACAGTCTGTATATTATATTATATGTAATATTATATAGTCTATATATAATGTTTTGATTATGAAATCTCAATGTCTGACCTGAATCCGATCTCTAGAGAACTGAAAATTTATATCTCAGCTCAATCCATGCCAACACTTTAACATTTAAATCTGTAGTGGGATGTCAGGATTTTTTTTTTTTAAATCAAATGCAGACCGCACTTGCCAGATGTGTTAAGGTGGAATTCAGTAGGTCTCAAATTCTTTTTCCCTAATTTCTGCCTAATGGAAGCAGGTCTAGGCATCTTATGAGTCCGTACTTCTCCATCTCTTCCATCTCTCTCTCTCTCTCTCTCTCTCTCTCTCTCCAGTGTTCTGCACTAGAATTTATGATGGCCTAAGTCATGTGGCCTCATTCTTAGTAGGCAGCTTCTTTGAGGGCTCCCAGATACCATGAAGAGGGCTGTGACAGGACAATTCCCTATAAACAGGCCTCACTGATGCTCCTAGTGTTGGCAGGGAAATATCTTGGCCATTGTTCTCAGGAAACAAAGCAAATTCACCCAGACTTAAAATCACTAAACATTTTTCTCATAAATACAAAAAAGAGGATGGCAAACATTTCCTGGTAAATATTTTCCCTAAATATGCTTTCACTGAAATGGCTAACAAGACATCAATTCGATATGTTGCTGTTTTGAGACACATTTCCATCTATAATTTTTTGTTCATCTTATTTCCAAGAGAGTTTTTTTTTGGGGGGAGGAGTTAAGGATGGGGAAAAATTATGTTATAGAAATAGAAATTTTAATCTGTTAGGTCTTCAGTTTCAGCAATCCATCAGCATTGTTTTGAACTTGTATTTATAATTTCCTTTCTTCCAAAATAGTCTGTTGTCTTGTCTTCAGTACAAGTTATTTCATGTGAATCAGAACACATTCATGAAAAATATAATCATATCATAAGAAAAATTTCCCTCTTTTTAATATGAAATTTTTTTCTTTTTATTGACAATGAAAAATTGAAAAACAATATTGTTTACAATGTCATCCAAAAATATAATTATAAATAAATCTAGCAAAAGCAGGCAAAACCTTTACACATAATACTATAAAAGAGTTGACAGAAGTTAAAACCTAAATAGAAAGCTATAACATTTTTGTACATTGAGGACTTCAGTATTGGTAACATGTCAGTACTCTCCATATTAATTAATCCATACATTCAGAGGGTCATAGATAAAAATCCTGCCAAAATCTATTTTTTTTAATAGAAATCTCATTCTGAATCTAAAATTCATATGTGGCCTGAACAATTTTTTGAATTGTCTCATGGTTGAAGACTTCTTAAAACTTTTATTTAAATTTAACAGATACATATTGTGGGGTACTATGTGATGTTTTGACACATGCATACATTAGTAATGTTTAAATCAGGATAAACATATCCATCTCCTCAAACATCATTTGTTTGTGGCAAAACATTTAAAATTCTTTCTTCTTTTTCCTTTTTTTTGTTCTTCTTTCTTCTTTTTGAAATGTAAAAGACATTGTTGCTATCTGCAGTCACCTTCTATACAATAGAATAACAAAGCTAAACTACCTAACTACTTTTAACTTAGTACTCATTAATCAACCTTTCCCCGTGTCTTCCTTTGATTTTCTCCTTTAAAAAAAAACAACAAACTTTATTTAAGTTACATAATGGATTTGCTTTGCTTTATAAAATTATTTTCCAAGTACAATTATTACTGATAATTATTTTATTAAAAATGTTTCTATGATGCTATTTCAGAATTCATTGTATGAAAAGCAACTTGCAATTGGCTGTTTTAAAAGTGTTTTTAAAGAAAAAATGTATCTCCAATTAAGTTTTGTTAGAAATATAGATGAATATTGATGTCCAAGTATTGTGCTACTTTTTCTTTTTAACCTATTGCCTATATGATCAATTGGAAATAATACTAAATAACCTATTTATACCAAATTAAATTATTCATGGCTATCACTTGAAACATTTTCATTCCTAAAAGGATTAGTCCTACCAGGAGCCACTAACTTGAAAAGGTGTACAGTGTAGTCACAGCTACTTGGGAGGCTGAGGCAGGAGGAACATTTGAGCCCAAGAATTTAAAAACATATATATATGAATTAGAGGTTGGTAGGAAAAGTATTGAAATGGAAGAGAATTGAGGTATAAACTTGAAGTAGGATGCTAGCAGAAAGGAAGGTAGAATTACCAGAATTTGATGATAGATTCAATGGGAAGACAAGGGAGAGGAGGATGTGGAAACTGATGTTGGAGTTTGAGTAGGAAAAAATACTAATACAAAAAAAAAGGATGTTAAGGGAGGGACTCATCTGCAGAAACATATAATCATTTCAATTTGGACTATCTTGGGTTGAAAACAGAAACATCTAGGTAAAGATATTTGGCATTTAAAACATGAGTTGTGGAGTTCAGGTTAAAATTGTTGTAAGATTTATGATTACTCTCAAAAGAATTGATACTTGAAGACATGGGAACAATGAAATTACTGAAAGATGGGACTGAGGGAGTGTGCATGCAGCATTAGTGGATTTTCTCATTTAAGGCAGGCAAAGAAAAAGATTGCAAAAAGAAGAGCAATACTGCCTAGGAAGGGGAAGGGAATTTAAAATGGCTAAAAGGGGTCTTACTTAAAAGGAAACTATCACTTGCCCAAAGGGGACAATCAAAGCCTTAACTTTGAAAAGAGAGTTATCTCTCTTTTAAAACAAGAGTGAATGCAGAGCACAAGGAAAATGAAGTGTTGAGAGAGTTTCTCAAAATGGGGGAGGTTATCATCGGACTGGAGAATTGCAGTGTTTGCAGTGTATCTGCGGGAATTCAAAGATCTGCAGAAGAATAAAAGGACAATTTACGGGGGTCTAGGTTGATTTTGTAATGGGGAGGATGGCATTATCTTTTATTATAGAATTCCTTTTTTTTTCTTTTGGAGACAGTCTCCTTAGGTAGCTGGGTCTCTGGCCTGGAGTTCTGGATCCTTCTATCTCTGCCTCCCAGGGCAGGGATTATAGATATGGACCACCACACTCCTTCATTAGCATCAGAATAATCCTATCTACGAACCAAATTTACATTTTAACTAGTATTTACTGACCAGTCAGCAAGGAGGAATGAAAATTAACTTGGAACTCAATTAGTATGCAAGCTTAGAAATGCTCTACCCAAATTGATCAAACCAACCAGAAAAACTGTTCGTAAGTAATGTGATGGTTAGTCAACCTCACTTCCTGCAGAGAAGTGAAGATTTCCTATAACATCATATTACCAACTTGTACTAGAATCTTTTTTCAACAGTAAATTTCTGAAGTCTGACAATTGTCTTAATAACTGCAGAGTACTCAACTAAAAACTTGTTTCTCATTTATTTAGCATTATTATCATCCTTGAAATGACTTAAGGATCAAAGCTTGACTCCACCCGGGTAAAATCTCAACAAATTTTTTAGCCCACATTTATCTCTGAGTGAATCTTAGGGTAAAGATTCTCTCTCTCTCTCTCTCTCTCTCTCTCTCTCTCTCTCTCTCTCTCTCTCTCCCCTCCCTCCTTTCTCTCTCTTTCTCCCTCTCCTCTCTCTCTCTCCCCCCCTCCTCTCTTTCCTCTCTCTCTCCCCCTCCTCTCTTTCTCTCTCCTTTTTTCTCTGTCCCCCCTCCTCTCTCTCTCTCTCTCTCTCTAAGGGAAGAATTTGTTTTCTTTTGCCCTGTTTTGTTGAATGGGAAAGAAGCATAACCCATGGATTAATATGTCTTTGGCGCCACCTTCTGTTCAGAGAGAAAATGAACATTGTAAGAAAGCTGGTAAGATATTTTCTATTTCACATTTGTTTAATTTCACCTTTTTAAATTTTAAATTATATTTTGTTTTTGAATTAGCATGCATTAATAATATGAGGGGATTTTGCTGTTCCACACATATGTACAGTGTACTTTGAACAATTTCATCCCCTCCAGTAGATTCCCATTCTCCTCCCTTGCCCTATTTCACAGTGTTTGGTGGGTTGCATTATGCTGTCTTCATAGGTGTATGTGTGGTGTACTTTCATCCTCTTCACCTCTCCTCTTTTCTTTCCCCCTTACCCTCTTTCACCTTTTTTTTTTTAATGAAGCTTGGCCAATTTTTTTACAGTCAAGTGTAAATATTTACATTTATTCAGCAAATGTTTACGTCTTAGGAACTATGCTAAATGCCAGCAAGGATTTTTTTAGCTGTGCAGTGGAAATAAAAACGGTAAACAGTATTAGGGTTGAATTCATTGAGCTTAAGTCTTTGAATCTTCTTTAACTGAATTTTGAAAAAGCATGTAAATGACAGTAGGAAAAAGAGAATAGGTTTTTTTAGGGACTGGCAAAGTGGATCGAATGGTACAGCGTCTATCTAGCAAGCTTGAGGCCTTGAGTGCCCCAGTACCCTACCTTTCCATACAAAAAAAAGGAACATACTCTTTTCCTTTTTAATTCCACGTGGGGGCGCTGTTTTAAGAGTCTTATCAATAGTACAGTAGATCCCTATATCAAAAATTATCCAGGAACCTGAAACGCTTGATTTTGATTGTATTAAGAGAAACAACAACCAGTGACTCTGATCTGATCATTACACAATGTATTAATGTGTTCATGTTATTGAAAAGTCATACTGTACCCCATAAACACAGATAGTTGCTATATGTCAATTAAAAATAAAGTTATTTTAAGAACAGACAGAAAGAGGTTTGTACTGGTTGATAGTTTAATTTGACTGTGTTAGGCATTTAAGTCTGCTAAGGATCACCTGACAAATGAGAAAACATTTTGTTTTTTATTTTATGTTATTGTGGTACTACTGGAGCTTGAACTCAGGGCCTACACCTTAAGCCACTCCACCAGCCCTTTTTTTGTGATGGTTTTTTTTTTAGATAGGGTCTCAAACTATTTGCCCATCTGGCTTTGAGCTGCGATTCTCCCGATCTCTGCTTCCTGAATAGTGAGGCTTATAGACGTGAGCCACCAGCACCCAACTATGAGAAAACTTTTTAAAGCAAACATTAATTACTTAAAAAATCATTCTGCAAAATATTTATCTCTTCAGTATGATTTTGTGTCTGGCATTCTACTAGGTTCACTGGAAAACTAGAAAATACAGAGAACATTCTGTAAGTGGAAGTGATCCCTTATGTGCAGAATTTTTACCAACTTAAATAAGAATGTGAGAGAATGTATCATTAAAATAACCAATGCACGATCAAAATTATTTACATATTTGTTTAGTTGAAGCTGAGAAAAGACTTAACATTGCTTCAAAAGTCAGCCAAAATAAAAATTCCCAAATGAAATATTTACAAAGCTTGGTTATAGCACCACTTACCAAGGTCATTAAAATGCCCTCCTGTTATGTGTCTTCCGTGCAGAGGAAGAGCCTATGTATGAAAGGATATGCCCTTTATGGACTCCACCAAATTTATTGGAGGTTTTGTTTAGTAGAGCATAAAACAGCACAATTATCTCTAATAACATTATGCATCATAGTAACTATAAATTCTATATGTATGTAAAATTTTCAGTCTGTATGAATGACAAAAGTTAAAAACAACTTATTAAGCCATTCAGAAAGTTTATTCATTGTTAGCAACTGGAAATGAGTTGTTAGTACATTAGAATCAGATGGTTATTGATATAAAAACAAGGTCCAAAAGGAAACGCAAAAAGAACCTTGAAAAGAGTAAAAAGATAAAAAATTAATAATAATCATATGACTTACAAAGCGAGGTTTAAAAGACTGGGGATATAATTTCTGATGGGAAACACAGAGATAAGTTGAGAGGCATATATTAATGGTCAACACAAAAGTTGAGTTGTGCTGGACACCAGTGGCTCACACCTGTCATCCAAGGTACTAAGGAGGCAGAGATCATGAGGGTCGAAGTTTGAAGCCAGTCTGAGCAAATAGTTTGAGAGACCTTATGTTGAAAAAAAAAAATTGCAAAAAAGGGGCTGGTGGAGTGGCTCAAGGTGTAGGTCCTGGGTTCAAGCCCTAGTACTGGAAAAATAAAAAAACAAATAGTTGAGTTGTGTGAAAAGTTCTCCTCCCTGGCATTAGTAACAGCTTGCAATAAGTTTTACACAGATGTGATTTGGGTACTGTGTTAGCCAGGGTTCTCCAAAGAAACAGAACAAGTTGGGTGTGTTTCTCAGGGGTGGGGGGGCGGTGTGCTAAGTGCATTGCATACACATGAAGAATCCACTCATGCAGTAAGCCAAGAAGTCCCATCAGTACTTGCAAGCTGGAGACCCAGGACAGCCAGTGGTATAATTCATTCAGAGTCTTGAACACCTGAGAATCAGTGTTCTGAGACCCAAAGTATATGAGATATCCCAGCTCAGCAGGGAGGAAGCAAAACAGGAGAGTGTATTCAAGCTCTCAGCAGATGGGATGATTCCTACCAATACTGGGGAGGGCAACCTGTTGATTTCAAATGCTAATCTCATCCAGAAGCACCTTCTCAGCTATTCCCAGAAACAATGTTTAACCTGGGCAAGCTCTGGCCAGTCAGATTGATACATACAGTTAATCACCCTAGATATTTATTAGTAAGCATTAACTTTCTGCTTTTAGGTGATGAGACCATCTTCATATGAAAAGTAAAAGTCCTTTATGGCAGTACTAGTACTCAAACTCAGGGTTCCATGCTTGCTAGGCACACTCTTTTACTGCTTGAGCCACTCCTTCAGCCCTTTTTTTGTTATGGATTTTTTTTGGGGGTGTGTGTGTGTGTGTGTGTGTGTGTTTGTGTGTGTTTGTTTGTTTGTTTTTGAGGTAAGGTCTTGGGAACTATTTGCATGGGCTGGCTTCAAACCTGGATCCTCCTGATCTCTGCCTCCTGAGTAGCTAGGATGACAGGCATAAACCACCAGTACCTGGCTTTTTTCTTTTTTTTTTTTTTAAACAGAGTCTTACTGTATAGCCCAGGATGGCCTGGAGCTCAAGATCTTCCTGCCTCAGTTTCCTGAGTGGTGGGATTACAGACATTTACCACTGTTCTTGGTTATGAAAAGTTATTTTATGGCAGAAGTGACATTATTCTAGAGACAACATCTGTCTTGTAATGGACAGCCTCAGCTACCAGCTATATCCCAAACGTGGAACCATTTAGGGGCCCAAATCACTGGATTCTTAAACACTTTATTTTTTTTTTTTTCTGATATGAAACCTAGGGCCTTGTGCATGCTGGGCACTCAGTCACTGAGCTACAGCCCAAGTCCTGGATGCTTAAATCTTGTTCATGCCATGGTCTCTGCAGATGTCTAATGCTGCTAATTTCACCAAGGAAAGCTTATTTCTGAATTCATTATGGTGACTGGCAAAACACTAATTTCACTGGTGAAAACCCATATCTGGTATTCAGAATGCTAAGTAATTAAATTGTGTATTTGAGATATAGACTTAGAAGCACTTGAACTTTTCTTTTTTCTTTTTCTTGGTGGAACTGGGATTTAAACTCAGGGCTTCACATTTCCAAAACAGGCACTCTACTTCTTGAACCACACTTCCAGTCTATTTTGCTCTGGTTATTCTAGAGATGGGGGGTCTCAAGGACTATTTGTCTGGGCTGGCCTCAAGCCTCAATACTCCTGCTCTCAGCCTCCCAAGTAGCTAGGATTACAGGCCTAGGCCACTGGTACCCACCTTGATTAAAGTATCCAGCTACTCTACATGTAGCTTGAACTATCCAGCACATATTTACAATATTAAGTCTTTGCTGATTTTCTTTTTTTTTTTGGCAGTACTGAGGTTTGAATTCAGGGCCTACACCTTGAGCCACTCCACCAGCCCTTTATTGTGATGGGTTTTCTCCAAGATAGGGTCTCTCAAACTATTTGCCTGAGGCTGGCTTCGAGCTATGGTCCTTCTGATCTCTGCCTCCTGAGTAACTAGGATTACAGGAGTGAGCCACCAGCACTTAGCTTTTGCTGAAATATTTTAAAGTAAATTCCAGAGATCATAATACAGGGAAACTGTACCTTGCCTGTGCAGTGCAACTCAGTACACTAGAAAATGAATTTTTCTCCATGAGTTTTTGATAGTAAGAGTCTAAAATAAAAGCCATGAATTAAAAGGAGAGAGCAGAAGAATTGGAGGAACTGAGTAACACAAAGGAATTTCTTAACAGTTTTACATTTGAATGGTTCCATTGCAGGAATTTATACATATTTACCCTAAACAAGAAATGCATGTTTTAAATGCTTTTCTTTAAAGTGTGCTCAATATTAACACTCCATAAATAACTTGATTTCCCATAGTACAGAGTTTTATTTATATTTATTCATATTCAAATGTTTTCCTTTATGTTTCAAATTTGACACTTCCTCCCTCCCTCAATCCTGCCATTGGAATTCCATGGTGAGACCCTGGTAGGCACGTTGTTTTCTGTCAACTTCTCATTCTCCTTGCTAGCAGTAGAAACAGCTGGTATTTGTATTCTCCTGCAAATCCATTTTATAAAATTCCCAATCAAAATAGCAGACTTGATCTGTTTGGGAAGTTCCAGCAACCTTTTAATCTCTTAAAAATTCATGTTGCATTGAGCAAGTTTCATTCCAGTAACTGATTTCCCTTCATTCTTAAAATTTCCAGTAATTTTACTAGTTCTCTAACATGCTAAGCACGTGCTCTGCCACTGAGCTACATCTGCAGCCTAATTTCGGTAGTTTCTTGATTTTCATTCTTGAAATACTAGTGTATTGTATTTTATTTTTATAAAATAAAAAGAGACAGAATCTTACAATGTAGTCCAGGCTGGTCAGGAGCTCACCATTCAGCCTCTCAGGTGCTTGGTTGGCAGGTATACAACACCACCCCAGGCTTCTAGTGCATTTTAAATAATGTATTTTAAAATATTAAAAACACAGAAAGTGAAACAAAGTAAATTGTGATTACCAGAGATAATAGAAAAAACACTAACTAACAGAAGTCATGGATGGAAGTTAGTGGTGTGATTCTTTTTTCATGAATTTCTGCGTAAAGGCTTTCAGTAACTTGGTCTTTCATGAAATAGTTTACCCAGTGGGGAAACAACTAAGGAGTGTGAATCAGACCTTTTGATTATACTCATCCATTAAAAGTCAGTGTATTATGTGTGCAGACTAAATTCTAAAATGCATCCAGCTTTAATGGACATTTTAATGAATTTACCACTAAACTAGATAGGACATAAAATCAATCTTGATTTTGGACCTTAATTAGGAGATGAAAACTACAATTTTGGATTTAAATTCAAGAAAATGCTATGGAAAGCCTATTATTTCTTTAGTATTTCTGTGGTTTTGTGTGTAGACAGTCCTGATAAACTGAGCCTCTCAGAAGTTCAGTCAAATTCACTTCTATTTTTGGGTGGTGGAGGGCTTCCAATGTTCTTAAAGACACACCAAGGTCAGATTTTAAAGTGCTTAGTCCATTTTAAGAATTATACTAAGTAGTTAACAATTTTAGCTAAGAAACTCCACAAAGCTGTATACTTCTCTATTTGTATGATAAATTATAGGGTATATAAACAATACATAAAATTACCTAATGCTTCATTATAAGGCAAGATGATCCTCTCAATCTACTTAATACTTAAAGGTTGTGTGTGTGCGTGAGTGTGTGTGTGTGTGCGTGAGTGTGTGTGTGCGCGTGAGTGTGTGTGTGTGTGTGCGTGAGTGTGTGTGTGTGCGCGTGAGTGTGTGTGTGTGTGTGGTACTGGGGATCGATCCCAGGATGCTACATCCCTATCCTGTATTTAAAGCTTTTTTTTCTGAACATATACTTCTTTTCAAATTGTCAGCTTATCTGCTAACTTAATGTGTAATCTTATTTGGAAAAGACATCAAAACTTTGCATTAAAGGCCTTTCCTGAACAGGAAGTCCAGGCCAAGTGACCCTTCTGACAATGGCGTGTTCTGTTACCCCTCCCCACCATCCTGTCTTTGGTGACTGGGAGAGAAAAGAGTTGGAATTCTTTTTTGGCTACTGACTTGCTACTCACTTTTACTTTGGAAAATTCCCTCTCTCTTTTTATGTCAATTTTGTAAGGTGCAATATACCTACATTAGAAGGAACATATTCTAAGCATTTAGTTTGGTTTTTGTAAATCTAGTACACCTGTTTAACCTGCACACAAAATGGAACTTTACAGTAATATTCCTTCTTTTGTAGCACTATTTTGGTCTTTATTTGAGTGGGTTTTTTTTCCCTCATCTTTAAGTTGAATCTTAAAGAATACATTGCTTTGTGTCTGACTTCTTTCACTTTCATCCATATTGTTGCCAACAGACATAGATCATTTATTATTCTGTTGTATAATGTGTCTTTATGTGAATATAGCATTATTTATTTATCTTTTCTACTGTTAGTGGGCATTTAAGTAATTTCCAGTTTGAGGATTTTCTGAATAATAATCTTTGGAATATTCTAGGGCAGCTCTTTTGAGTTGTCTACCATTTTTTAAAAATTTTCTTTCCTTTTAAATTAAATCATTTTCTCACCATTAAGCAAAACAATATTTTGTGGTTTTTTTTTTCCTCTTTGTTCATATATTCATATGTGCATACATTGTTGGGTCATTTCTCCCCCTGTCCCCCACCCCCTTTCTTTTTTTTTTTATTTTTCTTTTCTTTTTAAATTTTATACATATGTGCATACAATGTTTGCGTCATTTCTTCCTCCTTCCCCTCTGCTCCCTCCCTTACCCCTCAACCCCCTCACTACCAGGCAGAAAAGATTTTGCCCTTATCTCTAATTTTGTTGAAGAGAGAGTGTAAGCAGTAATAAGGACAAAGGGTTTTTGCTGGTTGAGATAAGGATAGCTATACAGGGAATTGACTCACATTGCTTTCCTATACAGGTGTGTACAGGAAAATTAATTATTCTCAAACTAACCTTTTCTCTAGTTCCTGGTCCGCTTCTCCTATTGGCCTCAGTTGCTTTAAAGTATCTGCATTAGTTTTTCTGCATTGAGGACAACAAATGCTATCTAGTTTTTTGGGTGTCTTACCTATCCTCATACCTCCCTTGTGTGCTCTTGCTTTATCATGTGATCAAAGTCCAGTCCCCTTGTTGTGTTTGCCCTTGACCTAATGTCCACATATGAGGGAGAACATACCATTTTTGGTCTTTTGGGCCAGGCTAACCTCATTCAGAATTATGTTTTCCAGTTCCATCCATTTACTTGCTAATGATAACATTTCATTCTTCTTCATGGCTGCATAAAAATCTATTGTATATAAATACCACATTTTCTTAATCCATTCATCAGTAGTGGGGCATCTTGGCTATTTCCATAACTTGGCTATTGTGAATAGTGCCGCAATAAGCATGGGTGTGCAGGTGCCTCTGGAGTAACCTGAGTCACATTCTTTTGGGTATATCCCCAAGAATGGTATTGCTGGATCACATGGTAGATCTATGTTTAGATTTTTAAGAAGCCTCCAAATTTTTTTCAGAGTGATTGTACTAGTTTACATTCCCACCAGCAGTGTAAGAGGGTTCCTTTTTCCCTGCATCCTCGCCAACACCTGTTGTTGGTGGTGTTGCTAATGATGGCTATTCTAACAGGGGTAGGTAGAATCTTAGCGTGGTTTTAATTTCAATTTCCTTTATTGCTAGGGATGGTGAGCATGTTTTCATGTGTTTTTTGGCTATTTGAATTTCTCCTTTTGAGAAAGTTCTGTTTAGAACACTTACCCATTTCTTTTTTGGTTCATCAATTTTGGGAGAATTTAGTTTTTTGAGTTCCCTATATATTCTGGTTATCAGGCCTTTGTCTGATGTGTAGCTGGCAAATATTTTCTCCCACTCTGTGGGTATCTTCAGTTTAGAGACCATTTCTTTTGTTGAGCACAAGCTTTTTAGTTTTATGAAGTCCCATTTATCTATGCTGTCTCTTAGTTGCTGAGCTGCTGGATTCCATTGAGAAAGTTCTTGACTATACCTATTAATTCCAGAGTATTTCCTACTCTTTCTTGTATCAACTTTAGAGTTTGGGATCTGATATTAAGGTGTTTGATCCATTTTGAGTTAATATTGGTATAGGGTGATATACATGGATCTAGTTTCAGTTTTTTGCAGACTGTTAACCAGTTTTCACAGCAGTTTTTGTTGAAGAGGCTGTCTTTTCTCCATTGTATATTTTTAGCGCCTTTCTCACAGACAAGTTGGTTATAGTTGTGTGGCTTCGTATCCAGGTCCTCTGTTCTGTTTCACTGGTCTTCATGTCTGTTTTTTTGCCAATACCATGCTGTTTTTATTGCCATTGCTTTGTAATATAGTTTGAAGTCGGTTATCGTGATACCTCCAGCGGTGTTCTTTTTACTGAGTATTGTCTTGGTTATTCATGGCCTCTTGTGTTTCCACATAAATTTAACCATAGATTTTTCAGTCTCTTTGATAAATGTCATTGGGATTTTGATGGGAATTGTATTAAACATGTAGATTACTTTTGATAGTATAGACATTTTTACTATGTTGATTCTACCAATCCATGAGCATGGGAGAGCTCTTCACTTTCTATAGTCTTCCTCAATCTCTTTCTTCAGAAGTTTATAGTTTTCCTTGTAGAGGTTGTTCACATCCTTTGTTAAGTTTACACCTAGGTATTTGATTTTTTTTGAGGCTATTATAAATGGAATTGTTTTCATATATTCTTTCTGTTTGTTCATTATTAGTGTATAGAAATGCTAATGATTTTTCTATGTTGATTTTATATCCTGCATCTTGCTATAGCTATTGATGGTGTCTAGAAGCTTTTGAGTAGAGTTTTTTGGGTCTTTAAGGGATAGGATCATATCGTCTGCAAATAGGGATATTTTGACAGTTTCTTTATGTATTTGTATTCCTTTTATTCCTTCTTCTTGCCTAATTGCTCTGGCCAGGAATTCCAGTAGTATGCTGAATAGGAGTGGAGATAGTGGGCATCCTTGTCTCATTCCTGATTTTAGAGGGAATGGTTTCATTTTTTCACTGTTAGGTATAATGCTGGCTGTAGGTTTGTCATATATAGCTTTTATAATGTTGAGGAACTTTCCTTCTATTCCTAGTTTTCTTAGAGCTTTTATCATGAAATGGTGTTGGATCTTATCAAAGGCTTTTTCTGCATCTATTGAGATGATCAAGTGGTTTTTGTCTTTGCTTCTGTTAATGTGGTTTATTATGTTTATTGATTTTCATATGTTGAACCACCCCTGCATTCCTGGGATGAAGCCTTCTTGGTCATGGTGATGATCTTTTTGATGTGTTCTCGAATTCGGTTTGCCATTATTTTATTGAGGATTTTTGCATCAGTGTTCATTAAGACCTATAATTCTCCTTTTTGGAGGTGTCTTTGCCTGGTTTGGGGATAAGTGTAATACTGGGTTCATAAAATGTGCTTGGCAGTTTTCCTCCCCTTTCTATTTCATGAAACAGTTTAAGGAGAGTTGGTATTAGTTCTTCCTTAAAGGTCTGATAGAATTCAGCAGAGAATCCATCAGGTCCTGGACTTTTCTTTTTGGGGAGACTCTTGATTGCTGCTTCAATTTCTTTTTGTGTTATATATCTATTCAGGTGATAAATGTCCTCTTGGTTCAGTTTTGGATGATCATAAGTATCTAGAAATCTGTCCATTTCTTTAAGGTTTTCCAATTTATTTGAATATAGGTTCTCAAAGTAGTCTCTGATGATTTCCTGGACTTCCATGGTGTTTGTTGTTATCTCCCCTTTTGCATTCCTGATTCTACTAATTTAGGTTTTTTTCTCCTCATTCTAGTCAGGTTTGCCAGGGGTCTATCGATCTTGTTTATTTTTTCAAAGAACCAACTTTTTGTTTCATTAATTCTTTGTATGGTTTTTTTGGTTTCTAGTTCATTGATTTCAGCTGTTATTTTTATTATTTCTCTGCTTTATTTGTTTAGGGATTTGCTTGTCGTTGTTTTTCTAGGAGTTTGAAAAGTATCATTAGGTCATTGATTTGAGATCCTTCAGTCTTTTTAATATATGCACTCATGGCTATAAACTTTCTTCTCAGGACTACCTTTGCTGTGTCCCATATGTTCTGGTAGGATGTATTTTCATTTTCATTGACATCCAGGAATTTTTAAATTTCCTCCTTTATTTCATCAATGACCCATTGTTCATTAAGCAATGAGTTATTCAATTTCCAGCTCTTTGCATGTTTTTTGTCTTTATTTTTGTTGTTGAGTTCTAGTTTTATTGCATTGTGATCAGATAGAATGCATGGTATAATTTCTATTTTCTTATATTTGCTGAGGCTTGCTTTGTGCCCTAGGATATGATCTATTTTGGAGAAGGTTCCATGGGCTGCTGAGAAGAATGTATATTGTGTAGAAGTTGGATGAAATGTTCTGTAGACATTAGCTAGGTCCATTTGATCTATGGTATATTTTAGATCTAGGATTTCTTTATTGATTTTTTGTTTGGATGACCTATCTATTGATGATAATGGGGTGTTAAAGTCTCCCACGACTACTGTGTTGGAGTTAATATATGCTTTTAGGTCCTTCAGGGTATGTTTGATGAAATTGGGTGCATTGACATTGGGTGTATATAGGTTGATAATTGTTATTTTTTTTTGGTTATTTCCCCTTTTATTAGTATGAAATGTCCTTCTTTATCTCAATTGATCAATGTCTGTTTGAAGTCTACTTTGTCAGAGATAAGTATTGCTACTCCTGCCTGTTTTGGGGGGCCACTGTCTTGGTAAATCTTCTTTCAGCCTTTCATCCTAAGCCTATGTTTATTTGTCTTGGTGAGATGGGTCTCCTGTAAGCAACAAATTGTTAGGTCTTCCTTTTTAATCCAGTTCATCAAACAGTGCCTTTTGATGGGGGAATTAAGTCCATTAAGTATTAGTACTGACAGGTATGTGGTGATTCCTGTCATTTAGTTGTCTTAGTTGTTTGAAGGTTTGATTGTGTGTACCTAAATAGATGTTACTCTCTACTTTCTTGCTTTTTCTTTTCCTGTAGGTTGGTACTGCCTGCCCTTTCATGGTTATGTTGGCTTTCACTTTCTGTGTGCAGAATCCCTTGAAGAATCTTTTGTAGTGGTAGCTTTGTGGTCATATATTGTTTTAGTTTCTGCTTATCATGGAAGACTTTTATTGCTCCATCTATTTTGAATGATAGTTTTGCTGGATAGAGTATCCTAGGGTTGAAGTTATTTTCATTCAGTGCCTGGAAGACCTCACCCTAAGCTCTTCTTGCTTTTATTGTTTCTGTTGAGAAGTCTGCTCTGATTTTGATTGGTTTACCTTTGTATGTTATATGTTTTTTCTCTCTTACAGTCTTCAATATTCTTTGAATATGAATATGCCATGGGGTAGTTCTTTTTTGGTTAGGTCTATTTGGTGTTCTGGAGGCCTCTTGCACCTGTATGGGCATAGATTTCTCTATATTGGGGAAATTTTCTATAATTATTTTGTTGAATATATTATGCATTCCCTTTGCTTGCACCTCTTCTCCTTCTTCAATGCCCATGATTCTCAGGTTTGGTCTTTTGATGGAGTCAGTGAGTTCTTGCATTTTCTTTTCACAGGTCTTGAGTTGTTTAACTAATAGTTCTTCAGTTTTTCCTTTAGTTACCATTTCATCTTAGAGTTCTGAGATTCTGTCTTCTGTTTGTTCTATTCTGCTGGATTGGCCTTCCATTTTGTTTTGCAATTCTGTTTTGTTCTTTTTTCTGAGGTTTTCCATATCCTGAGTAATTTCCTCTTTAATATTGTCTATTTTCTTCCTGAGTTCATTTTTCTCTATATTTATTGTGTTCTTTGTTTCACTTTGGTGTTTATACAGTGCTTCTATAGTTTGTTTGTTCTTGTGCTTTCTCAAATTCTCCATTTTTCTTGTCTTGGAATTTCTTGAGTGTCTCCTGTACATTTTGGTTGACCCTATCCAGTATGATCTCTATAAAATTCTCATTGAGTACCTGTAGTATGTTTTCTTTTAAATTATTCTTGTGGGCTTCATTGGGTCCTTTGGCATAGTTTATCTTCATTTTGTTGGAGTCTGGATCTGAGTATCTGTTTTCTTCATTTCCTTCTGGTTCCTGTACTAATTTATTACTGGGGGGGAGAGTGGTTTCCCTCTTTTTTCTGTCTTCCCATCATTGCCCTTGCTATTGTTACTGTCCCTGTGCTGTGTGCAATTAAGTATTTTCTAGCTTGTAATTATAACAATGGGGATATCTAGAATGGAAGGGTGAGAGGTGAGGGAAAGCAAAGAAGGTAAAGAAAAAGGAAAAAACAAAAAAACAAACAACTAAATAAAAAAACAAACAACAACAAAGAACAGTGCCAAAGAAATAAACAGGGAGAGATATTGTACTAATCAACAGTAAGTTAAACAGGCATTAGAGAGACAGAGAGAGGATTAAAAAAAAAAAACCCCAAGTTCAAATGCAATAAAGTTTCAGTCTTAATAATTTTGGTTAGTCCCTCAGCCTCCAATCCTGGAGATGGTGTCTCAGTAGTTTTGTTGTTGTCTCATCAAAAGGGAAAAAAACCAAAAAACAAAACAAACAAAAAAACAAAAGCAAAACAAAATATCCCAAGTTCAAATGCAATACAGTTTCAGTAAGTTTTTCAGCATGCAGGTGTAGTTAGGTTGTTGTCTCTTCAAAGGAAGAGGGAAAAAAAAGGGTGTGGAGACAATTCTGTGAATATCTATCTGAGGTTGCAGCTCACCTGCCCGCTACTGTCAGCCAGCTGTTGCTTGAGGCTTTATTGATTGCAGATCTCAGGAATGAGCTTAAAACTCACCTAGCCCTGCAAGTTTTGTTTATTTAGAGTTCTTCTGTGCATGACCGTCACTGTTACAAGCTTTCTCCTCTCCAAGCACACTCGGGGAGGTGGCGCTACACCCACCTTCTCTGGCCGGCTTGTTTTTTTACAGTTCACTTAGGAAGTGCCCCTTCCCCATTCTCCAGTGGAGCTTTCCTCACGACAGCCAGTGTTACAAGTTTTCCCGCTCCAAGGTTGCTGGGTGGGGGCCGCCACTCCTGCCTTCTCTGGCTGGCTTGTTTATTTAAAGTTCCATGAGGGATTTCCCCTCACCCCCCTTCGGTGCTCAGGGTGCCCCACCCTCTTTGCTATGTGTCTTTTGTTGTTGTTGTTGTTGTTTATTCAGTTTGGTTTTTTTCTTTTTTTTCCCCTGGGTGGGGGGTCTGTCCAGGGGGCTATGCTGATCTGGCCTAGGGTTGTTTGTGGGAGTACCGCATATTGCTTAGCTCACCTGGTGGTCTGCTTCTCTTGAGCCAGAAGGAGCTGGTGTCTGGCAGCATGGGAGCCCTACTGGTTTCTCTGTTTAACGTGGAGTGGAGATGCTATGCGCAGGCTGGGGGTGTGGAGGTGTCAGAGTTTTGCCTCTTCTTGGTGGTTTTTCCTGCAAAGTGTTTCTCCAGCATCTCTCCAAGATTTTACTTTAGGAAGCATGCTTTCTGTTTCCTCCCTCTAGTCGCCATCTTGGAATCTCTCTCCCCACCCACTCTTTCTCCCCCTATATCCCTTGCTTCCAGGCAGAACCCGTTCTGCCCTTTTCTCCAATTTTGTTGAAGAGAAGACATAGCATAATAAGAAAGACAAAGCATTTTTGCTAGTTGAGATAAGGATAGCTAGATAGAGAGATTCCTAGCATTGCTTCCATGCACATGTGTATTACAACCCAAATTGAGTCAGCTTCACCTGACCTCTTCACTACTTTCTGGTCACCTTCCCATATTGACCTCTGTCACTTTAAGGTTACTGTATTAGCTCCTCTACAGTAGGGACATCAAACACTTTCAAGTTTTGGGTTTCAGTGGTAAGGAACATGAAGACAAACTATTAGGAAAAATGCCACTTGCAGAGAAAGCTCACAGGAAAAGTTTCACATCCAAGAGCAAGGTTTAATGACAGGCTTGAGCTGTCAGGCTGGCCAGGGAAAGATGGCACAGCCCTGACTCTGGGCTAGGCATGGCTTTTATAGAAGAGGGAGCTTGAGGAGGTTAGCATGTGTGCAGGAGTCTCCATTGGGGTAGAGCTGTCTTAGAGTGCGGGAATTTCTGTTAAGGGTGGAGCTGCCATTTGGGATTGAGGTTGCCTGGAGGAGGCTCCATTTCTCAAAAAGTGAGGCCTGAGGATAAAATGGTCGCTGATTCACAAAATGGTGACATTATTATTATTCTATCATTCCTCCATTTTTTCTTTAATAATGATGAGGGTAGGGGCTGAGGATCGGGAATTGGGTCAAAGCATTGGCCTCTTAGCTGCTTCCTACTGGCAGGGGGCATTGTATGGGGCAGGATCCTCAGGCTCCTGTGGCATCCTGGTGGTGGCGGTTTTGAAGAGGTTGATATCCCTGGAGGTACAACTGGTTAAACTTTTGATTAGCAATAGTAGACATGTGGTCTAAAAGAAATCTTTGTACTGTTTTTATGATACAAGGGAGGAAGCTGAAGAATAGGAGAGCAAGAAACATAGGCATTAGGATGGGCATTGGCCAGGAGAACCACTGTGAAATGTTGCTCCCTAGAGGATTCCAAGAGTCATCCAACTCCCTTCTCCATTTTTCTATTTGCTCCTGGAGTTGTCTAATTTTATTTTCTACTACCCCCAACTGATTAACATAGAAGCAGCATTCATCTTGTAAAAACAGGCAGAGACCACCCTTCTCTATAGTGAGCAGGTCAAGGCCTCATCGGTTTTGGACTAGCATCATTACATGTGCAGCTATTTTTCTTTCTATCATATAACCAAGGGAAGGAAGCATGGAAGTATCATGTATGTTCCCAGAATTGGGCTCACTGCCCCACCAGTGTTTTAAATACACCCATGGCAGAAAATCGAGAGCCAGATAAGGACTAAGAACTTATGTAGGAGTGGAAGAGGGAGAGAGATTATGGGAGAGGTATAACTGCATGGGACCCAGCGGTATGCAAGAGTATTCATCCTTTGCTGTAGTGGAAGAGTCTGAGGTGTTTTATCCTTGAGAAGTGCTGCCACTGGGGAATCCTGTTGAGCTTGACAGCACTGGGTGTTGTGAGGATGACCGGATGAGGGCTGGTCCATAGAAGTCCCAATGGAGAGGGTCAAAGGTCCTTTAGGAGAACAAGATTCCTTGGTTTAACAGAAATTGTTATAGGGTGGGGCAGAATTTGGTCTGCATGCTCTCTGAGAAGCTCCCTGAAAAAGTTAAGGTAAGGTAGATAGTCAGCCAGTAGATCAGGATCTGTTGGAGGCAAGTTTCCTAAGAGAAATAGGCAGCCATACATTATTTCAAAGGGCCTCAAGATGGAACGGCTTTGGGGGGTGGTCCGGTGTGGTGGATTTTTCTCATTGGCCATGGATTTGCAGGCTTTCTCAGGTGAACTGGTTTGGTTTGCACCTTTATTGGGGGAGGGGAAACAGTCTTGAGAGTATTTATTATGTAAGACCCAAATAGAAATATTAGAAAGAGCATAAAAAGCTGTCTGCTAAGGGCTGCATATCTAGGGATCCAGATTCTGCAAAATCCTGTAACTTCCAAGAACGCTCTAAACTTCTTTGTGGTATTGGGGAGTGGAAAACAGAGGATTAGGTAGATTCTCTCATGACTCAGGGAGTGAGTCTGTCCCTTGAAGACCATGCCTAGTTAAGTAACCTATGGGAGGCAGGGGCTGACTGGCAAGATTTAGGTTAAATGTAACACTCTTGGATAAAAGAGAGCTTTAGCTCATCATTTTACATAAACTGACACTTTTAACTTTGTAAATATTTGTACCATATATAAAGTATAGACACAACACTCTTATAAGGTGGTCATTTAAGACTCATGAGCAAATGCATAAATGAACTCTGATTTAGTAGTATTTAAAGCTTGACAATATCAGCAGAAAACACAAATAATTTCTTTGATAAAATCTCTGTAACAGTTTTTTTGTAGATGTTACTCAGAGAAAAACAATATTAAGATAACCTTGTTATTTTATAGACATAGAGAATTAGACTTTAGTTTGACATGACCCTAAAAAATCTTTTAGGAAACTTTTAGTCAACTTTAACTTTATCACACACCAAAGCTTTTTATTATACACTTTTAAATCTTACTCAGACCTTCATACAACATACTAAACCCTTTCATGGCTTTGTTCTTATCCCTCCTATTTGAAACAATCTTTAGGACAAACCCTTCTTTACAAAATCCTTTCTCATCCAAAAAAAAATTCCTTTTTTCCTTTAACTTCTCAAAGTATACATTCAATACCTAACTATATCCTTTCCAGTTGTTTACTTTGTAAAATTAACTTTTAAAAGAATTTTAAATTTATTATTGGGGCTGGAGCAGCTAATTAAGAGCCCTTGGTTTTTTTTAAGGAATTTATAATAGGCATAAGGCCTCATTGTCCCTCAGGCTTGAGGGGATATTGTTTTGGGTGTGGAAACTGTGAGGGATTTTTGAGCTTTATTTGAATAGGGAGGGCCATCCTGACCCACCCTACACTCATCTCATCAGTCCACACTGTGGTATCTCATTGTTCCTGAAGGAGGGGGCAGCAGGAATAGTTCCCTGGGGGGAGGAGAATTTGAGCTTTTATTTGAAATAATAAATCCCATCTCAGCACTGGAGTTTCAGGAACTATGAGGAAAGAGTGACAGAAGAGGAGGTCTCCCCAAGAGCAGGCCAGAGGCTGGGTAAACTAGCACTCTAGGGGCTGGCCAGATTTGCCCCGAATATAACTTTTGTCATTGGATCAGGAACTGGGAGAGAAAGATAAGACAGAGAAACAGGCTCCACTGTCTAGCCAGTTTTTCTGCCATTATGGCTACCCCAAGGGCTCCTCAACATTGATGCCAAGAAGTGGGGCATGGACAGGGGGCTGGGACACATCAATCCATAGGAGGTTGCACCTAGCCTCTCATCTGGAGATAGGGGCACTTAGACCTCCAGTGGTTACCTTTGCAGAGAGGGCAGGGTCCCAGTTGGGGGTGGAGCTAACTCCCGGGCTCTCCCCCTTAAGCATTCTCTGCAGAAGTGTCCCTTCTGTCCAGGTAGCAAGTTCAGGATGCAGGCCCCAGTTGGGTCAGGCCCTCTCTGAGAGCAGCAATGAGGTCATGATGTCTCTTATCTTTTTCTCTCCTGTTAGTAATGTTCCAGTTATAGTATATAGACATGGCTAGCTGTATTAGTTGATCCAAAGATTTTTTTCCCATCAGCCACAGACTTTTGAGTTTTTTATGAATATCTGGGGCTGACTGTGTTAGAAATTTATATTTGAGGAGAACTTCTCTCACCTGTGACTCTGGGTCCACTGTGGTATGCTTTCTGATAGCGTCCTCAAGATGCTACAGAAAGGTAAGGGGATTTTCTTCAGGACGCTGCTGTATTACAGTTACCTGGGAATAATTTAGAGATTTGACTTTGGCCCTTTTTAGCCCTTCCACTATGAGATGGCTGAAGTGACATTAACACCATTTATCTTCCTTACCTTTTTTTTTTGATTTAGCAATGCTGGGGAATTTAACCCAGGGCTTTGCACATGCTGAGCAGACTCTCTCCCACTAAGCTATGGCCTTATCCCCAAATATTTTTTTCTTTTTCCTTTGGCTGTACTGGGACTTGAACTCAGGACTTTATGTCTGCAAAGTGGCACTGTACTGCTTGAGCCATATCACCAGCCCCTTTTAGTGTGGGTCTGTCAAGGGGACTGCCTGTGCCCCTGTAGGTACAGGCACATTTATCCCCACATTTCTAGGTGCCACAGGTTTGGGGCTCACTGTAAATGGTAATCATTTCCAACCTGAGTGGCCTGGGCCAGAACCCATTGCTTTTCTAGTGAGAAAAGAGTCTGGTCCAGTAGAAGCATGATAACCTTTTATGTCAATTCAAAGATTTGGATCACAGAGATAAAGGCTTGAATGTATTTGTCTGGGTATCAGTGTAGCTGTCCAGATGTTTTTTAATTTTCCTTAGATCTGATAACTGGAAGGGGACATAAGACTTGTGCTTTTCCTACCATTACCTGTTGAAGGGGGAAGCACCCATTAGGAGGTGGCTTAGAATGTAGGGCACAGGGTAGAGCAGTAGGGGTGGGCTTTGTCATTGATAAGTGGCTTTTTTGGTCCTCCTTCCCCAGTTTTATCCTGTGGCTTACAAAGAATGACCAGTATTTGAGTACCTAGATAGCAATTATGGAGCCAATCTGGGGGGTCTCGGAGATGAAAATGAGAAGTTTAGAGATCACAGTAATGCCCATTTTGCTGTTCCTGAGACTATAACCTTGAGCTAACAATTGGTTTACAAGGACTGGGTCTGGTTGTCTGAGGTGTGAGGTGGGGCTGGGAGTGGGGCTTGTGCAAGGCACTGCCCCCCACCCCCACCCAGGACAAGAGACCCTGTCTGCCCAGGCCTGATCCTGCGGCCTGTCACCCTCCTCACCCCCTTCCTGTGTCTAGGGGAAGTGGCGGCAGGCCACAGCTACCACCATGTGGGGCTGGCAGCTTAAGATGTGCATTGGGTCCTCTCTATGGATTTTCTCAGCTATGACAGGCGTTCCTACTGTGCCCAGGGGCCAGCATCCCTGTGTATGAGTCTGCCTGTTTGTTTTCCCTCCTCCTCTTGTGGGGGTGGTGTTAGGGCATAAGTGTGGCAGCTGCAATGTTTTTGCAGTCACCTCTGCCTCCACTGGTGCCTGGCAGTTGATTTAAAGTTGCTTTAAATCAAGGGGGCTGACACTAGTTAGTGGGAATAACTTAAGTTCAGGAGAGGATTTGGTTGGTTTTGAGACTGGTTTAGAAGCCAATAGAACCTGCATAGGGGAACAGGAAGTACAGAGAGAGAGTTTGGTGTGGAGATAAGAAAAGGATTGGACATAGGGTAGCTCCTTCCATTTACCAGCATGCTCACAAAAATTGTAAAAATCCCTTAAAATATTGGGATCGAAAGTGCCATTAAGTGGCCATTTGGAGGCATTGTTCACTGGATATTGGAGACAGGCATGATTACAGAGAAAAATGAGCTTTCAGGGCTTAAGATCAGGCATTAGGCAAAGGGGCTCAAGGTTGTCCAGGAGACATCCCAATGGGGAGTCTGAGGGAATTTGGATCATCCAATCTCCATAGTGAGGCCTGACCTGAGGAGAAGATATGATGGGTGTCCCTGAAATATTGATCTCTCAGGAGAGATTAGAGGTGGGGCACCCAGGAGGGATGTCTCTGTCACTGGGGACCCACAGTCCTAGGGGACCCAGTCACCAGGGATGAGAGAGAGCCAAGACCTAGCGCTAGGATTTTGAGGAAATGAGAAGGTGAGATCAGGGTTCTGCGTGTGTGGAGGTCTCACCAAGACAGGACCTTGTGGGAGCATTGACCGGTGGTGGATGGCAATTGGAGGCATGCTGGGGTGGAGGAAATTCCCTGTGAGCAGTGAGGGGCATCTTCTAGGATTGGGGGTCCTGGCAAAGCAGCTCAAATCCTGGAGGAAGGGAATGGGAGTTTAGAGAGAGAGAGAGAGCAGGATGGGGGGCACCCCGGGAGAACAAGGTCGGTGCTGGGAGCACACCCGATCCAAGTCATGGCACCAAAGTGTTAGGAAAAATGCCAACTCTGGGCTAGGTGTGGCTTTCATAGAAGAGGGAGCTTGAGGAAGTTAGCACATGCATGGGAGTCTCCATTAGGGGTGGAGCTGTCTTAGCATGCAAGAATTTCTGTTAAGGGTGGAGCTGCTGTTTGGTATTGAGGTTAGCTGGAGGAGGCTTCATTTCTCAAGAAGTGAGGCCTGAGGATAAAATGGTCACTGATTCACAAAATGGCAACATTATTATTCTATCACAAACTACTGCAAAATGGCAGTGTGAATGGTGTAGACAACAGGAAGAAAGTAGATTGAGTGGCAGAGCAAGGAGCTCATACAGAGTTGAGGGTGAATTTTATAAGAAATCTGAACACTTTATTAAATAAGTTAAGATTCTCCTAAATTGATTGTTCTTCACTTAAAGCTCTCTAGTATGCCTGACTTTCTCCTTTGAGCATCATTATCTGCCATATTTTAAAGTGATTTGTAAGAGTTCTTTTTTTTTTTTGGTTGAACTGGGATTTGAACCCAGGGCTTCACACTTGCAAATCAGGCACTCTACCACTTGACCCACACCTCCAGCTTATTTTGCTCTGGCTATTTTGGAGATGGGAAATCTTTAGCTATTTTCCCAGGCTGGCATAGAACCACAGCCCTCCCCATCTCAGCCTCCCAGGTAGGTAGGATTATATTCATGAGCCACTGTACACTGCTAATTTGTAAGAATTCTTTATCTATTCTTGCTAAGAGTCTTGGTCAGTATGTGTTGTGAACACCTTTTTTTCTCTTGGGCTGCAATTTTACTCTCAGTAGTTTCTTTTAATAAAGAGAAGTTTACACATTTACTATATTCTAAGTATTTTTCCTAACAATTAGCACTTTCTATAATATTTTAAAAGAAATCTTTTCTGGATCCAAAATCAAGAATATAGTCACTGATGTTTTCTTTTAAAAGTATACTATGTTTTATCTTTCACATTTAGACCTGCAATACTTGTAAAATTGATTTTGTGTATGGTATAAAGTAGGGGTTAAAATACATTTTTGCTGATACAGAAATTTAGTTGGTCCAACATCACTTATTAAAAAGGTCTCCCTTGCTGGGTACCAGTGGCTAACACCTGTAATCTTAGCTACTCAGGAGGCAGAGATCAGTTTGAAGCCAGTCCAGGTAAATAGTTCTTGAGACCCTATCTTGATAAAACCCAACACAAATGGGGCTGGCAGAGTTGCTCAAGTGGTATAGTGCCTGCCTAGCAAGTGTGAGGCCCTGAGTTCAAACTCCAGTACCACTAAAGGGGAAAAAAAAAAGGGTCTTCCTTAGCTGCGTATGAATGTGCATGTCTGTAATCCCAGCACTCAGGAGGCTAAAGTAGAAAGATCATGAGTTCAAGGCCAGCCTGGGCTACATAGTAAGCCAGACAAACAAAACAAGGCCTTCCTTTTCCTTTTGTACTGTGGTGTTTCCCTGGCCATAGATTCAGTGAGCATGTATGTGCAGGTCTATTTTTGAACCATTTTTTCTCCTCCTTTGGTCAGTTCATATACTTTGCATGAATAACATGGTTTTTTAATTACCCTACCTTTATAATTTATTTTGAAATCTGGTAGCATATCTCATTCAGTTGTACAATTCTTCTTTGAGATTGTGTTTACTGTATTTGGCTCCATGTATTTTAAAAATTAAATCTCCAATTTTGACATACATAGCCACCCCTTCACACACACACATACAGAAAAGATAAATGAGAACAAAAACCTGTTGAGATTTTGATTAGGATGGTGTTGAATTATTGATTTGGTGAAGATTTATATCTTCACTGACTCAATCCAAGGCATGGTTTATTTTACCATTTATTTAGGTTTTCATTAATACTTTATAGTTTTCAATATACAGCCATTTTATTTTTTTGTTTGTTTTAGAGACAAGCTTTCTATTACTATCCAGGCTGGCTTGGAATTAGAGGGCTCCTCTGATTCCCAGTCTTCCTGTCTTTCCAGTAGCTGGGTCTACAGGCATAGGCCACCATGCTTAACCTTTTTATCATTTTTGAATCTTGTAAATACAATAAGTTTCTGTGTTTCATGTTGAATTATTCATGTATGATGATGCAATTGATTATTATATACACTTCATGTTGAAGAAGTTCTCTATTCTCTTTTATTCTTAGTGTTCTGATTTTTTCCTTTTTTTTTTTGGTGGAACTGGAGTTTGCACTCAGGGTTTCACACTTGGGAAGCAGACACTCTAACACTTGAGCCACACCTCTGGTTCATTTTGCTCCGGTTATTTTGGAAATGGGGATTTTGTGAACTATTTGTCCAGGCTGGCCTTGAACCACCATCTTCCCAATCTCAGCCTCCCAAGTAGCTAGGATAAGCTACTTGGAAGCACTGAGGTTTGAGCTCAGGGCTTTATGCATACTAAGCAGATACTCTACCACTTGAACCATTTCACCAGCCCTTTTTGGTGATTTTTTGAGATACAGTCTCACTTTATGCCCTGGCCAGCTATGACAGGCATGTGCCAATACACCCAGTTATGGATTGAGATGGAGTCTGGAGAAATTTTTACCCAGCTGGCCTTGATCTGTGATCCTCCCCATCTCTAATTCCCAAATAACTAGGATTAGAGGTGTAAGTTATCAAATCTGGCCAAGTCTGATTAGACCCCCCTCCCCCTTTTTTTTCCTTTAAACAGGGTCATGCTGTGTGGACCAGTCTGGCCTGGAACTCTTATTTTCCTGCCTCAGATTCCCAAGTGCTGGGATTATAGGCATGCCCACCCAGCTAAATACTGTTTTTATTAACTTAATTGATGCATTTAAAGAGGATTGATTGAATTAATTTGGTTTCATGATTTTGTTCTATCAATTTCTTGCCTTATTTGTTTTACTTTATATATATAATACGTATAATATATATATGTATATACACATATATCTTTTATTCATATGTGCATACACTGTTCGGGTCCTTTCTCCCTTACTTTATATTTTACCCCCTCTTTTGGTTTAATTTACTCTTCTTTTTCCAATTTCTTGAAGTAGAAACTTAGATAATTGATTTTTTTCCTTTCTGCATTTCTAATATTGGCATAAATGCTATATTTTAAACACTGATTTAGCTGCACCCCTAATTGTTAGTTAATATGCTATCTTTTAATTATAATTTAGTGAAAATTTTTGTAATTAACTTATTTTTTACTTTTTTGTGGTACTGAAGTTTGAACTCAGGACCTGTGCTTGCCAGGAAAGTGCTCTACCATTGGGCCACTCTGCCAGCCCAAATTCACTTATTTTTTAAAAACACATTATTTAGCTGTATAACACTAAATTTCCAAAGATGTTGGATTTCCCTAGATATCTATCATATTTATTTCAATTTTGCTTGGACATACTCTGCATGATTTCAATTTATTGAATTTTGTTTTATGGCTCAGTGCATTAGTCTATTTTTTGTTGCAATTACAAAATATCTGAGGCTGAGTACTCTATTAAGAAAAGAATTTTATTTAACTCACAGTGTTAGAGGCTGAAAGTCTGAGGTTAGGTGGCCTTGTCAGTTAGGCATCTGGTAGGGGCACCCTGGTTAAGTCACAACATGGCAGAGGAGGGGAAAGGAGACAGCTACCTGCAAAAGGGACCAGGTGTGTGGGGTGATTTTACCTTAAAACAAAATGATCTGTTGAGAACTCACTCACTGGGATAGAGGGCAGAGCCCCAACAATTCAATGATGTCTGTACTGCATTCCATCCCTTAAAGGTTCTCCCACGTGGCACCACCACACTGAGGGTCAACCTACATGTGAACCCAGAGCACGGAGAACATGCTCTTCCTTAGTAAACATGCCATTCACACTTGAAAAAACAGACCCATCACTTTTAGTTGTTCATGTTATCTATGTGTTTGTTGACTTTCAAGTAGTGGTTTAATGAAATCAGTTGTTGAGATAGATGTTAAATTCTCATGTATTGTATGATGGTGGAATTGCTTGTTTCTCACTTTAATTCTATTTTTGCTTCATATATTTTGAGGCAAAGTTATTAAAAGAAAATACAATTATGACTATACAAACCTTTTTGATCATTATAAAAGCCACCTGCACACCCATGTCTACTGCAGCACTATTCACAATAGCCAAGTTATGGAAATAGCCAAGATGCCCCACTACAGATGAATGGATTGAGAAAATGTGGTATTTATATACAATGGAATTTTACTCAGCCACAAAGAAGAATGAAATTTTGTCATTCTCAAATAAATGGATGGAACTGGAGAACATCATCTTAAGCAAAGTTAGCCAGGCTCAGAAGGCCAAAAATCACATGTTCTCCCTCATATGCAGATTACAAACTGAAAACAAATGCAGTAATATTACTGGATATGGGTCACACACTAAGGGGAGAATGTGCAATGGAGGAATAGAGAAAGAGAAGGAAACCTAAAACTTGAACATGGTTGATGTGCTCACTGTAGAGGAGCAAATATAGTAATCTTAAACTGGCAGAGGCCACTATGGGAAGGGGGCTAGGAAGTAGCAAAGAGGTCTGACAGAGATGAACCAATGTGGGTTGTAATACACATGTGCATGGAAGCAATGCTAGGAATCTCTCTGTATAGCTATCTTCATATCAAACTAGCAAAAATGCTATGTCTTTCTTATTACCCCTTATGTTTTCTCTTCAACAAAATCAGAAAACAAGAGGGCGGAACAGGTTCTGCCAAGACGTGGGGAGAGGGCGGGAGGATGGGGGAGGTGGCCCAAACAATGTACACACATGTAAGTAAGTGTAAAAACAATAAAAGAAAAGAAAGAAAAAAATACATCTCTTAATTGCTGCTAATACTTCTTATCTTAAATTCTAGTTAATTTGACATTACTATAGCCACTTAAGTCTTCTTTGTTGAACTCTTTATGTAGCTTATCATTTTCTACTTATTTACATATACTGAGCCTATCTGTATTTTGTGATTAAAATGTTTCATTTATAGATAGCAACGGTTAAGTTTGCTGTATTAACCATTCCAACACCTTTTAATTGGAGTCTTTACTAACATTTATTGTAATTATTGATATAGTTAGATTTAGGTATATCACTTTTTTAAATTTGTCTCCTTTTCTTTTTTTTTTCGGCAGTACTGGGATTTAAACTCAGGGCCTTGTACTTGCTAGGAGATGCTCTACCACTTGAGTCATGCCTCAACCTTTTTTGCTTTAAGTATTTATCAAATAGGGTCTCAAATTTATGACCGTGCTGGGCTGGACTATGATCCTCCTTTTATGCTTCCTATACAGCTGGGATGATAGATGTGCAGCGCTATGCCCAGCTTTTATGGTTGAGATGGGGTTTCACAAACTTTTCCCCCCATGCTGGTCTTGAACCACGATCCTTCTACTCTCCACATGTGTAGTTAGGATTATGGGTGTGAGCCACTGCACCCAGTTCTGACACTTGTTTTCTTATGCTCTATTTTTCTTTACTATCTTTTTTTATTATTTGAATTTTTAAAAAGAGTTATATTTTAATTTTTCTTTTTTTTTTTTGTTTTTGTCTTCTTTATTACATTATGAAATTCTCCAGTTTCTTAGGGTACTGGGAAGATACTTTTTTTTTTATTCATATGTGCATACAATGCTTGGGTCATTTCTCCCCCCTGCCCCCACCCCCCCTCCCCCTCACCCCCTGGATACCCAGCAGAAACTATTTTGCCCTTATCTCTAATTTTGTTGAAGAGAGAGTATAAGCAATAATAGGAAGGAACAAGAGTTTTTGCTAATTGAGATAAGGATAGCCAAACAGGGAGTTGACTCACATTAATTTCCTGTGCATGGGTGTTACCTTTTAGGTTAGTTCTTTTTTTTTTTTTTTTTTTTTTTTCATTTTTCTTTTATTATTCATATGTGCATACAAGGCTTGGTTCATTTCTCCCCCCTGCCCCCACCCCCTCCCTTACCACCCACTCCACCCCCTCCCACTCCCCCCCTCAATACCCAGCAGAAACTATTTTGCCCTTATCTCTAATTTTGTTGTAGAGAGAGTATAAGCAATAATAGGAAGGAACAAGGGGTTTTGCTGGTTGAGATAAGGATAGCTATACAGGGCATTGACTCACATTGATTTCCTGTGCGTGGGTGTTACCTTCTAGGTTAATTCTTTTTGATCTAACCTTTTCTCTAGTTCCTGGTCCCCTTTTCCTATTGGCCTCAGTTGCTTTAAGGTATCTGCTTTAGTTTCTCTGCATTAAGGGCAACAAATGCTAGCTAGTTTTTTAGGTGTCTTACCTATCCTCACCCCTCCCTTGTGTGCTCTCGCTTTTATCATGTGCTCATAGTCCAATCCCCTTGTTGTGTTTGCCCTTGATCTAATGTCCACATATGAGGGAGAACATACGATTTTTGGTCTTTTGAGCCAGGCTAACCTCACTCAGAATGATGTTCTCCAATTCCATCCATTTACCAGCGAATGATAACATTTCGTTCTTCTTCATGGCTGCATAAAATTCCATTGTGTATAGATACCACATTTTTTTAATCCATTCGTCAGTGCTGGGGCATCTTGGCTGTTTCCATAACTTGGCTATTGTGAATAGTGCCGCAATAAACATGGATGTGCAGGTGCCTCTGGAGTAACAGTCTTTTGGGTATATCCCCAAGAGTGGTATTGCTGGATCAAATGGTAGATCGATGTCCAGCTTTTTAAGTAGCCTCCAAATTTTTTTCCAGAGTGGTTGTACTAGTCTACATTCCCACCAACAGTGTAAAAGGGTTCCTTTTTCCCCGCATCCTCGCCAACACCTGTTGTTGGTGGTGTTGCTGATGATGGCTATTCTAACAGGGGTGAGGTGGAATCTTAGTGTGGTTTTAATTTGCATTTCCTTTATTGCTAGAGATGGTGAGCATTTTTTCATGTGTTTTCTGGCCATTTGAATTTCTTCTTTTGAGAAAGTTCTGTTTAGTTCACATGCCCATTTCTTTATTGGTTCATTAGTTTTGGGAGAATTTAGTTTTTTAAGTTCCCTGTATATTCTGGTTATCAGTCCTTTGTCTGATGTATAATTGGCAAATATTTTCTCCCACTCTGTGGGTGTTCTCTTCAGTTTAGAGACCATTTCTTTTGATGAACAGAAGCTTTTTAGTTTTATGAGGTCCCATTTATCTATGCTATCTCTTAGTTGCTGTGCTGCTGGGGTTTCATTGAGAAAGTTCTTACCTATACCTACTAACTCCAGAGTATTTCCTACTCTTTCTTGTATCAACTTAAGAGTTTGGGGTCTGATATTAAGATCCTTGATCCATTTTGAGTTAATCTTGGTATAGGGTGATATACATGGATCTAGTTTCAGTTTTTTGCAGACTGCTAACCAGTTTTCCCAGCAGTTTTTGTTGAAGAGGCTGCTATTTCTCCATCGTATATTTTTAGCTCCTTCGTCAAAGATAAGTTGCTCATAGTTGTGTGGCTTCATATCTGGATCCTCTATTCTGTTCCACTGGTCTTCATGTCTGTTTTTGTGCCAGTACCATGCTGTTTTTATTGTTATTGCTTTGTAATATAGTTTGAAGTCAGGTATTGTGATACCTCCTGCATTGTTCTTTTGACTGAGTATTGCCTTGGCTATTCGTGGCCTCTTGTGTTTCCATATAAATTTCACAGTAGATTTTTCAATCTCTTTAATGAATGTCATTGGAATTTTGATGGGAATTGCATTAAACATGTAGATTACTTTGGGGAGTATCGACATTTTTACTATGTTGATTCTATTGACATTTAAAATACACTTCCTTAATCATTTTTAGGAATGGTTGCTGTAGGGATTATACATACTAAACTTTTCATGGCCCACCTACACTTAATGTTATACCACTTCATGTAGAATATAAAGCTTTTCCAAGCATATATGTCTTTATGTTCTCTTCTTTTTTGCTATAAAAAAACCCCCCAAAATCCATTATAAATGCCATCAGACAATATTCTAATCATGGCTTAAACCATTACATATTTCATAACAAAATTGAAAGGAAAAAAGCAAAAGAAACCAATGAAATACTCTTGCATTTACCCATATAGCTACTATTTTTAAATGTTCTTTTTCCCTGAGTAAGAGTCTTTATGTGTAGCCAAGGCTGGCCTCAAACTCCTGATCCTCCTGCCGCCACCTCTCAAGTGCTGGTATTACAGACAGGTAGCACCACTCCTACTGTTTTTAATGTTCCTAATTGCTTTCTAAAGCTATTTTTTTTTTTGCCTTTTCTCATTTTATCATTTTTACATTTACTTACATGTGTATACATTGTTTGTGCCACCTCCCCCCTCAGCATTCACTCCCCCAAAGGTATTATTTTGTATACAGTGACATCATCCTTTTGGCCTGAAGATCTTCCTTTGGCATTGTTGTGCAATTCTGCTGGGGGATGAAGTCTCTTATTTTTTTTTTATTTCAAAATATCTTTATTTTCACCTTTATTCTTTAAGAGTATTTGTATTGAATTCACTAGTTGACAGTTTATTTTATTTTTTTCTTTTCTTTTTTTTCTTTTGTTGAAGCGGTTCTCGTTGTATATCCCAAGCTGACCTCAAACTCACAATCCTTTTACCTCAGACTCTTCAGGGCTGAGATTATAGGCATGCTCCTTCTAATTGGTCTTTCTTTTGTTTTCATTTCTTCTGTCTTTTTCTTTTTTCTTTTTTTGCAGTACTGGGGTTGAACTCAGGGCCTCACACTTGCTAGGCAGGCACTCTATCACTTGAGCTACTCTACCAGCCCTGTTTTGTTTTTAAGATAAGGTCTCATGAACTATTTATTTCTCTGGGCTGTCTTTGAACTGGAATCCTCCTTATCTCTGCTTTCTGAATAGCTGGGATTATAGGCTTGAGCTACCAGCACCTTGTTTCTAATTGACCTTTCATATGGCAGGCAATTTTGAATTGTATTGTAGAAATAACAAATTGCTGAGATTCTGGATTCTGTTATTTTTCTCTGATGTGTGTTTGCTTTAGCAGACAATTGTCTTAGTAGAATTTGGGTCAGGCAGAATTATTCTGCAGTTGGACAGGAACAATGCTATGTTTAGCTCCAGGTACAACATATGTCTGGCACTATATCTTGGCCAAGATAAAGGCAGTGGACTAATGATTTACAATGTACTGTTTTTTGTTTGTTTGTTTGTTTGTTTTTAAACTTGTATCTCCATTCTTTTTTTTGTATTAAAATTCCACGTTTTTAATTTTTTTTCAAACATATCTTACTTGTATTCATCCCTCTACCATTCTCCTTTATCTCCCCCATTCCAATGTATGTTTAAAATTCAAAACTTCTCTGAAGTCATTCTTGTTCTCTCTCTCTCCAGAGATGAGTTGTTTTCAGTCTATTAAAAGTATATTCTTTTCCTAATAATCTTTACTATCACTTTCACTACAAGAAAAAAAAAAGAAGAAGAAGAAAAAGACCTGCTCTGAAGTCACCTAAGGCTGGTTTGTATAGTGATGACACCTGGCATGATTACTTGAACTTCTGGCTTGGCTTTTATAACCAGAAGGGCATGAAAGAATTCACTGGAAACTTTTGGGCAGGTCTTCTAAGACCAAGATTCAGCATAGAATACTTGGCAATTCAGTTGAGAGGAAGCCCATATTCAATGTAAATACCACATCCTGGAGGAGCTGTGCCTGGAAGTTTTGCAGACCTCAATGTTTGCCCCTACTACTTTTCTACTCAGTATCTTATTGTTTACATCTAATGAAAGTTTTACATGAACATTCCCTGTGAGCTTTATAAACACTTTCAATGATCTGACCTGTTGTAATCCTTGCAAAATTGAAGTCTGATCAACTCTTTTGGGGGAGGCAACTTTAGTTTCCTTGCAGATGTTACCATGCCTTGTATATTTGCTCCACACATGTGGTTAGGGGGTCAGTGAAAAAGGGACAGGAAGAATTCATGTATTGCTTTTCTGACTTTTCATACACAAATACTCTTATCAATGATCACAGCTCTTTCTTCAAGCCATTTTCTTTTTTTAAGTTTTAGCAAGGATTTATTTTAGTTTAACAGGATAAAGTACAGACAAGGTAGGGGAGGGGAAGGTGAAAAAGAGAGAGAAACATTTCCTGTTGTCCACACAGAAAGTGGGAGCAAAGACTCCCAAGCCATTTTCCAGATCACCAAACCTCCAGCATCAGTTTCACTTGACCTCACACTGAAAGTTGTAAGAACTTAGAACTCACTTCATAAAATTCCACTCTCCCATGCAAGTATATGCTACTAGAGTCAGCCTTGTTTCTTCTCTAGTGGTTCAGGTGTCTACTGTTTGTTTTTGGTCCACATTTTATATTCTTTTTTTTTTCATGTAGACCATTATAATCTCCATTATTATTGCAAGTGGGAAGTGGGATTGAGATTTTTTTTTTAATTCTATTTTTGGCAGGGCCTGGTGGCCCAGAGCAGTAATGTGAGGACTCAGTTGTCTGAGACAGGTGGATTGAGAGTTCAAGACCAGCCTGAGCTACATAATAAGACCATGTCTGAAAAAAACAAAAAATTACCTTTTCCACAAAAGTTATTTTAAAATGAAAAAGAAGAGCTACATTTAAATTTGTTTAGCACACAAAATCAATTAACATCCATGAGCTAATATAGTGTCTTAGAACCAAAGCATTCAAAGGATCAATCCTAAAATTTGCCAAAAGGCCACAAATAGCCAAAGGAATTCAGAATAAAAAGACCAATACTGGAGGTATCACAACAACTGACTTCAAATTGTATGACAGAGCTATAGTAACAAAAAAAGTTTACTGTCACAAAAACACATAGACCAACGGAATAAAAACTTTCAGCAAAGTAGAATATAAAATCAGCATACAAAATCAGTAGTTGTTTTACATACCAATAATGAACAGGTTGAGAAAGAGATCAGAAAACAATCCTGGTCACGATAGCCTCAGCAAATTAAATATCTAGGAATAAACCTAAGGAGATGAAAGTCCTCTACAACGAAAACTATAAAATACTGAAGAAAGAAATTAAAGAAAATACTAGAAGATGGAAAAACCTTCCATGTTCATGAATTGGCAGAATTAATATTGTGAAACTGGTTATGCTACTGAAAGTAATCTACAGATACAATGTAATCCACAGCAAAACTACAATGTCATTTTTCACAGAAATAGAAAAAAAATTAATTCTAAAATTCATTTAGATGTACAGAAGACCCTGAAATGCCAAAGTAATCCTAAGCAAAAAGAGCAAAGCTGGAAGTCTCAGAATATCTGACTTCAAATTATACTACCAAGCCATAGTGGCAAAAACAGAATGGTTTTGTTTGTCTGGCACAAAAACAGAAAACACCAATGGAGCAGAATAAAAGACCCAGAAATTAATAAGCCCACACAGCTACAGCCTTCTGAGTTTTGACAAAGGCACCAAAAACTTATGTTGGAGAAAAGATAGCCTCTTCAACAAATGGTGTTGGGAAAACTGGATAGCCACACATAGAAGACTGAAACTAGATCTCTGTCTCTCACTCTGTATAAAAGTCAATTCAAAATTGTATCGAAGATCATAATTTAAAATCTGAAACTTTAAAACTGCTAGAGGAAAACAGGAAAAACCCTTGAAAATATAAGTATAGGTAATAAATTTCTGAATAGAACCTCAACTGCTCAGGAAATAAGAACAGCAATTCACAAATGGGATTGCATCAAATTAAAAAGCTTCTATGTGCAAATGGCTAGTAAGTACATGAAGAAATGCTCAACATTCCAGGCTATAAAGGAAATGCAAATAAAAATGACATTGAGATTTCATCTCACTCCTGTTAGAATGACTAATCATCAAGAACACAAACAATGAATGTTGGTGAGGATGTGGAAGGAAAAAGAAACCCTTATTCACTGTTGGTGGGAATGTAAATTAGTACAACCACTATGGAAAGCAGTATGGAGATTCCTCAAAAAACTAAAGATAGACCTACCATAGGATCCAGCAATTCCACTCCTGGGCATATACCCGAAGGAATGTACACCAGGATGTAATGGAGCCACTTTCACATCCATGTTTATTTCAACACTAATTACAATAGCCAAGCTATGGAAATAGTCCAGGTGTCCTGCAAATGATGAATGAATGAAGAAAATGTGTATATGCACAGTGGAGTATTTATTATTCAGCCATAAAAGAAGAATGAAATTATGATGTTTGCAGGTGAGTGGATGGAGCTGGATATCATCATGTTAAGTTAAGGAATCCAGGTTCATAAAGACAAAGGTTGCATGTTTCCTCTCACATATGGAAGACAGAACAAAAAGATAGATGTGTGCACAAATACAAACAGAAATATATATATATATACACACACACATATCTGTAATAGTGGGTCTGTTTGAGGGTATTAAGGAGAGGAAAAGAGAATGATAGAGTGAATAATACTGAAATACATTTCATCTGTGTAGGAAGATTGCATAACAAAACACACTGAAAGCTGCTGAATAATAGGAGATGGGGCAAAAGGGGAATAGAGGAGTTAATCTGATTAAAGTACAACATGTTCGTGGGTGAAATTCCATGGAGAAACCACTTTGAACAATGAATATCTACTTAAAAAATGACCGGGACTATAAAACACGTCCTATTAGGGGGCAGGTACTTGAGGGAGGGTAAATGGAAAAGGTAAAGGAGGGTGAATATAGTCAATGTACTTTATATACTTATATGAAAGTAAAACAATGAAATTCTTGAAATTGTTTTAAGCAGGGGTGAGGGGGATGAGGGAGAATGATGGAAGAAGGGAAGACTCTAACTAAGATACATTGTAAGCATATATGGCAAGGTGACAATGAACCCCCCCATACAACTAATGTATATTAACAAAATGTTAAAACAAATAAGAAGCTTCTGTACAGCAAAGGAAGCGGTTACTAGAATCAACAGAAAACCTTCAGAATGGGAAAAATTTTTCCTGGTTATTCATTGGATAAAAGATTAATATCAAGAATATATAAAGAGCTCCAAAAATTAAAAGCAAAAGAACAAATAACCCAGTTAATAAATGGGCAAATGAATGAACAGTTTTCAAAAGCAGAACAAAGTATAAATACATGAAAAATGGTCAACATCCTTAGGCATAAAGGAAATGTAAATCAAAACATCATCATAATGACTGCCATTAGGAAAACAGCAACAAAGGCTGGAAGGATGGCTCAAGTGGTAGAATGACTGCCTAGTAACCATGAGGCCCTGAGTTCAAATCCCAGTACCACCCAAACAAGGAAACAACAACAAAAGCTGGAGAGGATGGGGTGGGGAGGAACTCTTACACACTGTTGGTGGGCATGGAAATCAGTGTAACCACTGTGGAAAACAGTATAGAGGTTCTTCAAAAAACTAAAACTGTAACTACCATAGGATCCAGCAATACCACTCCTGGCACATGTTTGTAGGAATGCAAGTCAGGACACAACAGAAACACTTGCACACCAACATTATTGCAACACTCTTCACAATAGCCAAGCTATGGAATTGGCATAGGTGCCCAACAACCACTGAACATAAGCAATAAATATACACAATGGAGTATTATTCAGCCATAAAAAAGAATAAAATGATGTCTTTGTAGAAAAACGGATGGAACTTCAGATCACATTGAGTGAGATAAGCTAAGCTCAAAAAGACAAATATTGAATGTTTTCACTCTTGCAGCATCTAGACTTATGCTGCTGCTGCTGCTGATGATGATGATAAGACATGATTATAACAGGGGGTCTGCTTGGTGTTGGGAACCAGTGGGAAATGTAAGGGGGGAAAGAAAAGGAAAGGAGGTTGGGGGCAAATATGATCAAAGTACATTGAATATGTGTATGAAAATAGCATAATGAAACCCACTTAAAATTGTTTAAAAATGGGGGAGTTTAAGAAAGAGTAACGTGGTCCATACAATTAATTTATGCTAATAAACAATGTGAAAGATTAAAAAAATTGAAGAGTAGTTGTTTCATCTATGAAATATGGAGTATTAGTTCATACAAATCTAATTTTTTTCAAGACAAGAATGATCAGAAAAAGTTCTCTTACAAAAAAATATTTGGTTAGTATCTGCTAATTATAGCTAAGTTGTCTAATGATGTACCTGACTCTCTGACTGCACTCCTGGTGTTATTGGATAAAACTTAGGTCATTTGATTCCTTAAACACATGTACATAATTAATTACTGCCATCTAGTTGACACTTATAAAGACATATGTGGATATTTTTGTGTGTTCAAGTATGCTTTTAGTGTATTTTTCAGTAAGTGATAGTCCTCACAGATAGAAAAGCATTATTAAACACTATTAAATGTCAACTCTATAAAGCTTTCTAGTATACACAGTATTAAATTTATCAGGAAATGAATATGTTTAGTATGAAGAATATAGACAAATTGATTTTAAACCATAATTAATTTTCCTTAGTATATTAAAAACTATTTTTCTATGTCTGAATAACATAATCCTCAGTAATGTAGAGCTAGGTCTGTAAAGCAGGACTTTAAGGACTATCATCCCCAAACCAAATCCTGCCTTCTGCCTGTGGCAAATTCTATTCTATTCTATTCTATTCTATTCTATTCTATTCTACTTTATTCTACTCTATTCTATTCTATTCTGTTTTGTTCTATTCTGTTATTGGAAAGTGGTCATGATCATTTGTGCATGTATTATCCATAACAGTATTTGGCCTCTAATGGTAGAGTTGAATTCTTTCAATCAACACACTGTTCCAACCCTGTGATATTCAGTGTATGAAGTTGGCTGATTCCTACATTTACAGATCCTTGAGATTCTCTCTCACTTTTCTTTTTCTCCTACTCTCCACTGTCTTATTTTATTAAGGAGGTACTTGAAGTCCAGAGATGCCTACTGAGCAATATACATTACTGCATATTCAGGACTAAAACCCAGGTCTGTTATTTCTATTCAGCACATTGCATAAAGACTTCTTCTTCCTGTCATCCTCTTTGATCTCACATCTGTAAACCAGTTTGGGCATTTGAGTGGTTTTGTTCAATTTCTAAATCATTTCCTACATAGTGAATTAGGTTCATAAACTAGGAAAATATTTTCTTCAAGTTCTCAAACACAAAATCAAATCACATTACAACCAATTTTCAAAGGCTACATTTTTACCCAAATAACACATGGTTTGGCAAGCTATCATTTAGAAAAACTATCACTGGATAGAAAGAATTTGCTCTTTCTACACTGGCTTTTCTCAAGTTGCCTAATTTCATGTTTACTGGGCTTTTTCAGGAGCATAATTTGACCTGTCTACAGGTGGCTGAGGTTGTCATGATTTCTAGAGCTGTAAGATTTATAGTAAAGTGCTTTAGAAGGTGTATAGTCATACTTAGAAGGGAAGTCCTTCCACAGTAGGTGTTATTGTGTTACAGTGTTGCATGAATTGCTCTTTGTTTCCACAGTTTAAGTTCTTATTCTTAACATTGATTTCCTCTAGAGACAAAATTGAGATAAATTCTAAAGACTTCAAAGCCTTCAGTTTTACCTGTGTATGTATACACTACAACTTCCATCTGTAGACACAGACTGCAACAATGGGACAGCAGCTCCTGCTACACCACGAAAAGCATTATTAAAATATTGGTCCATGCCTGTAATCCCAGCTTCTTGAGAGTCTAAGGCAGTAGGGTTACAAGTTCAAGGCCTACCTAGGCTACGTAGCAAGTTTAAGAACAGCCTAGGCAACTTAGCGAGACACTGTCTCAAAATAATAATAAAAAACCCAAAGCTAGTTCAGTAGTAGAGTGCTTGCCTAGCATGTGAAATGTCCTGGGTTCAGTGGTTCAATCCCCAGTATCACAAACTGCCTCCCCCACCTTTATTTTTTCTTAAACATTATTTACTAAGGCTTTTACTTATGTTACATCATTGGAGCCCCTCTAACTTTTTAGTAGACAAAGGGCTCTGAAATAGTTATGTCAAATCTACAGAACGTTGTTTACGAGTGGCAAATGACTGGAATTCACTGGAGGTGTACTAAACTTGAGTAGGATCTGCATTTTTAAAAACATCTACAGGGGATTCTGAAACACAGTTAAGTCTGTCTGGTATTGAGGAGGCTGTTTTGACCTGACAATGTGGAAAGCAGGGATCTAATCTTGCATGTCTTGTTAAATTGCATTATAGCCTTGGAAAAGTCACTTTAATAGCAAAAAAAAGATGGGCTCGACAGTTCCAAGCTGATATTCAAAGCCCCACCTTTGTTCAAGTTTTCGTCTGCAAGCAGAGTGATATTCGTGTCCGCCTTAGGTTTGTTGTAAGGGTTACGATAATGTAGATACAGGTTTAGTGTAGTGCTATCGTACAAGAAGAACTCAATAAAAGTTAATTCATTAAATTTTATTATTATTACAATCATTACGGATTAGGATTGATGCCAAAATGACATAGATCTATAATTCAGTATAATAGACATATTATTTCTTCCATAAAACCAAGAAAGAGCTAGCCTTGTGCAATTGCTAGGGTGCAGGCACTGCGCTGCACTGAGGATATAATGTTGAATACTGTGGGGTCTCTGACCTTAAGAGACTTATATCTCAGTGGAAGATAAAGACTCAAAACCTGAGTTCCTATACTTTTTCCTTTGAAGTACAATCACCTCACCACTAGGAAAACAGACTGACAATGCTACAGGCACTTCATAGTGAGGCACACAGTGTATTGTTCACACTCAGTGAAGAAGGTAAAGCAGTTCTGTTCAACAATTTGCAGTTTTATGTAGTATCATCATAAAATCTATATTGACTTTGTTGGGTGTATAGAATCAGATATTCAAGCTGCTGCTTTTCTGAAAGAAAGCCACAAGAGTTTGCTGAAAGGTCATTTCACCAACTTCCACAGACAATAATAACTTCTGTTGGTTTTATTTCCTTTCTTGAGCAGTATACGTTTAGACAAGATCACATTTTTAGAGAACTTATTGCTGTTGTCAGAGTAGCTTAGATAAAATGAGCTTAAGAGGGTTCAGTTATGTTCTCCTCAGTCTGATGGCACTCACTGTCTTTGACTTTTAGAAGAGGTTTTAAATCCTGTTGCTATAATTTTAAAGACTTAATAAAAATAGTGCTAATAGCCTTTTCATCATTTAAACTGTCTTCCCTTGAGAATTTTATTGTTGTTTCTGATAAACTGCATGAGGAATGGAAATATTAAAACATCCTGGACAAGTAATGGCAGTGTTTATTAGAAATAGCAATATGTACAAAGACTTGCCTTGCTTAGTGTCCTATCGATTGAAAGTTATGTTTCCTACTAAGTATATTAAATAAGAATATGAATAAAACATGCTTACTTTCCATATCAGATCTCATTTTCTCAAATTTGAATGGGGGAAAGGTAGATCTTAGATACAGAAAAGTCAATGGAGTAAAAAATATTTATAATACACACAGAAAAGTTAAAAAGAAAACCCAGTAGAAAACTAATTCAGATGGCATAAAACACTACTAATAACAATAAGATACACATGGGTGAAGCATTCGATTAACAAAATTAAAGTAACTAACTTGTTAAAAAATTACCACCACTATTATTTTAAAGAAATAAAGTTTACGCATTGGAGCTGCTGCGCGTGCAAAGCTCTGGGTTCCACACAGACACAAAAAGCTTAAGTGAAATAGCATCCTTCTGTAAAATTCTGAGACTTTCAAATAGCAGTGTAGCACTGATGAGGATGTGATGACAGTATATTCAATGCTAGTGTGTATCAGTTACAATTTTGAGAGTAATATAGTGACAAAGCATTTGCTTTGAATATGCACACATTTTGTGTTAATGTAATTTCACATTTTTGTACATGTTTACAATGTACTTTGATCACTTTCGCTTTCTCCTCCCACAGATTTCCTTCTTCCCCCAAACAGGCCACCTTCTACTTTCACGTGCTTCTGTTTTTAAAAATTCAGATTCCGCAATGAAAGAAAACATGTGATGTTTATCTTTCTGAGGTTGACCTACTTCACTCTTGTTAGATGATCTCTGGTTCCATCCACTCACCTGCAAGTGACATAATAATAATACATTATGGATAAGTAATAACCCATTAAAATATATATCACATTTTCTTTATCTTTTGGTGCACACCTAGACTAATTCCATAATTTCGCAATTGTGAACAGTGCCATGATAAACATGGGCATGTAGGAATTTCTATGATATGTTTTGATTCCTGTACCCAGGAGTGGCATAGGAAGATCATAAAGTAGATTTTTCACTTTTTGAGGAGCCACCATACTGATTTCTATAGTGGCTGGACTAATTTACATTCCCACCAATAGTGTATAGGGTTCCTTTTCCTCACACCCTTGTCCAAATTTTTTGTTGTTTGTTTTTTTGATGATAGGCATTCTGAATAGGGTGATATATAATCTCAGCATAGTATTTATTTGCTTATTTATTTATTATTTTATTTTACTTTTTGCTGCGTAGCTCAGGCTGGCCTCAGACTGTCAAACTTCATGCCTCAACCTGTGGAGTACTGGGATTACAGGTATATCCCACCAAACCTGCCTCAATTTAGTTTTGATTTGAATTTCCTTGATTGCTAAGAGTATTGAACATTTTTTCATGTGTTTATTGGCCATTTGTACTGCTTTTGAGAACTGTTTGTTCAATTCATTTGTTCATTAATTGATTGGATTATATGTTCCTTTGCTGTTTAAGTTTTTGAGCTCTTTATATATGCTGATATTAATCCTTTGTCAGATGAATAGCCATTTTGTAGGCTGTCTCTTTACTCTGTTAATGGTTTCCTTTGCTGTTCAGAAGCTTTTAAATTTTTTGGCAGCACTTGGGTTTGAATTCATGGCCTCATACTTGCTAGGCAGGTGCTCTTACTGCTTGAGCCAGTCCACCACCTTTTTCACGATTTTTTTTTTTCCGAGATAGGGTCTTGCTAACTATTTGCCCCAGACTGGCTTCAAATGGAGATCCTCCTGATTTCTGCCTCCTAAGTAGCTAGGATTATAGGTGTGAGTGACTGGTGCCTGGCTAGATGCTTTTGAAATTTGATACAATTCTATTTGTCAATTCCTGCTATTGTTTCATAAGTATTGGAGTCCTATTTAGAAAGTCATTGCCTATATAGTCAAGTTTCCCGTTTTCCTTTAGTAGTTTCAAAATTTCAGGTATTACAGTAGAGTCTTTTATTCAAGGGCTGTACACGATGTTGCAAACCTATAATCTCAAGCTATTCAGGAAGTAGAGGTTGGGAGGATCACAGTTTGATGCTCAGCAAAACCATAAGATGCTATTTGAAAACACAGCTGAAGCAAAAAGGGCTGGGGCATGGCTCAAGCAGTAGAGCGCCTGTCCAGCAAGTGCAGGACCCTGAGTTCAAATACAAGTATCCACAGGAAAAAAATAGTCTTTGATACATTTTGAATTGATTTTGTACATGGTGAGTAATAGGAATCGAGTTTCAGTCTTCTGCAAGTGGTTATTTACTTTTCCCAGAACCAGTTTTTGAAGAGGCTGTCTTTTCGCCAATGTGTTTTTGGCAACTTTGTTCACAAATCAGGTGACTGTTGCTGCCTTGGCTTGTTTTCTGGGTCCTCTGTTCTATTCCACTGGTTTACATGTCTGTTTCTTGTTCCAACACCATGCTGTTAATTGCTATTATGGCTCTGTAGTATAACTTCAAATCAGGTATCGTAATAATTCCAGTATTGCTCTTTTTTGTTCAGGATTACTTTGTCAAGAGTGCTCCCATATGAAATTAAGGATTGATTTTTCTGTTTCTGTGAAGAATGTGATTGGATATTTGAAGGTGATTGCACTGAATCTGTAGATTGCTTTCAACAATGTAGCCAATTTCACAATTTTAATTCTGCCAGTCCATGAACATGGGAACAATCTTCTAGTGTCTTCTTCAGGTTTTTTTTCTTTTTGGGGTTTGAATTCAATGCTTCTCACTTGCAAAGCAGGCACTCTACTTCTGAGCCTCGCCTCCAGTCCATTTTGGCCTGATTATTTTGGAGATGGTGTCTAAGAACTGTTTGTTCTGGCTGGCCTCAAACTGCGATCCTCTCAATCTTAGCCTCCCAAGTAACATATTATAAGCGTGAGCCACTGGTGCTCAGCTTCTCCAGTGTTTTATAGTTTCCACTTTAGAGGTCTTTCATTTCCTTAGTTAGGTTATTTCTAGGTGTTTTATTTTTTGAGTCTATTGTGAATGGGATTATTTTCCGGATGTCTTTCTTAGCATATTCATTACTGGTAAGTAGAAAAGTACTGATTTTTATTCTGCTACTTTGCTGGATATGCTATTAGATCTAAGTTTTCTGGTGGCATCTTTAGGGTCTTTTAAACATAGGATCGTATCATTTGCAAATAGGAATAATTTGGCTTCTTCCTTCTCTATTTGTATCTCCTTAATTTCTTTCTAGCTTTATTGCTCTGGCTAAGAATATTGAATAAGAGTGGAGAGAGTAGACACCCTTGTCTCATTACTGATTTAAAAGGAAGTGTTTTTGGTTTTTCCCATTCAGCATAATGGTGCCTAGATGTTTATTGTATATAGTCTTTATTATGTTGAGGTATGATTCTTTTATTTCCAGTTTCTTCACGGCTTTTTATCATGAAAGGATGTTGAATTCTGTCAAAGATGTTTTCTGCACCATTAAGATAATAATGCATTTTTTAGCCTTGAGTCTGTTTATGTGCTGTATTATGTTTATTAATTTGCATATATTGAGCCATCCCTGGAATGAAACCATCCCTGGAATGAAACCAACTTGACCATAGTGTAGGATATTTTTAATGTGTTGTGAATTCAGTCTGCAAGTATTGTATTAAAAACTTTTTATGTCTATCTTCGTTATGAAAATTTGTCTGTAGTGTTCTTTTTTGTTTTATCCTTATCTCATTTTTGGAATCAGGGTAATATTGGCTTCACAGAATGAATTTAGTTGCATTCCTTCCTTTTCTTTTTTATGCAATGGAGTTTAAAGAGTATTGATGTTAGTTCTCCTTTAAAGATCTGGTAGAAGTCAAGAATAAATCCATCCAGTCCTGGCCTTTTGATATTTGGAGACTCTGTTACCACTTCAATCTCATTGCTCACTACAGATTTGTTTGCGTTGTTCATACCCTCTTGATTCAATTTTGGTAAGTCACATGTGTCTACAAATGTATCAATTTATTTTACATTTTCCCATTTTCCAACCTATTAGATTAGAAATTTTCAATACATTCCCTAAAGATCCTATGAATTTCATTGTATGAATTTTAGCATCCTTTTTCATCTCTAATTTTATTAATTTGGGTCTTCTTTCTCTTTTGATCAGTTTGCCAATCTTGTTTATCTTTTCAAAGAATCAGTTCTTTGTCTCCTTTTTTCTTTGTGTCATTCTTTTAATATTCATTTCATTAGTTTCCATCCTGAGCTTTGTTATTGCTTTCCATCTAGTAATTTTGGGTTTGGCCTGTTCTTTTCCTAAAGTCTTCAGATGCATCATTAGGCTATTTATTTGAAATCACTCTCATTTTTTAATGTAGGCACTCATAGCTGCAAACTTCTTTGTTAGAACTGCCTTTTATTCATATCAAAGCTTTTGGTAAGTTGTGTTTTCATTTTCAATTGATTCTAGGAATTTTTAAATGTCCTCACTGATTTCTTCAATGACTCACTGATTATTCAAAAGTGTATTTTTCAATCTCCATGTGTCTGTGTGGTTTCTCTTGCTATTATGTCTTCCTTACTTTCTTTCCTCCCTTCCGCCCTCCCTCCTTCCCACTAAACCATACCCCAAGCTCTTTAGTGTTGATATCTAATTTGAGAGGTATTTGATGATTCTTGTAATTTTATTGGAGTTTTTTCCTGATTGATTTGGGTACTGCTTCTTCTTTTCTTTCTCCCTTATTGTCTTAGGAGTTTACTGGTTTACTGTGTTGAACAAGTTTGATTGTTTCCTAGTTTTAATTTGTTCATCTATTCCTCTATGAAAATTTATTCTTTCCTGAACTCTTGGGTTTGTGACTTTCTTTCTTCTTCATCTGTGTATAGGATTCCTTTAAGTATTTTCTGCAATGCTGGTTCAGTGGTCATGAATTGCTTTAATTTGTGCTCATCTTGGAAGGGTTTTATTTCTCCATTGATTTTAAAGGATTACTTACTGCATATCATAATCTTGGTGAACAATTATTTACTCTCAGCACTTGAAATATGTCATTTCATGCTTTCCTGGCATTTAGGTTTTCTACTGAGAGGTCTGATGCAATTTTGATGAGTTTGCCTTTGTAAGTAAATTGGTGTTTTCTTCTTGAAGCTTTTAATATTCTTTCTTGTTCTGTAGTCTTGGCATTTTACCTATAATGTTATGTCGAGAGGTTTCTTTCTGTTCATGTCTTTTTTTTTTAATGTCCTCTGGTTACTTTTATTTTTTATTTTTTTAAATTTTATTTTATCATTTGTACATTTATTTACATGTGTATACATTGTTTTGGCCACCTGCTCCTTCCCTTCCCCCACCTCTGGGTAGAACCTGTTTTGCCCTCTTGTTCTCCAATTTCATGGAAGAAAAAACTTGTAAGATAAAGACATAGTGGTTTTGCTAGTTTGAAATGAAGATGCCTATACAGGGAACCATGTCTTTTTAGACTTCTATGTTTCCTATACTTAGATGTCCATATCTTTCTCTGGATTTGGAACACATTTCTGCTGTAATTTCATTGAATAGGTTATCTATGAGTTTAGTTTTTGACCTCTGCTTCTTCTTATACCCCATGGATTCTCAGGTTTGGTCTTTTGGTCATGTCCCGGAGTTCTTGAAAGTATATGTATTTATTTAATTAATTAGTTTAAGACATGGTCTCACTATGTAGCTTAAATTCTCTTGGAACTCACTATGTAGCTGAGGCTGGCTTTGAAGTTTTGATGCTCTTGGCTCCACCTCTAGAGTGCTGGCATGCACCACACCTGGCTTCTTTTTTTTTTTTTTTTTTTTTAATTTATTGCTGAATGTAATATCTCCTCAACCTTGTGTTCTATCCCTGATATTCTTTCTTCTTCTTGGTCTAGTCTATTGGTCATGCTTTTCACAGGGCTTTTTATTTGATTTGTTTTATTTTATTTTTGGGGGGGTTTGAACTTAGGACCTCATGCTTGCTAGATGGGCACTCTTTTATTTATTTATTTATTTTATTTATTTTATTCATATGTGCATACAATGTTTGGGTCATTTCTCCCTCCTTCCCTTTTCCCCCCTCCCTTCCCCCTGCCCCTTCCCTCTCCTCCACTACCCCCTCACTACCAGGCAGAAACTATTTTGCCCTTATCTCTAATTTTGTTGAAGAGTGAGTATAAGAAATAATAGGAAGGACCAAGGGTTTTTGCTAGTTGAGATAAGGATAGCTATACAGGGAGTTTACTCACATTGCTTTCCTGCACATATGTGTTACATTCTAAATTAGTTCTTCTCAAATTAACCTGTTCTCTAGTTCCTGGTCCCCTTCTCCTATTGGCCTCTGTCACTTTAAAGTTTCTGCATTAGTTCCTTTGCATTGAGGACATCAAATGCTGTCTTGTTTTTTGGGGGGTTTCTTGCCTATCCTCATACCTCCCTTGTGTGCTCTCCCCTTTTCTTGTGATCAAAGTCCAACAACATTGCTGCATTTGCCCTAGATCTAAAGTCCGCATATGAGAGAGATCATATGATTTTTGGTCTTCTGGGCCTGGCTAACCTTGCTTAGGATGATGTTCTCCAGTTCCATCCATTTTTTTTTTCCCCAGAATTTCAGTTTTCTTGCTGAATTTATATATTGCTGGATTTCTTGTCTAGGTTTGAATTGATTTCCTTACTTCACTTTTTTGTTTGTATGAATCCTTTTTGAGGCCATTGATAATTTTTTTTTTCAGTGGGACTAGGTTTTGAACTCAGGGCTCTGCACTTACAAAGCAGACACTGTACTGCTTGAGCCCTACCTTCAGTCCATTTTGCTCTGATTATTTTGGAGATGCAGTCTCATGAACTATTCACCCAGTCTGGCCTTGAATTTCAATCCTCCCAACTCAGCCTCCCAAGTAGCTAAGATTACAGGTGTAAGCCACCAGCACCCAACTCATTGATAATTTTTAAAGATAGCCTTTTAAATTTTTTGTCTAGAATTTCAGCCACTTTAGTATTTTTTGATTTGGTTATTAAGGAGTTTTGAGTTTTTGAGAAGTCATAATGCCTTGATTTTTCATATTTCTTGTGTTTCCATATTGTGATTTTTTTGCATCTTCAGTTCATTTTTTACTTTATGGAGGTCTTCTTAGCCTTCTCTTGGGGTTACAGTATTCACTACCACTCAGAGAAGAGCAAGCAGACACAAATAGAAACAAAAACAACAGCTCAGTAACAAACCATTTATTTAATTGTAATAAAAACCAATTGGAAACTCAATGACATACTCAGTAAAGTTGGAAAAGAAAGAAACTAGGATACTTATAGGATAAACTTAGAGTTTACAAATTATTAAAGTTGAAGCTATTAATAAGTACAAAAGGGTACAGAGAAAGAAAAAAAGAGGGAAGAAACAAGATAGGAGAGAGAAGAAGAGTATATTTGAGGAAGGTGTAAGAAACAATAGCGGAAAACAAAAGTTTAAAAAAATTGGGCTGGAGGTGTGGCTCAAGTGGTAGAGTGCTTCCCCAGAAAATGTGAAGCCTTGACTTCAAACTCCAGTACCACCAAAAAAAAAATTAATAATAAGATGAAGAAATAATAGTGGGTAAGGAAAAGACAAAACAATAAAAAGATAAAAAGTAAAATCCAGTTAATTCTCTTCCTTGCTGGATGGGTTTTCTCCCTTAGGCTTGTCTTTTGAAGTTCCCTTTGTGTGTGGGGCAGCTGTTTTGCTCTTTGAAGTGCAAACAAGTTAGATCACAAATGGCTATTTTCAGGCAGCGCTCTGGAGCCCAGTCCTGCTCATCGTTTGATGCCTATTCACACCAAATATGCTTTGGTCCTCTGTGTTTGGGGGTTTGGTGTGGGAAATTCCTGAGTAGCAGCTACTTTTCACCAATCTCTCAAGCCCTCTGAGAGTGAGTAAAGCAGTCTGCACTGGCTGGACAAGGTATTGTAAGGAAATGCCAAACAAAGACCATGCCACATGTGGAAAAGAAAGATTTATTGAAATACAGACAGCTGGGCTGTCTCCCTCGGGATCAGGGTGCAGCTGCTTGGCTGGAATGGGTAGTGGGCTTTATAGGAGGGGCCAAGCTGTGAGGGAGAGAGAGATTTTCTGGTTTCAAATTGTCTGTGATCACCAGATGGAATGGGTCGACATGCCTAGCTAATTGAGAAACTGGCAGTTCCTGAGATTTTGCAAGCAGGGAAACAAGCAGGGAAGTTTGGCAAAGGGTCATAAATCAGGGGGTCTGGTTTCGGCATTAGCCTCAGGACTCTCAGCCTGCCCCAAGAATGCCAGGGACCTAACATTCCAGCCTTCTGTTGGTATTATGGGCACTGATCGATCTAGCTGCTTTGTGCTGAGTGGAGGCATTGTTAAGGGGAGTTTGGTTGGAATTTGGAAATTTGTGAGGTCTCTGTGAGCAGAGGCAGATGGTTTTTCCCAGGCTTCATTTGCAGGGAAGGCCAATTGTTGGTAGGCCAAAGAAGGTTGTAGTAGCATCTGGTGGGAAGTCTGTCTGCTGGGTTCCCTGAATGATCCTGGAGGCATCTAGGGTTAAAGAGCATTTTCCTGGTTTAAGGGTTTGTATTTCCATAGCATCATTACATGTGCAGCTGTTTTTCTTTCTATAGTAGCCTCTATAATGGCCCTAATAGATCGTATAACCAAGGGAAGGAAGCAGGGAAGTAGTATGCATGCTCCCAGAATTAGCGCCACTGCCCCTACCAGTGTTTTAAATCCACCTATGGCAGATGAAGACTAAGAACTTATGTAGGAGTGGAACAGGGAGAGAGTTTGTGAGAGAGATGTAGCTGTGTGGGTTCCAGTGGTATGTGAGTACTCATTCTTTGCTGTAGTGGAAGAGTCTGAAGTTGGTGGGCAATGTTTTATCCTTGAAAGGTGCTGCTACTGGAGGAGCCCGTTGAGCTTGACAGCGGTGGGTGTTGTGAGGATGACCAGACGAGGGCCAGTCCACTGAAGTCCCAATGGAGAGGGTTGAAGATCCTTTAGGAGAACAAGATCCCCTGGTTTAACAGAAATCATTATAGGGCCCTCTGAGGGCTGGGGCAGGATCTGGTCTGCATGCTTTCTGAGAAGTTCCCTCAGAAGGTTAAGATAAGGTGGATAGTCAGCCAGAGGAGCAGGGTCTGTTGGAGGCAAGTTTCCAAAGAGAAATGAGTGGCCATATATTATTTCAAAGAGGCTCAAGAAGGAAGGGCTTTGGGGTGGTCTGTCCCTTTAAGACCATGCCTAGGTAGGTGACCTGTGGGAGGCATAATTGAGCCTTTTCCTTAGAGACTTTGTATCCCCAGGAGGCCAGGAAGTTTTAAAAAGGACTCAGTTACCCTGCAGATGAGGGGGTTCTGTGGCTCTGCACTGAAGTACGTCATCAACATATTGAAGAAGGGTGGCCTCTGGCTAGTGCTAACCTACTAAGCCTCTGGTTAGGGTCTGTCCACAAAGATAATGGCTGTCTTTAAACTCTTGTGGCAAAACTGTCCAGGTTAGTTGCTGTGAAGGGTTTGTGGAATCTTTAAAGGCAAACAGAGGCTGACTGTCAGGATTTAGGTTAGATGTACATTTTTGGATAAAAGAGAGCTTTAGCTCATTATTTTATATAAATTTACACTTTTAACTTTGTAAATGTTTGTACCATATTTAGATAAAGTGTAGACCCAACATAGGTATAAGGTGGTCATTTAAGACACATGAGCAAATACATAAATGAACTCTGATTTAATAGTACTTAAAGCTTGACAAGATCAACAGAAAACACAAGTAATTTCTTTGATAAAATGTGGAGGAGACTGTTCACTCCCACTACAGAGATCTATGAAGGATACAGCTTACCCGAGAAATCAGGTAGCACCAAGTAGGTGATTGAGGCCTACCTGCTACTTGGATGGTTACCCTGGGATCCTTCAGGGTGATCTTGAAGGGGCCTGAGGTCCCAGGGCTGCATCAGTCTTCTGCTGCCAGGCCCAAGAGATCCGTGAGGCCTTCACTCTGTTGAGAGTGGAAATGGGAGACTGACCTACCTTGCACAGATAAAGATGGGCAGGTGTCTTTCCAGTGTCCTCTTTGGCCACATTGTGGACAGGGTCCTGGCAGCAGGTGAGGTGAAGGGCAGTTTTTTTACCCAGTGTCCCATCTGGTTGAATTTGAAACAGGCCCCTGGAGGCATGCATTATTGTCTGGCCCATCTCTGAGTTGGAAGAGGTATCCTCAGGGCAGCTGCCAAGAGCTGGGCCTTTTGCTGGTCTCAAGGTTATTAAATACCTTAAATGACATTTTCACAAGATCTCCCTGGGGGGCATAGAGGGCCATCCTCTGCCTGTTTAAGTTTTCTTCAAATATCAGGGAAGGATTGGGAAATAAAATGAGAGTTAAGAATAAGTATATCAGGTTAGGGTTTCAGTAAGGAGCCCTAAGAAGTCAGCTGGGTTTTCAGTTGGGCATTGGATAATTTCTCTAAGTTTGTCAAAATTGACTGCCCTATAGGAAGCAGTCTTTCGCCCTGCAAGGAGGCAGGTGAGCATATAATTCTGGGCAGCCACTATGGAGGGATCTTGATAGTCCCAATATGGGTCTTCACGTGGCACAGCTGTGAATCCCACCGGGAGAGTGAGATCTGTGCAGTGGACGTCATCAGCATGTGCTTGGGCTGCCAACCAAACTCTTTCCTTCTCATCTGAAGTTAAAGTGGAGGAAAGAATAACATATATATCATGCCAAGTCATATCATATGCTTGAGTTAGGTATTTAAATTCTTTAATTTAGGAGGCTGAGTCATTAGAGAAGGAGCCAAGTCTCTTTTCAATTTGAGAGAGGTCAGTCATGGAAAAGGGCACATGAACTCTGATAATGCCGTCAGCTCCTGCCGCCTCCCAGGGTGGATATAGATGGGCTGGTCGTGCTTGGGAGGAGGTATGGGAATGGGTATGGGATGCAGGTGGACAGAAGAAGGGTGAGCGTGTAGCAGGGGCTGAGGGCAATGTTGGTGGTGTTGGTCCCTGTGGAGCCGATGGCTCAGGGTCAATTGTGACCACTGTAGAAAGGGAATAGGGTGACAGATGTTTGGGAGAGCCAGCAGGGATGGAAGAAGGGGGGTCTGAGTCAAGAGATTGATGTAGAGGACTGGTGGAAGGAGTTGGGAGGTGGGCAGACAGAGCCCGTGAGGTCACAAGAGAGTTCAGTGGGAGGGAGAGACACAGACTTTGAGGGGGTTTGTCACTGGCAAGGAGGATTTGAGCAGCATTACAAGATTGGAAAAGGGAGGGTTGAGAGTGGAGAGAAAGAAAACTTGGACATATGGAACTTTGGACCACTAGCCATGGTGATGGCAGAAATTGTCAAGATCTAGAGGTGTGTGAAAATCAGTCACTTAGGTTTTATATCGTCTTGGAGACCAAGGGGAGGGTGCGGAGAAGACATCCCAGTGGACGTGCCTAATTTAGAGTGTGTGGTCCCCATAATGTAGAAGAAAAGAGAGAGAGAGAGAGACAGAGAGAGAGGCAGGTGCCTTGGTGAGTTTACTTTTCAGGCTAATATATATCTAGATCAAGATCTGGCCTCCCTTATGTGACTCAGGCACTCAGGCAAAGAGAGCAGAATTGTCCAGTTGCCATTTGGTCAAAGTAAGCTGGAGGGGCTATTGAGCTCTCAATAGGCGGAGGAAAGGAAAACAGAGAGGGAGAGCAAAAGAGAGAGAGAGAGTGAGAGGGAGGGGGAAGTGTCACCCAAATGGGTTCCCAAGGGCGGGTGTCCCCGGCCTGGGTCACTATCTGATGAGAATGCCCAACTGGTTAGCCAGGCATCCCTGGTGCTAAGCAGTGGGCACCCCAGCAGGTGTGAGAGGCCTACCTGGCCCAGTGCTACAACTTCCAGACCAGACAGAGCAGGCAGCCCCAAGGAGAGCAACACTTACCAAGTCTGAAGAGAAGAGTAGGTCAGGTGGAGAGCAGTGGAAGAGAGGCTAATGATGGATGGGAAAGCCAGCAAGGCAGTAAGGTCCAAGATCCACAGTCTGGAGGCACGTGGGGTCAGTTCGGCAGTCTGAGTTCAGGAGAGGGCAGGACAAGAAGGCCAAGGGAGTAGCACCAGGCCAGAGTGTCCTGTTAACCTCTCCCAGGTCTCAGCACCAGATGTAAGGAACTGCCGAACAAAGACCATGCCACATGTGGAAAAGAAAGATCTATCGAAATACAGACTGCTGGGCTGTCTCCCTTGGGATCAGGGTGCAGCCACTTGGCTGGAATGGGTAGTGGGCTTTATAGGAGGGGCCAAGCTGTGAGGGAGAGAGAGATTTTCTGGTTTCAAATTATCTGTGATCACCAGATGGAATGGGTCGACATGCCTAGCTAATTGAGAAACTGGCAGTTCCTGAGATTTTGCAAGCAGGGAAACAAGCAGGGAAGTTTGGCAAAGGGTCATAAATCAGGGGGTCTGGTTTGGGCGTTAGCCTCGGGACTCTCCGCAGGCCCCAAGAATGCCAGGGACCTAACAGGTATGAGGCGCTAATTGATCTCGTGTTCCCAGGTTTTCTGCAGCTCTCTGTTGTAGTACACCCTGCCTCCCAAGCACACAGCCGGTTTCTCCTCTTACCAGAATCTGGGCTGCAGCTTTCCCAATATGTTTACCCTCAGCTTCCCTCTTCAGTTTGACTTGTACTTTTCACCCAAGCAGATTGTGTCTGTGAATCTGAATCCAAGTCACAGCCAGTTTCCCGAGTCTATACTGATTCTCAGGGTGGTCCTTACCTAGCCAGTGAAAGGTGGGAGGTTTTGGGGTTTGGAGATACAAAAATTCAGGGTCCTCTGCTCTTCCCAGCTGAAAAGTTTGATTTTAAAACTTCTCCTAAGATCGTTCTCCTCCTGTATCTGCTTGCTGCATGGCACACATATCTCTCTTAAATTTTCTTTGCAGAGTGTCAGCTTTTGTACCTGTGGAGCTTCCTGAAGATTTCCTACTTTTGTTTTGCTTGGGCCCCACTTGGGGTGAGGGGAGGATTTTTCCTCCTTCCCTACCATTTTGCTTAGTGGTCTTTTTAGGGTCCATTTTTGCTTGTTTTGCTTTGTTTTTGTTTTTATTATTTTCAGACAGGGTCTCTATTGTAACATGGGTTGGCCTTGAACTTGTAAAGTAGTCTAGGTTGCCCTTGAACTTGTTATCTTCCTGTCTCAGCCTCCTGAGTGGTAGGGGTTACAGTTCAGTGCCACCACACCTGGATCCCATTGTTTCTTTTTATAAATCTAAAGTTAGTTCAATTTCTTCTTTTTTTTTTCTGGATTTCACCTGGGTTCTAACCATCCACTGTTTACCATGCCTCTCCTTTGCCTTTCCATGCCATCTGCCTCTCCCTGTATCCACACACCTGATGTTTTCTGTCAGATTTGTGGAGATGCAGGAAAGTGCTAGGAGTCTGTAATCCACCATCTTCCCTCCCTCCTGCATACAGTTTTTATCATTCTGGTCTCTGAAGGTTACAAATAATAGACACCTTCATCTTAGGCCAAAAAGGAAATTATTATAAGATAGTTTCAGGATGGATTACACTACTGAAATTATGTTACCAGGAATGTGCCTCTTTTCATCACTGCATCTGTCTTTCCTCTGTATTGGCTTCATAGCAAGGCAAGCTGTCTTTGGTGGTTGTTTGAAAGCTGTGCTTATCTCATACCAAGTGGCAATCAATCCCATGAAAAGGAATGTCCTTTCTATAGCAGTTCCTGGAAAAGCCTAGGAGTAAGCCTCATTGCCTGGGTAGGTCTCATTCAGTCCTGAGCTATCGCTGCAGCTAGGAAGGTAGAATGTCCTGATTTCCAACCCTTGGGACCTGTATATGTACTTTGGAACTAGAGATGGATTTGGCTTTATTCATACCACTTGGGATACAGGGTGACTTTTCAAAATAAGTTTTTTCAACAAAAGAAAGGGAAATGAATGCCAGTCAGGAAAAACAACGCATTAGTACTGCATGATTTTACCCCTTATTAACTCTGCTATATATCAATGTTAAAAAACAATAAATGCAAAGATTTACATCCAAATTATCATTATAGTTTTAGTTGTAATGCTATAAAAAAAATTAAACCAAACCAAACAAAAACAAGTTGAGTAATTCTCTTGGCCAACAGTTCTGGAATTATAAATCAAGGATTATAAAATGTATTAATGATGAAGTGAGTTGGCCATGGCTATGTCTTAATTTGTTTTTCTTAAAACATTACAGCTAAAGCTATAATGAAAATTTGGATGTAAATGTGTTAAGGAGCTATTAAAATTATATTTTCAGCTAGTTTTTAGCACTATGAGGAAGAATGTTTAATAATATAAAGCCATAAAGGCAAAATATAAAGGAAGATACACAGTATATATATATATATACACACATATATATTTAATATATATATTTTTATATATTATTATCTTTTTATGTCTCTTATAAAATCAGTTGTCAGTTCTACTTGTTCTATGAGGGTATTATTCTTATATGGAAGCCCTAAGTAAACTCTGTTGATTGATAGAGTGATTCATTTGTTCATTTATCCAACCACATACGAATTGTTGCAGAGATTAAAAAATAACCCCTAGAGGAATTTCCTAAAATTAGAAAGTAAGAAAGCTTTTAAGTCTTCATGGGTCAGTGGACAGTTTTTTGCAGTGATTGGAAAATGTTAGTATGTTCAAAATAAGGGAAGAGCTAAATAAATGCCAGAGGTTCCAGCAAAATCATTGTATGTGAAGAGATTATGCTCAAGGAGCTTTCAGTTGCACTCATAAAAATAATTTACAAAAATAGTCTTCTTGAAAAATTTCAGGAATGCTGTATTCTTGTTAATGTATAAGCATATACTAGTTAAATGTAATATGTATACATGAAATAGAGTCAAAGTTAATTTATTTTCTGTGTATTCATTTATGAGTAATTTTCATTCTACCTGTTTTGGTGAAAGGATCTGTGGTAAGAATCTGTGGCTGCCAGTCCCTGAAACTTTAACTTCATGAGAAGATATTCCTTGGGAAAGTAATGCCTCTAACCTCAACAGTGGGAAGATGAGACAACAGTGGGAAGATCCAGCCAGGGGAAAAAAAAGAAGAAAGAAAGGAAGGAAGTGAGGGGGAGAGCGAGAGAGAGGAGAGAGAGAGAGAGAGAGAAAGAGAGAAAGAAAAATAAAGAAAGATTTCTAGGTCAAGATTCTGCCAGGAGAGAATGTAGGATGACCTTCAAGGCCAGATGGAGGTAGTGACCTTGACTATATATATATATAAGGCTGACTCAATCAGTATTGAGTAATGGTTAAGGAATCAGCTGACACATGGGAAAGGCTTTTTTCCTTTTTAATACAACCTAGAATTTTGTTATATATTTATTGAAATAGTTACTTTGGATTTAAATACTAATTTATTTCTTTATATTTTGGTCTAGTAATTGAATCCAGATCCTTTCATATGCTAAGAAAGTGTTCTATTGCTGAGCTCCAGCCCAGTGCCTGTATTATTTATTTTTTGGTGATAATGATTGTACAGAGTAAGGGGTTTCATTGTGGTATTTCCATAACCTGTGCAGTGCACTTTGATCATATTCACCCCTCTATTACTCTTCATTGCCCACTCCCTTTTTAATATTTTTCTTTTTCTTTTCTTTTTTGGTGGAACCCAAGGATTCATGCTTGTAAAGCAGACGCTGTACCACTTGAACCATACCTCCAGTCCATTTTGCTCTGGTTATTTTGGAGATAGGATCTTGTGAGCTATTTGCCCAGGCTGTCCTTGAACCACTATCCTCCTGATCTCAGCCTCCTAAGTAGCTGGTATGACAGGCATGAGCCACTGGCCCCAGTTTAAAATATTTTGAGACTCAGTCTTGCTATGTAGTTTGTCAACTGCCAACTCCCAATCCTCCTGCCTCAGCCTCCCTAGTGCTGGGATTACAGGTACATACCACCATACCTGAAGGATGCAGTACATTTTTAACTTAATTGTGAAATGCATTCAGAAAAGAGTAACATATCAGCACAGTCGAACAAAATAATAAAAAAAATTCCACTCAGGTGTTATTATGGGAGCCCATAAAGCCCAGCACGTACTGGGGTTTGAATTTAAGATCTCGCACTTGCAAGGCAGGCAGTCTACCACTTGTGCCACTCCACAAACCCTGTTCTGTGTTGGATATTTTCGAGATAGGGTCTCATAAACTATTTACCCAGACTGGCTTCGAACCTTGACCCTCCTGATCTCTGCCTCCTGAGTAGATAGGCTTGTAAGCATGAGCCACTGATACCTGACATGTGCTTTCTTTTGAGATAGAGAGGATCACACTATGTAGTCCAGGCTGGCCTTAAGCTCATAAACCTGCTTCATCTTCCCAACTACTGGGATTTACAGATGTGCACCACCATGCCCATCTGAAAACTTTCTAGACAAGGTCACAAAATAGGCAGTTTTTTGCCAATTATCTCCTTCAAAAGTTTTAGAGCAGGCCAGAGAAGTGGCCCTGCCCACCTAATGCAAAGAAGGTGACAGATGCTTCCTGTTTATAGAAGCAGAGCTTAGTGTCTACAGATAACCTGATATTCAGTGCGTCTTCCATTCATGGAATCCCAAACCGAGTTCTTAAGTGAATCATGCACAACAGTTCATGGAGCTCCTCACAAAACCCTGTAGGGTAGGTAGGGTAGGTTCTATTGTATAGATGAAATTTTAAAAAAAAATGATGGGACTCCTGCTTTAAGAAGTTATTTGCCTGTGATCACACAACTAGTAAATGCCTGTGCTTGAATTTATGCTTTAAACTTCATATGTGGTTTCTAAAATGTTGAAGAAGAGGTGAGGGGGTGAGAAAGGGTAATTAATATGTACTGTGTCACAGTTAGATAGAGCAAGAAGTTCTGTTCTGCCATTGCCCAGTCGGGTGACTAAACAATAATGTACTATTCATTCAAAAGGCTAGAAGAAAGCTCTTAAACGTGTTCACCATAAAGAAATGACTTATCATTACTTTGAGAAGATGGTCAAAGTTCTTCTTGATCTAAACATTACGCAATGTATATGTGTAATGTGAACGTCATATATTGTTTATATGTGTCAGGTAAAATGATCTAAATGAAAACTTAAAAATAAAATAACATGCATGAGGAATGCAGATGGGTTATACTTGATGGTTGTGTGTTTTCATTTCTATCTTCCTGAAAAATGCACAATTTTGCAATGTTGCAGGATAAAGATAAGATTTCTTTCAAGGGGAAAAGTTCTATTAGTTTTCTAGCAGGGATTTCTCCGCCCCCCCCCCCACCACCCCCCGCCACTGAGGATGAACTCAGAGCAGGCACTCTATCACTTGAGCTACTCTGCTAGCCCTTTTTGTGTTGCTTATATTTGAGATAGGGTCCCACTTTATGCTCCACCTGGCCTGTACTGTTATCCTTCTATGTGTGCTTTCCTGTACATCTGAAATGATGGGTGCAAACTACCATATCCAGCCATTGGTTGAGATGGGGTCTTGAGAACTCTTTGCCCAGACTGGCAATCACCTGGAATCACCATCCTCCTTAGCTAGGATTTTAAGTATGAGTCCTCACACCTAACTCTGTGTGTGTGTATGTGTGTGTTTGGGACGGGGCTTTGCTCTGTAGTCCTGGCTAGCCTGACTCTTCTGATCCTCTTGCCTCAGCCTCCCAAGTACTGAGAATATAGACATGAGCCACAGAGTCCAGCACTCTAGCAGATTTTTATACTTGGAAATTGAGAAAACAGAGAAGCCTGTTGAATACAGTTCAATTCCCAAAGCCACCTCCTATTTATGGCAGGAAATGGGGAAATTCTGTCATTTCACCTGCATTTGCAATGCTTGCCGCTAGAAGGAGGATCAGACTGTGGAGAGCAGCAGCACCACCACTAAGCTGAGGAGCTCCTTGGCCAATCATGTTCTTCAATGGAAGCTGGAAGTGACAGCAGTAAACTTATGAGCCAGTTGTTAATAAAAACAGATGTCTTCTTGTTATTTGAAAGAGATGAGCTCGCCATGCCAATAAAAGGAAGTGCTTATGAAAGAAAGGGACGTTGAAGGGAGGAAGGCTTTTATGTTTAGTACCAAAGAACAGGGTTTCTCCCCCTTAGCACTATTGACATTTTACTTACTTATGTTTGAGGTTTTCCGTATTTATTAATGAACCAACTTAGTAGTGAAGATCATAGAAGCAAAAAGAAAAACCAGATTCCCAATAGAACATGGGCAACTTTCTGGACATGTTGACATTTTCAGCTTGATGTGAGTTGACAGTGACCTTGATACAAGCATAAATATGTGTGTCATTTCAAATGCAATTCCTTATTAACCTAGCTTGTTTCTTCTCCAGTGAGTTCTCTTGTAGTTTACCTAATTTTATTAACAGTTTTCATCTAAAACCATGTGGGTGGGTGGGTGGAATGATTTTGCTTTTGTTTCATGCCAAAAGCAAATCTTGAAGAGAAGACATAACAAAGTTTAGTATGAAGACACATGTTGGTAATCTGAATAGTTGGGAGACTGAGTCAGGAAGGTTGCAAGTTCAAGACCAGCCTGGGCTAAATAGTGAGTTACAGGTCAGCCTAAGTTACATAGCTAGACCTTGTCTCAAAAAAAAAAAAAAGACATGATATGAAATGGAGTCAAGTGCATACACCATGGTGGTAGAGAAAAGACCACTATTCATATTTTAAATCAGGTAATTCTTTGTTGCTGGAGGCTGTCCTGTGCATTACAAGATGCTTAGCAACGTCTCTGACTTCTAACTACTGGATATTGGTAGCTTCCTCCTCCCTAGTGGTGATATCTAAAAATGTCTTCTGATATTGTCCCATAGTTACATATCCTCAGGTGAGCAAAATTAACCCTGATTGAGAATTTGGGATGAGATTCAAGATCTGCTGAAGACCTGAGGCATCAGATGATAAATGAAAGATACTCTCTTTCTGATGTCTAGGAAATCTTAAAGCTCTTCTTGATCTGGGGATCCACAATTCAAGACTATGCATTTAATGTATAGAGTTGATCCTAATATTGATAGATGGCAACCAGTATCATGACACCAAGCATAGAGGTTAAGGAAGTAAGAAACAGCTTGAAAGTTTTCAACTAGGAGGAAAAGAGTGAGAACTATATCCAAAGTGATAAGCTAGAGATGATATCTGGCAAGGTGGAGTTATCAGGCTAAAAAGCAAAGCCTCTGGTAGTGCCTGAAATCCTAACACTGAGGAGATTGAGGCAGGAGGATCACAGATTCAAGGCCAGCCCAGACTACATAAAAGGACCCTATAAAAACCAAACCAACCAACCAAACAAACAAATAAACAAAAAGCCATGAATGAAGCTTCCTCCAAGAAAAGACCTCTTAGGAGATATCTGCATGGAAAGGAAGAGCTGAGCTAATTCAACCACTTCTCTCCCCAGCCTTCTCTTATAGTATTTTCTGTCTTTCTTGCTAGTAGTTTTACCTGATAGCCCATCATTCTACAAGCCTTCGAATTATTCTGTGCAGTGATTCTTTTCAGGAAGATGGTGATCTAAATATGGATTTTTCTAACAAATAGAAACATCCATGGCCCATATGACCTAGGTTATTTTGAACATTGTAAGGAATACTCTTTTTTTGGACATTACAGCAGACTGGAAACAACTTCTTTACTTGAAACCATGCTGGCCACACAACCCAAAGGAATTTTAATCAAGAGAAAAGATTTGAACTAATATAAAGGGAAATAATCCAAATGATATTATACAACTTGTAGAGCTCATGAATTCTAAACTATACATATTCTGTAATGTCATTTTTGAGGCTCTTATACAGTCAGGAGCTCTGTTTTTGGCAAAGGTAATATCCATGGATCTAGAATCTTAACACCTAGTGTTCCTCATATGCTCAGGTCTACCCTCTGGTATAGCTGAGGCATAGCCTAAGTTATCCTTCACCTATTCAGAGTCTCTTTGCAGAGAAGATAGCATATGAATCTATGCCCTCCAATGATCAACTCTTTTGTTAAAGTATGCTTTCTAAAACTAAATTACTACAAATAATTACACTGTCACATTCAAGGACATCTGACTTGAATACTATTGCATTCTTTACCTAGAAGGTCATAGTAAGCAAGATTCAATACATGTTTATTAATCGACTATATGAATACATTACTAAATAAATACATGGTTGCACTCAGAGAATAAAATATTGTAGTATTAACATTTGTGCTAAATGTGGAAACACTTCTACATTTTTCTGAGCATTTGCTCCAACAAGCAAAGGAATTATAATTAGAGAATGGTGTTGGTTCCCTGCCTAGATTTCTTTTATCAGTTTTATCAATTAGTTCCTGACAACTCAAAGCTTTCTTTCTCTTTTGCAGACAATTGCCTTAGGAAAAGGGAAGCCAGGAACTACTCCTTTACCTTGGAGGCTACATTGCTCAAAACTTGTTCAATGGCTGATTGGACATGGGATCCACACATCAACGCTCTTTCTTCAAGGTGACTCAACTCTGCTCCTGGGCTTCTCCATGGGAACAAACTACAGCTACCAGACTCTTAAGACCTACATCTTTGCTGAGCTAAATTTCTTCCTGCCTTATTTTTATTCTTTCACTAATAAATCACTAAACATGACTCTCCATTTCTGGCTCTGTTTCTAGGGAACCTGATCTAAGTCAATCATCAAAAGCATCCTCATAGCAACCAACCAAAACCACATGTCAACATTGGTGTCTTCCTCAAACTTCTCAGAGAAAAGGAATGACTAAGCAGCCCAAATGCATACAACCTTTTCTCAGTTGTCGCGAAGTTACCACTGTCGACTCATTTTAATTAATTAGTTAATTTATTTAGTTAGTTATTATTGTTATTTTGAGACAGGGTCTCACTATTTAGCCCAGACTGGCTTCAAACTTGCAATCCTTCTGCCTCAGCCTCATGAGTGCTGGGAATACAGGTATGTGTCACCATGCCTTGCTCATCTCATTTTAAACTTTTTTTCCCTTCTTGTTGATGGTACTAGGGCTTTAACTCAGGCCTCGGGCTTGCTACACAGGTGCTCTACTACTTGAGTCATGCCTCCAGCTCTCATTTTAAACTTTTATTTAAACTCAGTGCTATGATTATGATTACAAGTCCTTGGATGAAAGCAATATGATGGGGAGTCCTCAAGATTCATATTGCAAAACGGTGAATATCATAGCTGAGAAAGACATTAGAAGTCATGTAGTTTAACATATTACTATGCAGATGAGTTGTGGCCCAGAGACATGATTCTTTTTCAAGTGATTCAGTTAATGATGGCCAAATTGGAACAGAACCAGACTTCCAATCCCATTTTAGTGATTTCTCAAAACCTTCATGCTTCTTATTTGTAAGTGTGCTTATGTAAGGGAATCTGATAAGTTGGCGGCTATGCAAGCACATTGAAAGAAATGTCTTAAGCTCTCAACATCCATGAAATGTCATTTTAAAATAAAATTTAAAAATAATGTAATAAGAGGATTATTGCCTAGATCTTTGTATTTTCAATGATTTATTCCAAAGAAATTTACTGCATTTTCTTCCTTGGGATAAATAAGTTAATAAGACAAAATCCTATCTTTAGGGAATTTAGTAGGGAAGACTGTGAAGTAAATACTGGGGTTACACTATTTATATGCTATACAAATTGAAGCCAGAAAGAGATGACAATTAATCTTGTCTGGCAGAACTGGGGAAGGTTTTCCAGAGAAGAAAATAGTTGAGTGGTTTTTGAAGGATGAGTAGAATTTTGATTGGTAGAAAAAGGGGAAGATACTTAAATGGAAACAGAAAGAATGACAGCATAGGAGAAGGAAAGTGTAGGTATGGAAAGCTTTCCCATGTGGCCAAAGTAGGTGCTTCCCCAAACTAGAGGCCAGGAGCTTCAACATTGGATAGGATCGCCAGGAGGCATCAGAGAAGTCATGTTAAAATTATAATGTCATAATTATAATGACTCTGTACCCTTCCATCTCTTCCTCTATTTTGCATCTACCTCTCTTTCTCTTTCCTTTTCACTCTCTCTCTTTCCTCACCCTTCTTCCTCTCCCCCATCTACTCTACCGTTTCCTCCTCCTTCTCTTCCTCCTTTATCTTTTGCAACAGGGACTCACTATGTAACCCAGGCTGGACTTGAACTCAACATCCTCCTGTGTCAGCTTCCTAAGTGCTGATGTTACAGGCTTGTGCCATAATATTTGGCTAAATTGATATGTTTTTCTTTACTTCTTGTGGATATAGCACTATGTTGAATCCTCTGTAATAAGCATTTAGAGAAGAAAAAGAGGAGAAGAAATATGCAGTTTCACCTTCATCTCCCTTCTTAGCATTAATGAAGAGCAAGCAACTACAAAATTGGTAGATAAAACTAGGGCATCCATGAAAGGAAAGCAGGAGCAAAACAAGGGCCAGAAATTCATCATCTAAGAATTAGGCACTGAAATCCTGGGGGTCCCTTTAGTACAAGAAAATAATAGAGAAAAATGAGGAAGAGAGAAAATATGGAAAAGTGTACTGAGATAGGAGAAGAGAAACATTAAAAAGGGAAAATAAGGATATGTTTTAAAAACATTGTGTTGAAAGGTTACATGCTTTCCCTCATATGTGGAAGTGAGTGTTGGGAACCAAAAGCCACAGTCTGACAAGGTCACTGTGGCTTAGCAGCATTCCGACAAGGTCAGAATCTGCAGGTGCACTATGTCTCTATCACAGTGGGAAGGAATGCTAAATGGTTTCCCTTGACTGAAAAGTAGTTTATACTTAGTCAAGGACACTGGCAGTAAGAATGCAGGGTGGCAAAAACAGAAAGGTTGTACTAGGTCAGAGTGTTTTTGATGTTTAAGTCTCTTCCTCTTTTATATAAAGCTGGCTGAGAAAAATAAAAATTTACCAGTTGGTTATCAGCTTGCTGGCCCTCTCGTACGTGTCTTGTCTTGTTCATTCCTCCCCTGAGTCCTTTCGGGTTAAGGACCTTTACCAACCTGGCAAGTGAGACCTATAAGATAAGTGTATATATAAGTACATGTATGATCTTATATACAAATACATATATATATATATATAGAGAGAGAGAGAGAGAGAGGAAACAAGATTGTATTAATGGGTCTGTCTGAGGGGACTGTGGGAGGTTGGAGAGAGAAAGAGAATGTTAGAGAAATGAAAAATACTGAAACATTACATCTATGTATGAAGATAATATAACATAATACACTGTAAGCTGTTGAATAATAGGGGAGCATGGTGATAGAGAAAGAGTAAGTAATGGGGGATTAACCTAAATAAATCACAATATATACATGTCCAAAATGCCAAGGGGAAACCCCTTTAAACTATCAATATGCACTTAAAAAAAAGGACAGGAAGGTAAAATAGGTCCTTCTTTGGGGGTTGGTACCAGTGGGACAGGGGAGGACATAAGGAAAGGGTGAATGAGGGTGAATATAGATGTATTTTGTATTCACGTATGAAAATGAAATAACGGAACCTGTTGAAATTGTCCTAAGAAGTGTGGAGAGAGGATGTGGGAGAACAATGGAGGAGGGTGAATGTAGTTAAGATATATTATGAGTACATATGTAAATATCACACCCCTATACAGCCATTATATGTTAAAAAAATTTAAAACAAACAAATCAGTGGGTTGAGGGTTGGAGGTGTGGCTCAAGTAGTAGAGCACCTGTTTAGCAAATGCAAGGCTATGAGTTCAAATCCCAGTACCACAAAAGAAAGATTACCCAAACCAAACCAAACAGTCAAAAAACAAAAACAAAAACAACCCCAAACCAAAACAAACAAACAGATAAAAACCAAAGAATAAAATCCAACAACTAACCAACCAGTCAACCCAAAACCTTGGGTTGCTTGTCAATTATTATACTTGCCATCAAGATACTTAAATATTCCATACATAATGGAAAAAGGAAAATATTTGGCAGTTTTAAGTATGCATGTGTGTGTGTGGGGATGTGCATGTATTTTATTTTATTCTTTGTCTATGGGTAGTAGGCTGGGGGCCCTTGGGGATAGTCATAGGGACCACTGCCACAAGGTCTCAAATTGGGAGACAGAGATTGGAATCAATTCCCAATATATTTTGATCTTTGTTTTATAAAGGTTTAAATTATGAAGTAAAACTCAACAAGAAGACCTTGAAAGGAATGGTTATAACCTCTGGTAACAATTAATATTATGTAAATGTCCTTAAAATTTCACCATCTATAATACTTTAAAATATTCCCAATAAGATGTCACTTACATTTCACATCTACTAAAACCCTTTATTTTTTAAAGCAATAAATTGAATTTTTTGAAATGCTCTCATTCTTATGTATAACAGTGATAAATAATTTATTTCCTAAAACATATTACTTTTTCCCCTGTGGGTCAGCATTGCTAGGTTAGACTTGGCTCTGGAATGCAATGGGAAATATTAGATTTCAAACACTCAAAAAATTTTCTGCCCAGAAAAAGTTTTCTGCCTATGAATAGTGGATAAATGCATATTATAGTATTTACATATATTATATTCTTTCTTTTTCCCATTTGGGAAAATAAAGCCTATAAATTTTATTTATATTGTTAGCAATGGAGTCTTTGTTTATTGACCCTTATAGTGTATCAGGTGTTTTTCTCCTTGGGTCCTCATACTGAAACTTAATTGTCCCATGTCACATCTGCTCACATCAATTGGGTTACATTATTTCTTTGCAATGTATTCTTTGAGGTGATATGATTGATATGACTAAATATGGTGGATCACAAAGGTCTGTTAGGCACTACAGAAAATTTCACAATCCCAGACCTGTAGGCCTAGGAATCTCTGTCTATGCATAACTTGGCATAGAGTTAAATTTAGAAGGGCAATACAGTTCACCAGATTAAGGAATTTTGACAGTGATTCTTGAGAAACTACTTTTTGATGATATAGAAAAAGTATGAGTAATTTGCTGGGGCAGAGTTAAGGTTACAGAGTCACTGCCCTGCTGCAAATCAGATAAATTCAGGAAGGAATTGGAGTGGAAAAGTATTTGTAGTCTAAAAACTAGGTTTTGAATCCCATCACCTCATGTTCCGGTAATGTGACCTTGCAGAAATTGCTTTAATTCTTGGAACCACAGCTTCTTATTTGTATCATGTATCACACCAAGTATTGTAAGAATGACAGGAAAGAATATATGTAATGGAAAGTTTAAGTTACAGAGTATTGCAACAAGACTTCACAGTTTTATCACGGGCCTATAAGGAATAAGAATCCAATTAATTATTTTAAGACAGAAAGAAAAAGTAATTGCTTACATGATTAGGTTTTGATATGCAGGACCTCAAATTATAAAACGAAGTCAAGTGATGGGAAGAGTAGAATACCTTCTGTCCTCACACATCTAATAGCTATCTTTCTATTTTGACCATCCATAGTTTCAAGTTGTCAAAACTCTGAATGGACATTCTTATTAAAAGTATTCTCTTGCTAGCTGATACACTCTCACTTATATTTTCATTGGAGCTTTCCTGACATTATAAACCTTAAACTGGAGATGTTATACTGATATTAGAACTCTCCAAGTAGAATTGTGATGTGTGATTTTCTCCTTATTACATTCCATTTTTGCCAAAAACATCTATCCAGAGTTAGAACCCAAAATGAGTTCATTGGGTTTCTCTTTTTATTTGTTTTAAATGGGTGAACTGATGTAAAATAATAAAATAACTTATAAGTTTCCTTAGCTATCTGTAACTGTAAGCATAATTTAAAGTCACCTCATCTGTCTGTAATAAGTAGCAGATATATCATCATGAGCAGAATAAAGAGCTGCATCATTAACTAGAATTTAGGGTAGGAGAAGTATGACTGGAGAGTCCAAGTGCAGGGAGAAGAGCCCTTGCCGAGAGATCATAATATTTCTATTTGGCAAAGAAGGTTAGCTTTCTACTAAGGTCAACTATAGTTAAAATTGCTGTGCTATTTTCAGCTTTAACCTTGGCAAAGACCTTTAAGTTCTCTGTGCTTCAGTTTTCTTATGGATATGGTCTTTCTTCTGCAAAAATCTTCTGTTTTAGGAGGTTGCAAGTTAAATCTACTATGACTTAAATTGCAAAGAAAACCTGGCTTCCTTAAGACTCCTGGGTAGTCAGAATATATATAAAATGAAAAATAAGAACAATGTTGCAGAAATTATATTACTAGATATTGAAATTTTCTGAAAACAAAACAACAACAACCCCCCCCCACACATAACCAAATCAGAAAGGCACTGGTAGTAGAAGAAAAACTAGAAAGCAACAGAATAAAATATTCAGAAAGTCAATATATTATAATACTAATATACCAATTAATTGGGAAAAGAATCATTCATTTAATAAATGGTGTTAACACATGGGTTATCCATCTGAAAACAAGAACAAAAACAGGGCCTCTATCTCGACCCATATATTAAATTAAATTTAAGATTGATTAAAAGTCAAAATGTTAAGCTGGGCACAAACCTGTAATCCTAGAGTTTGGCAAGAGGATCTTGAGTTCACCACCAGTCTATGCTACAAAGTGAGATACTCAAAGTGATGCCTCAAAGAAAAGAGAATCAGAATTTTAAAACAAAGACAATAAAAGCTGCCAGATGAAATTGTAGGAGTAAGATACCTAAACAAATGGCCATGAGGTTTCTTCAGAGCAAGATACGGAGGAAAAGTAGACATTTATCTACTAAAACTTGAGAAACAGATCTCAGCAAATCATATCCCAAATAAATGCAAAAACCAAAATTATTTTGGGAGAAAATGTTAGTAGTAACAATTATAATAGTAACTAACTTTAACACTTTCCATAGTCCAAGGCACTGTTTTAAGTGTTTTACATACATTCACTGCATAGGCACATTAAGTCCGTCTTGTATATAACAGAGAGGGCTGTATCTCCAACTACACAATGATCTCTAAATCTAAACAGGCACTCCAGTGGAAAAAGAAAAATGGCATAAACTATAAATAGAAAAACCACTACAAGGAAATTTAAATGACAAATACCTATAAAAAGATGCTTAATCTGATCGTTAGTCAAGAAAATAAAAATTAAAACAATAATTGGATGACATTTGTCACCATCAAACTGATAAAACTCTAAAACAGGGACATTCAGCTTGGTGAGGATGTATGGAAAGAGTCATTGTTCATACATTTTTAGTTAGAATGCTCATTTCCTTTTTCCTGGAAAGTAAACTTGGAAAATCCATTTCAACTACAGATACTCTAGGGAGAATCTAATCCAGGATTAGAATAATGAGAGTTACAGGATATCTGTAAGAGTAGTATATTAAATTGTAGAGAGGGTAAAAACTGGAAACAACTGTTCTGGAGCTATCAAGGTATGGCGAATACACTGTGGTATACTCATGGTATGGAATTTTATGAAGTCATATAGAGAGTTGACTCTATGCTCTAACCTGGAAGATGTTCATGTATGATGTAACATGAAGCAATAAGTGAAAATTCAAGAATAATTTATATTATAATATGATATGTTAAAAATTTATATGTGTGTATATCCATTTTTATGAACATGGAAATAGTATGAAGGATGTACTCCTGACTCTTCATAATAGTTATCTGCTAAATAGAAGAGCAGTGTGTTTAATTAACTATATCTTTTCATATCTCTGTCTTATTTCACCAGTCTCAGTGAGAATTTCATTCTTTCATAATGAAGATTATATTAAAATTGCTTAAATTTTAAACTGTTAATTTAATAAAGCTCTTAAAAATAAGTGATTTAACTTATTATTTCTCCAATTTAGGAGAAAGCTGCCAGTGCTTGTAAAAGCACCATAAATTTAATGAGGCATACACAATGAGATGTGCACTTTTTCTCTAATAAACTTTATTTTTAGAAGAGTTTTACAGAAAACTTGCAAAAATAGTACAGAGAATTTCCATGTATCCCATTGCCTACTTTCCCTTAATATTCACATCTTACCTTAGTATGGTACATTTGTTACAGTTAATGAACCAAAGTCTATATAAATATAGAAAGTCGTTGTTCATGTTTCCTTATCTTTTACCTAATGTCTTTTTATTCTTCCAGGATCCCATCTAGTATGCCACATTAGATATAGTGCCAAACCTGTTTGCACTTTTCTTGACTGCAAGTTTTTCAGAGTAATTTTTGATGACCCTGTCAGTTTTTTAGAGTACTGTTCAGTATTTTCATTGCACTGTCTCTCAGTTATGATCTTTTTGATTTTTTTCTAATGATTATACTGTCATTGTGGGTTTGGGGAGAAAGACCACAAAGATGAAGTGCAGTTTTCATCAAGTTTTATCAAGGGTATCTTCTACCAACATGACTCAGACTGTTGATGTTGACCTTGATCATCTGGCTAGGTAGTATCTGTCCAGCTTCTCAACTTTAAAACCACTTATTTCTTTCTCTTTTTCCATACTATAATATTTGGAGGAAAGTCACTGCACAGATGTACTTAAGGAGTAGGAAATTATGCTGTATCTCCTTGAGGGAAGAATATTTACATAAATTATTTTGAATTCTCCTGTAAGAGAGATTGGTCTCTTCTCACCATTTATTTTTTAAGTTTTTATATTAGTATGGATTAATGGATATTTATTTTGTATTGGGTTATAGTCAATACTGCTTTATTTTGCCCTTAAAATTATGTTAGTTTTGGCCAATAGGGATGTTTCATTTGGCTTCTATGTCTTTTTGTCACATCTTCATCATTGTGGATATTTGTTTTATTTTGAGTACTTTCTCACTTTGACTTTACAAGATGATCCAGTGCATGTTAATATCACCTTATCCAGTCCTAGAATCTGTTATTCTAGAACAAGGATCCCTTTTTCCTTTTACTGGAAAGTGGAGAATGATCTTAGAAACCTCATCTGCATCATGATGTGCTCTTCAGTTTTGGGGGATCTTTGCTTTGATCTTTAACTGATAGAACAGGGAAATACATATGTATATGAATTTGTGTATACACACATATACATATATTTCTATATGTAAACATCATATCTATATTAAACTAAACATGAATTGCTAATGTCTCCAATTCTAATCCAATGTCACATGGGCCAATTCTAGCCTCTTCTCCTTGTTCATCTGTGAACTTCCATTATAATAGTGAAAGACCTGTCTTCCACTTTGTGTCATCCACTTACTTAATTTTTCAGTTCCAACATACATGGGTAGCAATATTAGAATTACTAATCTATATTACTGTGAGGAAAAGGTTTTTTTTTTTGTAGTTTCTTTTGCCTTTAGTCTTATAAACTCTACATACTTCCAAAGTTACTTAGGTCAATACACTTATCTCACACTCTAAGTCTGTTGCCTAATTTCTTAACTTTTTAAACAACCACTACATCATTTCAGATCTATACATTCAAGAATACATGGGGTTAATGTCTGAAGAATTTTAGTCAAAAACTGGGGGAGTTCTATACTGTTCTAGGACTTGTTAAAATCAAAGGTACTTTCTCATTCATTGTGGGTTAGTCTCCTTATTGAAACTGTTATTTCATAAAGAGAAAAAAGTAAGTCCTTATGTTATATAAAACTGACAAGATATTTCATTGTGTCTTTATTCTGTTTTAAAAACAGCACCAACTAATATCCAGATATTATTTGCACTTTTCCTGCCTTCTGGTTGAAGGTGAGATTAACTTTCCAAGTAGTCTGGAGTTCTATAGGTAGGGGTTTCCTCAATACCTACAGCAGAATTCAGTTAATATCAGAGGAGTGAAAGTGTTCCAACCTCTTTTATTACTTTCCTAGGGGAAGAAATTGTGGGTCCATGGTGAGACCCGCTCATAATCCTCTCACCTGATTTGGAGCAGTGTGGGCAAGTTTTTCCTTATTTTTTGTAGAGATAGAAAGAAACAGATGACATCCAGAATAACAAAGGGGCTCTGAGGTGAGAATTTATATACTGCTGGTGAACCACACGATGGTGGCAGATGTTTTCAGTTCCCTAAGCGAAATTTTTCTGAAGGTCTCCTAAAGGCATTTCCCTTCCTGCACCAAAAATATCACTTACAAAATAGACACAAAGTATTTCCAGAGTCAACCAAATAGTTTTATTGATGAACTCTTCCACACAATGAAAAGTTCATGAGTTCTACATTCCACATCTAGGGAGCTCTGAGGAACACCACACTAAGATGGTCTGGAAACGAGCCAAGTCTAGGAGATTTTGAGAGCACCCTCTTAGAATATTACTAATGCTGTCAACATTGTAAATACCTTAATGACTATTTTGAATTGACTTAGGTTGTTGTTCCATGATAAAGTCATTTTCCAGGCAATTGCTCATGAAATTTGCAATTTAATTTGAAAAACTACAGAGATGATTGATCCTGGTGAGGCCTCAGTTGAAGCTTATTCAGATTTCACCTTTATAAGTCTGAAACACCCTGACACATTAGTTTCTGCCTTACTTTGGAAAAAATCCAATAAAACGTGACTTTACTATTTTGTTCTCAAATAAGTTGTAACATTGATAACAATGGCAGCTCTAGTCAGACAGCAAAGTTAGTACTTCATTGGGGTAGCACAAAAGTGATACACAGTGTACAGCATGCTATTTTTATTGCTGAGAATAAGATTGTTTTAAATTCATATTGTGAAAATTATGTTCCTCTATAATTAATTATAAAATATCTTTATATTCTAGTCTTTCTTCTTTCTTTCTTTCTTTTCCTCCCTTCCTTCCTTCCTTCCTTCCCCCCCCTTCTTTCTTCCTTTCCCCTCCCTCCCTCCTTCCCTCTTTCCCTCCCTTCCTCCGTTCTAATACAGGGACTATGTAGCCCAGGTGGGGCTGGAACTCATGGTCCTTCTGCCTCAGCTGCCTGAGATTATACGCATGTACCACCATGCATTGCCCAATTATTTTTCTATTTGGACAAGTGTCAGTAATAGAATGTTTTATAATTTACAGATTAAATATAAGCCTTGGTTAAAGAGAAAGTAACATACAGAGATTAAGAAGGTAGTCTCAGGGACCAGACTGCCCAGTTTTGAATCTAGATCTAATGGTGTCACCAGCTGGTGTTTTGGGACCCTGTACCTCAGTTTCTTCTTTGAAAAAAAGCGTAGAAACTACTTCTACATCATAAAGTTATGGTGGATCTGTCACATTAATTAATGAATGTCAACTGTTTAGAAAAAAATCTTGGCACAGAGTAAGCATTCAGTAGATATTTGCTACGCATTATTGAGCACATATCATACCATAATCTGCTTTAATTTGTGAGGTAATATACTGTGATTATAAATGTTGACTCATGAACTATTTGCTATTTGTCTCCAAATAGAAACTGCTTCCTAATAATCTGGTTTAATATTTTATATAATAAAATATTATGTTCTAATAGTCTGTTTTATTATGTTGTAGCCCACAGAAAACTTGGAAGAAATTGAAATATAGAACTAATTTTCTCTGAAATTATATAATATTTATCATCTAATGGACAATCTGTATTGTAATCCACATAAAGCTGGGTCTCATCTCTTCCATGCTGAACTCCACCTGAGTATGGAATGAAATTGGAGAATAAAAAAAAAAACAATAACCCTAAAAATCTGGAAAGCAATTTAATCTACAGATGTCTGTCAAAAAGCACCAAAGAGGACTTTCAGTCATAATTCATACAATTTCTTTGAATCTTTTCCTCCTTCATCATCCTAAAGACCTGTATCACAGGTACAACCCAAGTGCTCACCTTCAGAACTCTCAAAAACATTCCCTCAAAACTTTTTACTTTCCTTCTCGCCTTTCCTTTAAGATCTATGTTGTTACTTTGCAAGCAGTCATTTCATTTCTGACATAAAGTAATTTAGTTTACCCTCTTTCAATCTTCCTTCACTTGGTATCCTGATCTATACAACAAAACTCAGGCATTTGGGAGGCTAAATAAATAGGAGGAAAAGAGTAAAGAAGAGTAATAGATAGACTAGCTAAAGAACAATACATTTACAGGTAAAACACCAAGGCAAAACCACACTGAACAAAGAACAGACACTTAATGAAGAACAGGAATGTAAAACAGGTCAAGTTAAGGGGAGGATACTAGTGCAGGGGGGATAAATGAAGAGGGTAAAGGAGGGTAAATATCGTTGATATATTTTCTACACATACATGAATATGGAACATTGACAACATTTTAAGAAGGGTGAGAAGAGGAAGATAAATGGAGGGAATGAACCAAACCAGGGTACATTGCATACATATTTGGAAATGTCATAGCAAAACCATCTGTACAGCTATTACTAATAACTATATACTAATATGTCTTTATCTCAAACTAGCAAAGCATCATGTTTTTCTTTTAATCTTTTATGTTTTTTCTTTTACAAAATCAGAGAATAGGAGGGCCGAACAGGTTCTGCTGGGGGAGGGGAGAAAATGGCACCAGTGGGAGGGGGGAAGTGGCAGGGAAAGGGATAGGAGGATGAATACAACGCAAATAATGTGTACACATGTATGTAAATGCAAAAATGATAACTGTTGAAACGGTTCTGGAATAGTGGAGGAGAATGAGGGAGAGTGATGGAGAGGTGAATTCAAGTGAGATATATTTGATACATTGTAAGAACTTTGTAAATGCCACAATGTACTCCCACCCAGCACAACAATAAAGGATGAAAAGCTCATAGAAAGAAATAAAAATGTTAGAAAAGAGGCTAAATAAAATTATTCACAGTGGGTGAGGCAAGAAAGAGGATATGGAAAATTTTATGTTTCCCTCAACAAAATTTTAAAATAGAAAAATAAAAATACATTGATAATTCATACAAACACATTTATAAATGTTTATTATTTATTTTTCAACCATGGTTTATGCTTATTATTCAAATAGTAAGACAAAGACAGAAAAACAGTTAAAATTACTAAAAATAGTTAAAATAAGTTAATGGCTTCTTTAGATGGGAAGATTCTTAAGATTTAAGTCTAATTCTAGAAAGAAATTGATGATCAATTAGTTCTGGTCAAAAGGAATGATTTGCTATACCTTGAACTAGTTATAGATTAATGGTAGGCACAACTAAGCATGTGTGTTTTGGATAGTGTTCTATTTTCCAAAATTTGATAAAATTCTGCTTTTCCTGAATATTTAGTTGAGCTGTCTTTTTAAATTTTCCAGCCTTTTGTAAACCACTGATAATTTTATTGTTTATTTTATTTTAAAAAATGAGAAAACATGGGGGAAATTAGAGACAGATGATTTAAAAAAATTTAATCTGGAGAATTCCTGTGAAGTTGAAAAATTCCACTGGAACATAAAGAGAAGGGAAGGATCAGAGCAGCAATATGCCTAAATGTGCAGCTTAGGAAATCTTTTTACTTTCCCGTTCTCCCGGCATACTTTATTTCAAACACAAACTTTGGAAAAACATGTAATTTTTACCAAGTTGTACCAATGTTGTAGTACTGCCTTAAACATACCCCTAAATGAGTTTTCAGATTAGAAATACTTTTTGAAATATGTAGTTATTGGTATAATAATCTGAAAAATGTTTGGAGCTTAAGTGAAAATAAGTCAATACTGAAAATATTCTTGGTATTAAAAAGTAAAAGGTGTCCTAGGGATGAAACTGACACTCCTTTTGGTTCTTATTTACCAAGGAGTTATTGAAAGGCCAAGCACAGGTTTCTCTGAGCCTTCAGAGCCTCAGTGGAATATTCAAAAGAAAGTTGTGAGTTACATTGTCATTCTTTACCACAGGGAGGTATTTTTTCTGAAATACATTGATCCTCTGAAATAAAAATGTACACAATCAATAGCAAGTGTTTTCAACTTAGCCTATTATCTGACTTTGCTATAGATAATTATATATTTTTTTCATATTTAAAGCCCTAATAGCTAGCTATCAGAAAGAATTGTTTTTCTTTACTCTTTTTGACTTGAAAAAATGGTTTAAAATAGATTTAAGGACTAAACCTTTGGGAAAAAATAAATCATTTAGTTCTTATCCATGTACCCTTTTGTTTCCATAACAACTGTGTAGTAACAATATGCCTTGTCAAGTATAGGTAGTAATTTGTGTTTACTTGTGAGAAAAGTTTATCCAGAAGAATATTTATGGTGTTCTATCAGGTCATTAGGAGGATAAGTTCTCTCATTTGAACACCATGATAAATTATCAGTAATTTTGAGATAATTCTGTTACTCCTAGACTAGTCATTAGATATTATTAAGACTTACAGCACAGAGCCATCCTTAACTCCTGTTAGTGATATTTAGTAACTTCTGAAGACATATATAGAATATAAAGTTGTGCCATAAAATGTGGTCATTACAACAGGAATGATAGACACAGGACACATGCTACTGTAATCCTATTTATGATTCTCTTCTATTGGATTTTTTTGTACTAATATGAGATTCTTTTTTGGGGGAGTACTGGGCTTTGAACTCAGGGGCTCATTCTTGCTAAGCAGGCACTCTACCTCTTGAACCACTCTGCCAGTCCTTTTTTGTGATGGGTTTTTTGGAGATAGGGTCTCACAAATTATTTGCTCAGGCTGGTTTCGAACCGAGATCCTCCTGATCTCTGTCTCCTGAGTAGCTAGATTTACAAGCTTGAGCTACCAGTGACTGGCTCAAGTTATCAATATTTTAAAGCTGCTTTTCTAGAGGTCTTGATGCTTTAGTTAGCAAGCAGATAATATTGTACTTTTGTGTTTTTTTTTTTTTTTGAGACAGGGACTCCTGCCTTGCAAGCATGAGGCCTTGAGTTCAAGCCCCAGTACTGCCAAAAGCAACAAAAAAAGTTACTCCAGTTTTCAGTGAATCTTCAGAATAAAGAGTCAATTGGCTTACTGCCAAACAAAAATAATTAATTGAGACAAGGTCTCACTATGTAGCCTAGGCTTGCCTCAAAGTCATAACCCTCCTGCCTCAGCCTCCCCTTGCTGGGATTATAGACATCTGCCACCAAACCTGATGATTTTTTTATGTCTTAAAAGCACTGCATTTTTTTCTGTCTACATGCTGTGCCACTTCTTAAATGCAAACACTTACAGTACCATACTAACATTTTTTCCTCATGTCTACTGAAGGCAATCAAAATTATGCTATGTATCAATGACCATTGTTGAATTTATGTGCTTTGATATTTGGAGAAAGGTCTTGACATAAATATGGATAACTATACCAGAAACCAGTGTGTTACCTATTATATATTAAATAAAGCAGGTTCTACCACTATGTATACTTTTTAGATTCTAAAGTTACTAGGTTTATCACAATTTTATTCATATCACTTCTTTGCCTTTCTCACTATTAGTTTTTGCAGTCAGACTTATCTACTCATGTTTCTATAAATTACTTAGAGAAAATTGGATGAGAAAGCAAAAGTCAGTGACATTTACTATTTAAAATCTTCAGGATTTGTATAGTTTTCTCCATATAAGTAGGAATGGGACCATAGACTTTTTGCTAAAATTATTTTGTTTGAATCTTCAAAGCCACAAATATTCAGTCAAGGAAGAAGGTTAGCTAAAGTTGGTAGACTGCCAAGAGACCTCAAAGAATAAACACTCCCCTGGGGAATTTACCCCAGTCTAACACTAGGGTCTGACAGTGTTTTAGGCCTTTAAAAATTTCAATATTTTTGTGAATTTGTCATAGTTGAAAAAGTAGACGTTCACTCAAAATAGATCAAGGAAAAATGTGATGTGTCTGCAGGCCACAGGGAACCTCGTGGAAAGAAGTTCCAGGCACAAAAGCAAGTCTCAAAAGAACTGAAAAGACAGGCATTTTTGCAATTCTCTCTCTTCATCCATAATTTGCTATGCATATTTGTTCTGCTTTTCTCTTTGTAGACTGATTTCTCTCCTTTTGCTTATATTGCTGAAGTCACTTTATTAATTTACAAAGGGATATATAACTTCCAAACCCAGTGCCTTTTTTCCTCAGTAATCAGTCTTCAAGGTATACCAATTATTATTGCAAAAAAGTTCATTTGGTGATGGTATCACAGCTATTTGCATATGTCCAATCTCATGAAGGTGTACACCTTACATGTGTGCAAACTTCTGATAATAAATTATACTCCAATAAAGCTTTGAAAAGAAATAGTATGGTAAATAAGGAATCAAATTAATTTGGCAAATACGGAATAATGCAGTATAACCTTCCAATAGGAGGTTAGACATACTTACAAGACATTCTTCTTCAAAAGTGTTGTTGTTGAAGTGAAAGTTTGGGAAATTATGTGAGCCCAGGAGGGGTAGATAATCTTCATGTGGACCTCTTTACTCAGATCTCAGTGTTTGGAATTTGAACCAAGGAATACAGTCATAAAGTCAGTTTGGCAAATACAGAAATATTATTGGAGATGGTTCACACACTAAAGGGAGACCGTGCACAGGAGGAATAGCGAATGAGAAGGAAACTTAAAACTTGAATGTGGTTGATGTGCTCATTGTAGAGGAGTGAATATAGAAATCTTAAAGTGGCAGACGCAACTATGAGAAAGGGACTAGGAAGCAGTGAAGAGGTCTGGTAAAGATGAACTAATATGGGTTGTAGTACACATATGCATGGTAGCAAAACTAGGAATCTCTCTGTATAGATATCTTTATTGCAAACTAGCAAAAACACTATGTTTTTCTTATTATCTCTCATGTTTTCTCTTCCACAAAATCAGAGAACAAGAGGGCATAATAGGTTCTGCCTGAAAAGGGGTGTGTTCTGGGGGGGTAAATAATGTATACACGTGTAAGTAAATATAAAAATGGTAAAAAAAAAAAAGTCGGTTTGGTTTCTCCTATAGAAGTCTGTACCATATCAAATACAGAGTTATCTGTAAAGAGAAAACAGTGCAGTAATGGATATGTTAATTAGCTTTATTGAATTTTCTACAATGTATATGTAGATCAGAACATTCCATTGTATCCTATAAATGAACACAGTCATATTCAAGCACATGTGCACACATACATATATGTGTATATAGATGTATATATATGTATGCGTGCACACACATATATATGTATGTATGCCTTTTTGCTGTGTTGAAATTTGCATTGTCTGCCTTTTACTTTCTGATTGACAGCTTCATTTGGTTGAATAGATCCTACAATAGCTTTCTAAAAAGGGTTTATGGTAGGTAAATTTTTAAGCATTTGTTTATTTGAAAATGTATTTTTTCTATTCCTTTAGTTAATTGATAATAGTTTGTGTTTTATTTCAAAATTGAAAGTTACTTTCTCCTCAGCATTTATTTCTTTGGGGCTTTACAGCATACTTGATATGAATGTTTTGTTTTCATTAATTATTTTGGGCTGCGGAAATCTTTTTTCATATGGAAACTTATGTCTTTTAATTTTGATGTTTGTTTCCTTAAATTATGTCTTCATTTATTTCTTCTCATCCATATTCATTCTTTTTGTTTCTGAAAATTCTGTTGGTTAGATAGATGTCTCCTGAATTTGGTCATTTAATTTTAATGTTTTCTTCAGTGTTAAAATTCTTTGCAATTTTGTTATAACTAATAGGAAATATTCTCAAAATTAATATCTAAGGTTCCATTTAATTTTTTTAATTTTAAAAATTTATAATTATACTTCTAATTTCCAAGAGTACTTTTCTTTTCTGAATATTTTAATTTTCAGCCCTAGTTAACACATTGTTATAGCCTTGTGAGAGCAATAGGTAAAAAAATACAACTAGTGTTTTAGTTTTTTTTTTTCAAAAGCTGGAATCAAGAGCCCTTATTCTTTTTTAAATTATATTATTGTTGTACTGGAGGTACATTGTGACATTTACAAAAGTTCTTATAATATATTATAGTTGAATTCATCCCTTCCAACGTTCTCATTTATTCCCTTGCCTTCATTCCTGGAATAGTTTTAAAATGTTTTTCTAAATAACAGAGGACTATGGATAATGACATTGTACTACATGTGGGATTCAAGTGAAATGACTAGATTTTAGCTGTTCTTGCTGCAAATAAAAACAATAGATAATCATATAAGATGATGGATATATGTTCATTTCACTATAATAATCTTTTATTGTCCATCATATTTATACCTTGGTTATGCAATACAAATTATTTTTTAGAAAGTAGAAATAATATTTTATATTCATTTAATACTAGTGCTCTTGTCATTATACATAGAATAAATAATAAAAAATGAATGTGAATATATTCTTCCTTTCTGTTATATATAAATTATTGACTATTTTATGATGCTATTGGTAACTCATAAACTATTTGTAAACTTGATAGAAGAATAATAATTAAATGTGATATTAATGGGTAGCCATAATCTCAATGTGTTAAATTATTTCAAATTACTTTTCATGCTGTCAGCCTGTATATTTTTATATTATTCTGAATTAATGAAGAATAACAGATGAATCACAAAAACTCAAATGCTCAGTGTATTAAGAATTCTTCCATACCACACTAACACTAACCACTACGGCACTAAATGAGGTAGCTATGATTGGGACTAGCATGTATTTCTATTTTATTTTGAAATACATGTTCATTGAATAAGCTATGATCAGTGATGAGAGATTAAGTGAATAAAATGAGAGCCCTGTCATACTGCTCTTTTTTTAAAATAATAATTGTTTGCCATTTGGCCAGAAACTAGAGAAGTGTGATGGACTGTGATGGAAGTGCTATCATGAAGAAGATGGAAATCAGATAAAGGCAACATGATCAGCATTGGTGGCAAAAGTGCTCATTTTGAAATGATGCTTTAAAAGCAGTGGGGGATAGGGAAATAACTTACTGAGTAACAGTTCTGTGCTAGGCATTACACTAGCATTTAATCTGCACAGCAACTTGCAATCTAACCATTATCGTCAGCATGCCACAGCATGAGTAATGCATTGAGGATTCAATTAACTGCAAATTGAAAATATTTTGGAAAAGTATGTCTGTAATATACATATATACATACATACATACATGGTACATACATAAATATGTATAGAAAACCAAAAGACTAGTTGTATTTATAAAGACTTTTTTCTTGCTAGTCCCTGAACATTTTAGCATAACTATTTATTCAAGTATTTACTTTGTATTAGGTATTATAAGTAATCTAGAGATTATTTAAAGTATATGGGAATGTATGTGTAGGTTATATGTAAATACCATGCCACTTTATGTATGGGTTGCTTCTCAGATTTTGGTATCTGTGGGGGCCCTGGAACCAATCCCCCACAGATACAGAAGAATGACTGTATTAATCTCCTTTTATAGATTAGGAAATTGATACTCATTTGTTAGTGCCAAAAAGTTAATGAGGGATATTGCTGAAATACAAACACTGGTCTATTGAACTCTAAAGCCTTTCAATTTTTTTTCTTATGTCATTTCTCCCTCTGAAACAGGAATTCTGTTTCATATCCTTCTATATTATTATAAATTTTACAGATATTTAGTCTCTTCCCATACTATAGTTAACTCTGGGCACTATGTCTTGCATATTAGAATCAATGTATGCTTAAAACTTTTTAAATCAAGAAATAGCAGGTAAATATATTATCCAGAAAATACAGAGGTAGAGGGTAGGGATGTAGCTCAGTGGCAGAGCACTTGCCTAGCATAGGCAAAACCCTGGCTTAATCCCCAGCACTAAATAAATAAGAAAAAAAAATCAAGTATTAAAATTACATACCATGGGATTGGATGTGTGGCTCAAATGGTAGAGTGTCTGACTAAAGACCCCGGGTTCAAACCCCTCAGTACCACCAAAACAACAACCAGCTGTACAGCTCCCATATCCATAGATTCTGTACGTATAGATTCAACCAGTCCTGGGTTGATTTTTTTTGAGGGGAAGGGGAAATTATGTCTGAACATAAGTGCAGACTTACTTACTTGTCATTATTCTCAAGTAATACAATATAACAACTATTTACAGAGTATTTATATTGAATTAGGTATTATATGCAATGTAGTGATTATTTAAATTATTTAAAGTACTGGTAGATGTATGTGGATTACATACAGACACTACACCATTTTATATAAGGGACTTGAGTTTTCACAGATTTCTATATCTGCAGGAGGTCCTGGAATCCAGCCCCATATACACCAAGGGATAACTGTACATGTATTAGCTTTTAAAATAAGCAGTACATTTAAACATTAAACATTAAACATTAAAATTGTGAAATGACCACAAATAAGGATGTAAAAAGATTACATGTGAAATTCAGATCTTCTGTGGCATCAGAATTCATGTGCTTACCAAAGACGGAATTCTCAAAGTACTTTCAATGAAATTCAATGTCAAATAGAAGTTCAAAATTACTACTACTAAACCATATTTAGTATCCCTAGTTTTATAATAGTAAATCTCGTGTTTTTTCATTTTTGTACCATCAAAGGTGGTATTCCTACTCAACAAGTTGCATACTATTTCCTATTTGGGTTTTTATTTAAATGAATCTCTCTGTATATAGTTTTCTATTTTTTTGTTTGGCAGTACTGGGGCTTGAACTTGGGCCTCCTCACACTTGGTAGGCAGGAGCTCTACACTTGAGTCACTCCACCGGGCCATATAGTCTTCTATGACTTGCTCTGTTTGGTTACCCATGCATTTGTGAAATTCATCCAAGATAACGTATAGCTGCTATTAAGCGATAGGGACAACGCCCTTTGAAACAACAGCTTCACATTGGGAAGGCTGGCAGGAGAGGAACAGGCAGAAGTTGAGTGTGGCCCAGCCTTGGGTTTTAGAAAAGAGTAATTACATAGTCTGCAAAAACTTAAAACCCTGAGTAACTGGAGCGTCTAGCCAGCATGTGAATAAATCAGACTCCACCACCTACTGATAGAGTTTCTCCCTCCCTTCCCCCACCCCCAACAGCAGGACATTTCTGGGTAGGAAGAGGACTGAGTAAGGGTGGTTGGGAGGGGTTAGAGGGGTCAGATCCTGTGGGGCTCTGGGAAGAGTCCTGCTCCTCACATCTCCTTCCCTTGTTAAACTTTTGTTTTTGTTTTTCTGAAAGGGCAACAGGGAATGTCCATGTGTGTAAACCCTGAAAGGTCACAGCTCCTGTCCTAGGATGCTGAGAGCCACACCTGCGTACGAGGTAGGTGCAGGCTGGAGGGTAGGCTTCCTGGCCTCTGCAGCCTCGGCCAGTCCTCAGATCCAGATGTGGAGTGCAGAGGAAGTCAGGAGCCTTGGTGATCATGTCCCTTGGCAAAGCCCAGCTCGCTGTCATTGCCCAAGTCAGCCTCCTCAATGACCCTGTCATGGAGAATATGTCCAAGTTGCTGGAAGTGACCTTCCCCTAGCCACCCTCAGAAAGAGCCTCCACGATCCTTCCCCTAGGGGATTCTGTAGGAGCTGTGGACTATGATGACACACCATCAGGTCCTATCACAGAGGAGCCTAATAGAAAATTCTTCTCCCACAAAAATGGAACATCAAATACCTAAATGTGGAAGAGTGAGCCAAAATTAAACCTTTTCTCCTCATCCTCCTCCCCACAGGTAACAAGGATCGCTTTCTTGAACAGAAGTGTGATGGGTAAAAAACATACCAGAGAAGGCTAACCCAACTCCAACCTACCCTTCTGTCTCAATAGGTATTAGAGGTTCAGAACAATAAGAAAAGGAAACAAAGGCAATGTGGATTAGAAAAAAGAAAGCTGTTATTAAACGCAGATACATCTATAGAGTATTTCATCGAACAGCAACTGTGATTACACATTCTCCTCAGCAGCTCATGGAACCTTCTCTAAAATAAAGCACAGTTTAGGCCAAAAAGGAAATCTTGAACAAAAACCTTGAACTAATTTCCTGTATTCTAATAGACCATAATGGAAGGGTGTTACACTACATTAACACATATATTCCTCTCCCTATTCTGCTTATAAATCACAATTTCTAATTAAATCAGTATTCATTGTTCTTATTTTTGTTATGTAGAAATACTGTTCAATAGCAAGCCCTTAATATACTATGATTATAATTATTTTTCTTTACACAATTTTATTTTCTAAGAGTTCATGTCTGCCTTTTTGTTCTTGTTGGCTTTGTTTCCCGGTATTCCTGTCACTAAATCTTTTCAACTCTAAGGTAATTGCAAGCAAGTCATTTCAATATGTAAAACACTTCAGTTAATCCATAATTTCCATGTTTATTTTGTAGAATTCATTCCAAGACTGATTTGTCCTCTCTTCCAATTTGGCTGCTCTTTAGGTCTGATATTTTGATACTTGCTTTCACTGTAATCTACGTTATTTCTTTGTTTGTGTAGTATTCGTTCACTCATTCAACAAATATTCTAAAAGGCTATGTACCAAGCAGTTATGGATACTGAAGATATGTCAATAAAAAAGAGATGAAGTTCTTGTTTAGAAAGTTCTTATCCTAGTGAGACAAGCATAACATAAAGCAAATATGGCAGAATGCTGAACTGGAAGTTTCCACTGAAAAGTGAATGTACGGTAGACATGACATCCCAAATATCATGGAATTAAAGTGGGGACATAAATCAATATTAAAAATTTCAAAGGACAGAGGTGAAAAGTTTTTGTATGATTCTTTAACTGCTTTGGAAACAATCAGATATAAGGCTGTTTGTGAAGAACGATTGCAAAGCTTATTTCTGTTTTATGCTTGATCTTAGCCAAAAGGTCGAGAAGCAATGATTATTCCTTTTTAAATACAAAGTGATCAGTAAAAATCTCTCTTTAGCAATCTCTCTTTACTGATATTTGAGTAGACATCTAAAGTGGTACACCTGGTATTTTAAAGACATGGATCATTAAGTCTTTGTAGATTATGGCTGTCTGAGTTTGGTGAGCTACGTCTTCTGGTTCATTTCTCTCTTCCTAAATAAATAAGAGTTCTCTCCACAGTTATTTTGTTCTTGACATTTCAGGAATACTGTATCTATATTTCTTGTATATCAATGCCTTTACCTGCCTAGGTCTGATAAGGTCTGACATTAGGATATATTCTTACTCACACTAAGGAAGTTTCTTTGACTAAAAATGAAGCTTACCCACAGAACTCATAAAAATTCTTTCCAAAACTGTCTGCCTATGTATGAGTAGGTAGGCCCTAATCTGCAGTCTCCATACCTGAACAAACCAAATACTCTGGCATCTTCTCTCATATTCTCTTTGTCCATGGGGGCTTATGTCTTCTGTATTTCTTTATCATTTTAGTGGCATTTTTAAATGGAAAAGGAAATAAATGTGTACGTCCAAGCTGACACATTAAAAGGCCAAATAATTTTTTATGCCACAAAACTCAAGTAAAATTTTTCTTGCAGGGACTTTTTAGTTATAACAAATATGTATTATGCAAGTGATCTTGCTTAATAGCAAAGTAAGTTTCTGGAAATGATAAAAGAAAGCTTTAAAAATTACTCAGTGCCTACTGTTAGTAGTGTAACAGTACTTCTGACATTTAACTATAGCTTTGTAATCTATCACAATACCTTGAGCATTATTGGGTTATACTAGTAACTCTATGTTTATTGGAAAAAAGATTATTTAGTTTTTACATGTAGCAAAAGTCTATTGCATAGATTACTTCTAATGGAAATGATTTTTAATGCTTTTCTGTATTTTAAATGTGTTTTTCTAATGTTCATAGTACATATAGGGGAAATGTCTGGGAAATAAAAATATGATGAATTTTATTATCAAGATGTATATAAATTTTGAAAACTGCCACTGAGACTATTAAATATTTCAAAGCCAAGGTTATTTTAAATCTATGTGTTAAAAAACTTTGCCTGGAAAATAGATTTCAAAAGTAGTAGAGGGGTAAATAAAATCTAGTTGAACAATGTAGACTATTAACAGCTTTACTGAGATGATGGATAAGGATGATATACCAAGATTAATGAAATGGCCCCTGAAAACAAGCAGGAGTAGCAATACTTATCTCTGACAAAGTAGACTTCAAACCTACATTGATCACACGAGATAAAGAAGGACATTCCATACTAATAAAAGGGGAAATAGACCAAAAGGAAATAATAATCATCAATCTGTACGCACCCAATGTCAACACACCCAATTTCATCAAACATACCCTGAAAGACCTAAAAGCATATATAAACGCCAACACAGTGGTTGTGGGAGACTTTAACACTCCATTATCATCAATAGATAGGTCATCCAAACAAAAACTCAATAAAGAAATCCAAGATCTAAAATATGCAATAGATCAAGTGGACCTAGTAGATGTCTACAGAACATTTCATCCAACCTCTACACAATATACATTCTTCTCAGCAGCCCATGGAACCTTCTCCAAAATAGATCATATCCTAGGGCACAAAACAAGCCTCAGCAAATATAAGAAAATAGAAATAATACCATGCATACTATCTGACCACAATGCAGTAAAAGTAGAACTCAACAACAAAAGTAAAGACAAAAAACATGCAAACAGCTGGAAACTAAATAACTCATTACTTAATGAAGAATGGATCATCGATGCAATAAAAGAGGAAATTAAAAAGTTCCTGGAAGTCAATGAAAATGAAAACACAACCTACCGGAACCTATGGGACACAGCTAAGGCAGTCTTGAGAGGAAAGTTTATAGCCATGAGTGCATATATTAAAAAGATTGAAAGATCCCAAATCAATGACCTAATGATACATCTCAAACTCCTAGAAAAACAAGAACAAGCAAATCCCAAAACAAATAGAAGGAGAGAAATAATAAAAATAAGAGCTGAAATCAACGAAATAGAAACCAAAAAAACCATACAAAGAATTAATGAAACAAAAAGTTGGTTCTTTGAAAAAATAAACAAGATCGATAGACCCCTGGCAAACCTGACTAAAATGAGGAGAGAAAAAACCCAAATTAGTAGAATTAGGAATGCAAAAGGGGAGATAACAACAAACACCATGGAAGTCCAGGAAATCATCAAAGACTACTTTGAGAACCTATATTCAAATAAATTTGAAAATCTAAAAGAAATGGACAGATTTCTAGATACATATGATCATCCAAAACGGAACCAAGAGGAAATTAATCACCTGAATAGACCTATAACACAAAATGAAATTGAAGCAGCAATCAAGAGTCTCCCCAAAAAGAAAAGTCCAGGACCTGATGGATTCTCTGCTGAATTCTATCAGACCTTTAAAGAAGAACTGATACCAACCCTCCTTAAACTGTTCCATGAAATAGAAAGGGAAGGAAAACTGCCAAACACATTTTATGAAGCCAGTATTACACTTATCCCAAAACCAGGCAAAGACACCTCCAAAAAGGAGAACTATAGGCCAATCTCCTTAATGAACATTGATGCAAAAATCCTCAACAAAATAATGGCAAATCGAATTCAGCAACACATCAAAAAGATTATTCACCACGACCAGGTATGCTTCATCCCAGGGATGCAGGGGTGGTTCAACATACGAAAATCAATAAACGTAATAAACCACATTAACAGAAGCAAAGACAAAAACCACTTGATCATCTCAATAGATGCAGAAAAAGCCTTTGATAAGATCCAACATCATTTCATGATAAAAGCTCTAAGAAAACTAGGAATAGAAGGAAAGTTCCTCAACAATATAAAAGCTATATATGACAAACCTACAGCCAGCATTATACTTAATGGAGAAAAATTAAAACCATTCCCTCTAAAATCAGGAACCAGACAAGGATGCCCACTATCTCCACTCCTATTCAACATAGTACTGGAATTCCTAGCCAGAGCAATTAGGCAAGAAGAAGGAATAAAAGGAATACAAATAGGTAAAGAAACTGTCAAAATATCCCTATTTCCAGACAACATGATCCTATACCTTAAAGACCCAAAAAACTCTACTCAGAAGCTTCTAGACATCATCAATAGCTATAGCAAGGTAGCAGGATATAAAATCAACATAGAAAAATCATTAGCATTTCTATACACTAACAATGAGCAAACGGAAAAAGAATGTATGAAAACAATTCCATTTACAATAGCCTCAAAAAAAATCAAATACCTAGGTGTAAACCTAACAAAAGATGCGAAAGACCTCTACAAGGAAAACTATACACTTCTGAAGAAAGAGATTGAGGAAGACTATAGAAAGTGGAGAGATCTCCCATGCTCATGGATTGGTAGAATCAACATAGTAAAAATGTCGATACTCCCCAAAGTAATCTACATGTTTAATGCAATTCCCATCAAAATTCCAATGACATTCATTAAAGAGATTGAAAAATCTACTGTTAAATTTATATGGAAACACAAGAGGCCACGAATAGCCAAGGCAATACTCAGTCAAAAGAACTATGCAGGAGGTATCACAATACCTGACTTCAAACTATATTACAAAGCAGTAACAATAAAAACAGCATGTTACTGGCACAAAAACAGACATGAAGACCAGTGGAACAGAATAGAGGATCCAGATATGAAGCCACACAACTATGAGCAAGTTATCTTTGACAAAGGAGCTAAAAATATACGATGGAGAAATAGCAGCCTCTTCAACAAAAACTGCTGGGAAAACTGGTTAGCAGTCTGCAAAAAACTGAAACTAGATCCATGTATATCATCCTATACCAAGATTAACTCAAAATGGATCAATGATCTTAATATCAGACCACAAACTCTTAAGTTGATACAAGAAAGAGTAGGAAATACTCTGGAGTTAGTAGGTATAGGTAAGAACTTTCAATGAAACCCCAGCAGCACAGCAACTAAGAGATAGCATAGATAAATGGGACCTCATAAAACTAAAAAGCTTCTGTTCATCAAAAGAAATGGTCTCTAAACTGAAGAGAACACCCACAGAGTGGGAGAAAATATTTGCCAATTATACATCAGACAAAGGACTGATAACCAGAATATACAGGGAACTTAAAAAACTAAATTCTCCCAAAACTAATGAACCAATAAAGAAATGGGCATGTGAACTAAACAGAACTTTCTCAAAAGAAGAAATTCAAATGGCCAGAAAACACATGAAAAAATGCTCACCATCTCTAGCAATAAAGGAAATGCAAATTAAAACCACGCTAAGATTCCACCTCACCCCTGTTAGAATAGCCATCATCAGCAACACCACCAACAACAGGTGTTGGCGAGGATGTAGGGAAAAAGGAACCCTCTTACACTGTTGGTGGGAATGTAGACTAGTACAACCACTCTGGAAAAAAATTTGGAGGCTACTTAAAAAGCTGGACATCGATCTACCATTTGATCCAGCAATACCACTCTTGGGGATATACCCAAAAGACTGTTACTCCAGAGGCACCTGCACATCCATGTTTATTGCGGCACTATTCACAATAGCCAAGTTATGGAAACAGCCAAGATGCCCCAGCACTGACGAATGGATCAAAAAAATGTGGTATCTATACACAATGGAATTTTATGCAGCCATGAAGAAGAACGAAATGTTATCATTCGCTGGTAAATGGATGGAATTGGAGAACATCATTCTGAGTGAGGTTAGCCTGGCCCAAAAGACCAAAAATCGTATGTTCTCCCTCATATGTGGACATTAGATCAAGGGCAAACACAACAAGGGGATTGGACTATGAGCACATGATAAAAGCAAGAGCACACAAGGGAGGGGTGAGGATAGGTAAGACATCTAAAAAACTAGCTAGCATTTGTTGCCCTTAATGCAGAGATACTAAAGCAGATACCTTAAAGCAACTGAGGCCAATAGGAAAAGGGGACCAGGAACTAGAGCAAAGGTTAGATCAAAAAGAATTAACCTAGAAGGTAACACCCACGCACAGGAAATCAATGTGAGTCAATGCCCTGTATAGCTATCCTTATCTCAACCAGCAAAACCCCTTGTTCCTTCCTATTATTGCTTATACTTCTCTACAACAAAATTAGAGATAAGGGCAAAACAGTTTCTGCTGGGTATTGAGGGGGGGGAAGCGGGAGGGGGCGGAGTGGGTGGTAAGGGAGGGGGTGGGGGCAGGGGGGAGAAATGAACCAAGCCTTGTATGCACATATGAATAATAAAAGAAAAATGAAAAAAAAAAAGAAAAACCAACACAAGTATTATCTTTTTTTTTTTTTGTAGTACTGCGGATTGAACTCAGAGCCTTGGGCTTGCTAGGGAGGTGCTCTACCACTTGAGCTACTCCACCAGCTCTTGAAGTGCTTCTAGAAATGTCAACTCCTAAATCTCTGCATTTCTTTAAATATCTGGCTTTTGTTTCCTGACTGGAACCATGACTGATCTAGCCAATTAACAGTAGTTTGTACAATTTGAAACGTGACAGAGATTGCCAGCTACCCACCAATATTTACTCTGCCTTTCTTCTCTGAGTCACAGGTGATCCTACATTTACTTATGCAGCTGCAGTTACATGTCCTCATATAATGGTGAGATGTAAAGAGAAGTAAGGTCTGTCACTTTTTGGTGATGCCATTGCCTATTTCTCTGTTCCTTGCCTGAGAAGCAGATGTAGTGGTACAAGCTGGAGAAGTCACCCTGGACCCAAAGATGAAAATTGTTGTTGATGGAAAAGCTGGCCTGAGGCAGACTACATCTGGACCCACACATAAGAGGTAAGTAAGCATCTAACTTTCTATATTTTTGCACTCTCTCTTTCACATCAGGTTAAATTGTAACTTACATTAGTGGAAGATATGTGAACTCTGATATTTGGGGCCAAGTCTAAAAGTGCATGATACTCTTTAGGAGTAACAAGTATCACTTAGTTAATGAGGCAGCACATCCATTTACAGGAATAAAATCTGAAATAGCTTATCCATCGTTCTTATCTCAAAAGAATTCTGGTTGTGGGCTGGCAATGTGTCCTGAAATCAGAGTAAGGTAAAAGTACTTAAAAACTGTGTTCAAATCAGGATTTAAAAGCAAGGGTGGGGTGGGGTGGGGGAATCTCTCTAGACTAGGTAAAAAGTATCTTCACAGTTGGATACATTGCTGGGAGCACCGGGATAGATGAGTTCATTTACATTTATCCATGTTTGGAACTTCTTCTATAATGTTTCTTTGTACTTTTTTTTTTCTAGTTCTGCTTCTCTTTCTTATTTTTTGATCTTTTTCTCAGTTCATCTTCCCCTCAATTTTTAAATTTGAAATTCTTTTCCTAATCTTTTATTATTATTATTTGGAAAATATTGGGAATTGAACTCAGGGCCTTGATCTTGCTGGGCAAGTGCTCTAATACTTGAGCCATGTCTCCAGTCTTTTATGCTAAGTTTAATTTTTTAAATTAACTAATTTAAACATTTTTTAAATTAACTAATTTTTTGGCAGTACTGGAAAGTAATTTTTTTTTTGGTGGGACTGGGGTTTGAACTCAGGGCTTTGATTTTGGCAGTACTGGGATTTGAACTCAGGGTCTCATGCTTGCTGGGTGGGCACTCTACAACTTGAGCCCTGCTTTTGTTAATTTTTAGATAGGGTCTCGTGCTTTTGCATGGAGCCAGTCTCAGACTGTGATCCTCCTACCTCTGCCTCCTGTTTAGCTGGGACCATAGGACTGAACCACTATACCTGACTTGTTATTTGAGATAGGGTCTCATTGACTTTCTTCCTAGGCTGACATTGAACTGGGTTTCTCCTGTCTCCACATCCCAAGTAGCTGGAGTTAGTGTCATGAGTCACTGTGACAAGTCCTAGTTTTTGTTTTTTAGACAGGGTTCTGCTATGCATCCCAGACTGGCCTCAGGCTTGCCATCCTCCCGTCTCAGCCTTCAGAGTACTGTGATTACAGATGTGTGCCATCATACTTATGCCTTATTTCAAATCTTTAAATGGTTTAATTTGAAATCTTACAATGTCTACTTAACCAGCTTTGACATACTAAGAAAATACAAAGATTTTTGAACACTTAAACTTATCTCACTTCCTACTTAGTGGGTATTTCAAGTATTTTACTTCTATGCATTTTTAACTTTCACAAATTAGAATATCATAATTATATTTTGTGAAGGCAATGCTTATTGAGATTTACCTAAATGCACTCCCCATTCTTTTCAGGCTATTTTTCTTCTTCCTAAATTATATTCTTTAGAGCAGTAATTCTCACGTGGTGCAGTTCTACTCTCCCTTAGAAGGCATTTTGAAATATGCGGGAACATTTTGTGACAATGACTAGAATGCACGTGCTGTCCTCTCTGCTGTGAGATTTGGACTTTAAACATCTTGAATACCCACAGGACAATCACTCGCATGAAAGGATAGTTCTGATTCCTTTATGACTTCTTTTATTCAGTGCTGGTGGACATTCGGGTAGATGAAGACACTCTGATTAAGTGCCAAGTTTAGGGACAGATCCATTTGTATAAAAATAACATCTTGTCACAATTTTAATATATTGAAAAATTCAACAATGCAGAGATCATGTAATTTTCTTGTGTTTTGAATATTTTATTTACTACTTCAGAAAATCAAAACTTTAAAGTTTTCTTTAACTCAAGTTCATACTTTATTCACATGACATTTCTTTTTTCTTTTAAATACATCACATTTTGACAACTTACCATTGTATGTGTTTATGGGGTACAAACTGATGTTATAGTTTTAAAATAAATGTGGAATAATTAAGTCAAGCTAACATGCTATACATCTCAGCTATCTGACATGATTTTTTTCTGATAATATTTGGGAATATTATTCTCTTAGTCATAGTGAAATGTATAATACTCAGCGATTAGCTAAACTCACCACACTATGCAATAGAACTGTGTTAGAATTACATTATTGTAACAAATAACTGCTATAATCAACTTAAAATAGGGAACAGTTTATTTTGGCTCATGATTTCAGAGGTTTCAGTCTGTTGTCAGCTGGCTTCCATTCCTTTTGGATGAAGCAAAACATCATGGAGGGAGCACTTGGTGGAGCAAAGCTGCTCACTTCACTGTAGCCTAGAAACAGAGAGAAAGAAGGGGGATCTGGGTTTCAATATTCCCTCTACTGGCACATCCTGGTGAGATAACCTCTTCCCTCTCGATCAGCCTCTTAAAGACTCAACCACCTCCCAACAGCTCCAGCAGCTTGGCACGTAGCTTTTATTTTTAGAGAAATTCAAGTCCAAACTATGGCAAGAGATCACTAATGGCTATTTTATAAGAATAAGAAAAATACAACTCATCTGTGTTAGTCTGAATATGCAGCTGTCATATTGCTGATGCACGCACACATACACGTGCACACACACACACACACACACACACACACACACAATTTGTATTGGGTTTTATATCATCACCCACAGGTTATAAATATGCCTACTATGCTAATGTGTTTTTTACTAATGCACTAGGCGAGGCAATTATAAGATTAAGCACATATTTTATGAACAAAAATGCAGCTACAGCATGCAAAATACCTTATGCTTTTGTTCCTGGAAGTCATATCATCATCATTAGGGGAATTCTTGATCCTGATCATATGTGAACAATCAGATACCAAGGGAAAAAAAATATAAGGCTGGATGGGGGGAATATGACATTGAATCCCTTATCAGAGGCATGGGACTAGTGTGTACCAGCGTGTGATCCTGATACTCTTCTTGGAAGGTTCTTTGTAGGGTGGACGTATTCATGGTTTAGGGATTTTTTTTCTAGATTGGAAACTGATGAGGGACTATGATAACTGACTGGAACTTCTTGCAGAGTGATCTTAAAATGACATCTCATGGGATCTCCCTAGAGTCCAATTGTGTCCTGCTACTTGCAGGTAAACGTCTAATCCCTAACTTCACAAACACAACCTTTTCAGATATGGCCAGTTTTCTTCTCTATCCTCGTTCCCTCTTTCGACCTTACTAACTCAGGTATCGGAATATTGCACTCTCAGATCCCTCTACATTCCACGTTTACTTTGCTGTCTTTCTTCCTTCAACTCCGCTACTGAGTTAAGATGTAATTCTGAGTTTCCAAAGCGCCAACATGACATATTTTCTACATACATTTAATTGTACTATATTGTAATCATTAATTTCTTTTCCTTTTGGATTATGAAGACGTCCTCTTATAACTCCTAGTAGATAGGTGCTTCATAAATGGTAGAGGGTGTTAGCTGCTGGAAGAAGACAGAATTGGAACATTTCATTTCCATTAACTCTTCAATTGAAACTTTGCAGTCTACTTTGTTTCACTTCGATTATTTTCTTTTTATTGACCATTTCTCGCTCTACTCTTTTCCCTCGCACCCACAGCACCAAGACGAGGGCGAGCGCGCACCTCCCCCCTCCCCAGGAGACCCTCCCACCCAGGAAGTCACGTTAACGAGCTGACGTCACGCGCACGTAGCGCTGGCGTTCCTCCGTCAGACCCTCCCATCAGAGTCTAACTGCCTGTCTTTGTCGCCGTTTGCCGGGGGTGCCTGGTCTCTCTTGGTGTTGAATGGTGGCAACGACCGGTACCAAAGGCAGAGACTTGTCCTGCAAATTAAAGTTCCTTGTTTTCCTGGACAGCGCGGGGCAACCGTGGGCCTTCCCCCGCAAGTGCATGCCGTGGTCTCCTAGGAAACGACGCCGCGCGCAAGCTGGGATTAGGCAGGGGCGCGCGTGCGCAGTGCGACGCGTGGTGTTGACCGGGGTCTGGAGTCCGGGGTCCGGGGTGATGGGATTGAGTGGACGTTTGCTGCCCACGCAGGATGGCCCATTTCTCCAGCGAGGACGAGGCGGTTCTGCAGGCCATGCTGAGGCAGCTGTTCCAGAGCGTGAAGGAGAAAATCACGGGCGCGCCCTCCCTGGAGTGCGCCGAGGAGGTTCTTTTGCACCTGGAGGAAACTGATGAAAATTTTCACAAGTAATATTACTTTTCAGTTTTTAAGCAAAGAAACCGTTGTTCCAGAAGAGGTTATAAGATGTAGCTGGATAAAGAATATTCATTTGATTATTGTTAAAATGGATCGTTGGAGGTTCAGTTTTTTTCTTTTATTTGCCCAAATGCTGAATTTATCATTGCCTTTTCACTGATTTTCTAAAGCCTCTTCTGCCTCTGTTATGTTTTTACTGTCACAACCAGCATATCCTAATTCTCCCCTTTTTTCCTCTTGAGCAACATAGTAACAGTAATTGTAACTTATTTAGGTTCTTTAAAGAAGAATTCAGTTTCTAGGGATTCCCAAGATCTCTCATTCTTTACTGACCTGTTTTTCTGCAAGGGAGTTCTGAGCTGAAGTGAGTTTAGCTTTCTCTGGATCATTTTTAAGATCCAACAACCGGGTTAGGCACACACCGAATGCCTGTGACACCTGCCAGGAATATAAGAGATAGAGCAGGGGTAGATGCTCTATGCACAGAAGAGGAAGGTGTTTGAGAGTGGTGCCATTTCAGGTAGATTTTGTAGGACCTTTAAAGTCTTAAAGATGTTGAAGAACTCTTTAGAGACTATGTGTTTATCTTTAGATTTTATTCCTGTAAGTTCAGTTAAGTCTCTCAATTTAAAATCTGCCTCCAGGTGTCCTCCCTTATTATTTGGAGTAGCATTTTAAAATTCAGTGTTTGCATTTCATTTTGATCTCAAAGAGATGGTGTTGAAAAATTTTCTTGTTCTGTTACCTTAATTAACTCTTGGTAACCCTGAAGTTCTATGTATCTGGAACTCATACCAATATCATATATGGACAGGAAGAAATCTTAGTCCTTTACAATTCTGTGCAAAAGTCTGTGTTTATTTGCAGTTTTTTGGGGGGCATCATTTACTGTTTTCATCAGATTCCCACGAGTTTAAAAAGTATTGAAAGAATCCTTGTTAAATACAAAGTGTGTGTGTGTGTATAGTCATGGCCTTGCTAGGCCAGGCTCACATTGAACTCTGCATCCTCCTGCCTCAGCCTCCTGCGTGCTGTGATTACAGCGGTGTATCACCATGCCTGGATTAATTTCCTTAATGTGGTTTCCTTTGTATTCCCATAATTTTCTTGTTTATTTCCTCATTAAATCCACTACTGATAGCAGTTATTGGATGATAATGGTTTTTGCTGTACAGATAACAAAGACCAGCTTTTATCGGTTAGTTATTGATTTATTATTTCAACAGTGTATATAGAAAAACTGGAACCTTCTCAAATAAAAGTTTGTTCGCTAAGTTTTTTAAGTTAATGATAATTTACCTCACAAATCCACATCAAGTATTAAATTTGAGGTTTCACTTCTGGTTTTTATCTCACATGGATTTGTTTAAAAAATAAGTAAACTACTGAGTCAGTTTTTTCTAGGATCACATTGTGGGAATTTGTCCATTTCATCTAGATTTTCAGGTTCAATTTACATAAAATTTTTCATTACTATCCTGTTACTTCTCAGTATTTCTGATATCTGTAGTTACATCCAATTTCATTCTTGTATTTGTGCCTTCGTTTTGCTGTTGATCTGCCATGCATGATTTCTGTCTTTTCAAAGAATGTCCTTTTTTTTCCCCCTTCTTTCTTTTATGTGCTTATTTTTGGCTTCCTTGATTTTTGCTCTTTTTTTTTTTGTCTTCTTGGGAAACCTTTTAACCTTTTGACATGAAGGTTTAGCTCATTAATGAGCATTTTTTCTTTTTTTGCTATAAAATTTAAGGCTACCTACCTTTCTGTAAGTATTTCTTTAGTTGTATCACTTAAAAATGTTCTTTAGGTTAAAATTGGATCATTGTACTTAGTCTAATGATTCTTGAAATAATGTAATTTGCTCTTCAGCAATTCATTAGGTACATTAAATAAATTCTTGTGATTGACAGACTCATAGTTACTGTTTTCTAAAAGGATTTACTTGTGGCCTGCATTGAAAAATCAAGATTCTAAGTTGTAGCTTGTTCGCAGTCTTAAAAGATTTAACTTCCTAAAAGTACTTCAGAATGTAATTGTAAACTTAACATTAAAGAGAGTAAAATTCGTACTGTGTTAGCCGTAGTAGCCAGAGATCTGTGTTTCAAGGGGAGAAAACTTTTATGGAGACAAGGAAAAGAGGAGGTGTCTTTGACATCTTCTTGGTCTTGAAATCTCAAAATTGGGTGGATCTTAAAGGTCAGTTAGTCTAGGTGCTTAGATTTCTAGTTCTTTCTTTTCACTGACCTAATCTCTTTGAACACTTAGTGTTCTTGAGTTACTTACAAAGCATTTCATACTCGAAGCTGTTATTCTTCCTCTCTTCACTATCAGAGCATTGGTTCCTTAAATCTGCCTAATACAGTCCTATTATTAGAAAGATAAATAATCCTATTAGACAAGCTTATAGGAGAAACTGGGGTTTCTGGGCTATTAGCATTTTTGTAAGAAGATGGGTTTTAAATACAATGGAGTTCATAAATGATGTAAATTTAGGTAATATAATGAAATGAAGTGGGAGAAAATGTAGTCATCCAGGGAGAAACAACACATAGGCAATGCAGCCCTAGGTAGGATTTGTCCCATGGGGCTGCTATCTTATCAGTGCTTTGCAAAGCCTGTTCTCATTTTCTACTTTAAATTGTACATATTCTTTTAAAATTCCAAACTCTCCTCCTTTTCTCTAAGAATGGGAGCAAATATTTGAGACCCATGGGAGGGAAGAGAGGTAGAGTGCATTACTTTATTGTGTATGTGTTGTATTTTAATTGTGTATGAGTGTAAATTTTTATACTCATTGTTAACTCCTGAAAAAGTAACAGCACTGCTTGCGGATACACTAAAGTCAGCTGTGAGCTGAGGAAGATAAAATTGAGACCTATTACCACAAAGTAACCAAAATTTCTTGGAGGTCTTGGCAGAGGGGGAGTGATGGAGGCTGAACTTTGACATTTAAAAAAAAGCTTAGCTGGGCACTGTTGGCTCACACCTGTAATCCTAGCTACTCAGGAGGCAGAGCTCAAGAGGATCACGGTTCCAAGCCAGTCCAGGCAAATAGTTTGTGTCTCAAAAAAACTCATCACAAAAAAGGGCTGGTGGAGGGGCTCAAGGTGTAGGCTCTAAGTTGAAGCCCCAGTACCCTCGCCTCCCCCCACCAAAGCTCTCCAGGTTAACAACCAGGGTTAAGGCCACACATGTAGCACATGTTACTTGCATTTCAATGAGAATCGGTGTTTTGTTGTTGTTTTTTTAATACTTAAAACCCCAACGATGTAATAATCCCTGAAGCAGAGCTTCATCTTGGTAGCCCTCTCCTCTGACACGTTTTTGATTTAATGCAGAAGGAATACAATAGTAGTTATTGAATTGCACTGTGTTCTTCATTTTGCAGAATGGTTTGTCATCAACTTTGTAATTAGTGAACTTTAGTGTGCTTAAGTGTTAACTTCTAAAAAATCTTTCATTCTATACAGTGATAACATTTGTTTAGAGAAGTTACTAAGGATTATATGTGTGCTTCTATATTAACGAATGAATTTCTAGTAACTATCATGAGTTAGAAGCTTATTCTTTCAAATAAAAGGTTGTAGGTATAAAACAATCATTCTTTGTCTTACATAGTCTTTGCACATTATTAATATATAAGCTTAAGTTTTGTCATATAATAAACCCTGTGATTCTGAAGTATAATCTGTTTTAAGAATTCCCATTATTAGCCTTATAGCTCATAATTTACAATAGTAAAATACCTTTTAAAGCATTATTAGTGATAATTTTTATAGATGAGTGAAATATTTCTTTCTTGTTTAACAGCTAAAAGTGGTGATTTCCTGAAACAGCCTTGTACTAATTGGATGTTTTATGTTATGTTACAATAATCTCTGTATTTCTGCATCTTTTAATACTAACATTCTGAACATGTTAGAAGTTCATCGTGGAAAAACAATCATTAAGTTTTCTTGGAACATCTAGGTAATAAAGCTGGAGACAAAGTATTAGAAAAAGTGAATGTCATTTTATTCAATTTGGTAAATTTTTCTTATGTAAATGTGAAAAATTTTATCAGTAGAGCATCAAAATGATCAGGCATATTGTGTGTTTTGATTGAGTTGCTTCTGAGATGTGGTGACATTAACATGTCTTTCCTTATTAATAAATAACTGTTCTCCCAATTTAAATGACACTCTTAGAGGAGTTTCCCTCCCTTCTTTCCTCCCTTCTCCCACCTCTTCTTTTCTTCCTCCCCGCTTCCTTCCTCCTTTCCTCCTGTTTATTCATTGTTCAGGTCGTAGCCCTTAATAAATGATAAACCAATTAATAGAAAGTTTTTAAAATGACCAATTAATATTAATAGACTTTACTTAACATAGAAATAAATGGAAGTTGTTTTTATTATAACCTATAACAAAGCTCTGTTATTTTTATAGTATTATAGTCTTGATCTTTCTAGCACAATTAGAATGTGTTCTATACAAAAAATACTTAAACAGAATAGTCTGAAAGGAGGTAAATTGTATCAGAATTGATTTAAATTGAACCTAGTAAGAATATTCTGAAATGAGTTATTAAGCTTAATATTAATTAATTATTAATTATTAATGAGTTATTTTGAGGGAAGTCTGTATTTCTTAAATAGAAATTTAAACACAGAGGAAATTGACCAGGATCTTTAGTGGTGAGGGTTTTGTAATGTTTGGGGAAAGAGGGTATTGAAAAGATGAACTCAGGCTGTATTTAGTTTGTGGATATATTTTCTTTGGTATAAGGTTAAACAATAAAACCAATATTTAACAATTGGTAGATAGCACATAAAAATCAGTTTTCTGGCTTTTCTTGTGGTGTTGGGAATCAAACCTAGGGCCTTGTACTCTAATACTGAGGTAAGTACTGTACTGAGCTGCATTCCCAGCTGGGATTTTTATTTCTTTTTTTTTGGGGGGGGTGGGTACCATGGATTGAACTCAGGGCCTTGTGCTTTTTTTTTTATTTTATTATTCATATGTGCATACAAGGCTTGGGTCATTTCTCTCCCTTGCCCCCACCCCCTCCCTTACCACCCACTCCGCCCCCTCTCTCTCCCCCCTATCCCCTCAATACCCAGCAGAAACTGTTTTGCCCTTATTTCTAATTTTGTTGTAGAGAGAGTATAAGCAATAATAGGAAGGAACAAGGGTTTTTGCTGGTTGAGATAAGGATAGCTATACAGGGAGTTGACTCACATTAATTTCCTGTGCATATGTGTTACCTTCTAGGTTAATTCTTTTTGATCTCACCTTTTCTCTAGTTCCTGGTCCCCTTTTCCTATTGGCCTCAGTTGCTTTTAAGGTATCTGCTTTAGTTTCTCTGCGTTAAGAGCAACAAATGCTAGCTAATTTTTTAGGTGTCTTACCTATCCTCACCCCTCCCTTTTGTGCTCTCGCTTTTATCATGTGCTCTAAGTCCAATCCCATTGTTGTGTTTGCCCTTGATCTAATGTCCACATATGAGGGAGAACATACGATTTTTGGTCTTTTGGGCCTGGCTAACCTCACTCAGAATGATGTTCTCCAATTCCACCCATTTACCAGTGAATGATAACATTTTGTTCTTCTTCATGGCTGCATAAAATTCCATTGTGTATAGATACCACATTTTCTTAATCCACTCGTCAGTGGTGGGACATCTTGGCTGTTTCCATACCTTGGCTATTGTGAATAGTGCCGCAATAAACATGAGTGTGCAGGCGCCTCTGGAGTAACCTGTGTCACAGTCTTTTGGGTATATCCCCAAGAGTGGTATTGCTGGATCAAATGGTAGATCAATATTTAGCTTTTTAAGTAGCCTCCAAATTTTTTTCCAGAGTGGTTGTACTAGTTTACATTCCCACCAACAGTGTAAGAGGGTTCCTTTTTCTCCCTCATCCTCGCCAACACCTGTTGTTGGTGGTGTTGCTAATGATGGCTATTCTAACAGGGGTGAGGTGGAATCTTAGCGTGGTTTTAATTTGCATTTCCTTTATTGCTAGAGATGGTGAGCATTTTTTCATGTGTTTTTTGGCCATTTGAATTTCTTCTTTTGAGAAAATTCTGTTTAGTTCACTTGCCCAGTTCTTTATTGGTTCATTAGTTTTGGGAGAATTTAGTTTTTTAAGTTCCCTATATATTCTGGTTATCAGTCCTTTGATGTATAGCTGGCAAATATTTTCTCCCACTCTGTGAGTGTTCTCTGCAGTTTAGAGACCATTTCTTTTGATGAACAGAAGCTTTTTAGCTTTATGAGGTCCCATTTATCTATGCTATCTCTTAGTTGCTTTCTGCTGGGGTTTCGTTGAGAAAGTTCTTACCTATACCTACTAACTTGCTAAGCCCCCAGTCATTTTGCTTTTAGTTTGTTTTTTAGATAGAATCTCATTAACTTTTGCCTGGACTGGTCTAGAACTGTAATCCTCCTGCCTTTGGCCCAGGAGTAACTGGGATTACAGGTTTCTAAAGAGTAGATTTATTTTCCATCATATTTGCTGTTTACAGCTGATGATACATGGTGGGGATTTTTTTTTTTGACATGTCATTTGTTTTAGAATTGTATTCTCTTAACTTCATTTACATCTGGTAATGGGTTTCTTTTATATTTCCTCACTACTGAAAATATAGTAGTGTTACTGGGTGGATGTTATAACCAAGCACAGAAGTTATATTTCTCAGTTAAATATTCGTTTCTTTCAATTGCTTGATTTGTGGCACAGATAGGGCTGATAAAACCAAGGAATGAGTATAGTTCTGCCTTTTGTGGCAGGTGTTGATGGCAGGATATAGAATTCCTCTGCAGAGATGTTCTCCCTTTTATTTGAGAGATAACTCAGCCCCATCTATTACTTGCCAATAAATATGTCAGAGGTTTGGAGGAAAACTTGAATGTTTGATTTGGGTAGAACTATGAAGAGGGTCATGATAATTTTTAGGGGCCTCCTCTCTACTTTCTTCCACATTCACCTTTCCTTTACCTAGTAGTAAAAATCTAAAGGAGAGGTCACAGTTGTACAGAAAGATATTTATTCTAGGATTTTTTTTTTATTTTGAAAGATTTTTCAAAGAAGGCAATGATAATTTCATTGTATTGAAGTTTAAGATATTCAGAGTATTCGTTTTTCTTTTCTTCCCTAGTTGCTGGGAATTGAATTCAGGTACTCCATCCCTCTGTGGCATAGTCTAACTTTATTTTTTTGGCATTATGGGATTTGAACTCAGGGCCTTGGGCTTGGTAGGCAGGAGCTCTGTCACTTGAGCTACACCTCCTTACCTGATTCTTTTAAAACTTTTTAAAAGGTTTTCCAGGGTCAAATCCAGTGTCTTATGCATGCTTGGCCAATATTTTCAGTCTTGACACAGAGAGTTCTTAGCTGTAGAGGAATGGTTGTAGTAGATACACCTTTTTTTTTTGTTTTTGTTTTTGCTTTTCAGATCTAAACACAGCTATTAGAGGCAGTATAGAGAATGTCAAATGTTACAAAATGGACAAATCTTTAACAAAATCTCTTGAAAGCTTTTTTTTTTTTGGGTGGGATTGGTGGTTGAACTCAGGGTTTAGCACTTGAAAAGCACTCTACCTCTTGAACCACACCTCCAGTCCCTTTTGCTCTAGTTATTTAGGAGATGGGGACTTGTGAAGTATTTGTCCTGACTGGCCTTGAATCTCAATCCTCCTGATCTCAGCCTCCCAAGTAGCTAGGATAACAGGCATGAGTCACCGGCACCTAGCTGTCTTGAAAGTTTTATTTTTTAATTCCTTTTTTTTAGCTGTGTAAGCTTTAACACTAATGTATGGAATGTGCACAAATTTGGCTTATAATTGGATGTATGATAGTAAAAAAGTTAATATAATGAATTAGAAGTTTGCACTATTAATCGAAAATCAAGTAATGAAACACTGGAAGAAACACTGCTTAGATCAAGATTAGAAGCTGTTTTCTATGACATGACTTGGTAAATTTTCTTTTTCTTGGAATACATTTCTGAAACTAATGTTTACTCTTTTGATCTAATGAGGTAAAACATTAAGTTTACAAAATAACTTTGTCCTCTTGTGCTTTTCTTATTAGATGCTTATTTCTTTAAATCTTAAAAGTTTCTAGGTAAACATTGAATATATATTAAACATTTTATTTTATTTATTTTTTATTCATTTATTCACATGTGCATACATTGGGTCTTTTCTCCCCCCTGCCCCCCTCCCCTTCTCTCCCCCCCCACCCAGTTCCAGGCAGGTCCTAGGTCCTATTCTGCCCTTATCACTAATTTTGTCGAAGAAAAGATATAAGCATAATAAGGTAGACAAAGCATTTTTGCCAGTTAAGAATAGCTATACAGAGAGATTCCTAACATTGCTTTTGTGTGCCCATGTATATTAAACATTTTAATGTAAAGTCAATGAATAACTTCAAATTTTAAGTGAATTTTGCTTTTAAATTTAAAATGCCAGTTATAATTTTGAGAAAATGAAATTAATAAATTTACATCCTAAATGAAAAAAAAGTAATATGCAAGTTGGTAAAAGTATGAGAATTACATTTATTTATTGCCCTTCTCACTGTCTAGTTACCACGAAAAATTGTCTTATTAAGCTTTTCTGAAAGCTTTACATCTTTGGGAGAGTATGGAGGCATGGGAATAACTTGGAAAGTACAATAAGTTGAATGAATTAATAACTTGTGAATTCCTGAAAGTTTTGAGGTTTGCATACTTGTCTGTTTTACCTATACTATGGTAAATACTTCTACTGAAGTCTAACATAGTAGACAATTCCAACTTAGTTTCTCACTTGCTTTGTACAAATCAACATGACTGGTGGTTTGTTGAGAATACTGATTTGTGGCCTCAGGGGGAGGGGCCTTAAAGAAATTTGATTGGCTTGGTATTTAAATTCCAGGCCATGGAAGTGTATTTGTACACGAAGAGGCAGTCAGTAATTAGTTTTCAATTCAGCAGATACTTATTAAGATCCTATATGTACAAGATGGAGGGATTGGCTCATAACTCTGAGTGAAATAATGAAATCAGAGGTTTTTGAGGACCATCACAACCATAGTATTTAGGTTGAATATGACAGAGGAAAGAGGAAGTGAGGAGAGAAGCTAGAAGTCGCTGCAGTAATCTCTGTGTTAGGTGATGTGGTTTTTCTCTCTGATTGAGAGAAATAAGAAATTGGGAGAAAGTGATGAAAATGAGAATGTGCAGGAAATATTAACTGCTCATTAGATTGATATGATTGAGTGGGTGGGATGGGTTACAGAAGATGGAGACATTAAAGGGCATTCCATGATGTCTAGTTTAGGAGTCCTAAAAAATAATGCTGTTAGAGACAAAAATATAGTGAGTAGTTGGAAAGAGGAGATTACTTTTTGTTCTACTCTTTCTCTCCCTGCCCCCACCTTTTCTTTCCTGTGTTCTATTTTTTTCTTATAGAGAAGAATATAAGACGCATATAAGTCCATGGATGCAGGCAGGTAGTTTTCACATAGTGTTTCCTGAAATTTACAAAGACATTACATGAACAAGGATTTAACCACTAAAATATTTGAGAAGATAAGCAAGTCCAGTCTGGCAGCCACTAATGTAGGAAATGAAGAGATAAACTCTTTCCAAGTGTTGTATTTCAATTCAAGTATTTATAACATTTTTACCATGTGGAAGGTATTGCAGGTGATGTACAGACAAGTGAATTTATCAAGATATCTAGTACATGGAACTATAAAAAGCTGTGTTTGTGGAAATGCTCATTCCCCTGGTTAAATACTGTATTGAAATATCACACTATACCTCATACACACGTACACCTCATAAACAGTTATTAGGTGTTAATTTAAAAAAATATGGGTTTAGAGGGATTAGGCACCAAGGGAGGATGCACGCAAGACAGAAAAGTATGAGTTCTAATAGGATAAGTGGAACATGGTGGAGAAAGAATGCTAGGTTTTGAGTAACAAGGGAAGGCTTTGTCAGAGGTAGCATTTTAAGTTGTAGAAGATATCCTACTGAAGGAGGTGTGGCAGTGAAACACTAAGTGGTGAATATTATAAAAGTTATTGAGAATGGAAAATAGGGAGTGTTGGGTTGGTGTGGAGTGGTAACAGGACATAAATTTGGCTGGATAAATTGAGATCTAAGAGGGATTTTAATGTTGATGCCAAATGTACCTTAAATTTAACATTAATAGTAATAATAGTTACCACTTATTGATTGTTAAATTAATGTGAGGCCTTATGTTAGGTGCAGGGTACATATAGAATCATTGTGACAATTTCAAATATAGATGCTTTTCCATTCTATAAATGGAAAAAAAAGATGAAGCTTGGAGAGAATACGTAATTTATATAGTCTAATAATTGGATAGCTGAAATTAAAAACTTATTGTGTGATTCTTAAAACTCCAACTGGACCTGCTTAGTGTACATCATTGGATTTATACATGGTCTGTTAACTGAAAAGAAGCACTTAATATAGAGAATCATAAAAAGATCTTACATATTTTAAATATTTTTAATATTATACAACTAAACATACAATTATTCATCAATGTTTTCAATCAGTACTGTTTCTTTGAATGGGAATTTGCTGACTGAAGTTCTAAGATCCTTAAGGTGATTTAAAAGTTATTTGAATACAGACTCTGTCTAGGTCAGTGGTTCTTAAATTATGGTCCTGGGACTAGCAGTATCAGCATCAATATGCCCTGGGAAGATGTTAATACATTCTTAGGCCCCACCCAAAGACAGTGAATAGTGAAATAAAAAAACTGTGATGGGGGGCCCAGCAATCTGTGTGTTAACACATCTTTCAGATGATTCTGTTTTAGTTTGAGAGCTACTGATTTATATATGACTTAAGTAGGCTATTGTGATTGTTTACCTAAAGCTTACAAAAATGTGAATGTTTATCTGATGGCATTGGATAGGGGAAGAAAAGTTGTGGAAGAAGAATTTATATAATTGTAGAACTTGCTAATTTTGGGTATGAGACAAAATGGAGAAGATTGTTGTTAAAACTGAGACTTTATGCTCAGCTTTCTGTTTGAATGTTGGTGCCATTAATAGAAATATGTAAGTCAGAAGAAAAAGTGGTTTGTGAATGGTGAGTAGGAGGACAGATTTGGTATTGTTTAGGTTGACTTGATATAGTGAAGGAACATAAAGTTCCTCCTTGTCTAGTAGGGAACTGATGAACAGGTGTGGTGTTCTGAAGACAGGACTGGACAGATGAAATAGCTAAAGAAATCATTGTATTGAATATGAAATTGAAACTCCATATGGGAATGGAGAATATATTTGCCAAACTTCTTTTTTTAATGTGGTAGTTTATACTTGCAAAGTTTAAGTTTCTTATTTACTTACTGCCTTCTTAATTCTTTCAGATAGTGGCATGAGGTAGATATGGTGATTGTCAAGTTATAGATTGGAAGACTGAGACTCTCCCAGGATCACATAGCTAATAAGTGACACAGTTGGAGATAGCACTCAGGCATTCTTTGACTCTGAGTCTGTACTTTTACTATAAAACCACAAAGCTTCATGTCTAATATCTCTACTTGATTATTAAGAACTGGAGTGTCTATATGATAGGCCTGCTATCTACAGTTCTGAGGCAGCCTTGGGATTTCCAGGAAGCAATGGTTTGCTCAGAGATAGAGAATCGAGTAGTATAGCAAATCTCAATCAAAAACGGAATGGAAGATGAATTCCTTTGACTACTTTGTTAAGGTGGCTGTTCTAAATTCAGTCATTTAATAACTACTGAAACTATGTGCTGGGTACCATACTGGACTCATAATTACAGGAAGTAAATCATGGTCTCCTTGATGTCCAGCATTGCAAATACATGTGGCTCTTATCCAGTGAGTGCTTATGAGTATTCACTGAGTATTCATCTTGAATATAGTGACAATTACAAAAATTGCACGTTCTAAATTGTCTTTATCATTTGGGAGAGTAAAAACTTAACTCTTCTAAATCATGCTGTTATAAATATCGCCCTTTATTTTCAGTAGATCTATTTTATGAAATATTTATTTTGTAGAACATTTGTCTTCTCTTATTTGCTAAATCATCTGAGTTTACAAACTAATTTTAATATTAATATAAATCTAACTGTATTAAGAAAAATGTCCAATATACCGAATAATCTGGGATACTTCTCTTTGTAAACATAGACAGGAAAGTTTTGAAGTGGAATTTAGATCAGTTGCCAGTTTCACATTGTATACAAAAACTCTTCTGGTGATGAGAACTTAGCCTTTTGCTATTTATTCTTTCATAATTGCTGTACTCTAGCTTGCCTTTTTCATCAGGCTGAATAATTATGAAAATCTTTTACAAATGCTTTCCCTACTGTACTTCAGCATTATGTTAAAGATTGGAGTACAAAAAAGAAATGAGAAAAGACCTCTAACTCAATAAAGTTTGGCTACCTCTGATATTTGTTTCTCCCCTTGTCCTGCCACCTTCTTTACCCATGGTGGTGTTTAAATGATGATCCTTGCCATGTTAGATAAGCTTGATGATTTGGGATAAATGATCAATTTAATCCTACTTTAAGGTGAGATATCTTAATATGTTATTGACCTTCCTATTTTAACTTTTCTAGTCAATATGTTAATAATGGTTAATAAGTAAGCTCATGATATTTACTGCATTTTTAAAATAATACTTGTTTCAGGTATGAGTTTGTGAAGTACCTTAGGCAGCACATATGTAACACTTTGGGATCTATGATTGAAGAAGAAATGGAAAAATGCACATCTGATCAGAATCAGGGTGAAGAATCTGGCTATGACACCATTGTTCAGCATGTTACTAAAAGAACTCAGGAATCTAAAGAGTGAGTATGCCCACAATAATATTTTAAAATAATGTTTCTTTCAACAGGGCTCCCTGACAGTGCCCCAACCCATTTCCCCTATGGTCTTTTTTTTTTTTTCATTTTTCTTTTATTATTCATATGTGCATACAAGGATTGGTTCATTTCTCCCCACTGCCCCCACCCCCTCCCTTACCTCCCACTCTGCCCCCTCCCTCTCCCCACCCCAATACCCAGCAGAAACTATTTTGCCCTTATTTCTAATCTTGTTGTAGAGAGAGTATAAGCAATAATAGGAAGGAACAAGAGTTTTTGCTGGTTGAGATAAGGATAGCTATACAGGGCATTGACTCACATTGATTTCCTGTGCGTGGGTGTTACCTTCTAGGTTAATTCTTTTTGATCTAACCTTTTCTCTAGTACCTGTTCCCCTTTTCCTATTGGCCTCAGTTGCTTTGAGGTATCTGCTTTAGTTTCTCTGCGTTAAGGGCAACAAATGCTAGCTAGTTTTTTAGGTGTCTTACCTATCCTCATCCCTCCCTTGTGTGCTCTCGCTTTTATCATGTGCTCATAGTCCAATCCCCTTGTTGTGTTTGCCCTTGATCTAATGTCCACATATGAGGGAGAACATATGATTTTTAGTTTTTTGGGCCAGGCTAACCTCACTCAGAATGATGTTCTCCAATTCCATCCATTTACCAGCGAATGATAACATTTCGTTCTTCTTCATGGCTGCATAAAATTCCATTGTGTATAGATACCACATTTTCTTAATCCATACGTCAGTGGTGGGACATCTTGGCTGTTTCCATAACTTGGCTATTGTGAATAGTGCTGCAATAAACATGGATGTGCAGGTGCCTCTGGAGTAACAGTCTTTTGGGTATATCCCCAAGAGTGGTATTGCTGGATCAAATGGTAGATCGATGTCCAGCTTTTTAAGTAGCCTCCAAATTTTTTTCCAGAGTGGTTGTACTAGTCTACATTCCCACCAACAGTGTAAGAGGGTTCCTTTTTCCCCGCATCCTCGCCAACACCTGTTGTTGGTGGTGTTGCTGATGATGGCTATTCTAACAGGGGTGAGGTGGAATCTTAGCGTGGTTTTAATTTGCATTTCCTTTATTGCTAGAGATGGTGAGCATTTTTTCATGTGTTTTCTGGCCATTTGAATTTCTTCTTTTGAGAAAGTTCTGTTTAGTTCACATGCCCATTTCTTTATTGGTTCATTAGTTTTGGGAGAATTTAGTTTTTTAAGTTCCCTGTATATTCTGGTTATCAGTCCTTTGTCTGATGTATAATTGGCAAATATTTTCTCCCACTCTGTGGGTGTTCTCTTCAGTTTAGAGACCATTTCTTTTGATGAACAGAAGCTTTTTAGTTTTATGAGGTCCCATTTATCTATGCTATCTCTTAGTTGCTGTGCTGCTGGGGTTTCATTGAAAGTTCTTACCTATACCTACTAACTCCAGAGTATTTCCTACTCTTTCTTGTATCAATTTAAGAGTTTGGGGTCTGATATTAAGATCCTTGATCCATTTTGAGTTAATCTTGGTATAGGGTGATATACATGGATCTAGTTTCAGTTTTTTGCAGACTGCTAACCAGTTTTCCCAGCAGTTTTTGTTGAAGAGGCTGCTATTTCTCCATCGTATATTTTTAGCTCCTTTGTCAAAGATAAGTTGCTCATAGTTGTGTGGCTTCATATCTGGATCCTCTATTCTGTTCCACTGGTCTTCATGTCTGTTTTTGTGCCAGTAACATGCTGTTTTTATTGTTATTGCTTTGTAATATAGTTTGAAGTCAGGTATTGTGATACCTCCTGCATAGTTCTTTTGACTGAGTATTGCCTTGGCTATTCGTGGCCTCTTGTGTTTCCATATAAATTTAACAGTAGATTTTTCAATCTCTTTAATGAATGTCATTGGAATTTTGATGGGAATTGCATTAAACATGTAGATTACTTTTGGGAGTATCGACATTTTTACTATATTGATTCTACCAATCCATGAGCATGGGAGATCTCTCCACTTTCTATAGTCTTCCTCAATCTCTTTCTTTAGAAGTGTATAGTTTTCCTTGTAGAGGTCTTTCACATCTTTTGTTAGGTTTACACCTAGGTATTTGATTTTTTTTGAGGCTATTGTAAATGGAATTGTTTTCATATATTCTTTTTCAGTTTGTTCATTATTAGTGTATAGAAATGCTAATGATTTTTCTATGTTGATTTTATATCCTGCTACCTTGCTATAGCTCTTGATGATGTCTAGAAGCTTCTGAGTAGATTTTTTTGGGTCTTTAAGGTATAGGATCATGTCGTCTGGAAATAGGGATATTTTGACAGTTTCTTTACCTATTTGTATTCCTTTTATTCCTTCTTCTTGCCTAATTGCTCTGGCTAGGAATTCCAGTACTATGTTGAATAGGAGTGGAGATGGTGGGTATCCTTGTCTGGTTCCTGATTTTAGAGGGAATGGTTTAGTTTTTCTCCATTAAGTATAATGCTGGCTGTAGGTTTGTCATATATAGCTTTTATAATGTTGAGGAACTTTCCTTCCATTCCTAGTTTTCTTAGAGCTTTTATCATGAAATGATGTTGGATCTTATCAAAGGCTTTTTCTGCATCTATTGAGATGATCAAGTGGTTTTTGTCTTTGCTTCTGTTAATGTGGTTTATTACGTTTATTGATTTTCGTATGTTGAACCACCCCTGCATCCCTGGGATGAAGCCTACTTGGTCGTGGTGAATAATCTTTTTGATGTGTTGCTGAATTCGGTTTGCCATTATTTTGTTGAGGATTTTTGCATCAATGTTCATTAAGGAGATTGGCCTATAGTTCTCCTTTTTGGAGGTGTCTTTGCCTGGTTTTGGGATAAGTGTAATAGTGGCTTCATAAAATGTGTTTGGCAGTTTTCCTTCCCTTTCTATTTCATGGAACAGTTTAAGGAGGGTTGGTATCAGTTCTTCTTTAAAGGTCTGATAGAATTCAGCAGAGAATCCATCAGGTCCTGGACTTTTCTTTTTGGGGAGACTCTTGATTGCTGCTTCAATTTCATTTTGTGTTATAGGTCTATTCAGGTGATTAATTTCCTCTTGGTTCCGTTTTGGATGATCATATGTATCTAAAAATCTGTCCATTTCTTTAAGATTTTCAAATTTATTTGAATATAGGTTCTCAAAGTAGTCTCTGATGATTTCCTGGACTTCCATAGTGTTTGTTATTATCTCCCCTTTTGCATTCCTAATTCTACTAATTTGGGTTTTTTTCTCTCCTCATTTTAGTCAGGTTTGCCAGGGGTCTATCGATCTTGTTTATTTTTTCAAAGAACCAACTTTTTGTTTCATTAATTCTTTGTATGGTTTTTTTGGTTTCTATTTCGTTGATTTCAGCTCTTATTTTTATTATTTCTCTCCTTCTATTTGTTTTGGGATTTGCTTGTTCTTGTTTTTCTAGGAGTTTGAGATGTATCATTAGGTCATTGATTTGGGATCTTTCAATCTTTTTAATATATGCACTCATGGCTATAAACTTTCCTCTCAAGACTTCCTTAGCTGTGTCCCATAGGTTCCGGTAGGTTGTGTTTTCATTTTCATTGACTTCCAGGAACTTTTTAATTTCCTCTTTTATTGCATCGATGATCCACTCTTCATTAAGTAATGAGTTATTTAGTTTCCAGCTGTTTGCATGTTTTTTGTCTTTACTTTTGTTGTTGAGTTCTACTTTTACTGCATTGTGGTCAGATAGTATGCACGGTATTATTTCTATTTTCTTATATTTGCTGAGGCTTGTTTTGTGCCCTAGGATATGATCTATTTTGGAGAAGATTCCATGGGCTGCTGAGAAGAATGTATATTGTGTAGAGGTTGGATGAAATATTCTGTAGACATCTACTAGGTCCACTTGATCTATTGCATATTTTAGATCTTGGATTTCTTTATTGAGTTTTTGTTTGGATGACCTATCTATTGATGATAATGGAGTGTTAAAGTCTCCCACAACCACTGTGTTGGCGTTTATATATGCTTTTAGGTCTTTCAGGGTATGTTTGATGAAATTGGGTGCGTTGACATTGGGTGCGTACAGATTGATGATTATTATTTCCTTTTGGTCTATTTCCCCTTTTTTTAGTATGGAATGTCCTTCTTTATCTCGTTTGATCAATGTAGGTTTGAAGTCTACTTTGTCAGAGATAAGTATTGCTACTCCTGCTTGTTTTCGGGGGCCATTGGCTTGGTAAATCTTCTTCCAGCCTTTCATCCTAAGCATATGCTTATTTCTGTCGGTGAGATGAGTCTCCTGTAAGCAACAAATTGTTGGATCTTCTTTTTTAATCCATTTTGTCAAACGGTGTCTTTTGATGGGTGAATTAAGTCCATTAACATTAAGTGATAGTACTGATTGGTATGTGGTGATTCCTGCCATTTAGTTGTCTTAGTTATTTGAAGGTTTGATTGTGTGTACCTAAGTTGATGTTACTCTCTACTGTCTTGCTTTTTCTTATCCTGTGGTTTGGTGCTGCCTGCCTTTTCATGGTTAAGTTGGGTGTCACTTTCTGTGTGCAGGATCCCTTGCAGAATCTTTTGTAATGGTGGCTTTGTGGTCACATATTGTTTTAGTTTCTGCTTATCATGGAAGACTTTTATTGCTCCATCTATTTTGAATGATAGCTTTGCTGGGGTTGAAGTTATTTTCATTCAGTGCCCGGAAGATCTCACCCCACGCTCTTCTTGCTTTTAATGTTTCTGTTGAGAAGTCTGCTGTGATTTTGATGGGTTTACTTTTGTATGTTACTTGTTTTTTCTCTCTTACAGCCTTCAATATTCTTTCCTTAGAGCCTTCAATATTCTTTCCTTAGTTTCTGAACTTGTTGTTTTAATGATATGTCGTGGAGTAGTTCTATTTTGATCTGGTCTGTTTGGTGTCCTGGAGGCCTCTTGTATTTGTATGGGAATATCTTTCTCTAGATTTGGGAAATTTTCCGTTATTATTTTGTTGAATATATTACGCATTCCCTTCGCTTGCACCTCTTCTCCTTCTTCGATGCCCATGATTCTCAAGTTTGGTCTTTTGATGGAGTCAGTGAGTTCTTGCATTTTCTTTTCACAGGTCTTGAGTTGTTTAATTAATAGTTCTTCGGTTTTTCCTTTAATTGCCATTTCATCTTCAAGTTCTGAGATTCTGTCTTCTGTTTGTTCTGTTCTGCTGGATTGGCCTTCCATTTTGTTTTGCAGTTCTCTTTCGTTCTTTTTTCTGAGGTTTTCCATATCCTGGCAGTTTTCTTCTTTATTGTTGTCTATTTTTGTCCTGAGTTCATTTATCCACTTATTCATTGTGTTCTCTCTTTCACTTTGGTGTTTATACAGTGCTTCTATGGTTTCCTTTATTTCTTCTTTTGCTTTTTCAAATTCTCTATTTTTATTGTGTTGGAATTTCTTGAGTGTCTCCTGTACATTTTGGTTGACCCTATCCAGAATCATCTCTATAAAATTCTCATTGAGTACTTGTAGTATGTCTTCTTTTAAATTATTCTTGTGGGCTTCATTGGGTCCTTTGGCATAGTTTATCTTCATTTTGTTGGAGTCTGGATCTGAGTTTCTGTTCTCTTCATTCCCCTCTGGTTCCTGTACTAATTTTTTGCTGTGGGGAAACTGGTTTCACTGTTTTTTCTGTCTTCCCGTCATTGTCCTTGGTGTTGTTACTGTCCCTGTACTGTGTGTAATTAAGTATTTTCTAGCTTGTAATAATAACAATGGTAATATTTAGAATGGAAGAGTGACCTGAGATGGAAAGCAAGAAGTTAAAGAAAAGGGGAAAACAAATATACAGACAAGAGGGAGAAAGCAGAACAAGGTATCAGACAAGAGAGTTTCAAAGGTATAAACAGTGAGTGTTAGTGTACTAATCGACAGTAAGCTGAACAGACATTAGAGAGACAGAGAGAGGATTGAAAATCAAAGATAAAAAAATAAAAAATAAGTAAATGAAAGTAATATCTATATATAAAAATGAATTAAAATAAAATGGAAAATAGAAAATTAAAAAAAAAAAAACCCAAAAAACTTCCAAGTTTATATGCAATGCAGTTTCAGTCTTAATAATTTGGGTGTCCGTCTCAATCTCCAGTCCTGGAGTTGGTGCCTCAGATGTTGTTCTGTAGTTTTCTCATCAAAGGGGATGCATAAAGTAGAACAAAACTATACACTCACACACACACACACACACACACACACACTCACAAAAAAAAAAAAAAAAAGCCCCACCGAATGTTCCCAGTTCAAATGCAATACAGTTTCAGTAAGTTTTTCGGCTTGCAGGTGTAATTCGGTTGTTCTCTCATCAAAGGTAGGGAGAAAAAGAAAAAAAAGCGTCTGGAGACAGTTCTGAGAGTGGTATCTGCAACTGTGGCTTGTGGCCTGCTGCTCTCAGCCTGTAGCTGGCGGCGTTATTTATGCAGATCTCTGGGGTGAGCTAGCACTCACCTGGTCCCACAGGCTTTGTTTGCTCAGAGTTCTCCTGTGCGGGAGCCTCTGCTACAGGCTTTCCCCTTTCCAAGCACTGGCAAAGGTGACACTGCCCGGCGTTGTCAGGCCTGCGTGTTTATTTACAGTTCATGTGGGAGGTGGGTCTTCCCCCCTCTCCTCTGAAGTTTTCCTCCCACTGCCACTTTCAGCAGCTTTCCTGCTCCTGCTTACTGGGCGGTGCTGCTGCTCCTGCCGGCTGCCATGTTTGTTTACAGTTCACGGGGGAAGTGGGTCTTCCCTCCTCTCACAAGCTTTTCCAGTCCTGGTTGCCCCGCTCCCACCAGAGGCTCTCCGGCCTGCCCGGCTTGTTTATTTACAGTCCCGGGAAGGATTCCCTTCCCCCAATCTTCAGCGCTCAGGGCACCCCACCCTCTTTCCAGCGTGTCTTAACTGTTCTTATTGCTTAGTACTCAGTTTCTCTTTTTTTCCTGGGTGGAGGTCAGTCTGTCCAGGGGGCTATGCTGCTCTGGCCCAGGCTTGTCTGTGGGGCTACCGCAGTACCGCAAAGCTCACCTGGTCTGCTGTATGGGCGCCGGCCACTGGCGGCCCTGGGGGCCCTCCTTGTTTCTCCGTTTAACGTGAAGTGGAGATTCTCTGTGCTGGCTGGAGGTGTGGAGGGGTCAAAGTTATGCCTTTTCTCGGTGATTATGCCTGCAAAGTGTGTCTCCAGCGTCTCTCCAAGATTTCACTATAGGAGGCTCGCTTTCTGCTTCCTACCTCTAGCCGCCATCTTGGAATCCAAAAATTCCCCTGTGGTCTTATTTCCCTTATAGCAGCCAGAATGATTCTTTAATGCATTGAGATCATGACCCTCTTCCAATCAGCACTCTCCAAAAGGTTCCCACTTTGCTACAGAATAAAATGAAAGTTCCTTTTTGTAGTTCACAAGCCCCACCATGAGCCTTCTGCTCCCTCTCCTACCTTATTTCATACCATACTTTCTCATTGTTCCAGCCGTCCTTGTCTTGTTCTTTCTTAAACAACCAAATAAGGCTCTCCCCCAGAAATTTACCCCGTTGTTGCTTTTGCTACTTAAAGTGCCCTTTCCCTATCTGTATGACTCACTACACTTTTTTTAGTGTGTGGGAGATCATAGTTCACTGTCTTTTCAGAGGTCTTCCCTTACCTTTTGGCATAAACTAGTATCCTTTTCCCTTTGCTGTTATTTTCTTCCCTTCCTTTATTTTCATTTTAGTGTTTTTTTTTCCTCACTGATTAATAAAGGGTAAACGTGTTTGTTTATTTTCTGCTTAATTTCAATGTCTTCTTACTAGAATGTAGGCACCACAAAGATTTCATCTTTTTCTATTTCTGTAGCCTAATGCACAGAAAATATGTGGTAAAATCCTAGGTCTTACTAGGTATTTGTCGAAGGAATTAATGAGTTTTTTCCCCAATATTATGTTTTATGTTTTGCCAATTTGTTAACAAGATTTTGCCAGTTTTGTGTTACCAATTACTGTGGTTTGGATATGATTTATTCTGCAAGAGTTTTAGAAGCTTTGTCACCAAGTTTCTCGTATGAAGAATGGTGGAACCTTAAAGAAGTGGGGCTTAGTACAAGGTGACTTAGGGACAGTGACCTCAGAAGGGAGTAAGAGAGCTCTTGTGGGATTGTAGTGAGAGGTTGTTCAAAGCTTCTTATCTTGCATGTGATTCCTCTCCCACATACTTCTGCCATTGTGATGCCATCACCATAAGGTCTTTACCAGAGCTGAGCAGAAACTGGCACCATGCTCCCAAGCCTTCAAAATTAAGACACAAACTTCACTTCTTTTCTTTATTAAAGTACATAGCTTTAGGGATAGTTTGTGTTGGAATAACTGTGGCAATAACTTATTTTTTCTTTTATGTTCTCTTATAAGGGAAATAGTCATTACGCATTTAATGAGTAACTAGTATATGTTATATATGCGATCCTATGACTATAAAGATGAATAAGATGCCTTCTATCTTTTAGTAATCTGTACTATAATAGGGAGTTTGATATTATGCTAAAATAGAAACTAGAAATAGAGTTGCAACATGGTATGTTAAGTGCCCTGATATATACAAAGGATTATATGGAAATATAAAAGAATATATTAGTTAGAATATGCATTAAACAGCTATAATAAAGAGACACAAAAATGTAATGACTCAACAAAGCTAACTTTTTTTCTCTCATGTAACAGTTCATAAGTATATGAGAGAAGGGTGGGTAGGTGGATTTGCTCATAAATTTATCCAGGGACCCAGTTTCCTTTCAAAAGTTTTCTTATTTCATCATCCACTAAGGGAAGGATTGATAAATGTTTTCTGTAAAGGGCCATATAAGCATTTTAGGTTTTTCCAAATGTTGTAGTATGGGAAGAATCTTATATAATAAATAAAAGAAAAAATGTGCATGTGTTCTAGTAAAAACTTATTTTCAAAGACAAGTGACAAGTCTGTAGGTCTGTAGGATATTTTTGCAAACTCTGGTATCAGAGATATTTGAATATGTATTTGAACTTCTATTATCTACTGTATTTTAAAGTATTAAGTCTGATTTTCTTTTAAATAATTAAACCTTTTTTTATTACTTTGGAAAGAGCTCTTCCATTTTGTGAGAAGGAATTATATTATTTAAACATGTTGTTACTTGAACAAAATGATAGTATACAGCTATTAGTATACAGCTAGTAAATTCATCAAGTTCAAACCACTAAATTATATGATATAAAAGCCATAGAGGTTATCATTTCTTATTTCTTGATTTGGAGAGAAAACAAAAAATGGAGTCACATCTATCTTTGGATAATATTATAATTCCTAGTAGTTGGTTTCTAGCAGTCTTCTTAAAGTTATCCTAAAAGAAATGCTAAAATACTTTATTAGTCAGATAATGAAAGTATTTTAATGATAAGAGCAGAGTTTTACATGATACTGTTAGGGAATTACTTTGTTTTAAATCTCTGGGTAAGCTATTTAATTGTTCTGTTTTAGTTCACCCATGTGTAAAAATTAACACAATAATAAGTACTACATAAAGATTTTAAATGGCTTAATAAGTGTTTGCCTTCTGCTTTATGAACCATGGATGAAAGATTTTAAATTGTACAGAGTACTATTTTCTTACATTTTTTTGTAGTTCTTCTGAAATTACTTCTGGCTAATGTGGCAAAAATACATCTATTAACAACATTTTCACTGTAATAACTAGAAAGTATTTTCCTAATTAAATGCATTGATATTTATTTTCTAAATAGATGTTTGCATAGGGAAGAACTCATTTGTGGAATCTGTCATATATTACTCACATAATGAGTGGAAGCACTTAGTATGTAGATACTCATTATTAACTGATAAGGGTTTTACTTGGAACTTTTTATTTCTATTCTTTCTTTTTTAATACTTCTTGGAGCATTAACAGAATCTACTTAATGGTACCTATATTCTATCCTGTATTTTTTCCCTCATTTTGTCAAAACTGTAGTGGCTATTGAGTTCTAGTTCATTTAACTCTTGATATTGATAGTATGGGGCTCTACTTAAGAAAAATAATTTAAAAATGATTACTCTTATTTCTTGGTTGTTTTTACAGAAGAATTGATGTTGGTCTTTTCAAAAAAAGTCTGCTGGAAACATTTATGTCCCAATTGAAATTACAGATTTCCTGTGAATTTTAATTGCCTTTATTCTTATCCTGTGTATCATGGAGATTGACTTTTATGCTCCCTCATTGAATCACCAAATTGCCAGTTTGAAAGGGACAGGGACTTTATAATTCTCACATGGCATATCTAACTACAGAGAACTCTGGGGAGTGTAGTTTAGCTCCAGTTCAATTACTGTGGACGTAGAGAACAGCTTTTGGTGGATAGCTATTGATGGTTACCACGGCACTGTTATGTTTCCCTGTTTCTTTCTGCTTGGAATCTTTAGAAGAAGATGCCAGGTCTCTTGGCAAAGTTATTTTATACATGTATAATTTGCAAATAACTTTAATGAGAGTTTCATGATTCCTTCTTGTTTTTATATCCCTTTACTTGAAACCGAGATCTTCTCTGAACTCTTTCTCTCCTCCATTGCAGTTCTTTTCTTTATATCTCCTCCCTTATATTGTTCCTAATCTATTCCTATCTACTTTCAATATTTTTGTGTTTTCTCATGATTTCTAGTACTTTAAAATATATACATAGAAATGTAAAATATATGTTTATCTGTTACAGATATATTGCAATATATCTGTAACACAGGTTTAAATTAAACACATGTTTAAATTATACATAGAAATTAAATATATATTACTGATTTATATAATATATAATATAAAGTACATATACTATATTATATACCACATATAATATAAAATCTTATAGTATATTATAATATACAATATACTTATATAGTATATTATCAAATATATAATACATATGTTATGTATAATATATAATTGTCACCTTTCTTTTACTGTAACAAATACCTGATATAATTAATTTATAAAGAGCAAAGGTTTATTTTGACTCACAGTTTTGGAGGTTTCAGTCTATGGTTGATTGGTGCTGTTGGTTTGGGACCGTGGTAAGCAGCATATCATGGCAGGAATACATGGTGAAAAAGCCCATTCATCCCATGGCAGGAAATGAAAAAGAGAGAGCAAGAGACCAGCGTGTCACTGTCTCCTTTGCAGGCAATGCTTCCCATGACCTACTACCTCCCTAGCTAGGCCTCATCTCTTAAATGTTCCACTACCTCCCAATAGCACCATGGGCTGATGTCCAATCTTTTAACACATGGACCTTTGAGAGACATTCCAAATAGAAATTACAGCAAAATATAGCATATAATTTCTATATAAAAATCTCAGTCTACTGTTTATATCCAAATCCCCCAGTGGTGTTATGCTTTTGTGAGAGGTAGTACCTTTCCTTCCCTTGATTTATGTAGTGACATGACCCACTAGTCATAAATATAGAGAAAGAGGGATTTCTGTTCTGATTTTCCTAATGTAATCTCATTATTATAATGATAACAAATATATGTTCAGTGCTTTATATTTACAAAGCCTTCTCAGATATTCTCATTTATTTGTTACTGTAGCCATGTGAAGTAGGTGTGTCTCATTTTATAGTTGAGGAAATTGAGACTATTTATGTTGATAGAACTGGTAGGCAAAGTAGTTAGGATTCTAATCCAGGATTACTAATTCTAAATTTAGCACTTTATTTCCTGTTTATTTAAATCTTTATTTATTTTTTTTTAAATACAGAAATGTCAGTGGTCTAGGCACATATTTCTCATTTGTAAAGGGTTAGACTTTTTGGTTCTTTCTAGATCTATTCTATTTCTAGGGCTTTGGGGGGGTCTCAGTCTAACAGCATGAATACTTGAGTCTGTACTTTTTAAAAAGTGGAGAAATTTATTATGTTATTTTTTGAAATTTTTAGAACTTTAGAGCTAAATGTGGTCTCAGAAGTTTTCCACTTCTAACTGTTACTGACTTAAGGAATCTCCTTCCTAACATACCTGATAATAGGTTCTCTAGCTTCTGTTTGAAAGGACCCAATGTCAGTTTAGCTCTTATTTAGGTTCTGAATGCATAGCAGGTCTCAGTTGTGGCTGTGGGTGCCCATAGATATAAATTGTAGATCGAAGAGGAGAGGAAAAAATAAAGGAAGGGATGATAGAGAAACAGAGGTAAGACAAGAGATAAAGGTGAAGTGTAAAAGAGGCTGGGTTTTGGTGGTATGATGTTATGTTGTTAACATTTGATCTTGCTGCTGGTAATTAGAATACATGCCATCAGAACATCTTGCTTTAGAGTCAGTTGATTTTGTTGCCTTAGTTCAAAAACAATTAATTTTTAGATGAAAAATCCCTATTAATTTTCATTCTTGTCTTACGAATTCTGTTATACCATTTTTTGTTTATGAAACAGTAACTTAGATTTTTCTCTTTAACATTGTGTCCTTTAAAAGACTTTCTTTTTTTTATAGAAAAAAACCAGGTAATCTAACTTAGTTGACTTTTAATTTCTGCTGATAGTCTTTCTCTTGTTAAGGCTACTTTGACTTTAAAGGTATAAAGAAATGATGCATTCCTTGAAGAACATTATGATGGTAGTGGTGGAGTCTATGATTAATAAATTTGAAGAAGATGAGATACGAAGTCAGGAGAGGCAGAGAAAAATTCAAAAGGAGAAAAGCAATAGTTACTGCACAGATAACTGCTCTGATAGTGATTCGCCAGTCAATCAGGTGAGTTGTTTTGTTCTGCATTTATGTTGTGAAATGGTATTTAATAGTCTCTTGCTTCAATAAATTCTTTACTAGCCAGATTTTCCCTACTTTCTAACTTAAAGATTCTGGAAAACAAAACCCAGTAAATAACCTCCTGTTAAAGATTTGGTTCATGAAATATCATCTTATAGAATTATTTGTAAAATAAATAATTATACCTGAAGTTTTATATAATATGTATATATACATATATAAACATTTATATAAACATATATTGTTGTTGTGGTTGCTGTCTTAGGGTTTCAACTCAGGGCCTCAGGCTTATAAGCAGGCACTCTACCACTGAGTTACTCTGTTAGCCTTTTTTTGGGTTGGATATTTTTTGAGATAGGGTCTTGCTTTCATTTTCCCCAGGCTGGCCTTGAACCATGATCCTCCTGATCTCTGCCTCCTGAGTAGCTAGGATTAAAGGTGTGAGCCACTGATACCTAGCCTATGTGGTAATTCTTAATGAGGTAAAAAACTGATGTATTTTTGGACTGTATTTTTAAATAACAAGGGTTGAAACAAATCTTAAGCTTTAGTTAAAAAATAGCTTATTTCAAGTAATACTTTTTAAGCATTAAATTATAGATAAGATGTGGAGATAAAACATTTATACATTCTCCAGAGATGAAGGTCATTATGAATTGTCAGTTTAAAATATTATGTAGTTTTTAAAAATGTCAAAATACTTGAAGTCAGCTAAGCATGGTGTTGCATACCTGTAATACCAGCACTGAGGATGCTGAGGCAGAAGGATTGTGAGTTCTAGGGCTAGCCTGAGCTGTTAGTGAGAACCTGTCTTAAAAAAAACAAACAAACGAAAAAGACTTTCTCTAATTAGAATATAGTAAACCCTGTCATTTGGTTATAGCAGATTGAGAGGAATGATAGGCTTATGGCTAGAGTATCCCTAATAGAGGACAAGGCAAACTAGCTAGACTAGAGCCTATACTTGTGTCAGGAACCTATACACAGAGACTTTCAGTCCAAAAAGTTCTGTTTTTCTGAGGGTATAGAGTTCTTCTCTGGCATGTCTGAGGCCCTGGCTTTGATCCCTAACACTACAAACAAAAACAAATGCGCCAGTGTGACCTTAGTGTGAGTCCTACCTGATATTTTTAGTGAAATGACACCTAATTAGCTAGTTGTCATGTATATGAGGACATATTTATAAAAGATTCTATCCTAAATTATTTCAGAAAATGATTTCAGAAGTTTAGATGAAACATGGAAAAAGCATGCACACTGGCCACAGTTGGGACCATGGTTAATGAAAAACTGGATTTAGGAGAACTTAAAGCAGAACTTAAGGGTGGCTGTGCCTAGCCGCTGTTTAGCATCATTTGGCTGGAGAGAGTGTGCTGAGTTGTGAACGTCACAAGTCAGCTTGATGATGTGATGTGACAGACTATGAATTTTCTTTACGTGGTGGCTCATAATTATGTTTTGTTGATGACTTTGGAAGAAGGTGGGGTATGAAAATTTTAGTTTAATGTGATTGGGTGGTTGGCTTAAAAGGTTTACTGAGCTGCTTCAGATCAAGGACTCTCTGGAATTAAAAGAGAAAACTTAACATTAGGACTCAGGGAATCAAAAGATTATACCCGGTTTACTTATTTAATGAATACACTGAAACACAACAGAAGAAAAAATGGAGCATCACTAAATTGTTGTAGGAAGGTAAAGTATTCAGATCTAACTGAGCTTGAGTAGCTAGGGAGCTTATCAGTTGGTCATTCACAAATATTATTTCTAGCCATTAGAACTATAGAGTTTTCAAGCTTTGGTAAAAATGGGGTCATAATTTTGAAAGATATCCTTTTTTAGTTTGATTCTTGAGAAGAAATTGTGTTTTGAGTTTCTCTGCTTCCTTTGGGATGTCCATACGCTGTTTCTGAATCTTCAAGTATCTGCTCTGTGAGTATGACTGTATTTCAGAAGGGCTAATTGGGTTGAAAGTGAAATTTGTCTGCCAAGAAGATATTGAATCCCTGGACTTTTGGAAAGAAATGTATGAATGTTAGAACATCCTGGAAAGTTCTTTCAGAGTTGGCAATCTCTAGGAGATTTCATTATTATTTAAGAAATTGCAGCCTGATTGTAAATGGTTTTTTGATTCATTATTGAAAAACTGGAGACTATTTGTTTAAGTTTAAGGATATTGAAGAATAAAGGGGATATAGTGGTTTTTATACTAGTTGTGAGGAGAGTAATGAAAGTTTTTGGTATTGTGACTAAATTTGGAAAAAAAAAGTCTGTAAAAACATGTTGAAAAGATAGTAGTGTTAATACTAGCTGTCTGTTGTGATTACTGTCATATACTGGTCTCTGTGCTTGGATTTAGCATAATTATGGGAGTCACTAGTCCACTTTACAGAATAAAGTGAGACTTTAATAATCATGAAGTTGTCCAAACTTGAATTTCTAGTTAGGGATGGACTTTGAACCTTGTTCTTTCCCATACCATCTGCAGACTGTTCAAGTCCAAGTTCTAGTTTTACCACTTACTAGTTACATGACTTTGCTCAGATGCTTTAACTTCTCTGTGCTGGAGTGTTTCTCAATTGTAACATGGCAGTGGTAATGCCACTCACCTCGTAGAGCTGTTGAACAGAATAACTAAGTTAATGTGTGTCGTGGTCTTACAACAGTGCTGGGCTTACAGCTGCTGCTCTCCACATGTTGGCTTTCATTGTTGGTATCTCTGAAAGCGATGCCAGTCCGAGACACACAAAAAAAGATAATTTCTCAGGTGTGGTCTGTATGGTTTCTAACTGAGCTTCACTAGGTCATTTTTCTAGTGGTGGGAAATTAGAAGATTACCTTCAATATACATTAATCTTTCAAAATTCATTTCCTTTCTTTTTGCCGTTTTTCTGCCATCTTCTTCTCCCCTTAGTATTTAGTGTAGTACAGCACAAGTATTATGTTGTGTTTATAGTGCACAAGCTATTTTGTTACATTCCCAAGGAAGCCCACCTCAGGATGTATACTTTATATGGAGAAGGTGAGCTCACGACAATTGTCATGGATTTTTCTTGCATGATGGGAACCTTTTCAAGGCATTTCCTGGTTCATTGCTTTCTATGCATCCTCTTGTTGGAACCCACCCTTTGGAACTTCTTGTGGGCAGAGTAATGATCCACTCAAAGATGTCCATGTCCTTGAGTCACAAACTAAGGGAAGAACATGCACGGGAGAAATAGGGAAAGAAAAGAAAACCTAAAACTTGAATGTGGTTGATGTGTTCCCTGTTGAGGAGCAAATAAAGTAATCTTAAATTGGCAGAGGGCACTATGGGAAGAGGACCAGGAATTAGTGAAAAGGTCTGGTAGAAACTAACCAATGTGGGTTGCAATTTACAAGTACATGGAAGCAATGCTAGGAATCTCCCTGTATAGCTATCTTTATCTCAAACTAGCAAAAACACTATGTCTTTCTTATCTCTTAAGTTTTCTCTTCAACAAAATCAGAGAACAAAGAGCAGAACAGGTGGAAGTGGGGTGGGGCCGGGGAGGTGGCACAAACAATGTATATACATGTAAGCAAATATAAAAATGATAAAAGGAGAAAAAAAAAAAGATGTCCTTGTCCTAATCCCAGATCAGGTACCTGTGAACATGGTACATTAACATGGCAAATGGGATTTCGCTGATGTGATTAAGTTAAGGATATTTGGGCAGGGAGAATATCTTGGATTCTCCAGGTAAGCTCAGTGTAGTCACAAAGATCTACATAAGAGAGACTCTGGAAGTTGGCTATGAGCCAAGGAATTCATGCAGACTCTAGAAGATGAAAAAGGCAAGGAAATAGATTCTTCTCTTTCTGGGAACAGCTCAGACTTCATCTTGTTGCTAGACTTTGAATTCTTCCAGTAAAAATTTTCTTGAGTAGCATTTTTCCTGTATTGGGTGCATGGCCTTCCCCTATCCTTCAGAGTATGTGCTGTCAATGACCCTAATTTATTCTTTTGCTATTACTCCTCAAATGTTAGTAATATCTCGAGCTCAATCCATTTTCTGGCCTCTCTTAAAATCGTCAGCACTATGCAGCGCTGTTTTTGGGGGAGGATTTCATACTGTTTCTGAGGGATTGATAGACCTTCATCTCTTTTTTCAGCAATATCAGCTGTAACAATAGGTACGCTTAAGAAGTTTCCTCATCTCTGGCTATCCCAAATGGAGAAAATTTCATTTTCTCTTATTTTATTGTAAGCAGAAATAATGGGAGCCTAAAATCTTAAAACTGTTGAAGTGAAATGGAAAGGACAGCTGAGATTTTAAAAGAACACCATAGTGCTGTTACTCTGCTGCCTAGAGTTAGGTCTGAGACAGGTGGATTGCTTTGGAAAAGAATTGGTTAGGAGCAGGTGTAAGCTTATTTTTGCTTGTTTGTTTTAATAGTAATCCCTTGAGGAGACATTTGACACCAGAAAACTAATTTCTTTGATTAGTAGTGCTAATATTCTTTTTAGCAAATACTTAAAAGTTTCTTCATATTTTGAAATATTAATGGATTTTGTAATTTCTCAAAGTAGCTCTTCTAAAGAAAAGTACAAAAGTTCAGTTTTGGGGTCAAAATATAATTAAAACATCTAAGAAATTTCATGCTAAATTATCAGTTGAAAATGCTTTTAAAGCCTTATGGTTTTTGGTACTGGGGATTGGACTCTCAGGGCCTGGAACTTGCTAGGCAAGTGCTATGCCACTTGAGTGTTGCCCCTAGTTCCTGTGCTTTCAGTTTTTCAGGTGGGTTCTCTTGCTAACTTTTCTTGGCTGGCCTCGAACTTCAGTCCTCCTGCTTCTACCTCCTGAGTAGCTGTGACCATAGGCATGTACCACCACACCTTCCCCCCTTCCTTTTTTTTTTTTAAAATACAGGCTCTATCTATATAGCTGAGGCTGGCCTTGAACTTGCTAAGTAGCCCAAGTTGACCTCAAATTTGACAATCTTCTTGCCTCAGTACTCTCAGTGCTGGTATTATAGACCTGCATGACCATGCCCAGATAAAAACCTTAGGTTTTTTGTTTGAAAGAATAGCTTTTTGATGTATTTAAAGTTTAATGAAGGGTGGCTATGTAATTTTTTAAAGTTTCAGATGTACTAAAAGTTGAAAAAGCCATTCTATGTGAAGGTAGTGTACTCTTAATTCAGAAGTAATATCTCGTTATGCCATCAGTGAACTTGAACTTTGGTTTCTTAATCTTTTTGTGCCTCAGTTCTCTTATGTATATATAGAGATAGAGCCTATGCAATAGAAGGGTCGCTATGCAAATTTTATGATTTATGTATGTAAAACATTTTGAATAATGCCTGACACATACTAAGCACTTATATAAGTGCTGTCATTGATACTGAGTGGTCTTTTCTTTTTCTTTTTTGACAGTGTTGGGATTTGAACACAGGTCCTTATACTTGCTAGGCAGGCAGTTTACCATTTGAACCACTGTACCAGCCTTGTTTTGTGTTGGGTATTTTCAAGATAGGGTCTTGCAAACTATTTGCTTGGGCTGGCTTTGAAACTTGATCTTCCTGATCTCTGCGTTCTAAGTAGCTGGGATTATAGGCATGAGCCACCAATGCCTGGGGGTTGTCTTTTGTTAAGTATTGGTAGGAAGTAAATCATTGTGCAGTGAGAAATATTAAAATCCTTAGTTACCATTTCTCCATTTTATTTCCAACAGAAATATTGGTTTGTTTTTATTTTTTGGGGACAGGGTTTTGCTATGTAGCCAAGTTTGAGCTGGCCTCAAACTCTGTTTCCTCCTGCCTTTGCCTCCTAAATGCTGGGATTAAAGGCATGTAACAGCAGATACAGCAGGAGTATTGTTTGGACAGCAGTAATAGCTGTCTTGATTTGACTGGTTGTATGTTTTATAGCTTATATAGTTTACAGACCAAATGTTGAAAATAGCTATTTCTAAAGTAAATTAATTTCAAGTGATTTGATTTTTAAGTTTAAAGTATAGTAACTGAATAATGTTAATATTTTTCAGTATATAGTATAACAATTATGAGTATAGTATAACTCATAATTGAGTATGATGTCTCTATGAAAAAAAAAAACAGAATGTGTCTTCTATTTGTAGTCTTTAACTTGCACCTTACAGAAATGTATCCTAATCTTATTTTAGTGTGTAAAAACCTTTTATTCAGATCCTTATGATCATGTAAAAGAACCAAATGCATCCTAGACTATTAACCTATTCTATTTCATTCTTTCTTCCAATTATAGTGTTCTCATAAATTGTTCAGTTAATAGTTTAACACATATAAATATGCTTTTGAAAATTCATTTTGGAAGTTCCACCTATAATGATATCATCACTTTTGTTACCACCAACTAATCTATGAGTTTCTATACAAATCAAGCTTCAGGAGTTCTCAATCTAAGAAATATTTAGAGTAACTGAGAATTTAACAAAGATATACTAAAGTGGACATATTACATGCTCTAATTAAATGTTAGTTGCAATGGCAATTTGCATCTATCAACTGATAAACTAATAAAAAAGAGCCCTTAGCATAAGGTACCATTCAGGGATTAGATTAATTCTGTTTTTTTTTTTTTTTCTTGGCAGTACTGAAGTTTTGAACTTGGGACCTTGTGCTTGCTAGGCATGGCTCTCATTTGAGCCATGGCACGCCCTCAGCTCTTTTTGCATTTTAGTTATTTTTCAAATAGGGACTTGCATTTATGCCTGGGACTGGGTGAGAGGCATGCTACCAAACCCAGCTTTTTAAAATTGGTTGAGATGGGATATTGTGCACTTTGCCCAGGCTGGCCTTATGCTCTGCCTCTGAAGTGGCTAGGATTGCAGGTGTGAGCTACTGTACCTGGCTCATTCTGATTTCTTTTCTTTTTTCTTTGTTGGTGGGACTGGGGTTTGAATTCAGGGCTTCACACTTGCAAATTGGGCTCTCTGCCACTGGATCCATACTTTCAGTCCATTTTGCTTTGGTTATTTTGGAGATGAAGTCTTGAGAACAATTTTCCTTGGCTGACCTTGAACCTTGATCCTCCTGATCTCGGCCTCTCAAGTAACTAGGATTATAGCTGTGAGCTACTGGTGCCTAACTCATTCTGATTTCTTGTGTAATAAAAAGTGCTTAAAAACATTTTAAAAGAGAAGTTTGCACTGTGCTTAAGGTAATTAAAGGAGTCTTCTAGGGTGAAAATTAAATTGAGGATATTCCAAGTAAAATAAGTATTGAAGGGTATACTTTTTCTTTTCTTTTTCCTTGTTTTTGTAATACTGCCAATTGAACCCACTGAGCTTCACCTCCAGCTCAAAGTTATATTTTTCTAATATGCATTACAAACTGAGAGGAAAGGCAAACATAGCCGTATTCAGGGACATTAGCTTTTTGTACACTCATTTAATAGATAGGCATTCAACAGCTACCATGTGTGATATCGTATTTAACCCACTTCAAAAAATGTGAGTATTAATTGCATGCTTTATTTACTCAAGGAGCTTAAGATAGTAAAGAGAGGGGGCAAGGTAGGACAGGGAGGGTCCCTACAGGGTAGGCACTGCATGGAGGTGGGGTTTAAACCCCAGGTCCTAAGAGCAGAATCTCAAAGTCTCATGAACCAGAGCAGAACAGGAGATAATGTGCAGGGGCCTACTGACTTGGTGGATTTAGCAACGCCCCAGCCTCCCTCTGCCAACATCTACAGCAGGGAACAACATTTGGCAAAGCACTTCAGAGTGGACAGGTACTACTGACCCTAATACTCAAGTGGCCCAGCTACCAGGCTCAGCCTCATGGAGTATGATGTACACGTGTGGTTCCCAGTGCACAGGGCTGCATACCTTTGTCTGGAATTTTTGGCAACAAGGATGACTACAACAATTATTAAAGTGCCAAAGGGAAAAAAATTTGCTCTCCAAGATCTCCACTACAACCAGCATTTAGAAGTGATGTGGTCACAAAAGCACAGCTCCTTTCAGTACGGACATCTCTGTACCCAATCCCTGGGGATACAGGTGCTTCTACCACAGCCTGGAGTCTAATCCTGACTTCTGGTCAGATACTGAGAAGTCTAGGGGGCTCCCCTCAGCCATAAAAGTCTTTCAGAGACTTTCCATCTCTGCACTGGTACCTGGGTACCAAGAGGGAGGCAGCATGTCGGACTGAGGGTGAATGAAGCTCAAGATGGTTCTGAATCTGTTGGGAGAGAAGGAGTCTGTGCCTGAGGCTTCTACAGGTCCCCTGGGGTAAGATCCTAGTAGGTACTTTCTGATCTCTGAATACACCATCTCCCCAAACCTGCTGGAGAGTCCTCAGTGGTGCTGCAGAAGAGAATTTCTTGCAGACTTTTCTTTTTGGGAGGGAACCCAGGGTCTTATGCATGCAAGGCAAGCACTATACCACTGACTACATGTGCAGGCTGGGAGAGCATTTCTGGGGGGTTCGTTTAGCAGTTGGTGTCCGTGGGCTGTAAGGGGCTCTGTCCACCTTTATCAACACCTAGGATTAAAGGAGGTTTTGTGCTGTATCTTGGTTTCAATATTCATTTCCTTGGTGTTTGGCAGGTTAATCATATTCATATGTTATACATTAGAAGTCCTCAATCATTTTCATTAATTTGAATTTATTCCACTATGACAGTTAAAGTTCCTCATTTTCCTATTTTAAAAAAAGAGATAGTAAAGAAGGATGGGTGCATGAATAAAGTAAGGTAGAAATAATGTGTCATAGGAGTTCCAAAGAGGAGCCTTTAAAATTAAGGGTATGAAAGCTGTAGAGACAGGTATCTCAGAATAGGAATGGTCAAAAACTCTGAATCTACAAAGAATGTGGTATATATTAGAACCTATTGATAAATGTGAAGGGTGAGAGCAAAGTTGGTTTTTTTTTTTTTCCATACTGTGCTTTGAACTCAGGACCTCACACTTGCTAGGCAGATACCAAAAAGAATGTTTGAGGGGAACAGATTGGAGTTATAGATTAGAGCCAGATTCTAGAATAAGGGCAAGAATTATACTTTAATCATTGTTTGTAGATTCTAGCTATAAAACCATAGTACCTGATGCATAGTAAGTGCTGAGTAAGTATTTGAGATGTAATTCATTCAGAGCCTTAATTGGATGATGGAAAATCATTTTAAGTTTTTGATCAGAGAAGTGTACTTCAGGAGGAATTTCATGTCAGTTGTGTGAATAAGGGCATGGAAAGTGGAGAAAGTGGCAGTAGGGAGGCAGGTTAGAAGGCTATCATTGTGGTTAAAGAAAGAAGTAAAGAAGGTCCAAACAGAGAAGGTTTGGTTGTAGTAAATAGAAAGGACTAATGTGAAAATTATTATAGAAGTGGAACCATTAAACTTGTTTGATAGTGTTGAAAAGGTATTGCAAATAGGAGTAAAGTCAAAGGTCAAGCTGTGGTTTCAAGGTAAGGTGACTGGAGGATGATGGCATCATGAACTATGCCTGGGATTTGAGTGTAGAGTTAGGTGAACTGAGAATTTTTAGATCTGATGTCACTGGTATGATAAATAGTTGAAAATGTCAGATTGACTTGATAGAGAAGTTGGTTTTAGAGATAATGTAAGTGCAAGTCCTCTGTGCAGAAGTGTTACTATAGCCATCAAGTAGGTGAAAGTTTAGGTAACATTTCCCACATCAGTAGAGACAGAATGATGGATCAGAAAAGAAGACACTAGAAATATTTTTGTTTGTTTTGTAGAGGTGTTGTTTTTGTTGTTGTTCTTCTTCTTCTCCCTTCCCCTTCCTCCTCCTCCTCTTCTTTCTTTCTTTCTTCCTTTCCTCTTTCTTTCTTTTTCTTTTCTTTCTTTCTTCTCTTCTTCTTCTTCAAGGCAGGGTCTCCCTAAATAATTAGCATGACAACTGCTATCGGGTGCTTGTATTTATTCTGTAGGTCGCATTCACAATTTTTCACGTTTAAATTGCAATACAATGAAAATTCAAAATTAGAGCTCTAATATATAGTCCTTTTAGTTTTTAAAAAATCATGTATATAGACTTTAGTAGCTAAACTGTACACTTTTAGAAAGGAGTAAAACTTGGAATATTTTAAAGATTTTTAAAGAAAATTTATGGGGCTGGCAGAGTGGCTCAAGTGGTAGAATACCTGCCTACTTGCCTAGTCAGCATGGTGTGAAGACTGGCTGTAGAGTAATTTTTGTATGGAACAACTAGATATCTGAGTACTGGGGATATTATCGTGAAAAAGACCAAATTCCAGAGCTAACTGTAGCTAGGAAAAAGTACCTGTGAACTCCCCATTGTCTTTCCCTCCTCACATACTGTCAACATCAGTAATGTAGGGTATGAAAACAGTAGGACAGTAGGGTAGGCATTGGGGGGTGTAGAGATATTTGGTGTGATCAGGGAATACTTCTTTGAGATGGTTTTTGAGCTGAACTCTTTTAAGTGGTGAGAGGGTAGCCAAGCAAAGCTCTGCAGAAAGAGTATTGTTAAATGGGGAATGGTAATAGCAGAGGTGCTGGCTTCTAGCAATGGAAAGAAGGTAGTGTGGCTGGACTCTGGAAGACTGGTGATGGTTGAGGGGCTTAAAGAGAAAAATGGATTTGGTTTATAACTTTGAAAAGCTTGATCTGACTGTTGCTGGAAAGAATGGATGATGGCTGGTTGGGATAAGAGGGGAAGCATATTAATATGAATTGAAGTCCTATGTCTAGCTCAGAGGTTATGTGATGGTACCTTGGGCTAACAGAGAAGTGGTATTGGTAGTTGGACTTATTATGTGTGAAACTTTTTTTTTTTTTGGCAGCACTTAGATCGAATGTAGGAAATGAGGGAAAGTGTAGAGTCAAGACTGACACGACTCAATCTTATTGACCTCAGTGAAAATATGGATAGATGGTAGTGCCATTTATCAAGATGGGAAAGTCTAAGGGAAGGACAGATTCAAAATTAAAAAAGCAATCAACAATTCTATTTTGGTCATGTTAAGTTTGAGATGCCTAGTAAATGTCCAAGTGGAAATATTAAGAGGGTTATTAGATACATAATCTGGAGAGCAAATGACTGATAAAAATTTATGAGTAGTCATGATATACTGATAAAGTCAAAAACTGGGTGAGAACCCTTCAGAAGAGTAGTGAAGAGAAGATCTCTATTATGGATGATAATGTGAGTTCTGATAACTGTGTTACTTGGTGAAACTAATCTCTTCTTTTCATAATTATACTACAGAGTCATTATGAATTGAGATACTACAACATTTGCTGCATAATGAATATTCATTTGCAGCTATTAATATTATAATTTGTTATTTTTAAATGACTTTTTAAAATACTGTGCATATTTAAGTTGTATTAGGTGGGGAGAAAGACCCTTTCTTCCCCCAATGTATCTTTTAAGTCTACTATAATCTTTTTTCTAGATGGAGGTCTTTTCTTTAGTACTTTTTTCATCAACGAATAATGGAGAAAGGAAAGAAAGTTAAAAAAAGTTCACGGCACACTATAGCTGTGCCAGAGTACTATTGGTGCCTTTTTACTTGTTTCATGTTATTTTATTTTTTTGTCTCATTTACCTCACATTTCTGGGTACACAACATTTTGATTTTATGTCTTTAGAGTCTTTGCAAATAATAATTTTCATATACACAGAGGCACACTGTTCTATTGGAACATTCAATTCTCATTTAAAAGCTTTGGGAAATGAAAATTCTGAGTTTGCTGCCAGACCATCCTCTTGCTCAGAATGCATGCTGTGCTTAGACTTATACTAACAAAATCATTTACAGCAATACTTCTGAAATTCTAATAAGTGAACTCATGTTATATCAATTGTGTTACAGAGTTACAAATTTTGTCAAGGAAAATTACAATTGATTTTAGATGAATTGGATCCTGGGCATCCTAAAGAGGTAAGTTTAAAGAATATCTGTAAGGTTCAGTTGGATACTATACTTTTTAAATCCACTAGATTGTGTCCAGTAGCAACTGAGTTATTTCTCCTGAGGCCAGGCCTTTACTGAAATGGGCCTGATGTACTGATACCTTACTACACTTTCCTGTCTTGAAATGAAAGGTCACAGAATAAGGAGGACTTTCCCTTAGAAAATTGTTAAGGTTAGAGGAATTTTTTTCTGTTTCTATGTGGATGGGATGAAGTTATGGGGAGTCTTCCTCAAAGTTGTTCCTTCATTGTTGCTTTGTATACATATATTTTAGTTAGTGATTTCTTAGGAAATTACCTGATGCTTTCTCTATTTCTAGAAAATGTGAGCATCAATTAAAAAAATTAATAAAGTTGTATAACGTGTTTTGAAATGTGTATAAAGAGTAGTGACTCAATTGAACTAATTAACATATATTACTTCAGATACAAAGCATTTTTGTGTTAATAGTGATTTTCAAGAATGTGATGCATTATTTATAGTCACTCTATTGTACAGTAGATCTCTTGAACTTTTTCCTTGTAACTGATATTTTGCATTTGACCAACATCTTACCAACCCTTCCACGTGAAACTTTGAAAATCTATTAACTAGAAAAATTTTTGAATAAGCAATTATAATGGATTGTGTCTCTGTATTTTAAGAGACTTTACAAATTACTGCTTAGGATGTTTTATTTAATTTGAAAGTAGAAAATACAATAGGATTTTTGAAGACTTTTTAGCCTAAGACTTTTGTGTATATATGGGGGAGGCAGTTGAGACCAACTATCTTGTTCTCAATTTTTAAAATAAGTTACTTCCCCCAAACTTCTCATTTTAAACTAAATGAATAGTTATGATTTATTTCTACTGAAATATAAAAATCATGGAAAGAATATTTTTTCTTTTTGTATTTTGCATTCTATTTTTTTTTTCTTCCTGTCTCCTCTTTCATCTCCCCTCTTTCCTTTCACCTTTTCTCCTCCCTTTTTTTTTTAGAAGGGATCTCACTATGTTGCCCTGGGTGTCCTGGAACTCACTATCCTTCTGTTTCAGCCTCCAGTCTGTCTTATTTTCTTGATTCTTGTTTGAAAGATACTGAAAATGAGATTTGACTTTTATATGACAATTCTATTGTCTTCAGTTTAAATGGTTTATTTGGCAATCCATGCTTATCCAGTAACCTATATTCTGCTTCTGCAAACAGTAATTCATAATGGGATTTTGTCCTAAAAATTAACTGAAAAGGAGAAATTCTTAACATTATGAAGCCCCAATTTAAAAAGCTCTCTTCATATTCCCCCCCAATGCCCACCACAGATAAAGGTGTATTTAGGAGTTCTTTCATACAAATTTATTAGACATTTTTCAAATTTATGCATATTCTGTGTTTTTTCTTATCTCTAAAAATCGAGTGTCTGGTTTGCTGAGGTCCTGGCTCCTGTCTCTCCTTCTGTACCTTTTTATTCACTGTGATTCAGTTGTTTCATCTGGGAAATGGTCAGATTTTTGAGGAGCAGGTTGGAATTACTGTTGTTTCTCACTAGTTGGAGAATAATCGAAAGATAAGCTTTGTTCCATTTGGCACTGGAGTAGAACTCTTTTCCATTGCTATCTCTCAGGTCATACTGTTTTGAGGGGATTTTTATTGGATTTTGAGAAGATTGATAAGTAAACTTCCTGTGAAAATACAGAAACTCAATTTTGCATTCTACTGCAGAATGTCTTTTTTTTTTTCTTTTTCCTATCTCAGTTGTTAGTCAGAAAATATGGGCCAGCATAAAAAAGCTCAAACTGTTTTGTGAGAATTGTTTATATATTCTGGAATGGGAATGCTTCAGCAGGTGCATATCTGCATAGTTTTTAAAACCTAAAATCCTCAAGCTGTAGGATTTGGCTGTGGAAGCTTAGTAGAGTGGAGAAAGTCTGTAGGAGGAGGCTGCTGGAGAATGTTGCAGTGGTAATTTTGATTCACCACCATCTTTCCTTCAGTTTCTCTCAGACATGCAGCTTAAGGTCTACTACATATAATGTTTAAAGTTGGCTTTACACTCAAGAGCAACCTATTTTTTTTTCTCTATCACTTGGTTTAAAAACGAGTTCTTGAGTTATTTTGTAAACGGACACCTAATTCTCATAAATGGCTCATTATAACAGCTATCTGTGTGCTACCTTTCAGTAGTTTGTTAAATACTGCCTTGGAGAATTGAAATTATTCCACTGGCTGAGTATTAATGAAAATCTTCTTATAAAATATTACAGGTGAGATATGAAGCCTTACAAGCATTATGTTCAGCTCCTCCATCTGATGTCCTGAACTGTGAGAACTGGACTACTCTCTGTGAAAAACTGTCTGTGTCTTTTTCAGATCCTGATCCTGTGTTTAGTGTAAGGAGACAGTTATAGAAATATTAAAAATAATTCCTGTTTCTCTACCATTGTAGAACTAAATGGGATATGATAATTTTCCTTAATAGTAGCTTAAATATTTATAGGAATTCAGTTTCAGCTTTTGGATTGTCAAAATTTTCTTTTTTAGGAATTTATTTAATAATTAAGTTCAGAATACAATGAATAAATATTGTTCTTTGTTGCCAAATAATAGATTGTTACTTGTGCATTTTATCTTGTGAAGGAATACCCAAGTATTTGTATTATTATTTTTAATTTAAGATAAATGTTTCAAAAGAGTTAACGATATATGAAAATTTGAGCTTAAAAATGATGAATTAGGATTAACTAGGGTTTATATCACTTTCCTTTTGGATTTAACTATTTATTTTAAAAGGAGAAGTGACAAAGCTATAAAGCTAAAAGTTTATAAGATAATTTGAGATGAATCATAAAGTAACTATAGAAAAATCTCAGAAATTGTAAAGTTATGAAGTCAGTAGGGACATGATTGATTTATATAAAAACTGATATGCATATGACTTTTCAGGAATAGTTACTACATGAGGAAAAAAAGCTTATTTTAATGAGTGCTGTAATTCTACAGGTGAATCAAAGTGTTGCCTGTATCCAAACACCAAATTTTAAATGCAAATTGCATTTTTAATAAGAGATTATCTTTCTTCCTGATACATTAATGAAGTAAACTTTGGTTTTAAAACTGATATGCAGTTTTGTATAGAACTTAAGGCATTAGCATAGAGTTACAATTATTTATTTTTCAACAAGTGTGTATTTAATATCTATAGCATGTATCATTCTAGTTTAGATTCTGGGATCGTTTCAAGAACAAGATAGCAAAGTCTTTGCCCTTCAGGAACTTAGATTCTAATAGAGAGCACAGACCATAAGCAAACAGTTAAGGAAAAATGTAAGTTATCTCAATACTTTTGTCTGTTTAAAATCACACTCTAACATCAATGAAGATATAGTTAGGTTAGTAAACAGAAGTGATTTGGGAACACTTTTGCTATTCTTATCAAAGGGAGAAATGTTCACTTAATACTAGGATGCAGTACAAACTTACTAACACCAGAGGGTATTATACACTTCTGTAAAAAGTTTGATATAAGGACTTCCAGGGAGAAAAAAGTAATTTTAGGGTCACCTTTAACAGTTCAAGGGTCTGTAACAAGAAATGCAGTTGTAAATTTGCCTGAACTTTCTCCCTTACTTAACAAAGACAGAATCAAGCCTGAATAGATTACTTTTATTTTAGATTCTAACTTTATGAACACAGTAAAATTTTTAATGGGTCAGTGTAAGTATATAAATAGCCTTATTTAGCCATTCTAGATTATTATGCAGTAAGGGTTAGTTTCTCTATTTAAGTTAATAAATCTGAAGCAATTGTCATAGAGGAAAATGGTAACAGAATTGGTCATTTGGGAATTGAAAACAAAGCATGGCATCCATTTATTTTAAATTTGTGTGATCCAAATTGCTAAATGTGTTTCTTCATCTCCTAACCTAAAGGACTCTTTCATGTAACTGAGTGAAACCTGAAGTGGTAGAAACATGACAGATACTAATTGCTGCAACTATAAAAACAGACTTCCCCAAGTATTTAATAGCTTGTGTTCAGTAGGAATTTCTTGGGGTTCTTAGAAGATATCTTTAGAGATAGCTCAACTCTTTTGAGAGCATATTATCCTAAGTGATGTAAACAAGATAATTAATATTTTTCTTCTAGATTAGAAAATTTGAGACATTATTTTTATTTAACGAAAGTTGGATATCACAATTAAGGTTAATTGCATCATGTTTAAGTTGGTACAAATAAAGTGATACAGCTACCAATTTAAGTGCCTACTGTAGTGCTAGGCACTGTTCTAAACACATTTTACATTTAATTTACTTTGTAGTAGTTTCTACTCTGAGTTTTAATAAAGTTTAATTAAAAAATTTGGTATTTTTCTAGGGAATAGGTACAATGATTATTAAGATCTTTCAGTGTCTAATTACTGAAACTACCCTCATAAACAATTTAAAGAAAAAAATCTTGGATTTGGAAATGCATGGTCTTTTTAAAATTTAGTTCAGCCTACTCTGTGCCATTGTTTGATGACACCTTTACATTTTACATTCTTCTATCAAACCTAACCTTTCTCCTCCCACCTTCCAGTGTCATTACCTCCTATTACCAAATTTTGTTATTTGATCTACTATTCATTTTGTTTTGCTTTTCACTGACTCTTATAATAGTGAGCATATTCTTTTAAAAAACACTTTATTAGTATATGACACATTCTTTTTATAGATA